>NC_134213.1:87670000-88295000 GCF_965140235.1 Caretta caretta
CCACAACTGGTCAGTTAAGTCTATGTGTTGGAGGGCTTCTGGATTCCTCGCTGATCCTAAGGTCCCATACAGCACTATCCATAAGTAATGCTTTCTACCATCTATGGCTAGCTAGAAGGCTCAGTCCCAGCTGTCAAACTGTGACCTCAGCATCAATTATAAAACGCCTTCATCACATCTTGGCTAGACTACAGCAATACAATATACCTGAGCATTAAGCTTTCAGCACTTAGGAAACTCCAACTAGATCAGAATGCTGCAGCACATCTCCTCAGCAACACAGGCTACCATGAGCACATCAAACCTGTCATCTGCTCCCTATGCTGGCTTCCCATAGACTATCAAATCTAGTTCAAGTTCTCTTCCTGGTGCTCCACAGCCTGACCCAGATTGACTAAAGCCCCAGGATGAAGACCATGGTTGACAACTTTGCTCCCATGGCTCAGTGGAGCATTCATCAATAAAAGTAAAGCTTAGAATTGTAGAATATCAGGGTTGGAAGGGACCTTAGGAGTCATCGAGTCCAACCCCCTGCTCAAAGCAGGACCAATCCCAACTAAATCATCCCAGCCAGGGATGTCAAGCTGGGCCTTAAAAACCTCTAAGGAAGAAGATTCCACCACCTCCCTAGATAACCCATTCCAGTGCTTCACCACCCTCCTAGTGAAAAAGTTTTTTCCTAATATCCAGCCTAAACATCCCCCATTACTCCTTGTTCTGTCATTGCTACCACTGAGAATAGTCTAGATCCATCTTCTTTGGAACCCCCTTTCAGATAGTTGAAAACAGCTATCAAATCCCCCCTCATTCTTCTCTTCTGCAGACTAAATAATCCCAGTTCCCTCAGCCTCTCCTCATAAGTCATGTGTTCCAGTCCCCTAATCATTTTTGTTGCCCTCCGCTGGACTCTTTCCAATTTTTTCACATCCTTCTTGTAGTGTGGGGCCCAAAACTGAACACAGTACTCTAGATGAGGCCTCACCAATGCTGAATAGAGGGGAATGATCATGTCTCATGATCTGCTGGCAATGCCCCTATATATACAGCCCCAAATGCCGTTAGCCTTCTTGGCAACAAGGGCACACTGTTGACTCATATCCAGCTTCTCGTCCACGGTAACCCCTAGGTCCTTTTCTGCAGAACTGCTGCCTAGCCACTCAGTCCCTAGTCTGTAGCAGTGCATGGGATTCTTCCTTCCTAATTGCAGGACTCTGCACTTGTCCTTGTTGAACCTCAGATTTCCTTATTGAACCTCATCAGATTGTTTATGTGGGAGACAGGGCTTTCTTAGGGGCCAGCTTAAGACTATAGAATGAAGTCTCACAGGAACTAAGGACCATCACAAATCTCAGCACATTCTGCTTTAAGTGCAAGGAATATTTCTTTGACCTTGCCTTCTCTAACATTTACCAACAGGTGTGCATATAGATATATTATTTAAAAAATTCCAAAACACTCCATTGCACATACTTCTTCCCCTGGGGAGAGGATGAGAGAACTAATGCGTGACAGATGTTAGTCACGTTGCTTACACACTACAGAAAAGCACTCAGATACTACAGTAATGAGCGTGGTATAAGAACCTATATACAGGAATGCTGCTTCTTTCCTTAGACATATGGGAAAGAATTTTTGTTGAAATGGGAAAATAAATCAATAGATTCCCCTGATCCCTTCTCTTTGTCATCACACGCACTAATAGGACACAGACCTGAACACAGGCTAAGGGTGTACATCTTGGAGCACATCACAGCCCAATATGCTCTATTTTAAAAACTCTGCATGATAAAGTAGTTCCAGTGGAGGGATGTGTTTGCCACTCAGCAATGTTTTATCAGAAACAAATACCTTTGGCCTCTTTAGCTGCATGAGGATAATTTGCCTATAATATCCAGACTATATTGTTTGCAGAGGTTTAATCATGCATGGGGGCCCTGTTCAGATAGATTCTGCTGCTCCCAATGGCTAGGATTTGAGGTTTTTCATCATGCTTGCAATCAGAATCACAGCCATGGAGAATGTGTTTCTGGACTCTCAGTCTGCTGTGCACACAGTGTTTACTCTTCATTGAATATGCTTTTGGCAGGAATATTAAAAGGATGAGAAATCAGTTTAAGACTACGGAAACTGGAGCACGATCAGTGGGGAAGTGTGGAGACCACTCTGCCAATTAGTGGGGAAAATGAAATCAGACTGTGTGTTACTCGCTTAAACTGATCCTGATGCATTCATTAGGAAAGAACCTCACAAGAATGACTAGAAGACTAACTGCTGAATTTTGTGAATTCATACACAAGAAAGACAATTTAAAAAGCAAGGATAATGCATACTAAAAAGGTACTTTGTTCACTCGACTGTTATAGTTTAATTATTTAGAAAAATACTTCCTAGTACACTGGTAAATGTTATATACTTGCTTTCTGAATAGCCTCATACCTTTCTGATATTAGCAATCATATATTATATACATCATTTTATTTACATATTTATTATTAATTTATAGGTTTCTCTGTGTTGCTCATCACTGCAGGATGACATTTCAGACACAAGACATTGCTTCAATGGTGTTACGCCAGGGATGAGTTTGACCCAATGATTTTACAATTTGAAGTTCTGATCCTGCATTCCCTTAGTGATTATAACTGTGCATAACCATTGAAATTAAAGGGACTTTGCCATTTGCTTCAGGTGGAAGCAGAACTGGGTCTACTCTTAAGACTGATTTAATGAAAGATGGTAAAAAGCACCATCTTTTTACCAACCTTTTCCATCCAAGGACTTATCTTCCATCTAGCCAGGATCCCATTTAGTAATATGGGAAGAGTAGGGTAATAAAGACCACCAGACACCTTTTTGCAATCCTTAGATGGACAACCAAGTGTAAGAAGAAAGGAAGATGAGATCACACAACAGTAAGATTTGGAGTGAAATCCTGGCCCCAGTGAAGTCATTGGCAAAACTCTCATTCTCTTCAATGGGGCCAGTGTGTTTTCTTTGGTTAGTAAAGTGTGTGTCTTGAGGGTTTCCCCCCAAAATTGGAGGGTTAATCATAATTACTTTGAGGAGGAGACTTGAGCTGTAGCATTTGTTGAAAAGGAAAGTGAGAAACTGCCATTTTTGGTATAAGAATTACAAATTAGGAAAATTCAAGTTAGGAAAATTCTACGGCATCAAAATATGAAAATATAGCAGGACCAGAACTAAACAGTGCTGAAAATGTAAATATTTCTTTGCAATCAGAACATATTCCCAGAGAATCAGATAAGCAGTAAAAGGAAAACATTAAGAAAACAAATGACCATGGTATTTCCTGTAGAAATGTACACTGGCTGTCACCTCTGGTATTTCACTACAGAGATAGATGACAATAGCAGAACTCTTAGGATAGAGAAAAGGGTTTTTTCATCACTTCTTGCTTTCAAATCTTGATGATATCAGCCAAGAGCAGAGAGTATTTTGAATGAACACCAAGAAAAAGAAAAATTGGCAGGTAATCCATCCTGGGAGATGAAATCATAGAATATCAGGGTTAGAAGGGACCTCAGGAGGTCATCTAGTCCAACCCCCTGCTCAAAGCAGGACCAATCCCCAATTTTTGCCCCAGATCCCTAAATGGCCCCCTCAAGGATTGAACTCACAACCCTGGATTTAGCAGGCCAATGCTCAAACCACTGAGCTATCCCTCCCCCATCATAAGAGAAAAGAAACTAATCTGACTGTAGCTCCAAAGGATTAGAGAGATGTTCTGTATTATTTATACACCATGAATCACATGATTTATAAAGGTGTTGAGCATTCACAACTCCTTCACTTCCTTAAGAGCTGTGGCTGCTTAATCTGGTTTTTCACACTGCTATCTATACACACACACACTCACACAGTTAGATTTAAATATAGGCAGTGGTGAGCTAGAGCCGGTTCGCTAGAACCGGTTGTTAAATTTAGAAGCCCTTTTAGAACCGGTTGTTCCGTGAGGGACAACCGGTTCTAAAAGGGCTTCTAAGTTTAACTGGCCCAAAGTGGCACTTTAGGCGCCGACTCCATGGGTGCTCCAGGGCTGGAGCACCCACAGGGAAAATTTGGTGGGTGCAGAGCACGCACTGGCAGCTCCCCGCTCCACCCCCGGCCCCCTCCCCTGAATACACCACCCCGCTCTGCTTCTCCACCACCCCCCCAGGCTTCCCACGAATCAGCTGTTCGTGCGGGAAGCCGGAGCGGGCTGAGAAGCAGGCAGCAGCATCGCGCTCAGGCCCAGGGAGGCGGAGGTGAGCTGGGGCACGAGGAGGGCCGCCTGTGCCACAGCAGGTAACCTGGGGGGAGGGGCGCGCAGGGGAACCGCTCCCAGCCCCAGCTCACCTCTGCCACCCTCGGCCTGAGTGGGAAGCCGCCGCCTGCTACTCAGCCCTGCCCAGCTTCCTGCCAAACAGCTGATTCTCAGGAAGCTGGGGGGGGGGGGGGGGAAAGGGGTACGGAGAAGCAGAGCGGGGAGGTGCGTTCAGGGGAGGAGGCGGAGGCAAGCTGAGGCTGGGCGAGGAGCTGCCAGTGGGTGCTCTGGACCCCCCAAATTTTTCCTGTGCGTGCTCCAGCCCTGGAGCACCCATGGAGTTGGCGCCTAAGGTACCACTTTTGAGGTCATCAGCGTGGGGAGTGGCCGCTCCCCCTACTCCCCTTCCAGTTATGCTCCCCCACCCCTAAGAGCCAGAGGGACCTGCCAGATGCTTCCTGGGAGCTGCCCCAGGTAAGCACCGCCAGGACTCCCCTTCACCTCGCCGCTGCCCCCCCCCAGCAGGTCCCTCTGGCTCTTTGGGGTAGGGTGGGCACCCACTACAGTGGCCCATGAGACCCTCCTTGCCTGGTTCTGGGGGCAGTCAGGGGAGGAGGGGGTGGATGGGGCAGGAGTCCCAGGGGGTGGGTGTGGGCAATGACCCCCTCGTGGGGTGAGGAGGGAACCAGTTGTTAAGATTTTGGTAGCTCATCACTGAATATAGGTAAAATATTTTTAATGTGATTACATGACTCCCATGCTGAAGGGAAAGAAGTAGGTGTTGTATCAACCAGGCAAGGTACAAACAAGCTTCAACTGGACTTTATTTTCAAATTGGAAACCTCTATACCAAGGTGCTGCTGCACCCTCTGTAGCTTTCTCCCAGCCTCTCAACTCCTCTCCCCTCCTTCCTGTTTCCTGTCCTTTCAGACTCCCAAGAGCCAGTGCTCCCAATTCTAATAATTATAAGCAACATCTAAACGCCACAGTAGGTCATGGAACATCTTCCAAAAAAGAGCCTCTGAAAGTTCAAAATATCTCCTGAACACTTGAGGTCATAAATGGGACAACTGACAAGAAAAAGAACTACTCCTCTCCAAAGGAGTGTACAACAGAGATTCTATTGTAAAAAGAACTGAGTGGCATCCATTAGGTATGTATGAACTATTGTGAGTTTTAACTGCATTTCTCTAAGGCCCTGATCCAAAGCCATTGATCCAAAGCCATTGGAAAGATTCCCAATTACTTTAGTTCAGGCCCTAATAGAGATGAGGCTAGAGAGAAAAATCTCTAAAAATGACACCAGCCTAAGTTAAACCTGTGAGCCCAAGGATAGGTTGAAAATTAGTTTTGAAGATTGACAGGAATACTATTCAAAGCAATATTTTAAATGGTTTTATGGTTCTAAAGACCTAAGGAATCCAATTTAAGGAAACATGCAGGATATATTTGACCAAAAGATTTATAACTTCAGATAACTACTGACAGTTATGTTTCACATGATACAAACAAACAGAATATTCTTACTGAAACATAACACTATTTTATTTCTTAGAATTCTGAGCAATAATACACAAGAACCCCAAAACAGAGAGACACAAAGCAGTCTGCTGCTTAAAGCAGAGAGGGATGACCAACCTTATTTTACTCTAGGACGGCTGTCTGCTGACCCCAGATCACACACTTCAGTATAGAGCCCTCTAGAAAACAAGCAGGACCAGGAAACACCCTCACCATTAAAGTGATAACTTGCAATTCCAACACAGTCCTTGATACACTACAATAGTGTAATAACTATGCTAACTCATATTTCAGCATTGCCCAAGAGTTCAGTCAGCTTGGTCAGATATTTTGTTTGCAATTGATTTGGTGTTAAATAAGGATATCTAGAAGAAATTCAACTATTGACCATGCTACATAATACCTCCGAATTTATTCTGACAAATCAGTACAATAACCTAGGATGAAAAGTTCAAACCTAGGTGAGCCTGTACTTAGGCTTCTAAATCCACATATAGGAATGAAAACATGTGCTCAGCACCTCTGAAAACCAGATCAAATGCAGCTCCCATTGACTGCAGTGGAATCTGAGGGCAATTAGCATCTCTACAAATCAGGCTACTGTTGTTTTAGTACATAACTATGGAGGTAGGAGCCTAACTTTAGGCATCCAGATATGTAAGTTTTGGCTCAGGGTTAAGGGTTTCTAGGAACTAATCTAGTACTTAAATAATTTTAATGGACTGGAGCTCTCTCTTTCATATGTGCATCCCTGGGGTAACAATGGCCAGATACTATGGTGACTGGGCGATAGGTCGATCATTGGAAACAGCCAAGTATGTTAAAAGCATGACAGTGCCCAAGGTAGGTGTAAAGTGCCCTGCTTATGAACACAAGGTAAAAAAGTGGTGAGCAGGCCAAGGACTACAGGGGAACTCAATCCTGTATTAATAAGAGCACTGTTATGGAGTCATGATAGCTAAGTGTCTCATTAGCATGCAGAGGTCTGCACATCACCCACATCTCCTCAGACCGCCATTTCTATCATATTCTTCCATTTTAACCTTTTGGTAAATTGCGTTAAGAGGGGCATGACATGTAGCCAGTTTGAGACTTGCCAACAGCAGGCAGGAGTATGCCAGCCTGCTGCTTCCCCTCACTCTTCTATGGGAGCACAGCAGCTTTGCACACCCTGCTCCTCACCATGCAGGGACCTGCAGGATCAGAGCCTGGATCAAGAGAGCATGCTACCATTTGGTGAACTCCCTGGGGAGCAATCAGACAGGAATCCTCGCTACACTCTTAGGATTACTACTGCTTTACAGTTTATTCAGGTTATTTCCCCCCCAATATCATCCATTTAGATGATGCCCCTTATGATTAACATACAGCTCAGACCCTCCAGAAGCAGTGAAATTCAATCACTGCATCTACTAATGCTAGTTTGCCTGAGGTCCGTCCTGTCTTTCCACACATCATCCTGTTTTGGGGAAGGTGGGTGGTTGTAATTTTTTAAAATGTATTGTGCTGTGGTTATTTTGGAATTAGTTATGATTGTAAAGCCTTACATATTACATCAGCTAACATTAGGGTTTGATATATTCAGTGTCTGTGTTTGCTTTATTATTAGTATTGTACACCTAGGACCCCCTAATCATGGAGCAGGACACCATTGTGACAGGCGCTGTACAGACAGGGGGGGAAAAAAAGAGCGTCCCTGCCTCAAACAGCTTACAATCTAAATATAAGACAAAAGATGACCGGTGGATACAAAGAGACAGATGAGGGAGTACAAGGAAACAATGATGTGAAAGGAACACAGATGACAGGTAATGGTCTATTCTTCCCTTCTAAAAATACACTATTTGCATAAAGTGACTGAAGTTGAGTATTTGCTTCCTTGGTTACCTATGCCTAGAGATGTTAACCTCAGGCCTTGTGGTGAATGGAGGTGGGAATCAATTTACATCTTTGCTCCCACTATACTTAATTGAAGACAGATTTCTACAAGCTTAACAAAGCAGCAGTTTACCTAGTTGATGCAGGATATAATTCCAACCCTACAGCCTTTATTCATGCAGATCGTCTTTATTCACATAAATATTCCCATTCATGTAAATAGGGCTATCTGCATAAGTATTGGTTGCAATAGAAAGTCTGAAACTTAGCGCTTGATTCTGATTTCAAAGCACAATAAACCAGGAGTAACTTGTTTGAAATCCATGAAGTTACATTGGTATAAAAACAGTATCAGACCTTCTGACTTTTTTAAAGTGAAAATGCAGATGCTGTGGAAAATGCGTACTTTGGGACAAGTCCTGACTTCCATCGCTCTGATGTAGTAGAAAACCCCTATAAAAATGCAGATCTCCTGTACACTGTTGCAGACCTTGAGTCCTTGACCGGCTGCAGACATGGACTTTACACTTACACTAGTACACATTCAGTGACCTCATCATTTGGTGCTAGGATGTCACTGATGCTTAGAGATGAATAAATGGATTCACTTACTTCAGTACACATTCAGAGTAAGTCAATTGAAGTCAATAGAGTGAATTTGTACTGGTGTAGGATGAGAATTGATTCTAATGGAGTTACTCAAGAGTTTGCACTAGTATAGTGGAGATGAGAATTTGGCACAACATTTTTATAGAGACTCTCCACCACATCACAGAATTTTAAAAGCCTTTTAACCTGGGAGGTGTGAGTTTATTTTTAAACTTCCTACCGAGAAACCTGACCACAGTTCAGTTTCTGATAATGACATGTAGATAAAGCATCTTTCATGTAAATGTTCTAAAGCATTCTACACACACAGAAATTAAACAGAGCTCAAGGGTGGGATTTGCTAAAGCTCTTAGCACTGACCCAACTCTGCTCCCTCTGATGTCAAAACTCCCACTGACTTCAGTGGGAACAACTGAGCACTCATGAAAATCCCATCCCAAATGTCTACCCCAAAACTAACTGGAAAAAATTAGATTTAACCTCAGTTTTAAAAAGATGGTTTGATAAATGAACAAAATCAGGGTGCTGAAGTGAGGAAAGTAAGAAGGACCCAACTAACAAAAGCTGTCTAATGGAATTTGGAGGAAACTGCAGGAAAAGCAAGAGCCAATGGATTTAGAGGCCAGGAGGAATGAGAAATTCAGAGGAAATGTGGGGTATGAGAACATAATATTTTATTACATTTATATATCTTTGTCAAAACTTCAGAGAGAATGAAAAAGTTTGTTATTGGGAAAAATCCTGCTTCATTTACTCCAGTGGGATTAATCACGTGAGGTAAGTAAGCAGGTTTTAGCCCCTGGTGAAGTCCTGATTCAGCAAGGTACTTAAGCATAAGTGTAGTCCCATTGACATCAATGAAACTACTTCTGCACTTAAAATTAGACAAGTACTTAAGTGCTTCGTGATTCAGTCCCAGCATGCTGTACAAAAGTAACACAGACAATTTCCAGGGGCTTGGATGAACTTGTTTCTCAGCTGGGGCTAATGTCAGTTTATACTCAAAGTCTAGCAGATGCAGGGTTTTTGAAAACATGAATTGAAACCAGAATAGAAATCACTAAATTTCACCTGGTTCTGGATTTAAATTGGGGTCAAGTTTGCTAGAAAGGTTTGCAAAGCTTCCACTGAAGCTTGGCAGAGTTTTAAGTTTGCAACAAAATACGAAATGAAGCAAGATTTTTATATGGTTTCAGGTTTTGTTACAACAAACCTTACACAAATCTAGTAATAACTGGTGCAGATATAAACTGTGAATAGACTGGATTCTGCTAACCTTGCCCAAGCAAATAAATGCCATTGATTTCAACTGAAAATTAGCTGGATTTGGGCATAAATTAACTCCAGTAAATAATGGGTTAATATTTGACTGATATCCATGAAGTTCCCTGACACAAAATGAACACACAGAGATCATGCAGAGAGTATATGTTTTTATGTTATTGTGGATAACAAATTAGTATTTAATTTTATTTTTTAAAATATTTTTGATGCAAAGTAACAAAAATATAATAAACATTTGCAGTTACAATCAGAGAACTCAGTGGGAGCATTGATTGCAAGAAGCATAAAGTAAATGGGTATAAACAATCTAGATGGAGCTGCTACAAGGTAGGAGCATAATTGGTTGGAAAACCGCTCCCAGAGAGTAATCAGTGGTCACAGTCAAGCTGGAAGGGCATATTAAGTCGGGTCCTGCAGGGATCAGTTTTGTGTCTGGTTCTGTTCAATATCTTCAATGATTTGGATAATGGCATAGAGAGTACACTTACAAAATTGGCAGATGATACCAAGCTGGGAGGGATTGCAAAGGCTTTGGAGGATAGGATTAAAATTTAAAATGATCTGGATAAACTAGAGAAATGGTCTGAAGTAAATAGGATGAAATTCAACAAGGACAAATGCAAAGTACTCCATTTAGGAAGGAGCAATCAGTGACACACATACAAAATGGGAAATGACTGCCTAGGAGGGAGTACTGCAGAAAGGGATCTGGGGGTCATAGTGGATCACAAGCTAAAAATGAGTCAGTGTAACACTGTTGCAAAAAAAGCAAACAGCATTGTGGGATTAGCAGGAGTGTTGTAAGCAAGACTTCCGCTCTACTCCACACTATAAGAGTTCAACTGGAGTATTATTTCCAGTTCTGAGTGCCACATTTCAGGAAATTATTAGGGGGGTAGCTGTGTTAGTCTGTATCCACAAAAACAACAAGGAGTCAGGTGGCACCTTAAAGACTAACATATTTATTTGGGCATAAGCTTTCATGATTGACAGAGCAAGACGGGTACCCAGAAATCACCTACTACAGGACAGGCCCAACAAGGAAAATAACAGAACACCCTGGCCATCACGTACAGCCCCCAGCTAAAACCTCTCCAGCATATCATCAATGATCTACAACCTATCCTGGAAAACAATCCCTCACTCTCACAGCCCTTGGGAGGCAGGCCAGTCCTCGCTCACAGACAGCCCCCAATCTGAAGCAAATACTCACCAGCAACTACACACCACAGAAACACTAACCCAGGAACCAATCCCTGCAGCAAACCTCGTTGCCTACTCTGTCCCCATATCTACTCTAGCGACACCATCAGAGGACCCAACCACAACAGCAGAGGCTCATTCAGCTACATGTCTACTAATGTAATATATGCCATCATGTGCCAGCAATGCCCCTCTGCCATGTACATTGGCCAAACCGGATAGTCCCTACGTAAAAGAATAGAGGACAACAAATTGGACATCAAGAACTGTAACATACAAAAGCCAGTAGGAGAACCCTTTAATCTTCCTGGACATTCTATAACAGATTTAAAAGTAGCTAACAAAAAACTTTGAACACAAAAACTTCAGAAACAGACTTCAAAGAGAAACAGCAGAACCAAAATTCATTTGCAAATTTAACACCATTAATTTGGGCCTGAATAGGGACTGAGTGTGGCTGGCTCATTACAAAAGCAGCTTTGCCTCTCCTGGAATTTACACTTCCTCATCTATTATTGGGAGTGGACTACATCCACCCTGATTGAATTGGCCCTGTCAACACTGGTTCTCCACTTGTGAGGTAACTACCTTCTTTTCATGTGTCAGTATATTTATGTCTGCATCTGTAATTTTCACTCCATGCATCCGATGAAGTGGGTTCTAACCCACAAAAGCTTATGCCCAAATAAATCTGTTAGTCTTTAAGGTGCCACTGGACTCCTTGACATTTCAGGAAAGATGGGGACAAACTGGAGAAAGTCCAGAGAAGAGCAATAAAAATTATTACAGGTCTAGAAAACATGACTAATGAAGGAAGATGGAAAAAATTGGGTTTGTTTAGTCTGGAGACGAGATGACTGAGGGGGGACAGTCACGGGGCACAGACTCACACAGCAGCGCCTCCTACTGGTCGCCATTGGGGAATAAGCATCCAGCCTCCAGAGCACCTCCTTCAGGCAGGTGTCTCACCACCCCTGGTCCCCATGTCCCTCCTGGACCCTGGTGCCCTTGTCTTGGGTGCTGCCCCCTACCAGTACCCCCACAGTTCTGGGTCTCCTGCTCCCAGGGGAACCCCCACCCACTATCCCCACCTCAGTCTTAGACTACTGCCAGTCACCAACTAGCCCCCACTCCCTGGGGCAGACTGCAGTATAAGCCACTCATCACAGGTGAGGGGGTTTGGACCTGCTGTTTCAGCCTACCTAATAGGCCTTTCCAGGCCAGAGCCCCAGCTTCTCTGGGCCTTCCCCAGCCCTTCTCCAATCTAGGTGTCCTGCTCAGCACCTTGCAGCCAGGCCCTTCTCCCTCTATAGGCAGAGGGAGACTCTCCTGGAGTTTCTGGCTCAAAGCCTTTATAGAGCCAGTTGGGCCCTGATTGGGGCGTGGCCCTCAGCTGCGACCACTTCCCCCAGTCAGTCAGGGTTTCACTCCCTTCCCCAGCCCTAGCTCTCTGCAGGGCTTTTCCTACCCCTTCCGGGCTGGAGCAGGTGCTCACCCCACTACAGGGACATAGAATCATAGAATCATAGAATATAAGGGTTGGAAGGGACCCCAGAAGGTCATCTAGTCCAACCCCCTGCTCGAAGCAGGACCAATTCCCAGTTAAATCATCCCAGCCAGGGCTTTGTCAAGCCTGACCTTAAAAACCTCTAAGGAAGGAGATTCTACCACCTCCCTAGGTAACGCATTCCAGTGTTTCACCACCCTCTTAGTGAAAAAGTTTTTCCTAATATCCAATCTAAACCTCCCCCACTGCAGCTTGAGACCATTACTCCTCATTCTGTCATCTGCTACCATTGAGAACAGTCTAGAGCCATCCTCTTTGGAACCCCCTTTCAGGTAGTTGAAAGCAGCTATCAAATCCCCCCTCATTCTTCTCTTCTGCAGGCTAAACAATCCCAGCTCCCTCAGCCTCTCCTCATAACTCATGTGTTCCAGACCCCTAATCATTTTTGTTGCCCTTCGCTGGACTCTCTCCAATTTATCCACATCCTTCTTGAAGTGTGGGGCCCAAAACTGGATACAGTACTCCAGATGAGGCCTCACCAATGTCGAATAGAGGGGAACGATCATGTCCCTCGATCTGCTCGCTATGCCCCTACTTATACATCCCAAAATGCCATTGGCCTTCTTGGCAACAAGGGCACACTGCTGACTCATATCCAGCTTCTGATCCACTGTCACCCCTAGGTCCTTTTCCGCAGAACTGCTGCCTAGCCATTCAGTCCCTAGTCTGTAGCTGTGCATTCGGTTCTTCCGTCCTAAGTGCAGGACCCTGCACTTATCCTTATTGAACCTCATCAGATTTCTTTTGGCCCAATCCTCCAATTTGTCTAGGTCCCTCTGTATCCTATCCCTGCCCTCCAACGTATCTACCACTCCTCCCAGTTTAGTATCATCCGCAAATTTGCTGAGAGTGCAATCCACACCATCCTCCAGATCATTTATGAAGATATTGAACAAAACCGGCCGCAGGACCGACCCTTGGGGCTCTCCACTTGATACCGGCTGCCAACTAGACATGGAGCCATTGATAACTACCCGTTGAGCCCGACAATCTAGCCAGCTTTCTACCCACCTTATAGTGCATTCTTCCAGCCCATACTTCCTTAACTTGCTGACAAGAATACTGTGGGAGACCGTACATGCTAATAGTTTTCAAACACATAAAAGGTTGTTACAAGGAGGAGGGAGAAACATTGTTCTGCTTAACCTCTGAGGCTAGGACAAGAAGCAATAGGCTTAAATTGGAGCAAGGGAGGTTTAGGTTGGTCATTAGGAAAAACTTCCTAACTGTCAGGGTGGTTAAGCACTAGAATAAATTGCCTAGGAAGATTGTGGAATCTCCATCATTGGAGATTTTTAAGAGCAGGTTAGACAAACACCTGCCAGGGATGTTCTAGATAATATTTTGTCCTGCCATGAATGCAGGGGACTGGACTAGATGACCTCTAATGGTCCCTTCCAGTCCTACAATTCTAGTTTTCTATATGCAATAAACTAGGTCGTTTGGCTGCTTATATATTAGAACCATCATATTTAAGAAGACCAACAGATACTAATGTAAAATACAGAAAATATGTTTTAAGTTTTTTCTATGACAACAATCTCTCACACTTTGCCAAACCCAAAAGAGAGCTGATAGACTTCCACTATCGGATGGGAATAATGGATCTGGCAGCAATCTATAGTTGGAGGCACAGAAGAGGGTCAACTGTTGTTGCAGGATATTTGTTACATAACCCAAGTAAGGCAATAGACATTAAAGACGTTAATTAGTGCCCTAAAGGTGCAAACCACCATTTTGCACAATTGGGCCTTATTTACAGCCAAATCCTGCATTTTTTACTCAGGCAAAGTTTCTGTTGAAGGCAATGGGAATTTTGTCTGCATAAGACAATACACAATTTGGCTCTTATACAATCATGTGTACAACTCTGATAGAATCCTTGTCTTGCCTTTCAAAGCAAACTGTTGGAAATTTTATTTTTACATAGGAAATTCTGTCATTATAAAAATCTGAAAATATAGATTCACATCTTCTTGGTACCAATTCTAAACAGCTTTAGTGTACCATTTTGGTATCAGGGTGGATCTTCCACACATATTGTTTGTATGCAAAGGAGAAAGAGAAATTGCCTATAAATAAAAGGGAAGTTAAGCCATTTAATAACATTCCTGCTGAAGACAGAGTACTTTGCATGCTGCTGAAGGGAGAGTCACTTCAAAGTACAGTACACAAGTAGCTGTGGTAAATAGAGCAGATAGATTTTATATATGTTGGGCATTCACTCATTATGTTCCTAACTTCCACTTATTGGCATCACTTTCCATTGAATAGGCCCAGTAACTTTGAACTGCAGTAGAACTGCAGTGCTATTGAAGATCAATACTCTGACAGCAAAGAAATTTTGTCAAGGGGTACAATTTTCAAAAGCTCCTAAGTTACTTAGGAACCTAAGTCCTACTTTCAAATGCGACTTAGGCATGTCTATATAACATCCCACTCTTCCCAGACCAGGTCAACAGACTCGGCCTAGTGAGGCTCTCAGTAGCACTCTACAAATAGCTGTACAGATGGTGCTCTGAAGTTAGGCCTCAGGGTGCAGCTCGAGCTCTGAAGCCCAGGGAAGGGGGTGGGCTTCAGAGCCCAAGCTGCAACTTCAGAGTGCTGTCTATACAGCTATTTTTAGAGCGCGAGTGTGAGCCCTGGTAGCCCAAAGCTGCCACCTGCTCCAAAATGCTGTGTAGATACACCCTTAGGAGTTAAGTCCCACTGATTTTCAATGACAGTCAGGCTCTAAAATGCCTACATCACTTTTAAAAATAGGACTTAGGCTCCTAATCAATTAGACACTTTTGAAAATTTTACTGAAAAGCTTTTACTCATTTAACACAGTTAGATATCAGTAAACACAGGGCCTGATCCTGGATAGTGTTGAGCACCCTCAATGCACATTTAGGTGTACCTTGAAAGTTGGCCATCTGTGCTTAATATTCAAATTTATCTATTGCTAAGTGGATTAAACTTGTCCTCACTAAATCCTAACGCTATGTCCAGCCAGATTTCAAAGGTTAAATTGCCCATTACATCAGGTATCAGTGAATTAGCCCCTCTATGTCCAGCAAGGATTTCCTGTGACAATGGAATATATGAATTTTACAAAACCAACACCTGAAACAACTGCACAAACAAGGAGCTTTGACAAAGCAAAAACTCCATTAGCTTCCATCCACCATTCATTTGGAGGTGAGCAAAGAATATCCTACACCAAAAATGCAAAGGGAAAAAGGATTGTGCCTTTGTTGTGCCTGTTGGCCTAAAAACATTCCTTGGCACCTTGCCTGTCAGCAATAACCAGACCACAGTTTACCCTTGAATTGGCTATTTGCAACTCATAGGTAACCCATAAGGATCAGATGCCCTTGGCCAGCTATTTTGGGTCTGTTGGATCTTCTCTGGGAAGTGCTGGCAACAGCTCAGGGGCAGGAAAAGTATTTATAAGATAAAATTTGCAGATCATAACTAGTCTAAGACCTTGCAATTCAAGATTCAGCTAGTTGGAACTAATGTTCTTATTAATATTTATTGTGAGGCTGCTGAGTCCCATATAAAGCATACTATGTGCATTATTAATCTGCTGCCATTTGATTTGTTTTGAGTGTAGGAGGGTTAAAAGTTAATAAGATGCATTATATTATTTTTATTTTTTACCATGATTTTCTACCTTGAAGTGTGGGAGCTACACAGGCTAACCAGCTATTTTCTACCACATTTTTATTTACTGGAAAGTTTGCTCTGAGGTTATAATGGATCATTAATTTTTAAAACTGCAGCAACAAGATTGATTTACTTATTGCAACAGCCATTGCTCCAGAGTACTAGGCAAAAATAGTCTCTCACTTTGGGGTAAATTTGTCCTGCACATGGGTGCACACAACACCCATTTGGAGGCAGTCAGTTTTGTGGTCATTTGTGATGGCAGCATTTGGCCCATTGGCTCAGAATTCATCTCAGATCAAAAGTGAAAATGCACAAAATGGACAGTCTATATCTGTGCACCTCACAAAACCACTGCTTTGCACTTTTTAGCCAAGCCAGTATCAGCTGAACCTTCTTTCCTAATGTTTCCAGTTTCCTTCCTGGTGGAAAGGAGAGCATTTCCTTGTTAGAATTGCATCCTACTGTGGGCAGTTATGAATGGATGCACCCATGGGAGCATTACAAGTTACTAAGTTTAATAAATGATTTGGCATGATTGCTAGTTTCTGTACCAGAGGGGTCCCACAGTGAAATAGCATAGGAAGGTGTAGGTCAGAAATAAAATGCATTGGCAAAGTTGCAAGAGCCTATCCATGCTACATCTGGTTCTTGTCTGCACTATATCCCTCACTTTCATGAGAATTATACATTTACTCCCTTTTCTTAGAAGTAACTCACATCAAGCATATATTATAGCAAGCTATAAAAGTCCAACACAGGGAACATCTTGACAAAAATGGCAATGTTAGCTAGTATATTGACAGGCTACATGGTTTGGATTGGTAGGGCTGAACCAGAAATGTCAGAGTCCAAACTGTATTATTGATTCATTGTGTAGAATTGGGAAAGTCATTCAGGGTATGATCCAGAGCTGATTGCATGATTTATTTCAGTGGGCTTTGGGTCATGCCCTTAGGACTTAAATCCTGCCCTATTGAAGGCAAGAGGAGTTTTGCTACTGATTTCAATGTACGCGCAAGTAGTCCCTTTTCTGTTCTCTGTCTCTACTTGACAGGATTTGAAGGAATAAGGTGTTGTAAGGCAAAATTACTAGGTGTTGAGTGCTCTCAACTTCCACTGAAGTCAGTGCTATTTGAGAGTGCTCAGAACCATGCAAAATTCAGCCCTAATTAGTGAACGTGCTTTGAAAAATATAAAACAGTATATAAATGCTGAATAGTATTTTTATTAATAAACATTTTATTAATGACAATTTATTTAAATTTTGGGGATATTTGTTTTAATAGAGGAAATCAATGAAACCCCTCCAACGCATTATTAAGGATCTACAACCTATCCTGAAGGATGACCCAACACTCTCACAAATCTTGGGAGACAGGCCAGTCCTTGCATACAGACAGCCCCGCAACCTGAAGCAAATACTCACCAACAACCACATACCACACAATAGAACCACTAACCCAGGAACCTATCCTTGCAACAAAGCCCGTTGCCAACTGTGCCCACATTATCTATTCAGGGGACACCATCACAGGGCCTAATAACATCAGCCACACTATCAGAGGCTCGTTCACCTGCACATCCACCAATGTGATATATGCCATCATGTGCCAGCAGTGCCCCTCTGCCATGTACATTGGTCAAACTGGACAGTCTCTATGTAAAAGAATAAATGGACACAAATCAGATGTCAAGAATTATAAGTTTCAGAGTAACAGCCGTGTTAGTCTGTATTCGCAAAAAGAAAAGGAGTACTTGTGGCACCTTAGAGACTAACCAATTTATTTGAGCATGAGCTTTCGTGAGCTACAGCTCACTTCATAAACCAGTCGGAGAACACTTCAATCTCTCTGGTCACGCAATCACAGACATGAAGGTCGCTATCTTACAACAAAAAAACTTCAAATCCAGACTCCAGCGAGAAACTGCTGAATTGGAATTCATTTGCAAATTGGATACTATTAATTTAGGCTTAAATAGAGACTGGGAGTGGCTAAGTCATTATGCAAGGTAGCCTATTTCCCCTTGTTTTTTCCTACCCCCCCCCCCACCCGACGTTCTGGTTAAACTTGGATTTATGCTGGAAGTGGCCCACCTTGATTATCATGCACATTGTAAGGAGAGTGGTCACTTTGGATGAGCTATTACCAGCAGGAGAGTGAGTTTGTGTGTGTATGGGGGTGGGGGGGCGAGAAAACCTGGATTTGTGCTGGAAATGGCCCACCTTGATTATCATTCACATTGTAGGGAGAGTGGTCACTTTGGATAAGCTATTACCAGCAGGAGAGTGAGGTTTTGTGTGTGTGTTTTTTTGAAAAAAGGGGGTGGGGGGATGAGAAAACCTGTATTTGTGCTGGAAATGGCCCACCTTGATTATCATACACATTTTAAAGAGAGTGGTCACTTTGGATGGGCTATTACCAGCAGGAGAGTGAGTTTGTGTGGGGGGGGCGGAGGGTGAGAAAATCTGGATTTGTGCTGGAAATGGCCCAACTTGATGATCACTTTAGATAAGCTATTACCAGCAGGACAGTGGGGTGGGAGGAGGTATTGTTTCATGGTCTCTGTGTATATAATGTCTTCTGCAGTTTCCACAGTATGCATCCGATGAAGTGAGCTGTAGCTCACGAAAGCTCATGCTCAAATAAATTGGTTAGTCTCTAAGGTGCCACAAGTACTCCTTTTCTTTTTGCGAATACAGACTAACACGGCTGTTACTCTGAAAAATGAAGGAAATATAAGTTATTGTGATTTTTTGTAAAGATATTGACTAAATTTACTATATCTTCACCCAACCCTCCTCTACATAGGCTGTTTCCAAGGGAAGGAATCACAGTTACTAGGGCCATGGCTACTCTTACTGGGGATCGATGCTGCTGCTATCGATGCAGCGGGGGTCGATTTAGCTGGTCTGACCCGCTAAATCAACTGCAGAGTGCTCTCCGGTCAACTCCGGTACTCCACCAAAATGAGAGGAGTCTCCCATTGATGCAGCATGGTGTAGACACGCATTAAGTCTACCTAATCTACATGAACTCCAGCTAAGTTATTCATGTAGCTGGAGTAGTGTAACTTAGGTCGATGTACTTCAGGAGCATAGACAAGGCCTACGTGTATCCATTGAAGAAAATAAATTCATGGGTTAAAAGGCTTTTAAGCCTGTGACTGAAAAGAAATGTATATAGATTATTTGCTTTATAGTACAGTGAACTACAACTTGCAGAATACTGGAGTTCATGTAAGGTCACATAAAATTGGAGCTGATTGTGTCTTTTGCATTTACAGTTCAATGACTATGTGTATGAATAACCCTTAAAAACAGCTGACATGAAATATCCCTAGAGTCCCTTTGTCCAGGTTCTGGCAACAGTTTTTCCTACCCCTCCTGATAAATCTTCTTCTGAAGTCCCAATCTTTTCCCTTTTTCCAACATCACCATTTCTTAACAAATTAAGGACCCCAATCCTGCAACCATTACAGAGTTAAAACTCCCACTGACTTCAGGTGGTATACACCAAACTGTTGGCATGTTATTATTTTATAGCACCTAGACATGTGCTCGATGTTTCACAGCAGATACAGGTCCAAGCCCCTATCTAAACATGAGTTCCTAGGGAAGAGGAGGGGTAAGAAAGGGCAATGCTTACTGCAATATGATCACAAGGTTACTCAGCTTGTGCATGTGTAATGCATTGTGGTGGTTAAGGTTTGGGCTTGTTTTTTACATGTGTGTAAACATAAGGAAGATAAAAGCTCAAAGACTGCATATAGTTGACTCACTTGTAAGTATCACAGAAGAGCTGAGTTTTCAGGAGGATTTCAAATGAGAAGAGGGTGGTCGCTTGGTGGACCAAAGCAGCGAGGCCTTCCACACATAGGATGTAGCATCAATGAAGACATAATGACTTCAAGGCTGCCATCATTTGCAGTGCCAAATTAGATGGGACCACAACCTTTAGGGCTCTGTCAAGAGGAGCGGAGCACCTCACAACTCCTGTTGAACGGGATTGAAGGAACAGGTGTTATTCAGGCAAAATTCCCACGTAGTTTAATGGAACTGTTGCCTTGCCTTGCACGGTCTTAGTCTCACTCTCAGTAGTGCAGGTGCAATCTCACAGACCTTTCTACAGTTTTCTTATTTAATGTGCCATGCTCAGATAAGTATATTCCCTTTCCCCCCCAGCAGGCTATTAGTACCGTTCCTCATGTTTCATTTCATTACTTGACTATGAACTGCTTCCCCTCCCATTCTTTGACTGTCTTGTCTATTTAGGCTAGAAGCTCTTCAATCCACAGACTACAGAGTTGTACAGTGCCTGGCACAACTGTGCACAGAACTTAGTTAGGACCTCTAGGAGCTACTATAAGAATAATAAGCCATTATAATTCATTTTTCACTAAAGCAATGTCATTAAAATTTAAAAATTCTTTTGTTTTGGAGGGAAAAACCAGACCTTTTCAGCAAAGTTTCAGGTTAATTCTAATTTTGATAATTTTGCATTGATTATAGAATCATAAAAATGTAAGGCTGGTTCACTGGAGGAAATACTGGTTACACAAGGGCTCTTTAACCTAGTGGAGAAAGGCATGACAAGAACCAGTGTCTGGAAGCTGAAGCCAAATGATTTTAAATTAGAAATAAGGCACAAATTTTTAGCAATGAGGATAGAACAAACTACCAAGGAAAATGGTGGATTCCTCATCTCTTGGTGTCTTCAAATCATGACCGGATGCCTTTCTGGAAGATATGCTTTAGTCAAACAAGTTTTTGGGTTCAGTGCAGGGTTAAATGGGTGAAATGCTATGGCCTGCTTTATGCAGGTAAGACTAGATGATCCAATGGTCTCTTCTGGCCTTAACAGAGATAAAAGAAACAGATTCATAAATTTGATTAGTCTGCATCTATTTAACAATAAGAAAGCCTGCAATTTACAGGAACTCATATGTGTTGTAATACTCACTACAGAAATACATGATTTACCAGACTCCTTAAAATGAAGTCTCTCCTTTCTCACAGCATCTGTTCTTGTTCCCTTCCCCCAAGGTTACTTGATAAAGGCATTAGGCTAGAGCCACTTTAAATGCCTGCGCTCTGCATTCCAGTGGAAGTGGAATACGTCATTATTTAATATTCCTAAAATTGCTCTATTGAATAAGGTGGTGGTGGGGAATACCTGGTTACTTCAAACCAAAGAGTAACGAATCTCAGCCTGAGTAAAGGGCTTTAATGAAAGTTTTATTCAGAGTAAAAATCCCTGCTTCATTTAGGTATGTCCTTTGTATTCTTTCACTGCTGATTGTAGCAACAGTCAGTATCATTTGGAATAAAAACAACAAGGAGTCCGGTGGCACCTTAAAGACTAACGGATTTATTTGAGCATTAGCTTTTGTGGGTAAAAACCTCACTTCTTCAGATGCATTTGGAATGTAATCAGACATTGTGATAACAACAGGATGGCTGATAAAATAGTCTGTGGATCCTAGCACCTAAAGAAATTCATTTTGTAAGGCACAGGCCGCTCATTTCCTTTTGTCCTTTGTCAAAAATACTGAATCCTATACTGGACAAACTGTTCTGTGAATTACTGAAAACGTATATGGTGTGTTGCTAACTCATTGCTTGCATTAGGTACGTTGGGAATTTCCACTGAAAACCAAGGGCCATATTCTGAGCCTAGTTCCATGCTGTATCCACCCTGTGCTGCGCAGTACTGAGGGGGGTCAGATCTGGTGCTAATGTTCAGCAGACATGAGTCAGTGGTTTGGATGTGCTGTCTGGAGAGGAGAAGGGGACGCTTGTTAAAACAAGCTGACTCTGAGCAACAAGACATCAGTCCCGCCATTCTCTCCCCTGTGCTAGAGCTGTAGAATTTGCAGCCCTATGGCTGTGGTAACTCTCCAAGCTGATCCTGCAGTAGTGAGGGACGGGACCAAAGAGGGGCTACTTACCATTGTCAGATAGAAAAAAAACTTAAAATGTTGATTTTGCTCAATTTCAGACATTAAAAATAACAAGGAGAGCTGAAACTCAAGCTTTGGGGAGTGACAGGTTTCCTTTTACAACTCTTCTGAACTCCTCCTTTCCAAAGTGGCCTGTTGGACAGAGGTTCTTCCCTAAAATACATATATTAGCTAATTTGAATAAGATTAACCAAATCTGGTAGACACCAGAATAGGGCGAGTGCCGTGTTCCCCCTCTAAGTCATGCTATGCTATGCAGAAGGCCATCGTGAGGTTCAAGCACTGGAAGTCGGGGTAAGAGTTTCTTTCTGCAGCATCACACTACACCTCAACTCTGTAGGAATTCTCCTATCAGGACATAAGATGAACCTTGATTCCTGATCACAGCAGGCTCAGAATTCTCTCAGAAAGCAACAGATGTTCTTTCAAGTTACTGGACTTGGAGGGTTCTTCCAGGAGAAGCTTTTGTAATGCAGGATGATGGGAATATAAGACTAAGGGGCAAGCCCAACCCCCTATCATTTCACATAGAATGGAATTCTTCAAATAAATAAACTACATTATTAAAGACTATCTTATAGCTCAGCTGTAAACAAGAATTTTGGTGAAATTAAATTCCAGTACAAGGAAATTCTTTGTAGCCAGAATGGGGCAAAACCTCCCTGGGTGTAAACTGTCATAGTTGCATTGAAGTCACTGGAGCTATGACAATTTACACCAGCTGACGATCTGGCCCTAAGGATATTACAAAAGAATTGTATAGATACCTTTTTAAGGCATCTTAAAAGAGCTTGCTTTTGACATAGACAGGATAAAAAAAAGAGAGTCCACAAACCTCAACCTTACCATTCAAAAGGTAATGCCAATCTCTGAGATCTAGAACAAGACAAGCTACTTCTGCCTTTTTTCTTCCAGCCAGCAGCAACCTCTCAGTGATGACCATGTTAAAAGCATCACAGATCTTTGTTTCTCAGAATAAATGTTATTCATTTTACAAGAGTGACCCTTTACCTTTTCAGAAGTTTAATCAAGGCAAAACTACAGGCATCAAAGATGTTTTCCCAAATTCAGGTTTATTGTTTCATTATTTTTCTTACTGAATATATACAGGAATGGTTTCTGTGAAATATACTTAGCTACTACTGTAAAATTAAAATATGTACTTAGTTTTATATCACTATAGTCTAATCATATTGAATGTGACTGACTCAATATTTATCTAGAGAGAATATTTCCCTCAATCTTTGTGGGTATGACTCAAGGTAAAACAAAGGAAGCTATGGTCCAAATTTAGATCTCATTTACAGCAGCATAAATCCACATGAATGCCAATGAAGACCAAGAAATTACCCTAGATTTATACCAGTGTAACTGAGAACGAACACTTTCCCTAAGAAATTATAATTATCAGAAGTGGTATATCTATCCTCTCTACCTCCTAATGATATTCTTTCATTCCATACCCTTTTCTTTAAAGCTGCATTCAAATCTACTGTGACTTTCCAAGTAGCTCAGGGATTCTGGTTCACCTTCTTATGACCGATGGCTTTAAGGAAGAAATTTTTCTGGTTAAATAAATAACTAAGCCTGACACATTCTGTTTCTAAATACTGGAAAGCACGATGGAATTTTACACAATCAGTTCTATATCACATTCACTGTATCAGAAAACACATGTGCAGATAAGCTTCTTTGTTAATACCTTACACTCACTAAACAATATTTCCTTCTGTCCAAAAAGTGTCCTTCCCTCCTTTCCAAAGCACAGCCTTAACTTTGATTCTGAGACCACACTGGTGCAACGTCCATTCCCAATATCCTCATACTGCACACACAATCCTCTCTCATCTCATCCATTGAGGTTGTAGCTATCCTTCAGTTGTTTTCTGTTAAAAGAATCATCCAGAACTCAGTTCAATAGATGTCTCAGGATATTTTCTGCTTTAGTAATAGATCTGAAATTTCAGTTAGAGTGAATGTGAGACTGGTCTGTGCAGCAAAGGAAAACCTCCCAAAAGTAATATGTGGAAAACATGATTGGATGGGCAAGAATATCTGCTGTCTGGATCTACTTGTGAAGGAGCAAAACATACCAGAGTTATTTCAAATTCTTGATGTGATCTAATGAATTGCTTTGACTCATATAATTAAGAGCCCAATCCTATGAATCCTTAAGCAAGTCATCTTATTGTAATCACTGGGACTCACAGGAGTAGTGACTTCTTGCAGCACGTCCACAGTAACACAAGCATGCAATGTATCCGAACTCTGAAATTCATGTTACACACACACACAGGAGAGAAAATGGTCTGTTCACAAGCAATCATATTTTTTAATTGCTGTAATGGTGCTTAGATACTATGGTGATAAACATATTACAAATGCATCGGATAACCCATGTGAACTAAATCATGCCTTTCCGGATGAGCCTCATTAAGTATTTAGGCCCAGATTTTTAAAGGTATTTAGACATAGATGTTGTGATGCTGTGCACAGCAAACTGATTTAGGAGCCTAAATCTCATTTTCCAAAGGAATTTAAGCACTTCAGTCTAAATTCCATCAACAGTCAATGGGATTTAGACTAAGTGCTTAAATCCCTACTGAAAATGAGATTTAGGCTCCTAAATCTAGGCTTTGCAACACCAAGTGCTTTGCCACACCGAGTGCAGCAACACAAATGCCTTTAAAAAACTGGGCCTTACTATTCAAAATCTGAAAATGAATGGCCATTTTCAACATTTCAGGGCTTAACAGTGCAGGCATTGACTTGCTTTTTGTAACGTGCTTTGAAAATGAAAGCACTATACAAGTAACATTATTATTTATAACAAGCGTTCTCAAACTGGGGGTCGGGGCCCCTCAGGGGATCACAAGGTTATTATATGGGGGGTTGCAAGCTGTCTGCCTCCACCCCAATCCCTGCTTCGCATCCAGCATTTATAATGGTGTTAAATATATTTTAAAGTGTTTTTAATTTATAAGGGGGGGGGGTCACACTCAGAGGCTTGCTGTATGAAAGTACAAAAGTCTGAGAACCACTGATTTATAGGATTATAATGTATTTAATGATTTGCTATTAGCTAATACTTCCTTTTGTGACATTGATTCAAATCTTGTCATTATTTTAGTCTTGCTACTGAACTTGTTTAGATGATCAGCTGACTGAGCTAGTTTACTGCTCATCTGAATTTCTGTCATTAACTGCCGAAACACATACCATACAATCTACAACACCCTTGTCAGAGCCACCTGTACTTCGCCATCATTTGTTCACTGCTAGCTATTCCACTGCTTAATGGACTGTAGAACATCCTAGCCCATTAGCCAGTGGTGACATGATGTATAATGTTGATGTATTTGGTAAGATGACATCTTGTTGCCAGCAGCCAATAGGCAAAGCAACTCTGATGTCACCCTATGGAATGGAGAAAAGTGATCTGGGGTTGAGATTTTGATAAAATGGGTCCAAAAAGTTAAGGTTCTAAGTCTGTGTTTAGCTGTCCAAATAAATGGCCTAATTTTCAAAAGTGCTGAAGAACCAGACGCTCCCATGGACTTTAGACTATGTCCTTTAACACAGCATACTGTCTGACAGGTGAAGTAGCCTTGGTATAAAGGTAAAGGGACCAAGATTGTTTGAAGTGCAGGGAAAAGCATCATTTGTTCAAAAGACCATTGGTTCATGCACAGGTAGCATAAAGGAAAGAAGAACGGAATATTCTCAGAAGCTACCGAAAAGGCTAAGACAAAAGCTACCCTGCATTCATTCAAAAATTGCATCACTAATGTCACTGCTGGGTGGTACAAAATACCCTGCTTTAGGGCTCTGAAATTTGACAAATCTACCTTTCACCCTGAAGGTATCGGTCATTATTACTACGAATACCGGCTCTGCCAGGAAAATGGCATGCCTTACATTTTAAGGACTAGATTGTAGCTCTTAGCCCCAGAGCCAAGCAGGAGGGATTCTGCCCAAGGAATGCAGGAGCATACACACTGCACTGCATCTTGGGATGGTGCAGCATGCACCCCTCTCTGCAGATAGCCAGTGTTGGCTTCGGCAGGGGGTGGAGTGTCTCAGCCCTAGTTAGTTCCTACCCCTTCCTTCATTTGAGACAATCTGTCTACCCGCAGACGCATGACGAGAACTGTTCCTGTACTACCCGGCTGCAAGGACTGATTGTCCTTGATCTTTTTGCATAGGGCAGAGAGGGATCGGGGGGAAGACACCTTGCATTCTACTTCCCCTCTGTGCCCCGATACTAGCTCTAGGAACGATCTGGCCCTAAGCTAATGAACTAGGAAAGCAGTTTGCTCTCTGTATAACTTGGGAAGCCCTTCACTTGTCAGGCATCCTCGACATGTGGATCCCAGGATGCATTAAATCAGTAGTTCATCAGTACTTGTCCAACACCTCTGATTTATCAGAAAGGGACAAGAGTGTTTAGGAGGGAACCCTTCCAGAAATCAGATCATAGCTTTGTCTCTTTGATTATTCAAGCATTAGACTATTTTCTGAGACTGCCAGGAAGGGAGTCAGTTAATGGAATTTTTTATGTATGAAAATTTGCCCACTAGGATCTGGATTGAGACCATCATCTCACTTCCCATAGGAAACCTACAATCCTTTAGGTAAAACTTTCTTCACTAGCAGCCAGGACCAGAATTGAAACAGTATCTTGCAGCAGAGGTGAAATGCTTCATAGCCCATTCCTCACCAATCTCTGAGCCATGTGGTCCCTCAGATACAGGACTAGATACTCAGCCATTGAAATCAGTGATTACACCTGTTTAGGAAATTGTCCAGACTCCTAGAGACTATTTTACTGTAAATCATTTAGTTTCATATTCCTTTTAAAAATACATAAAGTATAACAAACTGAAAACTAACTGGCCACCAAATACTTGAAAGGAATATTTGGGCTGAAAGAGAAATTTATAAAACCAATAAATAGATAAAACTAATCTCCAAATACACAGTGCGTTTAGCTTTCTCCTTTAATACAAACCTTTGTGGCCAGGAAAGAGACTCAGCCTTAAATATGAATGACCTTGTTTTGGTTTATTTTTATTATTGACATGGGACCCTCATGTGCATTTTTGATAGTGAATATGAATACAGCCTCTGTTTCTTATCTTCAGTTAGAGGGACATAAATATGTCCAAATTTCAGCTGGAAATTATCTTTTAAGATATAAGAAACTAAAAAATAAAACGAAACATTTCATATATGGTGACTCGTGTGGTCTTGGGAAGGTATTTTTTACACAATCGACTCCTCGAGCAAAAGAGCTCCCTCTAAATAAGTTTAGAGGAGGTCACTGTGGGGAAATAATCAATTAGACAGCAGACTTTCGGATTTGTAATAAATATAGTCAATTATTGGAGAAGGAGCTTTTATTTTTGTTATGATGGCTGAATGCCCAGGAAATGTGGTGTTTGAAAATGTTTTCAAAAACTGAATTTATCATCAGTTATTGTGTTTATGTAATACAAACACAAAATTACATACGCACACACATACCATGGCACCCACTCAGTGAAACAGCTTCATCTTGAATTTTCCAGGATGACACAATAAAGCTTTAAAAGTACCTCAAGGAAGTAACACTGTAACGGTTACTCATCCAAGTAGGCACTATACTGTCAGGCATATAACACACGGATACCAAAGCACAGCTTGGCCAGATGCTGCCTGTAGCCCTGTCCACAGCCAGCCTCCATTTTTCTAAGGTTCTTGGAGACTAATTATTCTAGCAAGCCAGAACTCAAGACTGCTCTTCTTCTCTAGCTGCTCTGTAAAAGCCTGGGTTTGGTGGTCTGCACTGCCACAATCTATTTTCCAAATATCAAGGAAAATACAAGCACAAATGCTTTTCATGCCTCCTCCTACACGGTGCTGAAGGCTTCCAGTGAGGTGCCAACTCCCACTGAAGTCAATGGGGACTGAGGGTTCTCAGGCCTTCATAAGATCAGGGCTAATTTTTTATTAGGAGATTTCTAAGTGTATATATAGATTAAGCTAGGATTTTTGAGTGCACGACAATTCACCAACGTCATTGTGTGTGGGGGGGGCAAACTTTCTGCAACTATGACGTTCATGAGAGATGTCTGAAATTGGCAAACATCCTGTTCTGAATCTGTATTCAGTTCCCTCAGCCTCCCCCCCAACACCACACAAGAGAGAACACCCTGCTTTCTTTCAGGGCCTGTACAGCTCCCCTGTTCCCAAAGAGAACTACAGGAGCTTTGAAGGATTTTTTCCTTCCACAGCTGCCACTGAAAACTTCCAAGTGTGCATGTAAAATGAGGAGAGGGGCCTATAATATGGAGAGAAAAGCAGCTCAAGTTAATACAGCCTCAGGTTGTATTAAGAGGTGCTGGTTTAAGTTTAGGGATAAGGAGAGTATTCATAAGATCCTTGCCAGTTTCCTTGCTCATTCCCACCAGAGTCTGCCCTCTCCAATCTTGCTGAACCCAACTCCAAACTGCCCTTGAAGAACTGCTTCCTCAGCAATCCCACAAAGGTGGAATCCCCACTTCCAAAAGTGCAGGCACCTTGCCATGCACAGACTTGGAGAAAAGCATGGGGCTCTTACCTGGCTATGTTCTGTATTCTCAAAACAAAGAAATGCTAAATGAGGAAGTGTAGACTGTGCTGTAAACAGTTTAGCAGATCTTGAGCCAGCCAGTTTTCTGACATGTTTTATGTTAAGACTAGTGTACTAACTAAACCACCACTTTATACTGCTATTTTGGGTTGATCTCTGTCTCCTGCTTTTTTTTCTTACATACACACACACACACACACTCTTCCTTATTCTCTGGGATATATTTGAAGAAGAAACACACCACTTAAAACCAAAGTGCTATACTGGACCTTTCTTCCCCTTTGTCTCTGATGCTTTCACACGAAGACTAAACAAATAATTAAATGTAGTATTTTGGATCTTCACTCTCAGGTAACCTGCTTTGCCAATATCAATATAATTCATCATAAATTTTAAAAAAGTATTGCATTTATGTCAATGTATTGGTTGGATTATGGTAATGTACTAATATAATGTAATGTAATAATTTTGTTAATATTTTACTCACTCAGTCATTGCTTGTTATTTTTTTAATTAATTATTGCTACTCTCCATTACTTCTTTTAGCTAAACCATTTCAAGGCGAATTACAAGATGAAGCTCATCTTCAGGTCCATGATGTACTAGGAGACACACTGAAGATTAAGCTTAATTTAAAATGCCAGAAAGAAAAAAAAATCTATTATCACGTTTCATTACAACTTTATTGTAAGAGCTAGGTTGTGTATTAAAATGTCTTTGGTGGGCAGCACAAATCTTCCATTCTGTAAATATATGGATAGTCATCCAACTCAGTTAATTAGATGAACTGGACACAATACTCCAGCTGAGGCCTAATCAGTGCGGAGTAGAGCGGAAGAATTACTTATGTCTTGCTTACAACACTCCTGATATTTGCTTTTTTTGCAACAGTGTTACACTGATGACTTATATTTAGGTTGTGATCCACTGTGACCCCCAGATCCCTTTCCACAGTATTTCTTCCTAGGCAGTCATTTTTCGTATTGTATGTGTGCAACTGATTGTTCCTTCCTAAGTGGAGTACTTTGTATTTGTCCTTATTGAATTTCATCCTATTTTCTTCAGAACATTTCTCCAGTTTGTCCAGATCATTTTGAATTTTAATCCTATCCTCAAAAACACTTGCAACCCCTCCCAGCTTGGTATTATTCACAAATTGTATAAGTGTACTCTCTATGCCATTATCTAAATCACTGAAGATATTGAATAGATCCAGACACAAAACTGATCGGGATCTCACTTGATAGACCTTTCCAGCTTGACTGTGAACCACTGATAACTATTCTCTGGGAACAGTTTTCCAACCAGTTATGCACCCACCTTATAGTAGCTCCGTCTAGGTTGCATTTCCCTAGTCTGCTTATGAGAAGGTCAAGCAAGACAGTATCAAAAGCCTTACTGAAGTCCAGATATAGACATTATTAAGAGCACAAGAGCAAACCATCTCACTGCATAGGAAAAATGGGATGTATTGCAAGAGACCACCATGGCTTAACCAGGAGATCTTCAATGATCAGAAACTCAAAAAGAGAGTCCTAAAAAAGTGAAAACTAAGAGATCATTAAATGCATTCCTTTTGTGCCTGTCCAAAGCTCCTCTATAGAAACTAAGAACATCCCTTTGCCTTGCAGTTGACTTTATCTTTGCATCCTTTGAAAAGGTCAGATTTACTTTCCATAGTAAAAAATGTGGATTTTAGTCACCACTGGAAAACCCTATTACAGTACTCCATTCTTTCCCTTTATTTAGTTGGCTGGTAGAAGATCTGGAAGATGAACTTCCAGAAGTTATCAAAGAATGCTCCTCATTGTCCACATTATTTTTCTCAGAGTTCCACATCAGAGTATTGTAGCAATATTCAGCTATGCCGATGGATGGAGAGAAACATTTTTGAGCTGGCTCACATCTCAGCAGAATCACTGGCAGAAGTGACTGACAATGCATTGGCACATGACAAAGCAGATCCGTCTATTCAACAGGAAGAATATTCAGAGCAGTTTTTTAACACAGCAGTGAGGTTGGCAGCCATCAAAAACTGGTAATGTCATAAAACCTGCCCTTCCGCATCATAATAAACCAATCTGTGGTATGGAGACTTGGCACTGGCAGGAGGTATGTGCGGGTAGGTTGTTTATAGGAACAAGATGTTCTGTTGCACTTCTGAGAAACCTGTTAACAGAATGATTTTTCTATCACTCCCCTAGGAATTATCTGCACAACAAGACTACTTCATGCCTGACAGAAGAACATACTAATGAGTGATCCCTTTTTTGCCAGATTTGCTTTAAAGTCTCACAACCCTGTCTGAAAACATTTCCCTACTACTTTGATAAATTATCAGAGTCCTGTTCCACATCTAGAAAAAGCTCCTTCTGGTCCCATAATAGCAACTTAGTGACATATGGAGCTAAAAGACACACGAAAATTGCCTCTATTTCATGCAACCAGAGGATTTTTAATTTTTTCACAATTTCTGAACCATTCAGATCCCTACTGATCATTTCATTTGTTCAGCCTCTGTGTGAAGGAATGCGCATATCTGAGTGAAACACCAACTTAGGCAAAATCTGCTGCCATTATTTGGTGTCTTGAGGAATAGCCTTTGTCCGCATTTCGTATGTACTATCATGAATCACTGTTACCATGGGTATAATATGTACATCATCTGCCGCATCTTGCCCTAGGCACTACATAGAGCATGAGGGTATTCACATACTTAGGTTTCAGAGTAACAGCCGTGTTAGTCTGTATTCGCAAAAAGAAAAGGAGTACTTGTGGCACCTTAGAGACTAACCAATTTATTTGAGCATGAGCTTTCGTGAGCTACAGCTCACTTCATCGGATGCATACCGTGGAAACTGCAGAAGACATTATATACACACAGAGACCATGAAACAATACCTCCTCCCACCCCACTGTCCTGCTGGTAATAGCTTATCTAAAGTGATCATCAAGTTGGGCCATTTCCAGCACAAATCCAGGTTTTCTCACCCTCCGCCCCCCCACAGACAAACTCACTCTCCTGATGGTAATAGCCCATCCAAAGAGACCTATACTCTCCTGCTGGTAATAGCCCATCCAAAGTGACCACTCTCTTCACAATGTGTATGATAATCAAGGTGGGCCATTTCCTGCATAAATCCAGGTTCTCTCACTCCCTCACCCCCCTCCAAAAACCACACACACAAACTCACTCTCCTGCTGGTAATAGCTTATCCAAAGTGACCACTCTCCCTCAGATAGAGACAAACACCTACAAGATCTCTGTCAAGCTTTCTTACAACTACAATACCCACCTGCGGAAGTGAAGAAACAGATTGATAGAGCCAGAAGAGTTCCCAGAAGTCACCTACTACAGGACAGGCCTAACAAAGAAAATAACAGAACGCCACTAGCCGTCACCTTCAGCCCCCAACTAAAACCCCTCCAACGCATTATTAAGGATCTACAACCTATCCTGAAGGATGACCCAACACTCTCACAAATCTTGGGAGACAGGCCAGTCCTTGCCTACAGACAGCCCCGCAACCTGAAGCAAATACTCACCAACAACCACATACCACACAACAGAACCACTAACCCAGGAACCTATCCTTGCAACAAAGCCCGTTGCCAACTGTGCCCACATTATCTAGTCAGGGGACACCATCACAGGGCCTAATAACATCAGCCACACTATCAGAGGCTCGTTCACCTGCACATCCACCAATGTGATATATGCCATCATGTGCCAGCAATGCCCCTCTGCCATTTACATTGGTCAAACTGGACAGTCTCTACGTAAAAGAATAAATGGACACAAATCAGATGTCAAGAATTATAACATTCATAAACCAGTCGGAGAACACTTCAATCTCTCTGGTCACACAATCACAGACATGAAGGTCGCTATCTTACAACAAAAAAACTTCAAATCCAGACTCCAGCGAGAAACTGCTGAATTGGAATTCATTTGCAAATTGGATACTATTAATTTAGGCTTAAATAGAGACTGGGAGTGGCTAAGTCATTATGCAAGGTAGCCTATTTCCCCTTGTTTTTTCCTACCCTCCCCCCCCCCCCCCCAGACGTTCTGGTTAAACTTGGATTTAAACTTGGAGAGTGGTCAGTTTGGATGAGCTATTGCCAGCAGGAGAGTGAGTTTGTGTGTGTGTGTGTGTGTGTCCCTGGGGCGGGGGGGGGTGTGTGAGAAAGCCTGGATTTGTGCTGGAAATGGCCCACCTTGATTATCATGCACATTGTAGGGAGAGTGGTCACTTTGGATAAGCTATTACCAGCAGGAGAGTGAGTTTGTGTGTGTGGTTTTTGGAGGGGGGTGAGGGGGTGAGAGAACCTAGATTTGTGCTGGAAATGGCCCAACTTGATGATCACTTTAGATAAGCTATTACCAGCAGGAGAGTGAATTTGTGTGTGTAGGGGGGTGGGGGGTGAGAAAACCTGGATTTGTGCTGGAAATGGCCCACCTTGATTATCATGCACATTGTGAAGAGAGTGGTCACTTTGGATGGGCTATTACCAGCAGGAGAGTGAGTTTGTCTGTGGGGGGGCGGAGGATGAGAAAACCTGGATTTGTGCTGGAAATGGCCCACCTTGATTATAATGCACATTGTAGGGAGAGTGGTCACTTTGGATAAGCTAATAAATTGGTTAGTCTCTAAGGTGCCACAAGTACTCCTTTTCTTTTTGCACATACTTAGGGTAACAGAAATTCTTTTTCCTTTATGAGTGATTCCAGACTCCCACAAATCTTTTCTGACCTACAACATTTCTTACACAGGGACCTGTCAATATGAAAATGTAGCATTGGCTTCTTTGAGACAGTGCTGCTCTGAAATGAGTCGTTGCACGGGATAGATAATGTTGTTACCACTTTTTGAGCTCAGCGACTAGCCAGAATTCAGGGTGCATTGGGTTGTTTTGGTAGGGAGAAAAAATGGATGATTGACTCAGATATTTCTTTGGTGCAATCCTATTTATTTACAAAAAATGTGTAAAGTCCTGTTTCCCTGAACACAGCAGGAATCAAACTAGCAGAAGATAGTTTCTTTGCTCATAGTTCCATACTCCTCTGCAGCCAGCACACAGTCCAAAAGCTCTGTTTCCAGACTTTTCTCAGGGTCACATTTCCAGTGCTTGTTCTGGCTGTGGCCTTGACTTTCTGCTGCCTTCTTTGTTTCTTTGCTGTTTCTCCTCCTTCTCTTACTCACACAGACACACCACCACCACATCAAACAATATCCAGTGAAACCCCTCCATTCACATATTTCAGCTTTCTGTACAGCAAAACACATGCCTTTGTTTTGAGCAGTGACATATGCCTGTGTTTTGAGTGGAGCTTCCTATTGTTTCAGCTATCTGGTTCCATTGAAGGGACTTAATTGTTTCTTACATTTATCCTGAATGAAAGGAGGCTGTTACATCCACCAGTTTCAAAGAGGTTTACCCAAACTTATATTTGTAATGAAGAGTTCTAGTGACAGGGAGAGTTTCTCCAAAGGCACAGTGAGCAAACTGGTGCCTGGCACTTACGGAAACTCAATACCTAACTCCTCTCTTGTACCTTTGAAATTCTCTCTCATAAATCACCAGGTACTTTTTCTTCATTGCTCATCTTGCTTGTATGAAATAAATTCTCAGGTACTTCTTGGAAGATGCCCCTCCAAAAATTATGAAAAACAACAGTGGCCACATTCACCTATATTAGCAGCAATATGCATGTTGTCTGTAAGCATTTACACAATTGCTTCCTGTAATTGGCTGGCTAACATCTAAGCAATTTCCACAGGCTCTGTGTGAAATATATCCCAGTGCCTCAGTGGTCTCATAACAGCTCTCACACAGCAGAGCAGGACTGTCAATGATGTGTTTTTAATGAGGTGAGGGAAGAGATAATAAAAGACGTAATTCATCCGAACATTAAAACAAAACAATTCTTGTCCTCCAATGAGCATCCAAAATTGGTCCATCCTCTCCTACCATGGGTGTTTTCAGGATTCATTCTCCCAGCTAAGTTCAAGTGTAGTATGTCCATTACAGTTTAAAAAAAAACAACAGTGTTTGCTAAAATAATCCCTCCGAAGCAGTTTATAAAAATCAGAGTTAAATCCAAAAACAAACAAAATACTTCCCCATCTTTTCCCTGTTTGCCATATACCAGCTGCACATCCACCCTTTGCTATGAGCCCAGTACAACTCACACTGACGTCAGTGGCAGACTACAGCATTTTTTTACTGCTCTTCGCTTGAAGTATATTGTGTGTATAGCTTGCGACCACTATGTAAATTCAACCCTGCTATCTTCAACCTTTTACGTTTGTTATAAATAAGTGTTATAAAATACGGCCGCAACAGAGTTTCTCCAAATACTGTACATACATACCTTGTTAGCCTTCCTAGCCATTTGAACTGACGCGTTACAGAGCTGCACACCTACAGGGGCAGGATTTTCAAACAGGGTGGAGGCTAAGGTCTGTGTGAGATTGTGTGACTGCTTTTGAACATGGAGCCAGGGCTTCCTTTCTTGACAATTTTTATTGCACAATATTTCAGTGCAAATATGTTACTAAATGGGATACACCTTTAACGTGTGCTATGTATTACCTCAATGAAAAAAAATTTGGTTTTGCCTGATAGCTACTGTATGTAAAAAATTCTTTACTGAGCTAAATACAAGATGGATATAAGTCCATGGAATTCAATGGAGTCACGACAGGGATGAATTTGGCCCACTGTGTATTTACTATAGTTAATATTAAAATATTAATGAAAAACAAATAGTTTAAACAATTCATGTTAATTAAACCAAGTGCATAACTTTTATATTGTTACTAGAGTTCAACTGATAATTTGCAACATTTCCCTCTGTTTGTGGACTGTCCATGAACACATCCCAAAACTCCTTCAAGAAGAAAAGTATAAGAAAGTGTTCTTTTGAGATCTAATCTGCATTTCCCTCTTCCTGCTCCCCCTTACCTCCAGTTCTCCATTATCTGCTCACACATGCCAAAACAGTATCTTGTTGAAAATGATAATATAATCCTTCTTTGAACATTATAGTTCCATCTGGGATACACATATTAGACAGAATACTACACACACGGGCATGTTGGAAAGTTGGCACCTGTAGCTACAGCCCCAGAGTCGGTGCCTATACAAGCAGCTGCATATTAACTTCTGAAGAGCCACATGTGGCTCTGGAGCCACAGGTTGGCCACCCCTGATCTAGCCTGACCTACTGCCTAGCACAGGCTAAAACAGCTCACTCAAGGAAAAAGGCCCCATTGTACAATTGGCACTGTACAAACATGAAGTAAAAAAATAGCCCCTATCCCATGATTTTGGTCAAAATTTTTCCATCAAAACTTATTTTCAAAAGAAAATTATTGACTAAATGAACATTTTTGTCAGAAAAGTGAAAAACCAAAAAAGTTCACCCCAAAACTAATCATTTTTCAAAAAAAGAACAGGAATACTTGTGGCACCTTAAAGACTAACAAATTTATTTGAGCATAAGCTTTCATGGGCTACAGCTCACTTCATCGGATGCATAGAATGGAACATACAGTAAGATATATATAAGTTGGAAGCTACCATACAAATTGTGAGAGGCTAATTAGTTAAGATGAGCTATTATCAGCAGGAGAAAAAAACTTTTGTAGTGATAATCAAGATGTCTCATTTAGACAGTTGACAAGAAGGTGTGAGGATAATTAACTTAAGGAAATAGATTCAATATGTGTAATGACCCAGTCTCCAGTCTCCAGTCAAACCCAAGTTAATGGTATCTAGTTTGCATATTAATTCAAGCTCAGCAGTTTCTCACTGGAGTCTGTTTTTGAAGCTTTTCTGTTGCAAAATTGCCACCCTTAAATCTTTTACTGAGTAGCCTCAGAAGTTGAAGTGTTCTCCTACCGGTTTTTGAATGTTATGATTCCTGATGTCAGATTTGTGTCCATTTATTCTTTTGCATAGAGACTGTCTGGTTTGGCTAATGTACGTGGCAGAGGGGCATTGCTGGCACATGATGGCACATATCACATTGGTAGATGTGCAGGTGAACGAGCCCCTGAAGGCATGGCTAACGTGATTAGGTCCTATGATGGTGTCACTTGAATAAATATGTGGACAGAGTTGGCACTGGGCTTTGTTGCAAGGATAGGTTCCTGGGTTAGTGTTTTTGTTGTGTGGTTGCTGGTGAGCATTTGCTTCAGGTTGGGGGGCTCTCTGTAAGCAAGGACTGGTCTGTCTCCCAAGATCTGTGAGAGTAAGGGATCATTTTTCAGGATAGGTTGTAAATCTTTGATGATGCGCTGGAGAGGTTTTAGTTGGGGGCTGAAGGTGACAACTAGTGGCTTTCTGTTATTTTCTTTGTTGGGCCTGTCCTGTAGTAGCTGATTCCTGGGTACTCTTCTGGCTCTATCAATCTGTTTTTTCACTTCAGCAGGTGGGTACTGTAGTTTTAAGAATGCTTGATAGAGATCTTGTTGGTCTCTGTCTGAGGGATTGGAGCAAATACGGTTGTATCTTAGAGTTTGGCTGTAGACAATGGATTGTGTGGTGTGTCCTGGATGGAAGATGGAGGCATGTAGGTAAGTAAAGCGGTCAGTAGGTTTCCGGTATAGGGTGGTGTTTATGTGACCATCGCTTATTAGCACATTAGTGTCCAGGAAATGGACCGCTTGTGTGGATTTGTCTAGGCTGAGGTTGATGGTGGGATGGAAATTGTTGAAATCATGATGGAATTCCTCAAGGGCTTCTTTGCCATGGGTCCAGATCATTTTTCATTTTTTGTCTGTTTTGGGCCAAAACTTTTCAGCTTTTCAACAAAAAGTCAAAATTTTCCATGGGAAAAAACCCCTATTTTGCAGCTAGTTACAAGTTTGTTTTTAATTACAAGTGACAAGAGAAGATTAAACAAACAGATGTCATGGATGAAGAAAGTAACATTTTGCATGGTAAGCAACAGTCACAGCTTGCCATCTCACTAGCAATTTTCAGCAGGCAAGGACGCATCAGAGCAGAGGCAAGTCTCAAGGAGGAAAATGAAGGAGGTCAACACCATGACTTTGCAATTCTTTGTAGAAGAGTCTTTTCCATTCATAAGGGGGAGCATGGGATAAGAAATGAGGGGGGGGTCAGGAAATATAATTCACATCAGCAATGCAGAATCACAGGACTAAGGTTGTACAGGAGAAAGAAAAGGAGTACTTGTGGCACCTTAGAGACTAACCAATTTATTTGAGCATAAGCTTTCGTGAGTTACGCTTATGCTCAACTAAAATGGTTAGTCTCTAAGGTGCCACAAGTACTCCTTTTCTTTTTGCGAATACAGACTAACATGGCTGTTACTCTGAAACCTGTTGTAGAGGAGGTCATTTAAACTAAAGGAAATTCATTCCATGTCGTGTTAAGCCTCCAGGATCAATAACGTTTTAGTCTCTCTCTTTACAGGGGTTTTTTATTACATTGCTCATCCTACTCCCACATCCAGTCCCATGGACTACTGGCATAAAGCAAGCAGACCATATTTAGGCCTTTGCAGATTGAAAGCTTGAGATTAGTGATTAGATACATGCTGAATAGGAAAAAAAAGTCCTTCACATTGCTGACACAATTCAAGTCAGTATAATATAATGTTAAGTTACAGTACATTCTTCCTCTGTCCCAGGTAGTATGTGTTACCATTAAAGTTTAGTAAACAGGCAGCTATTGATAGCTATTACCAAAACAGGTACACGGTTTACACCCATATAATGAATATTTCTTGTCAAAATTCCATAAAAGTAAATTTCTTCCATTTCACCAGATGGAAAACTAGAGTATATATTATATAATCTAACATAGTCTTGATCTACGCTTTTATACCCTACCCATTAGAGTGTCTGAGAACCTTATAGATTAGAAAAATATATAAGGATGTATTTGATATTGTTCTCCCCCACCCCCTCCAGAGGTTGGTGTTTGGATTCTTTTAATCACCAGTATTATTATTTTAGTTATCTGTAGCGGAGACAAAATGCAAGATCACAGAGGTGAGATTCACATTTGGACAAGACGACTGAAAAGTTTGCGTTCACTTTCAGATCCCGTGTGAGTTCCATAGCTGTGTCAATGCTGCTGAGAAATTTCTGTCTGAAGAATGTAGAGGCACACATGCTAGCAGCGAACAGTTCCATTGTTCCTGACTAGAAAGTAGCAAAGATTGAATACTTCATTCATGTAATGCAGAAAGACATTGGGGACAGCACTGTTCTACACTGTGCTTAATGAAACATGAAGAAACATTTGTTGTATTTTATAATCATTTGTAATAGCTAGAAAAAAGATCAATTCTGACAGTGGCTCATTGAATTTCATTTCCCACAAGAATTTAAATACAGTTAGTGAATGCTAAAGAAATGTATGTTCATTTGTCCTGCTACAGAAACTTACCAACCATGGAAAATCTCACAGACTGTGTATTTTCATCATTTCCTCCATGATTTCCAGACAGATTTCTTTTTGATACATACAGAGTGTAGGACATTTCTGACTGATAAGATGCAAGCCGTAATACTTTTCCAGGTCCTTTCCTTCCCCAGTACCAGCCATACCAACAAAAGTAAGCAAGCAGAAAGCACCTTATTCATATACAACAATACTATCTACTCAAACTGATCAGCACACATTACATATATGTTGGATATGTTGGTAATGTTGGATTTGAAGGAGATCCTGGTGATCGGTTAATGGAAAATGAAATATCCAAGGTTGATGGAGGGGACCTGTTGCCTAACAAAAACCAGCAATGACAAATAAGAGAAGACCTCTGTCTTGCTACCAGTGCTAACACTAAATAAGATTGCACACCTTCTAAGCTCTCTTCTGAACTGATATAGCAGTAGCTTAGCATCCAATGCTGTTAGTGACAACAGAAATAGAGGTGGGCCTGAACCCCAGACTTCCCCAAGGTTTAGTGTGTTTTGGCTTCTCTGTAACAGTTCAGTGTAGTACATTAAAAGGCACTGACTGTGGAGTGTGGGTCCAGAGCTGGACTCCTTGGGAGGAGAGCGTAGTTTCACATCCAATGTTACAGTTGGACCCATCTCTAAACAAGAACAGAATAAATACTATGAAAACAAAACATGTCAAACTTCCCTCTCTGCATTTCAGTTCAATGGGCCAGGTCTTCAGCCGGTGTCAACTGGCAGGAACTCAATGCAGCTGTGACAATTTACCAAAAATGAGATTCTGCCGCCATGTTGAATGTTATTTAAGTCACCTTTTTTTTTTTATATTCCTGTTTTGTGAAGCCTAAATGTTAACCTGTAGGAGCTGGGCAGGACATTCCATTCCCACCAGGCCTTGTACAGTTATTTATAAGCAAGCTTCATGACCCTGATTTGACACTGCCATACACCTGGAATAGTCATTTACTCCTGTGAAATCAGAATGGCAGAAGTTTACAACCACTTTGCACAGGTGTAAATGGCTGTAACTGAGGTGCAAGGCAGTGGTGAATCAGGTCTGCCATCTGTCAATCATTTTTATGCAGCTCAAAGGATTTATACAGCTCATAGATTTATGTCTATGTGATGACTGACATTTCTGAATTGAATCTGTAACAACTTGAAAGTGATCAAGACTTTGAAGTCTTCAATGGGAACTTTGGCGTTGCTGGAGAACCAGCTGATCTTTATTGAGAAAATAAATGTCTAGATATATTATGGCCACCATCTGTTCTTTTTCTTTCCCAGATTCATATTTTCTGGCTTTTATGGGCTAAGTTTAACTGGAATCAGTGGATTAATAAAATCTTTGGTGTTGCCTCCTCTTTATTCCTTCAAACAAGCAAACAAAATCCCCCCACCCACCCACACACAAAAAAGTATCAGCCAAAAGAGAGACTGTGTGTGACAAGTATAACAATTAGATTCCATGCATTCAATAATAGAGGGGTTACAAGTGAAGTCCTTGTAGCTTCTCCAACTTACACCAGCTGAGCACATGGCCCAGAAAATTCTATGTTCCTTGTTTCCGTTGTGGAAAGCATGATATTTCCCAAACCAAAATAGTAGCTTTAAGAAGGACGTCTCTACTGACATCTATGCAATAAATATGACAGCTGAGGACAGTGGCATAGTAAGAACTGGGGTATCAATGGGAAATTAATTTAATTTCATCATTCATAACAATTCCAAAGGACAGGAGAGAGCTTTCTCATAGCTTTTCCTCTTCAGCTACATGTGTGATTTAGTTCTCCTACCCTCCCACCCCCGCCATGAATTTGTGTATAGAGAACAGGCTCTCTGCCTTTTACTCTAGCGATGAAATTTTGACCTTTAAATAATATATCTGGGGGGGACAGAGGGAGAAGGAACCCTGTTCAACCAATTTCTTCAGTCATGGCACATGATAGGCTAATGTTCAGAGCTGGTGATAAATTCAGAAGTCTTCTTTCTGTTGAGAAAGGCAGGCTTTATGAACTTCTCTCCCTTATCGATTCTGTGGCCATATATCTAAGAGGGTATATCAAATCCCTTAGTTCATTAAGGGGCAGATTCTACACCCTTGACTCATGTTGACTAATGTCTTACTCCTAGAGTAGTTCTACTGAATTCAATGTTGAGTTTACCCTTTTAAAACCACTTATCAAATTGCTTTAGCAGACAAATTTCAGTGGAATTGAAAAGCAGGGTACTACCCAACATGAGTAGAGGATGCTCAAATCTAGCCCTTCTTATGGGCTTGGTATTAAAAGTGTCTTTATTTCAGTAGAGGCCTCTATGTGCTACTACAATAATAATGGATATGTCTGCCTACCATACAGTCTGTGATTTCAGAGATTTCGTTTCCATACTAAATCACCGTCACTGAATTCTGCATCTGACTACTGGTATTGGGCACTGATCAGTTATATGACAGAAAATACATTTGAGGTGACAAATCCCAACAAGTTCTCTAACGCAATTTGGTGAGTTCTATTTTAAAAAGCTCTCAGTTTCTGCCTTGGAGAAGTGAAAATTATTTATCGTTATTCACATTCACTTAGCTGCAAATAAATAACTTACTGTGTTCATGTATTCTGCTTCTGTACAGGTAACACTTGCACCTTAGCTGACATGGATGAAACACAGAAAAAACAAGTCTTGATAGGGTTAGAAGAAATGCTATTAGAAAAATCCAGAAAGCATATTTTTATCTTTGAACTATGCGGCTGTTGCTGAAATCTCAATTTTTTAATGTCAGCAACTCTGTTTTTCTTAGAACATATGGTCAATGTCCTTTTGGCAACATTTTTCAAAGGGATCTTTCTTGAAATACTTAAACATTTCGTAATATGATCTGAGTACATTCAGTAAAAGTTCAGTCAACCACAGGTTGTGACCTAATCACACTCTCTCAGTACTAGATCTATTACTGATAATAACAGTAATATGTTCCGTAGAGCCTTTTATGACAGAGGTCACAGGGCAAACTTTGAGAAGGAATTAAACACTCTGTCTATATTAATATTAATGAGAGCCACACATCTAAGGAAACATGCTGAAACAAAGAGCTTGTGGTCAAATTTAACTCTAAATGGTATATGGAAGTTAAACCTGTGAAAGGAAACTCACTGATTTTCTTTGACTCAGTGCTCTTTCAGACCAATCCTTCTTACTTTCTCCACTTTAGTAATCTCTTTAGCTTCAATGAGATGACTTGTGCAGTGATTAAGACAAGCAGCATTTGGCCTGAGGTCTTTTTCTCAGCTTTCTCCAATAGTTTCTAGTCCTCTTTGAAATCTCATCAGTTGACTGTAGCGATTATAGTTTAAAATCCCTTCCTGCACTAAGGCTTGCGATACATAGTTTGACGACCATTTGTATTCGGTATTAAAACAATAAAATCACCACAAGACCCCTTGCTTTAAACCAGCACAAGGGAAGTCTGAGAGCTGTGGAGTTCCCCCTGCATGGAGGAGGCTGCTACTGAGTGGGTACACAGGAGGAATGTACACAGGGTGACCAGATGTCCCGATTTTATGGGACAGTCCTGATATTCGGGGCTTTTTCTTATATAGGTGCCTATTCCTCTCCACCCCGCCACCCCAGTCCCGATTTTTCACACTTTCTATCTGGTCACCGTAAATGTACAGCCCCTATGTTCTGCAGCACTGAGGTTCATTCCAGATTCCCACAGCTCAGCAAGGAGGGGACTTTAGGAACACGGAGTGGCCAGGGGACTCGCAGATATGCAGACAGTGTCCATACCCTCCTTCATATACTCCTAGGGGATACGCATGGCTCACAACCCCTGTTCTATCACGGAGTTGGCAGTGCAGCTGAGGGGTTGCAGGGTTGCCTTATTCCCAGGGCTGGATTACCCAATAGGCAGACTAAGAACGTGCTTAGGGCACCAGCAAAGCAGGTGGCACCAAAAAAAAAAATGAGATTTTTTTTAAAAAAATTTGATATTTGATATTTCAAAAAAAGCATCGAAGTAGTCATCGTGGGAAAAATCAGAACTTTGTTAGACTTCCTTACACTCCACTACACACTCTTCCCCAGTTTTTCTTTTCTCTTTTTATTACTTATCCCCACCTAAACCAGGGGGGCGTCCTACTAACGTAGATCGAAATAATGCAAGGAAGTCACATTTGCAGAATGGAAATTTCTTGGGATGGTTGGAGCTTGTGGCTCAGTTTGACCCATTTTTAGCAGGCCATATCTCAAAATATCGGAATACTGGCAAAGGTAACCCATCATACCTATCCAAGACAATATGTGATGAATTCATTGGTCTAATGAGTGACAAAGTTCGTTCAGCTATTGTGGATGAAATAAGTACTGCTGGGTACTTCAGTTTATCTGTCGACTCTACACCTGATCTTTCACGATCAATTGAGTATTGTATTAAGATATGTGTCTCCCACAGACGGAAAACCAGTTGAACGATTTATAACATTCCTCAGTTTGAAAAGCCACACTGGTGAAGAAATGGCAAATCAAGTCCTGCATTATCTGTGCCAAGTTTGCAAAATAGATTTCTCAAAGTGCAGAGGTCAATCTTATGACAACGCTGCCAACATGTCAGGGCGTTATCAAGGAATGCGGAAGAAGCTTTTAGAACAGAAATGCCATATACATACCATGTGCTGCATACACTCTCAATCTTGTTGGCCGCAGTCCTGTTGATTGTTGTCCGGTGGCAGTAAGTTTTTTCTCAACAGTCCAGTTACATTATACATTTTTCTCTGCCTCAACACACCCATGGGCAGTTCTTAAAACATATCTGGGCAATAATTGTGTGTTGAAATCTCTTTCTAATACTCGCTGGGAGGCCCATGCAGTGGCAACAAGTGCAATCCTGGAGTCCTACTCAAAGATTGTGGATGCATTAGAAAGTATAGCTGAAGACCAATCACAAAAGGGAGAAACTATATGAGAGGCAGAAAACACTGCAAACAAGATGCAAGTACTAGAGTTTGTATTCATGTTGACCATGTGAAATGAAATTTTACAACAACACTTTTACCACACAAGTCAAGCTCTCCAAGAAAAAGAATTGGATTTGAAAACATGTGCAGACCTCTGTCAATTATTAGCAGACCACTTACACACTTTGAGGAATGATTTCGAAAGATTTGAAGACATATCAAAAGATATCTTGCCTGATACTAACTACAAAGAAGCCCAGTCCCGCAAGCAAATCAGGAAAAAACAAGCAAAGGATAGCATTGCAACAGAAACAGCATTGAATCCTAGAGACAAATTTCACGTAGCCACCTACTATGCTACAATTGATACACTTGAAGCTCATATGAAGAGAAGAGGTGAAGTGTACAAAGAAGTATCAAGTAGATTTTCCTTTCTAAACTATATGGACTTATCTGACGAACAATATTCACAAGGTTCCCAAAAGCTAGTTGACTCATACCCTGTTGACTTGAACATGAATCTCTGTGGAGAAGTAGGACAGTTCCACTGTTATATGCATGCAAAGTTTAATGAAACAGGAAAAATGAAATTCAGTCACATTGATCTTCATGACACAATACTGAAAGACGGAATACAATGTGTATTTCCAAATGCAGAGATCGCACTACATATTTTTCTAACGTTGATGATTACTAACTGCTCTGCAGAATGTTCTTTTTCTCAGCTGAAAAGAAAAAACCCTCAGAGAACAACGTGTCAGGACAGACTTGATTCACTTTCCCTATTGTGTATGGAAGCGGACATGCTTTGTCGAGTCAGCTTCGATGAACTTATCCAGAATTTTGCAATCAGAAAAATCTAGAAAGAAGCTATTTTAATTTCAGCATACATGTAAATTTATGTCATTTCGAAAAATAAAATTTTATTTTACGGTATAGTATTGTTTTTATTATGAATTACATAGAGGGGGCACCATAATCTTTTCAGTGCTTAGGGTCTCTAAAGGTCTTAATCTGGCTGCCTATGCCCTGCCTGTTTCATTAGCAATGAGTGAGGCTAAATGCAGGCTCCCCGTGCAATGCTCTGTCCATGAGGTTGAGTTGCTTCTAACCTAACTCTGCCTGTTCCCTGCTTCCCCCAGTGTCCCCTCAATAACAGCCTCCTTCATGCAGCAGGAATAGTTCCTCCATAGTCTCCTCCTTACTACAGACTCAGCTGGTTACATAATCTTTGAGATAGTTTAGTCTCCTCAAGAGATGACTACATCAGGAGTGACCTCTCTCTGTCTAGCAAACTCTCTCTCTCTCTCTGGCGACTCCTCCTTCCCTGTGGGGTTGACCTCTGGATGGTTCTCTTTCAGTTCTGTGCTGATTTCTGTAGGCGCACTCTGGGGGTTGTGTCCACTGGGTTATAGCTGCCTCATGTTCCTTCGGATCATATGTTCCTCTTGTATAGTCATCTCATATGACCTGGATGTCACTGCTCCCTTCATGACTCCTTTAGTCCACTCCTTCTGGTGTCTCTGTAGTGGCCAAATCCTCCCAGGAATGCCCGTCACCAGGGCTGGTAGGTCCTTGGCTGACCTGTAGTACTCCAGTGCTTGCTTTTTCTGATTGATGGCCATCCCCATGGCCATCAATGGTATCCCCATCCTTCTGGCTGCAACAAGTCTCCCTTCACTGATAGCAGAGTTTTGGTCCCTCATCCCATCAGTGCCTGCCCTGGACTGTTTTGGCACCCTATCATGAGATACTCCTGTGTGTCAAAAATGCTAAGAAGGAGTCTGAATCAGAAGAAAGAGCCTGTTGTAACAGTCTCATAGCTCATTCCACCTTACCATTACTCTATCTATCTTGCTAGCTAGCTAGCTATCTACTGAGATGGTGGTATGGTGGTCAAAATCATATTTGCATGCATATTCCTTGAATTCTTCCAAACTGGCATTTGTTGTCAATGAATACCATGTCTGGAATGCCACATCTCTAAAAGTATGCTCTCAGTTTGCCAATCACTAATGTGCTTCTTGAATCAGAAAGGCATCAACCTCCCAAAAGTCTGAATAGTAGTCCACTGTCATTAAGAACTGCTTTTCCTTGAATAACCAATTTATTTGAGCATGAGCTTTCGTGAGCTACAGCTCACTTCATCAGATGCATACCGTGGAAACTGCAGCAGATTTTATATATACACAGAGAATATGAAACAATACCTCCTCCCACCCCACTGTCCTGCTGGTAATAGCTTATCTAAAGTGATCATCAGGTGGGCCATTTCCAGCACAAATCCAGGTTTTCTCACCCTCCACCCCCCCACACAAATTCACTCTCCTGCTGGTGCTAGCCCATCCAAAGTGACAACTCTTTACATAATCAAGTCGGGCTATTTCCTGCATAAATCCAGGTTTTCTCACATCCCCCCCACCCCCATACACACACAAACTCATTCTCCTGCAGGTAATAGCTCATCTAAACTGACCACTCACCAAGTTTAAATCCAAGTTAAACCAGAACATCTGGGGGGGGGGTAGGAAAAAACAAGAGGAAACAGGCTACCTTGCATAATGACTTAGCCACTCCCAGTCTCTATTTAAGCCTAAATTAATAGTATCCAATTTGCAAATGAATTCCAATTCAGCAGTTTCTCGCTGGAGTCTGGATTTGAAGTTTTTTTGTTTTAAGATAGCGACCTTCATGTGTGTGATTGCGTGACCAGAGAGATTGAAGTGTTCTCCGACTGGTTTATGAATGTTATAATTCTTGACATCTGATTTGTGTCCATTTATTCTTTTACGTAGAGACTGTCCAGTTTGACCAATGTACATGGCAGAGGGGCATTGCTGGCACATGATGGCATATATCACATTGGTGGATGTGCAGGTGAACGAGCCTCTGATAGTGTGGCTGATGTTATTAGGCCCTGTGATGGTGTCTCCTGAATAGATATGTGGGCACAATTGGCAACGGGCTTTGTTGCAAGGATAAGTTCCTGGGTTAGTGGTTCTGTTGTGTGGTATGTGGTTGTTGGTGAGTATTTGCTTCAGGTTGCGGGGCTGTCTGTAGGCAAGGACTGGCCTGTCTCCCAAGACTTGTGAGAGTGTTGGGTCATCCTTTAGGATAGGTTGTAGATCCTTAATAATGCGTTGGAGGGGTTTTAGTTGGGGGCTGAAGGTGACCGCTAGTGGCGTTCTGTTATTTTCTTTGTTAGGCCTGTCCTGTAGTAGGTAACTTCTGGGAACTCTTCTGGCTCTATCAATCTGTTTCTTTACTTCTGCAGGTGGGTATTGTAGTTGTAAGAAAGCTTGACAGAGATCTTGTAGGTGTTTGTCTCTGTCTGAGGGGTTGGAGCAAATGCGGTTGTATCGCAGGGCTTGGCTGTAGACGATGGATCGTGTGGTGTGGTCAGGGTGAAAGCTGGAGGCATGCAGGTAGGAATAGCGGTCAGTAGGTTTCCGGTATAGGGTGGTGTTTATGTGGCCATTGTTTATTAGCACTGTAGTGTCCAGGAAGTGGATCTCTTGTGTGGACTGGACCAGGCTGAGGTTGGTGGTGGGATGGAAATTGTTGAAATCATGGTGGAATTCCTCAAGGGCTTCTTTTCCATGGGTCCAGATGATGAAGATGTCATCAATATAGCGCAAGTAGAGTAGGGGCTTTAGGGGACGAGAGCTGAGGAAGCGTTGTTCTAAATCAGCCATAAAAATTTTGGCATACTGTGGGGCCATGCGGGTACCCATAGCAGTGCCGCTGATCTGAAGGTATACATAATCCCCAAATGTGAAATAGTTATGGGTAAGGACAAAGTCACAAAGTTCAGCCACCAGGTTAGCCGTGACATTATCGGGGATAGTGTTCTTGACGGCTTGTAGTCCATCTTTGTGTGGAATGTTGGTGTAGAGGGCTTCTACATCCATAGTAGCCAGGATGGTGTTATCAGGAAGATCACCGATGGATTGAAGTTTCCTCAGGAAGTCAGTGGTGTCTCGAAGGTAGCTGGGAGTGCTGATAGCGTAGGGCCTGAGGAGGGAGTCTACATAGCCAGACAATCCTGCTGTCAGGGTGCCAATGCCTGAGATGATGGGGTGCCCAGGATTTCCAGGTTTATGGATCTTGGGTAGTAGATAGAATATCCCAGGTCGGGGTTCCAGGGGTGTGTCTGTGCGGATTTGATCTTGTGCTTTTTCAGGAAGTTTCTTGAGCAAATGCTGTAGTTGCTTTTGGTAACTCTCAGTGGGATCATAGGGTAATGGCTTGTAGAAACTCATGTTGGAGAGCTGCCGAGCAGCCTCTTGTTCATATTCCAACCTATTCATGATGACAACAGCACCTCGTTTGTCAGCCTTTTTGATTATGATGTCAGAGTTGTTTCTGAGGCTGTGGATGGCATTGCGTTCCGCATGGCTGAGGTTATGGGGCAAGTGATGCTGCTTTTCCACAATTTCAGCCCGTGCACGTCGGCGGAAGCACTCTATGTAGAAGTCCAGTCTGCTGTTTTGACCTTCAGGAGGAGTCCATCTAGAATCCCTCTTTCTGTAGTGTTGGTAGGGAGACCTCTGTGGATTAGTATGTTGTTCAGAGGTATTTTGGAAATATTCCTTGAGTCGGAGACGTCGAAAATAGGATTCTAGGTCACCACAGAACTGTATCATGTTCATGGGGGTGGAGGGGCAGAAGGAGAGGCCCCGAGATAGAACAGCTGCTCCAGCTTTCACCCTGACCACACCACACGATCCATCGTCTATAGCCAAGCTCTGCGATACAACCGCATTTGCTCCAACCCCTCAGACAGAGACAAACACCTACAAGATCTCTGTCAAGCTTTCTTACAACTACAATACCCACCTGCAGAAGTAAAGAAACAGATTGATAGAGCCAGAAGAGTTCCCAGAAGTTACCTACTACAGGACAGGCCTAACAAAGAAAATAACAGAACGCCACTAGCGGTCACCTTCAGCCCCCAACTAAAACCCCTCCAACGCATTATTAAGGATCTACAACCTATCCTAAAGGATGACCCAACACTCTCACAAGTCTTGGGAGACAGGCCAGTCCTTGCCTACAGGCAGCCCCGCAACCTGAAGCAAATACTCACCAACAACCACATACCACACAACAGAACCACTAACCCAGGAACTTATCCTTGCAACAAAGCCCGTTGCCAATTGTGCCCACATATCTATTCAGGAGACACCATCACAGGGCCTAATAACATCAGCCACACTATCAGAGGCTCGTTCACCTGCACATCCACCAATGTGATATATGCCATCATGTGCCAGCAATGCCCCTCTGCCATGTACATTGGTCAAACTGGACAGTCTCTACGTAAAAGAATAAATGGACACAAATCAGATGTCAAGAATTATAACATTCATAAACCAGTCGGAGAACACTTCAATCTCTCTGGTCACGCAATCACAGACATGAAGGTCGCTATCTTAAAACAAAAAAACTTCAAATCCAGACTCCAGCGAGAAACTGCTGAATTGGAATTCATTTGCAAATTGGATACTATTAATTTAGGCTTAAATAGAGACTGGGAGTGGCTAAGTCATTATGCAAGGTAGCCTGTTTCCTCTTGTTTTTTCCTACCCCCCCCCCAGATGTTCTGGTTTAACTTGGATTTAAACTTGGAGAGTGGTCAGTTTAGATGAGCTGTTACCAGCAGGAGAGTGAGTTTGTGTGTGTATGGGGGTGGGGGGGATGTGAGAAAACCTGGATTTATGCAGGAAATAGCCCGACTTGATTATGTAAAGAGTTGTCACTTTGGATGGGCTAGCACCAGCAGGAGAGTGAATTTGTGTGGGGGGGTGGGGGGTGAGAAAACCTGGATTTGTGCTGGAAATGGCCCACCTGATGATCACTTTAGATAAGCTATTACCAGCAGGACAGTGGGGTGGGAGGAGGTATTGTTTCATATTCTCTGTGTATATATAAAGTCTGCTGCAGTTTCCACGGTATGCATCTGATGAAGTGAGCTGTAGCTCACGAAAGCTCATGCTCAAATAAATTGGTTAGTCTCTAAGGTGCCACAAGTACTCCTTTTCTTTTTGCAAGGTAAGAAGAAATTGGATACAGCTAACATAAAGGGAAATGCAATATGCACTTTACTTTCAAATTGTCAAATTCAAAATAAAAAGGTTGAATATTTTAGGTAATAAAAACAGAAAAATCAGCAAATCATTAAGGGTGGGGCCTGGCAGATAGTCTAAAAAACTATTTGTAACAAATTATTTTAAAAGCACAATGAATAAGAGACATCCCAGGGCAGATCAGAGGCACTCAAAAATGCAATGCCTATGATGAAGAGCCAAAGAAGTGAGAGGTCAGCTTTGCAGAAGGGCATACAGGGACAGATAATTCTGTCAGATCTGTGTGCCAGGGCGCTAGTTGATCTCAATCCTCCCTGTCATAGGGTCCCTCAGGAAAATTCAACATCTTATGGGCTTGGGTACATTGGGTTTTTTTTTTTGAAGGATGGTAACTAGCAAAACTTTTGACCTTAAAGATTAGTATGAAGTGTAAGAGCGCGAAAGCTACAATAGAGAGGAACATCCTGGGAGAAACATACAAAACTGCAGTGATCTTGGGGACTGACCCTGGTCACTCTTCCTATAGAGATCAAGGGCCAATTTCTGCGTTTTCTTGCATCATGTGCCATCATTTGTATCTGTTCAAAGTCCTACCAGAACAGAATGGTGGCATTTTACCCTCACTGTGTAAAAGATGGCACCCAGTGCTAGTTAGTGAACAAGATTTGCTGTCATTTCCTCCCACCTGGGCAGAGGTTGAGGACTGGGTGTGGCGCTGTAATGAGTATTGCAGGGAATAAATGGTTTCATTTCTAATTTGGGAGGGCCAGATTCTGTTCTCAGTTAAACAAGTGTAACTCCCATTAAAGTCAGCAGGGTTTGCATATAAGTAACTGATGGTAGGATCTGGCTGGCAGAGTACAATCCGAAGCACAAATAAAAGAGGTATCCAGGCTCCAGTGAGTGAGTTAACTTAAGTCACAATTTCTAATGAAAAACTTTGAGGAGTACTTGTGCCCAAATACATTTGTTAGTCTATATACAAGTATTCCTCGGTTTTTTTAATGAAAAACTGATCCTATGTTAAGATTCCCTCTTTTTTATTTCTTCCCGTACCTCTGGCTGAATCAATTTAGACTGCTTAGAGTAGCAGGGGGGTATATGTATGGTGTGTGGGGGGGTTATTACTACTGTCTTCAAGTTTACTGAGAAACAGACCATCTGGCTCTCTGTAAGGTACACAATTCCACTATTTCAAAGTATATAATAAAAACAGTCTTACCAGTTCCCATTACACTAAATACACATGGACAGAGTTGTTTGCTTTCTACTGCCTGGGACTGAAATTCTGTTTTATATGGGATGCATGGATTGTGCCATATTTGCTTGCAAAACATGGAGCAGTGGAGCAGAAACAGGGATACTGGCACAGAGTGCCATGAGATTTTTTTTTTTTTTTACAATAACTCTTGAGTTCCACCTGTGGTGATGAGGCTCTACAGCACTGTCTAATGGCTAGTGGTTAAATACCACAGTGCGGGCCCAGGAAGGGAGGTGTTAATTAGGGTTTGGAAAATGAAGAACAACGAGGAATAATGGGAGGCATGTGAGCTTGGGAAAATTTAAGCTGAATATGAGAGAAGATTCCTTACAGTAAAGCTTCCAAGAAGAGTGGTGATAGCCCCATCCCTTTAATGAGACCAGATAATATACTAGACGGACCAGTCTCTATAATCAACAAGAGAGAAATAAAAAAGGATGAAGTAAAATGAAAGAGGTGTGGGTTAGAAGAGCTACATTTCCTCCTCTGTAAAGTCCGACAGTTTTATTTATTAAAACAGTTATTTTTTCCAGAAGGCAATACAAATGTTCTAGTGCAGATTATTTTTCACCTTGTAGGATGAAAAAATGAATTCATTAAAAAAAAATATATACAGAAACTCAGGTTTCCTTAGCAAGATCTCTTAGAGGTTTTCTTCAATAATATTCTTTGGCTTTGTGTGACTCTAACTTCTATTTTTCAAATCCAAATCCACATCCCTCTCCTCTGCCAAGTGTTCCACGGACCGAGCTTCTCTTTCTTCCCCTAACCCCATCCTAATTTTAGAGTCCTTTTGCAGTCTCCCTCTAGGATATCATTTCTCTCTCTAATCTGAAAGCTCCTGGATAAATCTTCATGCCCATGGCCCAAGGCTAATTTCTTTCTTTTGCACATCTCAATCAGTTTTAAGTAGCCATGGAAACTCCTTATGCATTTTTTAACATTAATGCATCAGATATTATAATGATAATGACTTGCATCATATAGCAGCTTTCATCCAAAAGGATCCTGAAGCAATTTACAGAGTGATTTAATTGCTGGATTAATAAGAGTGCATTTGATTAACAATATGATCAGATTCTGAAAGGTCATCTGTTCTGATGTTACCAGCTGGAAATTCTGGCCTTAACACTTCAGTAGATAATTCACCACTTCTGTATTATCTGTTTGGTTTTATTATTATTAGTTTATTATTTGTATTATCCTAGTGCCAAGAGCTTTAGACATGGACCCATTGCACTAGGTGCCACACAAACAGAATTTAAAAATGGCCCCTCCCCTAAAGGGCTTACAATCATCACACATGCATTGCTATTCAGAGGGCATCATGCCCATTCATGAGGTGCTTCTATGGGCACATTTGAAGATACTGTTAAATATATTTAATTCAGCATTTAGATTTGTTAGCTGGATCGCTATTCTGTACACACCACTGCAACCTTTATAGTATATTGAAATGGTTCTCATTGAATCAGAAGCGTAAAAGCATTTGAATTTGTTTATCCATAGGGCATTGCTTGGCAACATGCCAAAGTACCCAAATGTTCAGAATTTATTTATCTTCTTATCAGTGAATCCTCCAGGCTCATTTAATTTAACTGGTTTTTCCTAAAGTTTCCTCAGTCTTTAGCAGATGGCCTTTTGTCAACCACTTTTATATCTCTTGGCATTTTAGACAGAGATAAATCTTTTGCTGATTTTTATTATATTGTATTATCAATAATAGAAGTCAGAGAACTAGCAACTAGCACTTCATAAAACTTGTCACTTTAAGATTAGCAGAGGAGTTGGAAAGGGCTGAACCCAGGGAATTGCAGTGTTTGCTACCAGCTAATACCTGGGTTTTATAACATTGTCTGGGTGTGATTTGTATTATAACCTTATCAGTGGAGAAGAAACTTGCAGCTTCTTTCAAGAGCTCTCTGTTAGGGTCAAGACTTTTGTTCTTGATGTTGAAGTAGTCTTTTCTAATTTTTTTTCAAAACTTTCTTAAAGGTGAATTCCAGTATTTCTTTAAAAATTTCCGAGAACTTTTTTTGAGCAATTCCATTCGGCTTTAGATTTCCCAGGCCTCAGGAAAACTAAATATCCAAAGGACTCCTTGAGTGAGCAGGATTTGGACCAGTATTCTAGACTTCTTATCTATCTGTATTTAAGGCACTTTCTCAAGTAAACACTGTTTCCCTGCCAAAATAAGTGGCATCGCACGATTATTAACATACATTTGAAAGTATTAGTCCATTCTAAACTCGTCATCTTTCCACACCTTCTGGGTAGCTAGGTTGCCACAGAGAAGCCACAGTTTGCAGCACAGGTTTTGCAAGATCTCTGAAAGGCAATTTGTTAAAATACAGCACTAAGCACAATTTTAAACAGCAGCCCCCGACCCCTTTAAACCTGCAAGAAAAAAAAGCTCGGATGCTCACCTTTAAGTAAAGGAATATTCAGCAGATTGGGAATCACAATGCAAAGGGGGACCTGCTTTCAACAATTCATGTGAACTAAATCAAAGTTTTAATATTTTCTTATTGTTATTACAGTATAAAAATAATCTGTGGCCTTCTAACACTTTGTGATTGTCCCAAGATTGCACAGCATGGCTCCTCAGGCACTGCTTACTGTAAGAGGTTTCCCAATTAAACAAGCCAGGCAATGATCAAATGAGATGAGATCTTTCACAACCATGATCAAGTGGTTACTTTTGTGAAAGTGATAAGAGAAAATTAAATCTAAATTCACTTCTTAAAATTAAATGAAAGTTAAAACAAGTTCACTCCTTTCCCACAATTCTGTTAGTCTTAAAGTGACAACCTTTCCTACGTGCTGGTTGCTAAGCTCCTTGATTTGTATTGCAGACAATGCAATAATAGGAATCGGCAAACAATTGATTTCATCTCGGAAACCCAGCAATAAATTGTACAGTAGCCTGATTTCTCTAGCAAGGATGCTTCCGGCAAGGACTGTGAGACCCAGAAAGGAAAATATTAACATTTTGTAAAATTCTTTAATCCTTATCTACTACATCCCATAAACTATACATCCTTCCAGCTCTCCTCCTGATTGTAACAGTTACATTAAGAAAAGGAGTACTTGTGGCACCTTAGAGACTAACCAATTTATTTGAGCATGAGCTTTCGTGAGCTACAGCTCACTTCATCAGTGAACCATGTCAAGGTTCCTCCCCCACTCTGAACTCTAGGGTACAGATGTGGGGACCTGCATGAAAAACCTCCTAAGCTTATCTTTACCAGCTTAGGTCAAAACTTCCCCAAGGTACAAAATATTACACCCGTTATCCTTGGAATGGCCGCTACCACCACCAAACTAATACTGGTTACTGGGGAAGAGCTGTTTGGACGCGTCTTTCCCCCCAAAATACTTCCCAAAACCTTGCACCCCACTTCCTGGACAAGGTTTAGTAAAAAGCCTCACCAATTTGCCTAGGTGACTACAGACCCAGACCCTTGGATCTTAAGAACAATGAACAATCCTCCCAACACTTGCACCCCCCCTTTCCTGGGAAATGTTGGATAAAAAGCCTCACCAATTTGCATAGGTGACCACAGACCCAAACCCTTGGATCTGAGAACAATGAAAAAGCATTCAGTTTTTACAAGAAGACTTTTAATAAAAAATAGAAGTAAATAGAAATAAAGAAATCCCCCCTGTAAAATCAGGATGGTAGATATCTTACAGGGTAATTAGATTCAAAAACATAGAGAACCCCTCTAGGCAAAACCTTAAGTTACAAAAAAGATACACAGACAGAAATAGTTATTCTATTCAGCACAATTCTTTTCTCAGCCATTTAAAGAAATCATAATCTAACACATACATACATAATCTAACACATCTGATGAAGTGAGCTGTAGCTCACGAAAGCTCATGCTCAAATAAATTGGTTAGTCTCTAAGGTGCCACAAGTACTCCTTTTCTTTTTGCGAATACAGACTAACACGGCTGTTCCTCTGAAACCAGTTACATTAAGCCAATCAGGAAGCAAAAACAATACCATGACTTATGTGACCAATCACATCTAGCCAAAACAATTCAAATGTTAAATATAGATAATTAAATACTTACAGCACAATGGCTTATCAATCAACAGAGGGGGAAAAAGAGTAAATTCAAATAGCAGGTAAGGAAATAGCAAACTGATATCAGATATTCTGTGAGCAGAAAGCTAGGCTAAATTCAATGAGTAAAGTGTTTGCTGTGAATCATTCTCTTGCCTTTAATACACAGTCTCTGGAACTCAACCAGAAGCTTGGGAGTAGATTGCCTTTACCTTTGGTGCAGAAGGAATTGATTATGGTGGGCCGTTTGTAATTAACAGTATCTCCTGTTTATTGTGTCTGACACTAGCAAAGTTATAATTGCATTTCTTTCAGTCAGGCTACTTGAAACGAATTCAGCTGCTTTGTAAGTACTTATTATATAAAAATCTTTCTGGAATTGTTTTTAACATCCATTTCTCCATGGTAACTTAAATTGCAGCTATTGTTTTCTCCAACTACACATTCTGCCCTTACAGCATAAATGTTTTTAAGATCTTGATCTCTTACATCTTTAACTCTTCCTCCAGTACTGGAACATTTAGTAGGATAAGATATTGGGGTGCAGAGTGGAGAGTTAAATCTTTCACAGGAGGGCTCACAATCCAAAATCGCATGCTACCCAATATTGCAGGCTCTGTTTTACCATTATGTCTTTGACCAACATTATAAACTATTGTAACAAAACATATGATTCTCAAAACTATGTCAAGGTCCTACAGACTGACAGTTGTGTAACTCCTCTCCCTCAAAACAAGATAGTTTTCAGCTCCTAATGCAGATAGTAGGTACTCACTCTGAAGTTCCCAAGTGAGGAATTTGCTCCTTCTCTTGGTCCAAAGCTCAAGCTTGTTAATCTTCAGAGAACAATGCAAGGTTCTTTGTGACCTTTGGCAAACCTAAGTTATTGCCTTTTTTCTTCTTTCACTTTTCAATAATATGTTGATGTTTTTATTCCTACATATGATGCACCCAGACATCACAGCCAGGAGCATACTACAAGCTATAAAAAACAATGACTCACAATTCCAAGTCACCAAGTCTTCTCCACCAATATTATTGCAAGAGCTTTGTTAAAGTGGCTTTCAGAAGTTTAACAAATTGGGGAATTGTACCCGATATACTCAAAGATCTGGGTCTTGGAAGAAAGCATCAAAATATACCTATTGGTAGAGCACGTGTGTTTAGATTCTTGGTCTTGGCATCACCTACAGAATCGGCTATCAGAGAATAAAATGAACTCGCAACATTAATATAGCCTTTAATTTGTCCAACCCTTAGTGCTAAATAGGAAATCAGTAATTAATGCCTCTTGTCCTGAAGATTTCAGAATAGTTGTGGTGCTTGAGCAACAGAACGGCATCTCAGCCTCCAACAACAGCAGGACCAGAAGATGCATTATTAACATTTCTATTACTGTAGCTCTAAGAGACCACACCAGGACTATAGCCAGTATTAAAAGACCATCAATTTCTTTCTAGTCAGTGAATCATATGTATAAGTTTGAAATTTTCTGATAGGAAGGCAGTATTTTGTGGAAAATATTTTCATTTGCTTTTTATAAAGGGAATTTTTGAAGGAAGCCACACTTTCCATGGGTCGGCCCTCACTGCAAGATTTATCAGAGCTATAAAAGGCAGGAGTCGGGGGGAGATCAGGGGAAGTTCTCTGACCATCTCAGAAAAATAGAAAGCCAAAAAGTTAATGGGAGCATTGCCACCCCCCAAACTCCCACTCCTTTCAAAAGATCTGCCTGATGCCTTCTCTTTGCAAAAGTGATGCCCCTTTGTCACCCCTAATTTCAAAAATTCTGTATCTGGGCCTCATGTTCCTTGTCAATGCATGGACTCCAAAATACATTTCATCTGAAAGGCAGCCCTTTCGACTAAATGGCCATGTTTTATCACCATGCCAGGCTTTTGGTTTCAGTAGTGACTCAGAGGAAAAGTACTACCTACTGACAGCACTTTGACAAACACCAGGAAGGTTTCACATCCACCTACTGAACCAATGTGATTCTGTTTAGTTACTAAGAACTGCAGGATCACAACAAAAGGCAGTGTGGCTGCTTAAGAACCAGTTTTGTTTATTGGTGAGCTATCACTCCCAACATGACAATCTGCTTTAACCAATAATGAGAATTCATTCACAGGAACATTTGCCACTTTTATGAGTGGTACTTCAGGAATGGTAGAACTGAAGGTGTCTACATAGTCACCGGTATAAAAAAACAAGCAAATTGAGTAATCCAAATACCTAATGTATTTGAATCTCTGAACACCTCTATGTTCAGAAACAATCAACCTTTTCCAAAATTTACTGGTTCACTTATACAAATATATTATACATTGTAGTGCTTTTATTGAAAAGTTTTGCAAGGTCTGGTTCAAGTGCTCTGGGCCTGCATTTTATTTTCATTGCCTTGCCCAGATGGAAAAGTCCTTCAGTTAGTACAAGGTAAATAAAGAAAAGAAGAAATATGTAGTGCTGTTTTCTGTTTTATTACCTGAAGGTTCTGTGGTACCTTGGTAGATTAAGTACTGATTTCATTACACTGCCATATCATAAACTGTGCTGACGCCAAAGTCACATACCTGCTTCACACAGTAAAAAAATATATATGGCCAAATAAAGCAGATGTTTTAGTTGTTCTGACTTGTTCTGCCTGTGTGTTTCCCAAGGGTCACTAGCCACACTTGTAGAGCATACTGGCATCGTCTGTACAGTCTAGGGACACGGGGCATGGATGTCATTTCAGTTCAATAAATCAAAGCAATACAAATTATTTCAATAGCACCTTATGCTGAGGAATTTTAAGATGTTGCAGAGTTCCACTAAAATTAAATGGTCACCCATTCCATTCAATTAACAATTCCGTATCTACCTCTTTAACCTCAATTTTTCATCCTATATCCACTCTCACATCTCCCTTTGAATGTCTCGCTCTCACTTCAAAATTAAAGGGGCCAAATTCTACTCTCCCACTGAGGCCAATGGGAAGGTGGCATACAAGTAACCAAAAAGTAGACTTTTGCCCAGTGGACCCAGAACACCCTCAATGATTAGCCAGTTTTTTTTAAGGGTTAAACATTATGGAACTCATTACATAATGACCTTCAAATGCTTCCATATTCTGCTTATTTAAGGACAAACTTCACTTTTTGAAAATATTAGTGGCTGCTCTATGGAGCACACACATACCTGTCTAAAACAGCAACAGACCAACAGAAACGAGCAAAGAAAGATGTTGTAGAATTATCAAAATAATGATAATTTACATAGCACCTTAATTGTGCAGGGCATTGTTGAGTAGGTAAAAGATGCCAAACAAAATCCCTGCTTCAAAGATTTTATAATGTAGGCACAAGAAGAGACTATGCAGCACACTATTCACTGTATACCCGGTGAGATACCCACTCCTGGATAACTGGCTTAGCAACATGGGTGTAATCTAAGGGAACAGCAAGAAAGAAATTTAATGTAATTGAAATGGAATCATTATGAGAAATTAGAGGATTGGAAAGGCACTGAATTGCCCGTGCACCTCATAAGAATGAGAACTGCATTGGCAATGATTCCCATTTCCACAAGTGAATATGGGTAATGAGTACAATGAGCACTACTATGCATGCTGGTCACTCTAGTCTTTTGATGATTACTAAATGAAGCTTGTGATCCTTGCTGGGCATTCAGTAGTCTGATCCAGGAAAATACCTCCTATAATTGCTTGAGATGGATATTGACAATCTGCCAATATCACCCAATGAAAAAAACATAAGTAAGAGAAGCAATCACATTATGAACATCTGCAGGGAGTGTCTTGTTGCCTTTTGGTGTGAGTAGTGGGAGTCTGACATTAAGGGAGGAGTCTGGATGCAGCTTGTCCAAGCACCACCACTTAGGGACTCTCCCCTGCCCACACATCCTGTGTCCTGAGTGTACCAAAGCATACCCAGTGAAAGACTTCTAAATTAAGGGGGCAAGGGGGAACCTGGATCACCCACTACTCTGGGTCCCAGACCAAGGACCCTGTAGATGGCAGCCATGTGCTGCATCCCCTCCAAGTCCTCAGTAGATTTCTCTGGGCCACTTCCCCAAGGCCCCAGCACCTTCTTCACCCTTGCTTAAGGGCCTCAGCATGCCAGTCCTACCAGCCAGCCAGGAGCTCCCTCTCACTCCCCTGTTCCTGCCCAGCACTGCTCTGTCCAGGGTGCCATCTTTCCTCCACCTGCAAGGCACCCAGTTCTCCCTTCTTGAGCTCCCAGGAGTAACTGACCCTGCTCTACCCTGAAGCTCTTCTTATATGGGCCTGCTGATTGGCTGCTTCTCACAGCCCCTCTCCTATTGGCTGCCCCCCACGCAGCCTCCCTAGGGCTCTATTAACCCCTTACATCCCATTGTGGGGCAAATGCCCCATCACAGAGCTGGAAAGGCTGTGGTATTTGGGGCTCTTATCACTTAGAGGTATCACAGTGGTAGCCGTGTTAGTCTGTATCAGCAAAAATAACGAGGAGTCCTTGTGGCATCTTAGAGACGAACAAATTTATTTGGGCATAAACTTTCGTGGGCTAGAACCCACTTCATCAGTTACCATTCCTGCTATAATCTTTCCTATCTGGTTCAAACCTAATATACCTGATTTTTAAATAATTATTCATTGGAAGGTCAGTAACAGTTAATACAAGTATCTATTTACCTTTTTTAATTTTTATTTAACATCTATCACTATGGACCGGTATAGACGTTGCAGTGTTTTTTGATAGCTTTATTATATTATATTTCTGTATTTTCAGGTTTGTCCCATCTTAATTCAAAAATAAAAGCAGCACTGAAACTGAAACAAAATTAGTTTTCCCATTTCTTCAGAACTAAAAAAACCCCCTCTCCATTCTTAGGTCAGATCATTGGGGCCACAAGATTACTGGCGAAATATATTAACAAGTGCCAAGGGCTTGATAAGTCCAAGAATATGTTAAAAATATAAATAGATCATAGAATATCTGGGTTGGAAGGGACCTCAGAAGGTCATCTAGTCCAACCCCCTGCTCAAAGCAGGACCAATCCCCAATTTCTGCCCCAGATCCCTAAATGGCCCCCTCAAGGACTGAACTTGCAACCCTGCGTTTAGCAGGCCAATACTCAAACCATTGAGCTATCCCTCCCCCAATGTTATCTGACACACTGATGAACTATGCACTGCATACCTGAAAAACATTTGCCTAAACAAAGGCATTCAATTGAAAGCTGAAAACTATAAAATCAAATTCTACTCTCTTGCTACAGCAGAGAGAACACAAACAGTCACCATGAATCACAAATCTATTTAATCACCAATGAAGATACAAAATAACTCTTAGCTCCTCTCTTTTATTCATAGTACAGGGTAACAGCAGCTTTAAGCTGTCCACCAGGGCATTTACAGTGGGGTAAAAATAGAAACACTCAAGATAGTGAGCCAATCATTCCATTTGGTATCTGGGCAAAATCAATTTTAAATCAGCAGATAGTCTGACAATTTAGGATGTCCAGCGGATGTTCCAGCCTGGTATTACTTTATTTATTCTAGCTTTTTTAATATAACTATATCAATATAAGAAAAACAAACCTTCATTCATGAAATTCTGCAGCTGTTCCACCTTAAAGAACCAAAACCTATACAACTAATGGAAGAGGGGAAAGTAGCTTCAGGTTTGGGATAAAGTTTTCCTTCAGACATGGTATTAGATACATGGATGGGGCTGGATCTTCAGCAGGTGTACACTGACAGTTTCTTCAGAGTCAATGGAGCAATGGGTGATTTAAAATAGTGAAGGATGGGACCAATGGTATTAAATCCACAGTCATACCAGAATGACCATCTATGCTGCAGAAATGCAGAGTATTTCACAACTCCGAACAGTCACCAAATCCTGTACTCAGCACCTGGTGCCAGTAACTGGGCAGGAGTGGTCCAAGAGGGAGGAATCCTAGGCCCCAGAGCAACAACAAATATATCCTAAAGTCACTATTTCAGCCTAAGGGAAGAAGTAAGCTCTCCTAATCCAGGTATGCATGCTCTGCAGGGAGAATTGGTGTAGCAGCTGACCCTCCAGTCCCACTCTCTCCCCATAGCCAAAAAGACTCTGTGTGCAGTGGTGCAGACACCTCCTGTGGAGATGAAACCCATGCTGCTTACCCTTTGCAGGGATTTCTGAAATCCTGTCCCTCCTGTTGCTTCTAACACCCACAGTGCCCACTGGGGTGAGGGTGGGCGAAGAGGTTTCAATTGATTTAATTTACAATGTAATCTAATATGGTCAAAGAGCAATGTACATAGGATGGAGCAAACCATGAAACTACAGCGGGGCATTTTTTTAATTTTTTCACCAAGCATTGATTCACGGAAAAAATATATTTCTGCTTGAAGCTATTCAACCCAAATTAATGGAGGTGAGTTTGAATAGTTTTGGCCAAATAAAAAAAATGAATCAAAATAATTTATTTATTTTGACATTTTCTCCTTTTCATTAAAAAAGGAACATTTCATTTAGAAATTTAACTACATATTTACAAGGGTAAAAAAAAATGTAATGAAACAAAAGAAAAAGTGTTTCAGGTCGAACAAAACGTTTGGTTTAGCTTAAATTTCTTTCTGTTTTTCGTTTCAGCAAGAAATACCCAAAAGTTTCAATTTCAGTTCAATCCAAAACTAAATTTATTTCAGTTCAGCCACCAAACCAAAAACCAAAAAAAAAAAAAATTAGTTATTTGCTCAGTTCTATATTAAACTATTGAATTGAGACCATCAAGTCAGTACTATAAGAAATTCTTTTTACTGCTTAAAGAATGAGACTGGCACATTTACCAAGGCAAAACCACTAACAAGACCAAAGAAAAAAAACCTCCAAAATAGACTGTTTTGTTGCGTATGTTCATTAAATAAACATGCATATAAATCAAGATTCTAGGAAGCAAGGAACCATTGCTGAAGACAAGGAATAAGACGATGAAATGTTTTAAATACCTCATTTCAAGCATGGCAATAAAGCAAGTATTATCCTTACAAAATGTACTTCTCTCACTTTATTTAAGTGCATTCATTCATTTATTGCATAGTGCGGAAAGGAATGTTATTATCAATGTAAGGGAAGCAGGGATGGAGAGAAGTCAATGAAATATTGAACTAATATACTAAATGGACTCAACCCTGCACTAAATTACTATGTAGAGAACCATGCCAATAACTGTAAGATGTTAGAGATAAGCTGACTGGAATCAGTACTCTATGCTTTTCCTGAGTCTCTCATTTTGGCTGTTTCCCCAACTACCTTTCCTTAAAACTTCATTGTCTTTTGCTCGTCTTCATTTACAGAATATTCAGCAGCGGATGCAGGGAAAAATATTAATGTACTTTTAGTTTTTACAGCAAAAGGTGATGTGCTGCTCTGTTCCCTTATTAAGGGCAGAATGATCCCACATGATGCTCTCTTTTGCTGAAAGAATGAAGAGTACTTGTGGCATCTTAGAGACTTAGAGACTCTAAGGTGCCACAAGGACTCCTCGTTCTTTTTGCGGATACAAACTAACACGGCTGCCCCTCTGAAATCTGTTGCTCGTCACCTTACAGGGAGCACTCAGCAAGTAACGGGTATTACTGGGGACTGTTTGACAATGGGTACATTATATCCATCTCAAGCAGCAGTCTCTTTTTCAATTCACTGTATATACACACACAGGTAGGTGAGAAAGGATGTTCTCACGGACAAGTAGATAGGAGAGCCAAACTGTATTCTTAACCCTTCCACAGACTTCCTATGTGACCTTGTACTCAGTGCTTTTGGAGCCGTACATTACTTAACAGTACAGGTGCTTGCAAATTTTTGGATGAAGTTTTGTTGTTGGAATGAGAACATATGAATTTCGCAAAACTTCCTATGGGAAAGGGTTTTTTCAAGTCCAAAATGGCATTTCTGGTCAGAGAGTGAAAGAAAGAGACCCTCACCCCAGAATAGAGAATAGTCCCGTTCCACACTGGGATGAAACTGAACCCTTTCAACACTTTTCATGAAAAAAAAGAACCCAGAAAGTCACTAGCCCAGTCACTGCTAGGGCACTTATTGGAGAAGTGAGAAACCCAGGTTCAAATCTCTGCTCTGCCCGAGTTGAATTAGGTACCTGAACCTGTGCCTCCTACATCCCAGCAAAGTGCCCTAGCCATCTGATTATTCTGGGGTGGGGCTCTCTCAATTTCTCTCCTTTCTATGTATAATTAAATACTCATTAGGATGGGGAGAAAGATTCTATATCCTGGTGGTTGGGCACTTACCTGGGATATAGCAGACCCAAGGACTTGAACCTGGATCTCCCACTTCCCACAAGAGTGCCCTAATCATGTGGCTGCTCTGTCTTGTGCGGGCTCTCATTTTTCATGAAAAATGTTGACAGTTCTCCATTTCAGTCCAATGCAGAACAGGGATAATTTCAAAATCTCAAATTTTTGCAGGACAGGAAAACAGTTTTCCACTGAGCTCTACTTAACAGCTCTGTGCCTCAGTTTCCCTATTTGTAAAAATGGAGATACCTGCCTTATAGGGGTGTTGTGAGGCTTACTTCACTAAAAGAAATCCAAACATGTTAAAGAATGGAAATGAACAGTAAAAACACCCAAATGAACAACCTTAACAATCCTGCTTGTAATGACAACATGCAATAAATGTAAAATTTTGATAAGTACATAATGGTGTTTGCAGTTATAAATTAAATGGATTTTTAAAGACACATTAAGGGGTTTTTTTCAGTTGTTTTTTTTCTTCCTGGCATCACTACAGTGTGAGTTAAGGTGGTTTGTGTGCCCTAATTGCATTTCCATAACTAAACATGTTTGAATTTCTTTTAAGCTTAACCTTAGCTCTGAATTTCCTGATAGTAATGCTTGTTTAGGGATAATTACAACCTCCCTATAAGCAGCAAAGAGTCCTGTGGCACCTTATAGACTAACAGACGTATTGGAGCATAGCTTAGTTAGTTAGCATAGGTTAGTTCAATCAGGGAGGATGAAAAGCAGTTTCTCCTTCCTTGGTTTTCACACCTCAACTGCTAGAAGAGGGCCTCATCCTCCCTGATTGAGCTAACCTCATTGTCCCTAGCCTGATTCTTGCTTGCATATTTATACCTGCCTCTGGAAATTTCCACTACATGCATCCGACGAAGCGGGCGTTCACCCAAGAAAGCTTATGCTCCAATATGTCTGTTAGTCTATAAGGTGCCACAGGACTCTTTGCCACTTTTCAAGATCCAGACTAACATGGCTACCCTTCTGAACCTCCGTATAATATTTTTACTCTTCAGTTACTCTCAACATTAATGGCAGTTTTATGTAGTTTTTATCTGGGAGTTTCCTTGTTTTTCTACATATTAAAAATTTCATAGATGAACACTTGACAGGAAACTTAAAGAGAACATCACTATATGATATTTCTGATTTGAAGATACGTAGTAGCAAACTTTAGACTATTGTGTTATTTTAATTTTTAGGGCCAAAGTCACCAGCACTCTAGGAATTAAGTCAAACTCCCCCTAGCTGAGTGGATAGCAGATCCTAACAACACAGGGAGCTAACAGTTTGGCTTCACTCCTATTTTACAGTTGGCTGTAGCAGCCATTTTGAAAGAGGGCACCTTTGCTGAAAGCTGTTGTGGCTTCAGTCCCTTTCAAAACAATGGGAGAATGCATCGATTTTGAAAGATGACAGATTTGATATAATATTCGCTATTGAAAAGAGTTACTAATCAAATGTCAAAAAATGAAACATTCGTTCTTAAAAATACACAAAACATGTAGCATACAGATAGGTTTTCAATTAGTTACTATATGGGAAGTTTGAAAGTCTTTGTGTTATTTTGTTCATGAGATCATTCAGGACAACAAATAGTCTGACACCAGGTACTACATTTTCTTAAACCATCTATTTTTACCTTAACTATAACTTAAATTAATAAAAAGATTTACTTGTAAATTTCAGTAAATTGCTCAGAGGAAGTACTTACATATGTACTTCCAATATAGTCATTGAATTCCTGCCTTACATGCAAAATTCATCACAACTTTAAAATATGGAACTGCCAGTAGTGTTCCTTTAATATTGTCACCCCTCTGCCAACAAATAGCAGTTGTCAGGTACTTGCAGGTAGGTTTGCTGTTAGAAGAGAAATCAGTGAGAGAGCCTGAGAATATTATTTGTGTAACTTGTTTTATGGACACCAATCCTAGAACAGAGGTGCTCACAAATGGCGCGAAGACAATCCCTTCATTCAGGGATCTCAGTCCAAACACCAGTAGTTGGTTCTGAGGGTGCAACTGGACTTCAAGAATTGATTCTAGTCAGAAAGATTAAGGCAGATCAAACTCTCTTGCTGCTGATCACAGCTCCCCCAAAGAAACCTCAACAGAAAAAACAACAATACATGATTTGTTTCAAAACTAAAACTTGTTCACATATTAAGGAAAACAGCTTGTCAGACTATGTGTAACGGCATCATTTGGTGACTCCTCCATATTGTGTGCACACACACACAATGTATATATTATTATTTTCTGAGTTTGATTTTTAAAGAGAGAGGGCTTGAGTCTCTTTTACCCTGAGGCCCCTTTACATTGTTCTAGCAGTGTAGATAGATGGGACTTTAAAGTGGGGTAACTGTAATATAAAGTGTAAATTAGAATCAAGCCCTCAGGTAATTAAGGCAAAAGAAATGCATGCAGTAGTATGCCAATGGTCAAAATCGTGATGTCCTTCTGTATTATGATGATTATAAATGCATGAAATATTGTACCTCTATTGAGCCATCCTGAGACAGAACAATAATTATATTCAGTAATGCTTCATTTTATAATGTAATTTGTTTCCCTCTCTTGTGAATAAGCCTAATGACAAACATAATGCACTTTGAAAAATAGCAGTAGCATTTCTAATGGCATGTCAGACAGCCAATTTTCTAAATGAATTGGATCATACTGGCCTCTAATATACAATAGATCTGCTTACACAATAAAATATGCATATTATCCCTTTGTTACTGGGACAGGTTTTGGTTGGATTTTTTTGTTTAGTTGGACTCAGAAAATATGAATGAGAAAATCATGGAGTTCAATCACCTCTTAGAACTTTTTTCAGAGTAGCAGCCATGTTAGTCTGTATTCGCAAAAAGAAAAGGAGGACTGGTGGCACCTTAGAGACTCATCAATTTATTTGAGCATAAGCTTTCGTGAGCTATAGCTCACTTCATTCCATGCATCTGATGAAGTGAGCTGTAGCTCACGAAAGCTTATGCTCAAATAAATTGGTTAGTCTATAAGGTGCCACTAATCCTCCTTTTCTCTTAGAACTTGTGTGGTTATCGGTGTCATAAGTAATATGGGTCATATTGTGTCATCAGTTTCTCTCCCTTGGAGTAATGAATAATGATCAGTGGCCCAATATGGCCTCATGTGGTGAACAGACTAATAAAATGGAATTGAATATTTTATAATTATCCAGCAATGGATTAAATAATAAAAAATGATAAACTCACGTAATTAATGCCATTGTGCCCTTGCAGGGGTTATATATGCTTTTCAAAGGAAACGTAGAGAATCAGCAGGAGTCAGGATGTGGGATTACTGAGTATTGACTAAAAGAAAAGGAGTACTTGTGGCACCTTAGAGACTAACCAATTTATTTGAGCATGAGCTTTCGTGAGCTACAGCTCACTTCATTCCATGCATCTGATGAAGTGAGCTGTAGCTCACGAAAGCTCATGCTCAAATAAATTGGTTAGTCTCTAAGGTGCCACAAGTACTCCTTTTCTTTTTGCGAATACAGACTAACACGGCTGTTCCTCTGAAACCTGAGTATTGACTAAACTCATGACTGCAATACAGTAAAGAAAGGTTATTTAAAGCTTCAAAACAGTTGCTGCAGGTTTAAGAAGAATTTTCTCCAGATCCAGACTAGAGAAGGGTTTATACAAAAGAGATAAAAAAGTTACATAGTTCTGAGGATATGAGACACCATGCTTGCAAATGACACAAGATTATTTGTTAGTCAGCATTAGAATGTGAAGGACATCAGAAGGACACAGTAAAGCCAGATGAATAGTCAACACTGGCAGCTGAAATGATTTGTCAATAAAACCAAGATAATACATATTGGAAGGAATAATACGAACTATTCATACATTTTCCTGGGTTCTAGTCTTTTCCTGAGTGCCCACGGTTAGTCACTAGTCATTCAGTTCTAGTCACCCCACCTTCACAAGATCACAAAAACAGATGGGTCCACAGATGGGCATGCAAAGGATTAACAGAATAGTGATACTGCACATGAGGAGAGACTGAAAAGAACAGGACTGTTTAATTTAGAGAGGAACTGCATAAGCAGGAACATGAGAACTTTTTAGAAAAACCTTTTTTGTGGTGGGGGGGTGGGACAAAGGGAGGGACCAAAAACGGCATTTGGACAAAAATGGAAGTCTGAGAAAATATCCATTTTTGTGAAAATATACACATTTTCACTGAAAAACGGGAAACTGTAAATATTATATTTTTAGCAACAAAACCACATTCTTTTCTTCTTTTTGACAAAAACCTAAAAAAAAATGGACAAAAACAACAAACAAAAATCTTCATTTTCATCAAAACTTTTTTCAGGACAAAAATCATTTTCAAACTAGCTTGATTATGAGTCCATGGCTTCCTTCCCTCTTGCACACCAGGTTGGTTGTGCTGCAAAGGGCACTGGCAACATCTGTTCTACATGTGCAGCCATGGGAGCCTCTTTCCAAATTCTTTTCCTTGACACCTTCCAAAGATCTTTGGCTGGTGCACCTTGTCCTCTCCATAACCCAGCAACTTCTTGTGAGAGTCAGAACTGAGCCCTTACAATGGAGGATGTAATTGAAATAATCCCCCTGTAGTCCTGCTTTCCCCCAAATCAACACTGTTTGGATTTTATCTGATGGCTCTTTTACATACTTATTAAAATTATCTGAAGACTCTACAAAGCTCTGCTGTGTAACAATATGAGACACAACACAACGGTCTTGAAGAAAGTGTATATGCAGCAGTGATGAGCCAAGCAGTTTCAGGTTAACTTCATACCGTAACAAGGTCTATATTCTCTCATTAACTCAATACATAACCGTGCTGCAGACAGAGTGGAGGCATGAAAGATCATCTTTATTCAAAGTCATTTCTCGGAAAGGACCTTATGTTTCCAATAGACGGTAAAATTTCATGTCTAAGTGATATGTTGGTTTTATATACAAGTTATTTGTTTCAAGGACCTGCTTACTTGAACTCTCCTTAGCCCCAAGTGTACTTCTCCTGGCCATACTGCACTGTTTGTGAATAATAATCACCAGGCTATTCATCCACCTTGTGTTTATTTTTCATGGCATTTTTATGGCTTTTGATCCAAGTCTTCTGTTATTTTGGCAGAATGGTCCTTTCCACTTAGTGACACTAGTTAATATCATCATCACCCAAGGATGTGTTCTGTGTATAAAATACCCAGTCCTCCCCAAGTCACAAAGGCTCCTGGATCCTCTCTTTGTAGATTTAAATGGTGTTGATATTTCTGGTGATAAATTATTAATTTTCTGATGAAGATACCTCAGTGATTTTATTGCAGATCAAGAAACATGTAAATTGAGAGAAGCTTGGATTATTAAAAAAGTAAATCACACCCTTGAGGGATTTAAATCATAACATATTTAATCTTGGTTTAGAAAACGAAAGTTGAAAAATCTCAAGAAGGGAACTGAAAATGAGTTCTAAAATTATTTCTATGACAAAATGCATTATATATTCCTTTCTCTTCATTCCACTTGATTGTATTCTATGCATTTATGAGATTATATATATACACAATATACACACACACAAACTTTTATATATATATATATATATATGACATTAACATATTAATAAATTAGGTACTGCATTCATGATGTCAATATCTTAATTTATATTTTCAGTGCAATGCAACAAAAAGATGAAATAACAGTTGCAAATTTATTAATACAAATGTTTGGATCTTAAATTTACAAGCTCTGAATTATATTAAGGTTTTCTTCAATGTGTGCCTTCTTAATTAAATGCACATAAAATGATTTAATGTGATTACGGTATTTTTTTCAGATATATAACTTCAGTACTATCACATTTCAGCCTTACAAAAAAGTATAAAACCACAAGTCACAGGTATATGAATGTTATTTTCATCAAATACTGTTCCCAGTCCTTTGGATCTGTCTGCATCTGATATCATGCTTTTTCTCAGTCTGTTAGCACTTGGACATCTGAAGAAAGAATATGAAAGTACATTAAAGGCAATACAGTCCTAAAGATGTTGGGTTATACTATTGTACTGTGTCCTTAAAAAGCCACATTTGACTAAACTGAAGTTGAGTTAGTGTAATTCAAAGTTGTATGTTTTCCCATCAATGCAAAAAGACCTTTACATTAAATTAGAAACATTTTTAGCATTTCAACAGCTACTTTAACAATCGCTCACTCTGTTTTAGATTGAATCATTACTGTATTTTCCATACCCCTACTTCTAAGAGGAATCTTACCTTTCATTTATTGTTCAGTATATTAACAAGAAGGTCTATACACAGACTGATGCTAACAGTAGTGAAGCCTTCCAGAAAAGAGGTCTGCTTGAAAATGAGATAAAGAGAAACAGCATTAGATGTAGGTCTCTAATCATCTGTAATATGAGCACTCATTCATTGTTGGAAGCTAAAATAAAACCCAAGACAAAAATCAGTGAGTTAAAACTACCTAAAATGTCTAATATTTCATAATCACAGAGCCTGACTGTCCTTTCACATACCCCAGTGTAAGTCAGGAGTAACTCCAATGAAACCAACAAAGTTACAGCGAGAAAGTGAGAAAGAACCGGGACCCTCTCATTTTTAGCAATAAAAAAATTGAGAAGTGTAGGTCAGTTATATGGTTGGCTTGTCATTTATCCCCTTTTTTTTCTATTCTTTTTCCCTCCCTCAGAAAAAAGATTTGTTCTTCCTCAAAATTAATGGCACTGGAAAACATAGTCCTTTATCCACAGAATCTCTACAGCATGGGTAGCAATGCTACAGCTTCATATTGCATCTCTCTCATCACCGTGTCTCAGCCCAGACTTGGGGGTGAGCATCTCTAGGGGTAGGAGATTATTCCATATCAACTGAATGTTTGTCCTTGCTCACTCAGCAAGAATGCCAAGAAGGGTGTCAATTGTGTAATAAATAATAGTAATTTGCTCTTCTATGGTGGTGTGCCTGTCCCCCTTCTAAAGCCACAGACACTAAATCTTTCTCCAGACCTCCTTTCCCCTATGTCTGTAACAGGTGTCCTGGTTTTGCTCTTTGAAACTCTAGTTACCCTTCATAGAAGGGAAAAGCTCTGTCTCATATTACCAACCACCTGAGATGTTCTGCATTACTTTGCACTTATACTACCATAAAAGTTTTGGGATGGCAGCAACCACTTTTAATAGATCTCTTTATTATATGTATATCACAGTGCCTACTGGCCACAGCTAAGCTCAGTGCTAAGTACTGTACAAAATCTCTTTGTAGGAAACAAAGAAAGTTTACTGCCGATCTGCACTATTGTGTTGCTTTATATAGCTCAGTCTATTTAGCTCTAAACTTAATATACTGTCAAGGTTCCTCCCCCACTCTGAACGCTAGGGTACAGATGTGGGGACCTGCATGAAAACCTCCGAAGCTTATCTTTACTAGCTTAGGTCAAAACTTCCCCAAGGTACAAAATATTTCACCCTTTGTCCTTGGATTAGCCGCTACCACCACCAAACTAATACTGGTTACTGGGGAAGAGCTGTTTGGAAACGTCTTTCCCCCCAAATACTTCCCAAAACCTTGCACGCCACTTCCTGGACAAGGTTTGGTAAAAAGCCTCACCAATTTGCCTAGGTGACTACAGACCCAGACCCTTGGATCTTAAGAACAATGAACAATCCTCCCAACACTTGCACCCCCCCTTTCCGGGGAAATGTTGGATAAAAAGCCTCACCAATTTGCATAGGTGACCACAGACCCAAACCCTTGGATCTGAGAACAATGAAAAAAGCATTCAGTTTTCTTACAAGAAGACTTTTAATAAAAATAGAAGTAAATAGAAATAAAGAAATCCCCCCTGTAAAATCAGGATGGTAGATATCTTACAGGGTAATTAGATTCAAAAACATAGAGAACCCCTCTAGGCAAAACCTTAAGTTACAAAAAAGATCCACAGACAGAAATAGTTATTCTATTCAGCACAATTCTTTTCTCAGCCATTTAAAGAAATCATAATCTAACACATACCTAGCTATATTACTTACTAAAAGTTCTAAGACTCCATTCCTGGTCTATCCCTGGCAGAAACCAGCATAAGACAGACACACAGACCCTTTGTTTCTCTCCCTCCTCCCAGCTTTTGAAAGTATCTTGTCTCCTCATTGGTCATTTTGGTCAGGTGCCAGCGAGGTTACCTTTAGCTTCTTAACCCTTTACAGGTGAGAGGAGTTTTCCTCTGGCCAAGAGGGATTTCAAAGGGGTTTACCCTTCCCTTTATATTTATGACAACTTGTATATGGCCGTGAGGTTAAGGGGCCATTGCAGTTGGTGAAGCAGCAATGGGAGGGATTTACACCTTCTCCAGAAACTAACATTCTGGACTTTGTAACCAACCTACAAAACACCCTCCGAACCTCTTTAGCCCTTGCTAGATAAAACTTACAGGATGCTCAAAAAGAGCAAAAAGCCTGGTATGATAAACATGCCAGACAGCGTTCCTTCAAAGTAGGAGACCAGGTCATGGTCTTAAAGGCGCTCCAGGCCCATAAAATGGAAGCATCGTGGGAAGGGCCATTCACGGTCCAGGAGCGCCTGGGAGCTGTTAATTATCTCATAGCATTCCCCACCTCCAACTGAAAGCCTAAGGTGTACCATATTAATTCTCTAAAGCCCTTTTATTCCAGAGAATTAAAGGTTTGTCAGTTTACAGCCCAGGGAGGAGACGACGCTGAGTGGCCTGAAGGTGTCTACTACGAAGGGAAAAGTGCTGGTGGTGTGGAAGAGGTGAACCTCTCCATGACCCTTGGGCGTATGCAGCAACAGCAGATCAAGGAGCTGTGCACTAGGTACACACCAACATTCTCAGCCACCCCAGGACTGACTGAACGGGCATACCACTCCATTGACACAGGTAATGCTCGCCCAATTAGGGTCCAACCTTACCGGGTGTCTCCTCAAGCTAAAACTGCTATAGAACGGGAGATCCAGGATATGTTACAGATGGGTGTAATCCGCCCGTCTGGAAGTGCATGGGCATCTCCAGTGGTTTTAGTTCCCAAACCAGATGGGGAAATACATTTTTGCGTGGACTACCGTAAGCTAAATGCTGTGACTCGCCCAGACAACTATCCAATGCCACGCACAGATGAACTATTAGAGAAACTGGAACGGGCCCAGTTCCTCTCTACCTTGGACTTAACCAAGGGATACTGGCAGGTACCGCTAGATGAATCTGCCAAGGAAAGGTCAGCCTTCACCACACATCTCGGGCTGTATGAATTTAATGTACTCCCTTTTGGGCTGCGAAATGCACCCGCCACCTTCCAAAGACTTGTAGATGGTCTCCTAGCGGGATTAGGAGAATATGCAGTCGCCTACCTTGACAATGTGGCCATAATGCAGACCACCTGGAACATCTACAAAAAGTCCTTGAGCGCATAAGGGAGGCAGGACTAATTGTTAAGTCTAAGAAGTGTCAAATAGGCCTAAACAGAGTGACTTACCTTGGACACCAAGTGGGTCAAGGAACTATCAGCCCCCTACAGGCCAAAGTGGATGCTATCCAAAAGTGGCCTGTCCCAAAGTCAAAGAAACTGGTTCAATCCTTCTTAGGCTTGGCCAGTTATTACAGACTATTTGTACCGCAATACAGCCAAATCGCCGCCCCCACTGACAGACCTAACCAAACAGAAACAGCCAAATGCTGTTCAGTGGACCGACAAGTGTCAGAAGGCCTTTAACAAGCTTAAAGCGACACTCATGTCTGACACTGTACTAAGGGCCCCAGACTTTGACAAACCGTTCCTAGTAACCACAGATGCGACCCCCTATTTCTTTGCTTAACGCACCACTGAAAAGCACTCAGATACTACAGTGATGAGCACAGTATAAAAACCCACATGTAGTTTGTCCAAGGAGGCATAAGGCATCCAAACTACAACTCTCTTGAGGTACTAGTATTTCTCAATCAAAATGTCCAGTTTTCAGCTGAATTTTTTTGGGGGTTGCCAAAAAGTCAAAATTTTACCATGGGAATTAAAAATGCTATTTTCTGACTAGCTCTAAACTATAATGTAGCTGGAAAGTCCTGAAATCTGAGAAAAAGGCACTGTATGTAAGGAATGACAGGAAAACAGCTTTATAAAAATCAGTAAATCTTTTAATGCAAACTTCTTCATGGAACCAAACTTTGAAAAGTCTTTAGGCCCACTTTTCTCTCACAAGTCATTAGGGTTGCACTGATCAACTGTGAGAGAGGGAAGAAGTAGGCTGTAGTTGTCTTATCAACATATGTAGAATCGGTGGGCATGTGACTACATTCTGAGAAGGGATCATTTTTGAAGGGATCATTACTCCAATTCCCTTTTGCCATATCCTGCAGCACCAGAGCCTGAGACCCTTCCACTCCACTGTGGACCTTTGCTAAGATGTCAGTCTTCACAAACTCAGTGACATCAGACATCACCTGGACTTTAATTTCTACTGGAAGGGATGTTCCTCATTTGGGAAGGAAGGTCATTGTCTAGGATTTAAGTTGGGGGAGGAGAGGACAAATTATATTGGGACGTTTCTGAAGATATTCCAGTGTCCAGAACTATTGTCTGGTGAGATTCAGCCAGTTTTAAACACTGATACTGAAGGTTGTTTTAGTCAAGCTACAGGAACATAGACCTTCTGCTCCCAAGTCAATCCCTTCCTGTCACAGGCAACCACATCATATGATCCCATTCATAAATTTATCAAGCTCCATCTTTAAAATAGTTAGATTGTTTGCCCCCACTACTCCTCGTGGAAGCTTGTTCCAGAACCTCAGTCTTCTGATCGTTAGAAAGTTTCTTCTAATTTCAAGCCTAAATTTATTCTTGGTCAGTTTACACTAACCACAATGTGAAGGGTAGCATATCACCCCCAGCCTTTTTGGAGGCTTGTTGGGAATCTGAACCTGGGATCTCACACCCAAAGTGAGATTCATACCCTGTAGACCAAGAAACCATTTTCAATATTTCACTTTTATAAAAGCAAAGTATTGTGTCAGCACGAACCATGTGCAATACTGATGATGGAAAACAGTGAACTAAAGAGTTGTTTAAAAATCTGTAAGGTTTTTCACACTGGTAGCAAGCCAGGCTCTGTTCTCATAAAAGTCCTGCCAAGATATGCAATATATAATACTCTAAGCTTCCAGAAATTTAAAATATACTTCAGACTCCAAATCTGTCACAGCCTAAATACTTCACATACCTAGTGTGATGAAAGGGAAAGAACTGTTCTTTCTGGTAGCCCTTAGAATCAAAAACTCCCACAGGCTTATTTACATGATAGAGGCTTGGATAGCATGGGCCAATCATGGATAAAGGCAAAGAGCACATATTTGAAGGACAAAATAATCAGATCTTATGCATGTGATGGTCATTGCAGTGGTTATTAACTCTGGATTTTCAATTATTTATTTTGAAATTAAACACAGCAAACAAAGTTTTAATTGCTTAGTAACCTAGATAAGGAGTGAAATCTGCTGGTATTCCTTATTGTTGTGACTGGAGCTTTAGCAGGCAGTCTCTAACCCTCGTGAATGGTCACTCTCCTGATGTCCCCAATTGCTGTGTGTTTTGCATATGCCATTAGGGTAATTTGACTCCTAATCTCCAGTTGGGTGTCATGTGGGGACTGGCTTTCTTCCAGGCAGCAGCAACACTCTGGGTACTGTGGAGAGTGCAGGGAGAGTTCTGCTAGGGGCTAGGACTCTTGCCTGGAGTGAGTTCTCACAAATCTTAATTTCTCCCTGCTGGAAATACTCCCAAGCTGCCATCCTCCTGTGCCCCTCTCCCCTTCTGCTGGTTCTTGGCTATTCTTTCAAGCCCGGAAAGAGCAGACAAGAGGTAGAACAGAATCTAAGGGTGGAGGAGGGGACCTACAAAGCCCAGAGGTGAAATGGGCCTGCCAAGCACTGCAAGAGAGAGACAGGGAGAGTGAAAGAGGCTGAGGAAATGAAAGTGAGTCATCTAGTTCTTATTGTGCTGAGGGTGAATGGAAGGTTTGGTGCAGTCGTTTATTTTCTTTCCTCACTTCCCTCATAAATATATTACCCATGTTCTGTTAAACATTTATAAAGTTAGTGCTGAATTGTCTCTGCAGTGCCAGACCTTGGTCAAACAGACCTCTAAACAAGGCAGGATTTGTCACTTCCTTTGCACACTCAAAGCAGCCGGGGATAAGTAAGTAACACTAACTGCAGCTGTAACCCTTAATGTGTGAGTGGTCTCCAAGCTCATTCACGCCCTAAGGCCAGCCTTGTATCAGTCTTAACATTAAATTGATGGGAGAGGGAGCCTCATTGGGCCCTGTCTTACCTTAACAGAAATGTAAAAGTATATGATATAGCCCAGGGGTCTCAAACACTCGGCCAGCCCGCGGAGTTATTTCCTGTGACCTGCCATAGGTGCCGACTCCACTGGCAGCCAAGCTCCCCTCCCCCCATCCCCTCTCTCCCCAAGCGCACCACATCCCCGCTCCTCCGCCTACCTCCCAGCGCTTCCCGCCACCAAACAGCTGTTTGGTGGTGCTTAGGACTTTCCAGGAGGGAGGGGAGAGGAGCGGGGATGAGGCACACTCTTGGGAGGAGCAGGGATTTGGGGAAGGGGTTGAAATAGGGGCAGGGAGGGGGGCGGAGTTGGGGTGGGGACTTTGGGGAAGGGGTGGGAAGAGGCGAGGCACGGGTGAGACCTCATGAACTCGATGAGCAGTCTGAGGTATGAAGTTCAGCATGTGTGATTCTTTGCTGTGAGTAGTTGGGAAGAATGTTTGTTAAAAGTGGCCACATATTTTGTATGAATAGTTACTTTCAAAAGTTCCTGCCATTACAGCTATGTTGATAGACTGTTAGTGTAGATCATCATCAGTGTTACTGACCACATAAGGAATAGTTACAGATGTTTATATTTTATTAAAACCCCTCTTCGCATTACAGTTTTTAAAAAGTTAATACATTGACTTTTAATAGGATACTATATTACTTTTCATTTTTGACTATACTTTTGTATTGTTGTAGGAAAAGGTTTCAGTGATGCAGCCCTCGGGCCAATGTACTAGTCCTCATGTAGCCCTCGTGGTGATTTGAGTTTGAGATCCTGATATGGGCCCATCAATGGGCTAAATACTACTTTTAGTTCCACCTGTGTCAATGTAAAGTAAAACCATTAAAATAATAATATTACTCTGAATTTACACTGGTGTTTCATGAGCATCTATGTACAAAGTGGGTCTCAGGTTAGGGCCATAATCTGATCTCAATTACTCTAATGTAAATCCAAATAATTCAATTTAAGTGGATGGAGTTATTTTGTACACTGATGGAGCTCAGATCAGAATTTGGACATTACACATCAAGGAATGGGGTATATTCACTTGTAAGCAGCAACAACAATCAGAAATGCCTTCTTTGGTCATTTTGGTTTATTTTATTAAGTGAGATTGGCATCCATGTGCTAAATTTTTATGGGAAGGCACAGAGAGTTTTGAGTGAAGTTTCCACTCACAACTTCCTCTCAGTTTGACTTTCTGAAGCTCAGTGTTAAATGGTGGCATAAATTGCACAGCAGTCGTGTTGCTTGAAAATTTTGCATTAAAACAGTTTGAAGTAAAATTGGGTTTTTTACTAAAATGTTTTCACATAAAGCATCTGCTTTCCATGGAAACTCACACTTTTGGCAAAAGCTTCTCTCTCATTGGGCACCCGCCTTCCTTGGTGGCCCAAGAATACTTAGAATTAGTCTCTGAACTTCCGGTAATAGCAGCAGCCTAAAAAGACATGGATAGTCAGCAAAATATGGCAGATCAAAGATAGCTACATATATATTAAAGGGCATTCTTACAATCCTCTTCTCGCAGTCTCCTAAAGTTATTCATTCAGTTGAAAACACAAGTAGGAGGCCCTTCCATACTCACTCATGGAAAGATGAAGTTGTGGCAACCAGGAAATATTACCAACACCCCAATCAAATTTGGCACAAGCCACACGTGGGTGCTGAATCTCTCCAAGGCAGCAGACCCAAAGCAACATTTACAGCCTCAGCAACTAAAGCTGTAGTATTCTTTGCTGTGTAGCACCCATAAGTATGCATTAAAATAACACAAGTTCATCCACAGCAATCTTCATTTGATTATCTGTTGAGCAAGTTCCTTTACACAATGCTTTATTAGAGAACCTAGCAAAACTACTTACTCTACTTCTGAGAGGTTTCAGAGTAGCAGCCATGTTAGTCTGTATCTGCAAAAAGAAAATGAGTACTTGTGGCACCTTAGAGACTAACAAATTTATTTGAGCATAAGCTTTCGTGAGCTACAGCTCACTTCATCGGATGCATTTAGTGGAAAATACAGTGGGGAGATTTTATAAACACAGAGAACTTGAAACAATGGGTGTTACCATACACACTGTAACAAGAGTGATCAGGTAAGGTGAGCTATTACTGACCAGGGGTATTCTATCTGCTACCCAAGATCCCATAAGCCTGGAAATCCTGGACACCCCATCATCTCAAGCATTGGCACCCTGACAGCAGGATTGTCTGGCTATGTAGACTCCCTCCTCAGGCCCTACACTACCAGCACTACCAGCTTTCTTCGAGACACCACTGACTTCCTGAGGAAACTACAGTCCATTGGTGATCTTCCTGAAAACACCATCCTGGCCACTATGGATGTAGAAGCCCTCTACACCAACATTCCACACAAAGATGAACTACAAACCATCAGGAACAGTATCCCCAATAATGTCACAGCAAACCTGGTGGCTGAACTTTGTGACTTTGTCCTCACCCATAACTATTTCACAATTGGGGATTATGTATACCTTCAAATCAGCGGCACTGCTATGGGTACCCGCATGGCCGCACAGTATGCCAACATTTTTATGGCTGACTTAGAACAACACTTCCTCAGCTCTCGTCCCCTAATGCCCCTACTCTACATGCGCTACATTGATGACATCTTCATCATCTGGACCCATGGAAAAGAAGCCCTTGAGGAATTCCACCATAATTTCAACAATTTCCATCCCACCATCAACCTCAGCCTGGACCAGTCCACACAAGAGATCCACTTCCTGGACACTATGGTGCTCATAAGCGATGGTCACATAAACACCACCCTATACCGGAAACCTACTGACCGCTATTCCTACCTACATGCCTCCAGCTTTCATCCAGACCACACCACACGATCCATTGTCTACAGCCAAGCTCTACGATACAACCGCATTTGCTCCAACCCCTCAGTCAGAGACAAACACCTACAAGATCTCTATCAAGCATTCTTACAACTACAATACCCACCTGCTGAAGTGAAGAAGCACACTGACAGAGCCAGAAGAGTACCCAGAAGTTACCTAGTACAGGACAGGCCCAACAAAGAAAACAACAGAACACCACTAGCCATCACCTTCAGCCCCCAACTAAAACCCCTCCAACGCATCATCAAGGATCTACAACCTCTCCTGAAGAATGACCCATCACTCTCACAGATCTTGGGAGACAGGCCAGTTCTTGCTTACAGACAGCCCCCCAACCTGAAGCAAATGCTCACCAGCAACCACACAGCACATAACAAAAACAAAGCCCGTTGCCAACTGTGTCCACATATCTTTTCAGGGGACATCATCATAGGGCCTAATCACATCCACCACACTATCTGAGGCTCATTCACGTGCACATCTACCAATGTGATATATGCCATCATGTGCCAGCAATGCCCCTCTGCCATGTACATTGGCCAAACTGGACAGTCTCTATGTAAAAGAATCAATGGACACAAATCAGACGTCAAGAATTATAACATTCAAAAACCAGTCGGAGAACTCTTCAATCTCTTTGGTCACTCTATTACAGCCCTAAAAGTTGCAATTCTTCAAGAAAAAAACTTCAAAAACAGACTCCAACGAGAGACTGCTGAATTGGAATTAATTTGTGAACTGGATACAATTAACTTAGGCTTGAATAAAGACTGGGAGTAGATGTGTCATTACACAAAGTAAAACTATTTCCCCATGTTTATTTCCCAACTCCCCCACTGTTCCTCACACGTTCTTGTCAACTGCTGGAAATGGCCCACCTTGATTATCACTACAAAAGGTTCCCCCCTCAACCCCCACTCTCCTGCTTGTAATAGCTCACCTTACCATACACACTGTAACAGGAGTGATCAGGTAACACCCATTGTTTCATGTTCTCTGTGGATATAAAATCTTCTCACTGTATTTTCCACTGCATGTATCCGATGAAGTGAGCTGTAGCTCATGAAAGCTTATGCTCAAATAAATTTGTTAGTCTCTAAGGTGCCACAAGTACTCCTTTTCTTTCTACTTCTGAGCAGATGCCAGAAGGAAAAGTTCAGTCAGCTCTTCCTGTTTAATTTACATATGGACTTGTGCTATTTTATTTGAGTACTTTGTACATTTTGTTGATCCAAGATCAAACACCTTACCTGAAAAATATATATTTCAGAATGCTAACTAACAGCTTGAAGGCTTTCTTTAAACAGACAATAAATCTGAACAAAATGTTGTTTCTATTGAGTCAATTTGAGAATAACCATAAACTTTGAGAGAAGACTCATAAGATTGCACAAGTGGATGGAACATGAACAAGCCTTTAATATTTCATTGTCTCTGTCTTCTTTCCCCCACTTTTAATTGCTGCCAATAACTGGTTCTAAATCTTAAAAACACAGTTACAGTTGCCACTATTAACTACAATGATATAAATGTTTAAAGATTCAAAGACTCTTTCATCCCAAGGTTTCTAAATAAACTTTAAGCATGAAGTATGATTTAATTTTATCATTTAATGCAAACACATGCAGTATGTAAATGTCTCATTACAAAGATGGTTGGGCATTCTGAGCCTCATTTTACAGATGGGGAAATTGAGATGCAGATAGATTAAAGGCCAGATTTTCAAATGAGCTCAGAAATAGAACCCAAGTCATCTGACTCCAGTGTCCAACTGTATTCACCTTCATTATGGAAATCAAGTAAATCTTTCATTTTATACTTACAATTATCTCATTATCCTTATTTTCTTTGAACATTTCAAAAACCAAATCAAGGAATGAAAGTAATAAGCATAGAATTCATATATACAATAATGTAATACATGCATTTCTATTCTTAGTGAATTAGTAGTATAATGTTTAGAAAGTGGCTTAGATAAATTTAGATTAGCATTATCAGTAAAGAAAGGAAAGATGCAAAAATATGAACATGTTGCAAAGATTATACAGGTCTTCCACGTAATTTTTTTCATTCCTCTATGTTATTGATCACAAAAAACCACAACCCATTCATATGGCAATAAAACAACAATTTCCTTGACTTCTGTAATAAATGAGTTACTCTACACAACAGCAATCCAGACAATACAGTAAGACTTGCATTCAGTCAGTGTCCATTTAAAAAATGGACTGTCAATAGCTCAGGTCAGCAAAATGTAATTGTATTCCCAAACACTATCACCAGCCACAAATCAATTTAATTGATTTTACCATCCAACATTTTTCTAATTGTATAAATGTTACCTTCTGATATTTGTCTAATTCGTGTCTATGGGTATGTCTACACTACGAAATTACGTCGAATTTATAGAAGTCAGTTTTGTAGAAAGCATTTTTATACAGTCGATTGTGTGTGTCCCCACACAAATGCTCTAAGTGCATGTAGTCAGTGGAGTGTGTCCACAATACCGAGGCAACCGTCGACTTCTGGAGCATTGTACTGTGGGTGGCTATCCCACAGTTCCCGCAGTCTCTGCCGCCCATTTGAATTCTGGGTAGAAATCCCACTGCCTGATGGGGCTAAAACATTGTCGTGGATGGTTCTGGGTACATATCGTCAGGCCCCTGTTCCCTCCCTCCCTCTGTGAAAGCAAGGGCAGAGAAACGTTTTGCGCCTTTTTTCTTAAGTTACCTGTGCAGACGCCATACCATGGCAAGCATGGAGCCCGCTCAGCTCACTGTCACCGTATGTCTCCTGGGTGCTGGCAGACATGGTACTGCATTGCAACACAGCAGCAATTTATTGCCTTTTGGCAGCAGACAGTGCAGTATGACTGGTAGCCGTCGTCGACGTAGTCCTGGGTGCTCTTTTAACCAGACGCCTGGGCAAACATGGGAGTGACTCAGCCAGGTCATTTCCCTTGTTTCATCTCATGGTGATGGAGTCCTACCAGCAGTGCCCTGTCTTTTAATCTGCAGCTAGCAGAAGATGATGGTCAGTAGTCATACTGCACCGTCTTCTGCCGAGCACCCAGGAGATGATGATGGCTAGTGGCTGTACTGCACAGTCTGCTGCCAGCAAGATGTATAAAGATAGATGAAGTGGCTCAAAACAAGAAATAGACCAGATTTGTTTTGTATTCATTTTCTCCTCCCTCCCTCCCTCCCTCCCTCTGTGAAATCAACGGCCTGCTAAACCCAGTTTTGAGTTCTATCCTTGAGGTTTTGAGTTCTATCATTGAGGGGGCCATTCAGTTTCTCGCAAAGCCACCCCCTTGGTTGATTTTAATTCCCTGTAAGCCAACCCTATAAGCCATGTCGTCAGTTGCCCCTCCCTTCATCAGGGCAATGGCAGACAATCGTTCCGCGCCTTTTTTCTATGCAGACGCCATACCACGGCAAGCATGGAGCCCGCTCAGATCACTTTGGCAATTAGGAGCACATTAAACACCACATGCATTATCCAACAGTATATGCAGCACCAGAACCTGGCAAAGCGATACCAGGCGAATAGGCGACGTCAGTGCGGTGACGAGAGTGATGAGGACATGGACACAGACTTCTCTCAAAGCACGGGCCCTGGCAATGTGGGCATCATGGTGCTAATGGGGCAGGCTCATGCGGTGGAACGCCGATTCTGGGCCAGGGAAACAAGCACAGAGTGGTGGGACCGCATAGTGTTGCGGGTCTGGGATGATTCCCAGTGGCTGCGAAACTTTCGCATGCATAAGGGCACTTTCATGGAACTTTGTGACTTGCTTTCCCCCTGAGGTGCAAGAATAACAAGATGAGAGCAGCCCTCACAGTTGAGAAGCGAGTGGCAATAGCCCTGTGGAAGCTTGCAATGCCAGACAGTCAGTCGGGAATCAATTTGGAGTGGGCAAATATACTGTGGGGGCTGCTGTGATGCAAGTAGCCAATGCAATCAAAGATCTGCTGATATCAAGGGTAGTGACCCTGGGAAATGTGCAGGTCATAGTGGATGGCTTTGCTGCAATGGGATTCCCTAACTGTGGTGGGGCCATATACGGAACCCATATCCCTATCTTGGCACCGGAGCACCAAGCCAGCGAGTACATAAACTGCAAGGGGTACTTTTCAATAGTGCTGTAAGCACTGGTGGATCACAAGGGACATTTCACCAACATCAACGTGGGGTGGCTGGGAAAGGTACATGACACTCGCATCTTCAGGAACTCTGGTCTGTTTCAAAAGCTGCAGGAAGGAACTTTATTCCCAGACCAGAAAATAACCGTTGGGAATGTTGAAATGCCTATAGTTATCCTTGGGGACCCAGCCTACCCTTTAATGCCATGGCTCATGAAGCCATACACAGGCAGCCTGGACAGTAGTCAGGAGCTGTTCAACTACAGGCTGAGCAAGTGCAGAATTGTGGTAGAATGTGCATTTGGATGTTTAAAAGCGTGCTGGCGCAGTTTACTGACTCAGTTAGACCTCAGCGAAACCAATATTCCCACTGTTATTACTGCTTGCTGTGCGCTCCACAATATCTGTGAGAGTAAAGGGGAGACGTTTATGGTGGGGTGGGAGGTTGAGGCAAATCGCCTGGCTGCTGGTTATGCACAGCCAGACACCAGGGCAGTTAGAAGAGCACAGGAGGGCGCGGTGCGCATCAGAGAAGCTTTGAAAACCAGTTTCATGACTGGCCAGGCTACGGTGTGAAAGTTCTGTTTGTTTCTCCCTGATGAAACCCACCGCCCCTTGGTTCACTCTACTTCCCTGTAAGCTAACCACCCTCCCCTCCTCCCTTCGATCACCGCTTGCAGAAGCAATAAAGTCATTGTTGCTTCACATTCATGCATTCTTTATTAATTCATCACACAAATAGGGGGATAACTACCAAGGTAGCCCAGAAGGGGTGGTGGAGGAGAAAAGCACCAGGAGGGGTGGTGGAGGAGGGAAGGACAAGGACAGCACTTTAAAAGTTTAAAACTTTAAAACTTATTGAATGCCAGCCTTCTGTTGCTTGGGCAATCCTCTGGGGTGGAGTGGCTGGGTGGCCGGAGGCCCCCCCCACCGCGTTCTTGGGCGTCTGGGTGAGGAAGCTATGGAACTTGGGGAGGAGGGCGGTTGGTTACACAGGGGCTGTAGAGGCGGTCTGTGCTCCTGCTGCCTTTCCTGCAGCTCAACCATACGCTAGAGCATATTAGTTTGATCCTCCAGCAGCCTCGGCATTGAATCCTGCCTCCTCTCATCATGCTGCCGCCACCTTTCAGCTTCAGCCCTCTCTTCAGCCCGCCACCTCTCCTCCCGGTCATTTTGTGCTTTCCTACACTCTGACATTGTCTGCCTCCATGCATTCGTCTGTGCTCTGTCAGTGTGGGAGGACAGCATGAGCTCAGAGAACATTTAATCGCGAGTGCGTTTTTTCCGCCTTCTAATCTTTGCTAGCCTCTGGGAAGGAGAAGATCCTGTGATCCTTGAAACACATGCAGCTGGTGGAGAAAAAAAAAGGGACAGTGGTATTTAAAAAGACACATTTTATAGAACAATGGGTACACTCTTTCACGGTAAACCTTGCTGTTAACATTACATACATAGCACATGTGCTTTCGTTCCAAGGTCGCATTTTGCCTCCCCCCAGTACGTGGCTAGCCCCTTCCCCCTCCCCGTGGCTAACAGCGGGGAACATTTCTGTTCAGCCACAGGCAAACAGCTCAGCAGGAACGGGCACCTCTGAATGTCCCCTTAAGAAAAGCACCCTATTTCAACCAGGTGACCATGAATGATATCACTCTCCTGAGGATAACACCGAGAGATAAAGAACGAATGTTGTTTGAACGCCAGCAAACATACACTGCAATGCTTTGTTCTACAACGATTCCCGAGTATGTGCTACTGGCCTGGAGTGGTAAAGTGTCCTACCATGGTGGACGGAATAAGGCTGCCCTCCCCAGAAACCTTTTGCAAAGGCTTTGGGAGTATATCTGTGAATGCCAGGGCAAATTAATCATTAAACATGCTTGCTTTTAAACCATGTATAGTATTTTAAAAGGTACACTCACCAGAGGTCCCTTCTCCGCCTGGCGGGTCTGGGAGGCAGCCTTGGGTGGGTTCGGGGGGTACTGGTACAGGTCCAGGGTGAGAAACAGTTCCTGGCTGTCAGGAAAACTGGTTTCTCTGCTTGCTTGCTGTGAGCTATCTTCCTTGTCCCCAAAACCTGCTTCCACGTTGCCTCCATCTCCATTGAAGGAGTCAAACAACACGGCTGGGATGGTGGTGGATGAACCCCCTAAAATGGCATGCAGCTCATCATAGAAGCGACATGTTTTGGGCTGTGACCCGCAGTGGCCGTTCACCTCTCTGGTAGGCTTGCCTCAGCTCCTTAAGTTTCACGTGGCACTGTTTCAGGTCCCTGTTATAGCCTCTGTCCTTCATGCCCTGGGAGATTTTGACAAATGTTTTGGCATTTCGAAAACTGGAACATAGTTCTGATAGCACGGATTCTTCTCCCCATACAGCGATCAGATCCCATACCTCCCGTTCGGTCCATGATGGAGCTCTTTTGCGATTCTGGGACTCCATCATGGTCACCTCTGCTGATCAGCTCTGCATGGTCACCTGCAGCTTGCCAAACTGGCCAAACAGGAAATTGAAATTCAAAAGTTCGCGGGCCTTTTCCTGTCTACCTGGCCAGTGCATCTGAGTTGACAGTGCTGTCCAGAGCGGTCACAATGGAGCACTCTGGGATAGCTCCCGGAGGTCAATACCGTCTAATTGCGTCCACAATACCCCAAATTCGACCCAGCAAGGCACTAATCCCCTTGTCGGGGGTGGAGTAAGGAAATCGATATTAAGAGCCCTTTAAGTCGAAAAAAAGGGCTTCGTCGTGTGGACGGGTGCAGGGTTAAATCGATTTAACGCTGCTAAATTTAACCTCAACTCCTAGTGTAGACCAGGGCTATTTCTTAAAAGAAAATGAGCGTAAGTTTGGAAATGGTAAATGCCTTTTATATCAATAATATTTATGCCATGGGTATCTGAATGCTTTCAAACAAACATTCTGCTCCTGCATTTCTGATAATGAACAAATTACTTTAGTTATGTGGAACAGCAATGCAGTGCTGCCCTACACACAATTTAGCAGGCTTTGGGTAAGAAGCAAGAATATAGAACACAATTTTTGTCCCTGGTGTGGCAGTACACATAGGGATAGCGTGGCCTACAGCCTCAAAGAGTATGTCTACCCAGCACAGAAAAACCCATGCCAGGCCCATGCCAGCTGACTCTGGCTCATGGGACTGTTTCCAAACTTCCAGGCTTAGGCTCTAGGACCCTGTGAGGTGGGAGGGTCCCAGAGCTCGGGCTCCAGCCTGAGCCCTGCGAGCCCAAGTCAGCTGGCATGGGCCAGCCCCATGTTTTTCATTGCTGTGTACACATACCCTAATTTACCCCACCTTAGACAGCAAGGGAAAGGAGAAGACTTAGAAACCAGACTTCTAAGAAGTAGACGTGAGTGTGATGGATCTGCTAAGCATAGGACTACAAATCCCATCAACCCTGTCCCTGGAATATCCCCTTCCTCCTGGCCAGGTGGGGAAAGGGTCCTAAACCAGAAAATGGTCAGACTCTTTTGGGAAAGAGCAGCAGTATGGCAAGCTAGGAGCTACAGAGAAGCCAAAATCCCCAGGATTCCCCGTACTTCAAGGCTACACGTGGAGCAGGCTGTGATGGCCAGACATCAAAGCTGCATCCAGCTCCATGTGGGACTTATGGAGGAGCGGTAGTGACTGGGCAGAGAGCCATCACAGAGGGGCCCCAGTGAGAGATACTAACTGAACTTCGCCTGGAAACCTGCAAGCTCCTATTTGCTTGAATATGGGCCAGACTGGCACTAGGCCTGAAGAACCCTAATTCTTAATTGGACTGGCCCAGAAACCTAAATATTTACTGCTCTGGCTCACCTTGAACTGTAATAGATTATGGCTCTTTAAATGAGGAATTTGCAACCTGTCCTCTTCCTGTTGACCCCAGTAAAATACCTTTTCACTTAGCCATTTATCTGAATGGTTACTGGGACCCACCACAGCTAGTGCCTAGAAGGCCTAACTGATGAAACAACTACAGGGCTTGCCTCAGTCCCAGTACAACTGGCACACTACTGCACCTTAGGGGTATGGCGTGCTCCAGCACTGAGGAGCCCCAATAAAAAACTGTCACTCGCCTTCTATAACTATTGTTCTTCGAAATCATAGACTATCAGGGTTGGAAGGGACCCCAGAAGGTCATCTAGTCCAACCCCCTGCTCGAAGCAGGACCAATTCCCAGTTAAATCATCCCAGCCAGGGCTTTGTCAAGCCTGACCTTAAAAACCTTTAAGGAAGGAGATTCTACCACCTCCCTAGGTAACGCATTCCAGTGTTTCACCACCCTCTTAGTGAAAAAGTTTTTTCTAATATCCAACCTAAACCTCCCCCACTGCAACTTGAGACCATTACTCCTCGTTCTGTCATCTGATACCATTGAGAACAGTCTAGAGCCATCCTCTTTGGAACCCCCTTTCAGGTAGTTGAAAGCGGCTATCAAATCCCCCCTCATTCATCTTTTCTGCAGGCTAAACAATCCCAGCTCCCTCAGCCTCTCCTCATAAGTCATGTGTTCTAGACCCCTAATCATTTTTGTTGCCCTTCGCTGGACTCTTTCCAATTTATCCACATCCTTCTTGTAGTGTGGGGCCCAAAACTGGACACAGTACTCCAGATGAGGCCTCACCATGTCGAATAGAGGGGAACGATCACGTCCCTCGATCTGCTCGCTATGCCCCTACTTATACATCCCAAAATGCCATTGGCCTTCTTGGCAACAAGGGCACACTGCTGACTCATATCCAGCTTCTCATCCACTGTCACCCCTAGGTCCTTTTCTGCAGAACTGCTGCCTAGCCATTCGGTCCCTAGTCCGAATGTATTGCACTTGTTCATTCTACTCTAGGTGTATGCGCGCCCTGCACAAAGTCACCGAAAATGTTTCCCTCAATGGTGCCCGTCAATGATCAGCACTTGTTAATTTAAAAAAAACAAAAACAAAAAAACCCAAACAACTAACTAAAACAGTGATCAGAGCCCAACAGCTTAACATTATAACTCCAAGCTGAGAAGGATGGCCTTCAACATTTTATGCATCTCTTAATATGTTTTTTGCCCTCTGGTTAAATACGTAAAGGTGAACTGTGAAGACCTGCATCTGAAGAGTGGGATACAGATCACTCTCCGCAACACACAGTAAAGGTTTTATAGTTTCATAGCTTCAGACCACCATAGGGCTCCACTTCCTAATTTTAGTACAGGTTATTAAAAAAATAATCTGTCAAGTTTGGAGAAGAGTTTATATTGACCGTTAGTCATCCAGGGCAGAAGAATATTCTGTGTTAAGAGGTTTTGTAATATTTTCTGTATGGTGGCTTTTCATGCTGGGAAAGCTTTCCCCAAACCAAATCTAGTTCTTAGAGGGCATATGTCTCTATGTACTGTGTTGCTGATTTATAGAGCTCAAAAAGTCTTAGCACTTTTACCTGTGACACAGCCCTCAGTACCAATGATTAAAACCAGGAGTAAAATTACAGTGAGAATTGATCATACCCGGAGACATTGAAAAGGCCTGGACTTCTTGTGCCATCTCTTTGTAACTCCATGATATAGTTTTATACATTTGTTTATAATGGGCTGTCCATCTGGGCTTCACCTTACCTGATACCTAATAGCTCACCTTACCTGATCACGCTCGTTACAGTGTGTATGGTAACACCCATTGTTTCATGTTCTCTGTGTATATAAATCTCCCCACTGTATTTTCCACTGAATGCATCCAATGAAGTGAGCTATAGCTCACGAAAGCTTATGCTCAAATAAATTTTAGTCTCTAAGGTGCCACAAGTCCTCCTTTTCTTTCTTTGACAGGGTTACTGGCCCAGTGGATAGAGGGAAAAGTTATAGATTTTATATCAATTTTAGTAAGGTTTTTGACCCACTCTCATATTACATTCTCATGAGCAAACTATGGAAGTGTGGTCCAGATGACATTGCTATAAGGGAGGTGCACAACTGATTGAAAGACTGTACTCAGAGTCAGAGTAGTTACCAATGGGTTGCTGTAAACTGGGAGGACGTATCCATAACACAGCTCCAGGATTTATTTAGGGGCCTGTGTAGCATGTACTGTAACTTGCTTGAAATAAGTTTTCTTTAAAGGCCGTAACTTATATAACTTATAAAACCTACTTGTAAAATTTAAATTCAGGGTGGGGAGTTGCGTGGATTTAAACCTTTTTGAACCTCAGAACCGGTTTGGTTCAGTTTGAGTTTTGAATTAAGTTTTGGAAAAGGGTCTTACTTTACCTCATCCAAGTCAACCATCCTTATTTCAGTGTGTAGGAACTCTGTTCTGATTCAAGCCGTGAAGCAGACTTTTTAAATGACATTAAGTGTAGAGGCAGCATTTTATGAATGCATTTGAACACTAGCTAAACAGCTGTCTTATTAAGAAGAAGATTAAATGGCCTTCATTAATTAGTTCCCAGGTTGAATAAGTCTAATGTGAAAAATAATTATACATAAAGTAAATTAGAATGTTTAAGTTAAAGTAAATCAGGCAAGTCATTTAAATGTCAATTAAAATTTAATAAACCTAAAACAGATGAAGCCTGCAATATACATGCCTTTCAGAACTGGAGAAACGCATACTATTCTTTGCAAAGTTAAATAATAACCTTTTAGACAGCACTCTTCAGCTGTAGAAAATACTTCACAAGATGAAGTTAATATCACCACCACCATTTTGCAGAAGGGGAAACTAAGGCAGAATCAAAATGCCTTGTCTGAAGCCAGCCAACAGACCTAGAACCCAAGTTTCTTGAATCCAAGTCCTGTGTCCTCACCATTGGACCACACTGACTTCTAGTCTACCTGGTTAGACAAGTCTAGTTCAATTGCATCTTATCACTTTGTTAAAAATGGAGATTTTCAAACTGGGTAACTACAGTTGGGCATCTTAAGTCCATATTTAGACATCTAAATGAGCAGCCTGATTTGCAGATTGGAGTCACTGGCACTGCTCGGTGCTGAGCACTTCTAAAAAAATCAAACAAATACTTAGTAATAATATGTTAGCACCTACGTGCCCCAATGATAGAAGAGGGCCACATTATGCTAGGTTCTGTACAAACACAGAATAAAAAGAGGTCCTTGCTCCAAAGACTTATTTAGGTGCCCATCTGTAAATATCCAATTTATACAACACTCTAAGTAGAAAGGAAGAATATATACTGTCTAATGCAGAAAGATGGTCCAGTGGTTAGGGCACTAGCCTCGGACTAGCTGAGTTCAATTCCTCTACTTTCTAAACTCTAAAACCTTCTAGAACAGAGGATAATTGTTGCAATCACCTCCTCTGCAGTAATTTATTCAATACCAGTTTATTTTCACAGACACTTTATGCAGGAGTAAATCACACATGTTCAGATGGCTAAAAACTTGCCAAAAATATGGTGATACTGTATTGCATTTCCTTTATCTTTTTCTTTTCTAGAATACTTTGCTAATGTGTACATATACTGGCATAAGCATATTCTCAGTTTTGTGTACATTAGCTTCCATCACAATTACAGCTACTTATATTCCAACACTGTATTCTTTCCTAGGTTCTCACATCATTAGAATTGTCTACACTATTTTTGCCTAGAAGCAGGTTGCACTGTAAAATATAATTCTGATTTTGTGTATGTATTTTAATATACAGTGTTATTACATTTTTTCTTTGTCAAAAGAAAGCAAGAATAGGGATTTGAAACCTACCTTAATGACAGGTGAGCTGTAGCTCACGAAAGCTTATGTTCTAATAAATTGGTTAGTCTCTAAGGTGCCACAAGTACTCCTTTTCTTTTTACAAAACATACCTTAAAGCAGAAGTTTTGAATACATATGTTTTTATTCTGTTGATGAAAGCCAAAGACATTCATTGAGGACAGGATGAGTAATAATGGGTTTCAATTGCAACAAGAGAGATTTAGGTTAGACATAAGGAAAAACTTATTAACTATAAGGGTAGTTAGGTACTGAAACAAATTATCTACAGAGGTTGTGGAATCTCCATCATTGGAGGTTTTTAAAAACAGGTTAGACAAACACCTGTCAGGAACGGTCTAGATAATATTTAGTCCTGCCTCAGTACAGTGAGCCTGACTTGATGACCTATAAAAGTATCTTCCAATTCTACATTTCTATGATTCTATGATTATTTACCATTTAAAACTAGAGTATTGTTTGAACTTTTCATTATCACTTGCTTATTTCACAAAGATTCATTTAATATATTTTTGGACAAGAGCAAGTCTAGTATCTTTGTATCAGAAGATGTTGGGGGTTTATTCCTTCACATTTTCCCTGCTCCCACCTCCTCCGCCCCTCCCCCCCCCAAAAAAAATGGCAAAAAAGAAGATAGGAAAGAGGAAAGGGATGGGGGGGAAATGAAAACGGACAAATTTTCATTTTAAGTTTCAAAAATGTTTAGGGTTTTTTGTGGAAGAAAAAAGTTTCACATTTTCCAAAATTGCCTACCATTCCTCCCACTGACGCAGTTCCATCAATGGCTGCAACAAAGGGAATGCCAGGATAGACCAGCTGTTGTGGGAGGGGAGGAGAGACCTCCCTGCAACAAGACAGATTACAGACAGCGTCTAGTCCACAAGTTGTGTGTGTGAACGAGACAGGATTCTGTTATGCTTTGTTGTGTCTAAGTCAGTTTGTTAGTTCACATACATAAAAAAACCTAAGAACGATATCTGTTCCAACTGATCTAAGGCAACGACTGATGTTTCCAAGTATGAATCTACTGGAGAACTCCTAAAAGACAAATCCCATGGCTTCTTCTAGTGTCCTCAATAGAGAGCTTTGTCCTCTGAAGCATAGTCCAAGACAGATAGGAGAAACCAATGACAAATGCTGAGCTTTTAAAGTGCTGCTTCACTTTCAATTTTTAATAGAGTTTAGCTTTAGTCCCGATGAGTTCAGAAATTCTGAAATAAAAACACTTAGAAATGAGTGATTAATTGGCAACAAAACTTATCGGACAAACCTGACCTCTGTCAGCTCACAGGATTATCAAAGAAATAGAGCCCCATTTTCAAGACTATTCAGCGTTTTTCCACAATTTTTTAAAATAACTCTATAGGTTGACCACGAACAGTTATCCAAGAGTATTAGGTATTCAGTATTAACCATCAAAGCTGCTGTTAACTGTGATTGGTCAGATAAGTCACATGGCATTGGTTATTTTCACTGTTTGGCTGTGTGTAAGTAATTCCTGGATACGTTTATATATGCAAAACTAAACTTCAGGTTCTGCAGATACATTTCAAAATTTTCTCCAAAAACGAAACAATACAGTGGATCAAAGGGCATTCCCATTCCTGTATCAGCCTTTCTGTTGGCTGATTTTGTATCCTCGATTCCCAGAATCACTGTATGTCACTGAGAGGACAATGAGTCTCACCAACTATTTAAATTAAAATAGGCAGAACCGGAACAAAAAAAAAATAAAGGGAAAAGTTGGGAAAAAACATGGAGCTCCACAGCCTTGCATTCAATCTGCTGGTTAGTCATGCTCCTTCTCAGCACGAATTTGGTAGTGGGAGACAGGCTCGCACCACACTTATACTTGAAATATATGGGCATTCACATTTGTCTTTGAGTGCTTCAAAGACTAGCCCCGTTTGTTGAGGCAGCATAGGTCAGTGGTGAGCCTGGAAGGAATCAGAAGACTTAAGTTCTGTTCTGCTACTGACTTACTGTGGCATTGGGGATGTCATTTAAATGCTCTAAGCCAAATATTTAATAGGGCCTTTACGCCATTTCGTTGGTGGATACAAATTATAGGTATCTAAATATTAACTACTTGGTCTGAGGGTGCAATCAGGGAGCTAGATATTGAAATAATTTGTGCAGAATTGGAAGACTTTTTATCCTTCTGTACTTATCCTCATTTTAAATATGGGAAAGCTCAGTACTCATCTCTATAAAATGTTATTTACAAAATCAGACATCACATCAGTATTTGAAGACAGGTTCTGTGTGTGCTCCTCTCCTTTTGTTAAGTGCCTCTCCGGAGAAGACTACGGTCACTTGGTTTGGTCATTGTTATCCAGAAATATTTAGTGAATTTTGTGAATTTTCCAACATGAAGTTTTCCTAGCTGTTCCCATGAAGCCATTCACAATTCTTAGACAAAGAGCAATATGGTTAGTGTTATTAGCTGGCTTTTGTGTGGGTAAGCTTTCATCCATCCTCATTGCTATGGTGTAATCTCACTCCATTCTGATCAATTTTCACTTTCCTGTCACGTTACCCCTCATCTGAAATCCTTCGCTTTTTCGTTAAGTGTGTTTTCTTTCAGAGACACTCCTATGGCATCAATGAGCGCCAGACGGTCTCTTCCTAGCCTGAATCAGAGTGCTTTCCTTTTGTAGATCAAACATTTTGATTACAGAATTTCAACTCTATTACTCTCTCAATGCTGGGATCCAGTTGCCAGAACAGAGAGCCCATTTTCCTTTAATCTTACTTCCCATAACAAGTGCTACTAAAGAACTTTCTGAAACATTTAAGCTTAGCCTTAATGGGTTCATATAAGTGCAACTCTGTCTTAACATCAGTGTTTTAACTATTCCATAACATCTGATGAAATTCAGTGTTGACAATTGTAAGGTAATGCAGGGAATAATTTGAACTACGCATGCACAGTGCTGAGTTCCAAGCTAACTGTGACCAGTCAGGACAAAGACCTGTGTATCATTGTGGACAGCTCAGTGAAAACCTGTACTCAGTGTGTAACAGTTGTGAACAAAAATCTAAGTGTAATGATGTGTAAAGAATGAGAGAACACAAATCTGAAAATGTTAGACTATCATTAAATAAAGCAATGGTGTACCCTCCCCTGGAATACCCTATTCCTTTCTGAGCAGCCAACCTGAAAAATGACAGAGCAGAAATAGAAGGGGATGACGGACTACAATGTAAAAGATTAGAGGAGCAGAAGGAAAAATTGAAAAATTTAACTTATGGAGGAGACTACTTTACAAGCCCAGAATGTGATCAAGCTAATTGCAGCTATATTGTGAGCATTCATCCACCATTAACTAATAAAATAGAACACCACATAGTTAAGGGTTAATTTGGACAAGCAGGGCTTTTTGGAGCAGCAAGTTTGCAGTTTCTGCTAATCAGAATGGGAGGGGGGAAGAGTCAACAAATTATGAGACAAAAAATAAGTGGATGGAGACCTTGAATTTGGGTGCCTTTGATATAGAAGCTTATTATGGCTAACATTTTAGGAATGTTTTATTGATAAGTAGTTTACTGATGTTAGGAGAAGTGATGACCCAGTAAGGGTCACTATGAGCTCTGTGTTTTGTAAAAGCTAGTTATAAAAAGACTAGATAATAGATTGGGCTCTACGAAATTCACAGCCATGAAATCTGGTCTCTGCCATGAAATCTGGTCTTTTGTGTGCTTTTACCTTATACTATATAGATTTCACAGGGAGGCCAGCATTTCTCAAACTGGGGTTCCCAACCTAAAAGGGGGCCGTGGTGAGGTTGCAAGGTTATTGTAGGAGGATCACGTAATTGCCACCCTTACTTCTGCACTGCCTTCAGAGCTGGGTGGCTGGAAAGCAGCAGCAGCTGCTGGCCAAGCACCAAGCTCTGAAGGCAACAGTGAAGAAGTGCTTTCCTTTTGTAGATCAAACATTTTGATTACAGAATTTCAACTCTATTACTCTCCTAATGCTGGGATCCAGTTGCCAGAACAGAGAGCCCATTTTCCTTTAATCTTACTTCCCATAACAAGTGCTACTAAAAGAACTTTCTGAAACATTAGAGCTTAGCCTTACCATACCAGGCCATCCTTCCTTCTGCACTGCTGCTGGCGGCGGCGATGCCTTCAGAGCTGGGCTCCCAGCCAGCAGCCGCCGGCCTCCCAATGCCCAGTTCTGAAGGCATCGCCACCGCCAGCAGCAGTGCGGATGTAAGGGTGGCAATACCACAGCCCCCCTACAATAACCTTGCAACCCTCCCACAGCCTTTTGGCTCAGGGCCCCTACAGTTACAACACTCAAATTTCAGATTTAAATATCTGAAAGCATGAAATTTATGATTTTTAAAATCCTATGACAGTGAAATTGACCAAAATGGAGTGTGAATTTGGTAGGGCCCTAATAGAGTGTACTTAGGAGCAGTTCTCTGAAGCTCTCCTGAGAGAATTTTTCCCTCCCAATACCCTACTCCCTGGTGAAGAAGCAACCAGCCATTGTTGACCTACTGCTAGATACCATCTCAGATTTTAGGTAATTATTTGGGATGTCCTGAACCTATTGCTTATGTCTGTGTGTGCTTAAATCTAATAAACAGTAGTTTTAGATAAGAGCATGCTTATTTGAATCAATCTTTCATCAGCCAGGAGCATTGTGTTCCCATTGATTTATTCCTGACACTGCCTGAAGTGAAACCATTAGGTTAGCACTGCTTTGGGTTTAAGACCCAGAGTAGCAATGTCGGTTTTCCTGACTGCAAAAATTCTATTTTTAGTCTCTGGTTTTACTCTGCTGATTGGTGCTACATAAGGTCTGAATTCTAAAGCCCCCTACGCACATAAGTAGTCCTGACTTATGCAATTAGTGTTATTTACTCTACTCATGTGAGTAAGGTTTGTAGCATCAGGTCCCAAGTTACTAAAAATTAATGAAATAATTGCATTTCCCTTATTTACTGTGAATTTTAGACTTCAAAGTTTGACAGTGGAAGAAATTTTCCCCACTTCCTAAGAACAATAAAATGACCAAATTTGATTCCTGCAGACTTAATCAGGCAGTGTATTTTCAATCCTGTGAATTCCAAATAATATTTACTTTTTGACACCCAATCATCTTTTAAGTAATAAGAACCCAGGAAACATTTATGAAGTGGCCTGCTGTTAGAAAAAATAACTAAAATATTTTGGCTGTAATAAATTTAGTGCTGGGAGAATTCATATTTAATGTCATCATCCCGAGGTCTCCGACTACCGTTTATTTTCTAAAAACTTATTTTCATAACTCGTAGCAGGTGCAGTTTTAGACAGATTTGTCATCTCCTGGGATAGTACTATTCATTTTACCAGTGTAGATGAATTCTAGAAGTATTTTAAAATAACGTTAATCCATTTTAATTGAAGTGTTTTTAAACATCCCTTAGCATCTAGTGTAAACAAACATTTAACAACTAGTGCTGGTCATCTCTAGTCCTACTGTCAGTAGTTTGGCTTTTAAATGGGTCAGTTAGACACTAGTTCAAGATAGAGAAGAGAAATAGAGGACATCCTAATATGCCCTTGCTGGAAGTGAAGACTTGGGCCCTCTGATAAGACTTTGGGGCTTCCTTTCAAAGAGCTTCTGCAAAGGGAAATAGGAGAGTTGGGCCTCCACCCTCAAAGACAATGATGCATGGAGTTAGTCTAAGCATCTTTAGGGATGATTGAGAGCTTTCCTACAGTAACAGAGAGCTCAGTCTTTCTCCTGATGAAGTCAGCAGCACGTATTTTTTTGGACTTCACTGGGACCAGGATTGGGCCCCAAAGCTTCAGTTAAATCTAACTAAAGTTTTGAATGATCATCTGTCTAACATACAGCCCAAATCTCAAACTCCCCCATATTTCTTCATTTTTATATTAACCTGAATTGATTTTGTTTAATAATATAGCACAGAGAAATTATTAAGCCAAAAGGCCAGCATTTGAGATACTCCAAATCAATGCTTCCTATGCATGGGATTCCTGTATTGATTCTGCATTAGCAATTAACCAGACATCTTCCAAAGCCAAAGTGGCAATATCTAGGAAATTTATGCACAGACAAGAAATAATCAAAACTCAGCTGTTCATTTTAAGCTCTGTTAGAAGCACAAGAGGAGAAAAATATCATTACAAAGGGAAAAAAAGACAAATCAAAAGGGGGAAAAAGTCATTTCCACAGATATGGGTTTTGTTTTTTTAATAAACAAAGCATAAAACTGACATTCAAAGCCACAAAAATAATTGCCAATGTCCTAATTAACTTTGCATTCTACTCCAAAATCTGGCATGTTGTCATTCCTTTTAATTATCCCCTTCCATTTCAGATTCAGTAAAGTGACTTTCAGGAGACCCAGTGCCAGTCTAGTGAAGGTCCTATACCTGGAGAGAGGATGAAGGTCTGTAGGCTCTTAGTTCTAGTGGCAGAGAGCTTTAAAAGGTAGATGGATTCCTAATGTCCTTACACTTTGGCACTTGGGACAGAAGGATCTCACACTTAGGCAGTGTGATGACACCAATCTACTCTGGAGATTTCCTGCCACAAAAGTCTTCCAAGCAGGCTACCCGTTACTGAGACCTGGGCTAGCTGAGCACTGGGGTAATGCAGTCTAGGACACTCTGCAGAGCTGGGCTTGGGGGCTCCCTTGGAAGTAGTGAAATAGTAGTAACAGGCCAGGTCTTTGGAAACCATTGTTACAGAAATATTGGGTATTGCTGAACTTGCAAGTGTTTACAAAAAGGTTCCAAGAATTGGAAAATCCTGACTTGCTGCTTCCTAGGAGATCACAGAGGAGGAGAGAGAGGGGATTAAGGAGCTTTCTGAGAGAGGCAATGGAGACCAGCCAATATACTCACTAACGGAGGCAGTGAACTTGGCTCAGTGCTGCTGTACAGCAGGAGTCTTGGTGGGGTGAGAGCAGAATTACAAGCAAACTATTTCCATGAACCAAAAAGTGAGAGCAAAATATCCAGCAATTTTGAGCTTCATGGCAGCTGATGGACTGAGAAAAACATAAATATTCATTTTTAAGCTCTCAAATTTGTTTGGATCCAGGCTGTTTGGCTTGGGCCCATCAATACCTTGAATAGTCCTTTGCTTCTGAATAGAATAGTCCAACACTTCTGCAATAGGGTCTGATCCTACATGCGTCAGGCCTACTATCTGGAGGCCATCACAAATGAAAAGGAAGAACTCAGACTCTTCCCAACTGTTCCCTAAATAGAAGGGTAACCACCCTGCCATTCATCTTTTAAACCCTTTTATGTATCAAATATTAAATATTAAATCAATAGAGTTTTCTCAAAAGCCAACACATTTATTCAGGTAAGATAAAAACAAAAAACATACTCCCAAATAAGTTACTTCCTGTATAATTGCAAGATACATCCTTGTATGGTGACAGATGTCTAAGGTTTGTGGTATACATGTTACCTGTTGTGTGCTCAAACAGGTCCATGTCATTTACTCTGTTGTTCAGATTACTTTACTTTTAAGGATACTGTTATAGGTTGGGTTAAACCTCATTGAAGCTAGTGGGTATAATTGCTGTCCTTCGTGTAAGATAATTGTTTCTTGCAGCTAAGCTCCCTTACAGAATCTACCACCTAAAAGGCATGTGTGAATCTGTCCAGGAATTACAATTATGTGGGCAGAGATCTTTGCTGGATATTCTGGGGAAGGGTATAGAGGTGGAGAAGGACATAGGAAGAGACTCAGAAGGAAGCTGCAGACACAGCCAGGACAAGCATGGTGTGGTGGCCCTGGGAGATATCTACAGAGGTTTTGTGCCAGGTGCAGGTTGAAAGAGGGTTGGAGTTGTGAGCAAGGAAGCTGTCTCCTGTTGTGTGGTTCCTCCTGTGTCCTACTTTCCCTGAACTTTGTACATTCCTTGTAAATAACCAAATTTTAAAATCAAGAGTACCTGACTCCATCATCAATTTCTCCTAACTGGAACAACCTGGAAGAGTGAATTTCTGGCTAACCACTCAGGTCAACACTATTGTCATCCACCAAAACAGGATCCAGGATATCAATGCTCTAAGCAGAGCTCACTTGCATAAAACTAAATGCACACTTATACACAGTGTGCACAAGTGGTCCCAATAGTGTGTACTGTACAAAATTTGACTTAAGGACAGCATGAGCAGAACACAGTTTTGTGATAACAGTTTTATTCCTCCCTCATGGGAGACTCATGATTAATTTTTTTCACTTCTGAAAAGACTTTTGAATTATCAACTTATCCTAAAATTACTTTGCATGAGTAACCTTATGCTAGAAAAGTAGCATGTGTGCATCTCCAGGAAGCTATGAAATCGATTTTCCCCAATAAAACAGGAACTGCATTTCATTACAGTCACAGAGGAGTTATTATTATAATTCCACATAAAATATTTACAATAATTTCCATCTTAAACTACTTCTATAAATTTTGGTAGGAAAAGAACATTAGCCACTTTCACAAAAAAAGTAACTCAGTCCCATCTTGAAGAGCATAAATAGAAATGCACCGTATTCTCCTGTCAACCATATAGCTAAGGGTAGCATAAAATCCCTCCTTTACCTGTAAGGGGTTAAGAAGCTCAAATAACCTGGTTGGCACCTGACCAAAAGGACCAATATGGGAAGAAGATCCTTTCAAATTTGCGGGGGGCGCCAGGGGAGGTTTTGTTTATGCTCTCTTTGTTGTGCTTTCTCGGGACAGAGAGAGGGACCAAGCAGGAAAAAAAACCTCTCCTAAAACCCTACCTGAAATAAGCATCTAAGATTACAAAAAATTGTAAGTAAAGCAAGGAAATGCATTAGATTATCTTTTGTTTTAGCTTGTGAATTTTCCTTATCCTGAGAGGGAGGTTTATGCCTGTTTTTTATAACTTTGAACTTTTGCGTAGAGGGGAATCCTCTGTGTTTTAAATCTTATTACTCTGTAAAATTACCTTCCATCCTGATTTTACAGAGGTGCTTCTTTTACTTTTTTCTTTATAATAAAGTTCTGCTTTTAAGAACCTAATTGGTTTTTAGTGTCCTAAAAACCCAAAGGTCTGTCTGTGCTCACCTTGTTTACCTATTTGGTTGGTATATTATTCTCAAGCCTCCCCAGGAAAGGGGGTGAAGAGGCTTGGGGGGATATTTTGGGGACACAGGAACTCCAAGTGGTCTTTTTCCTGAATCTTTGTCTAACTCACTTGGTGGTGGCAGCAATACCATCCAAAGACAAGGAAGAATTTGTGCCTTGGGGAAGTTTTTAACCTAAGCTGGTAGAAATAAGCTTAAGGGGTCTTTCATGCGGGTCCCCACATCTGTACCCCAGAGTTCAGAGTGAGGAGAGAACCCTGATATCTCCTGATTCAGAATAAAAAGGTTTAAAACAATTTGTGCACTAGGCAGGGACATGCTTAAAAAGGAACAAATTAATTTCTATGCCCTTGTGCAAATTCAGTGCATTTCAACATGAGGCACAAGAGCCTGCTTCTGTTGAAATCAATGGCAAAACTCCCATTGACTTTGATGGAAAAAGGATTAGACCTTCTTTTATAACCAAATCCTGAGAGGTACTGAGCAGCTGCAACTTCTACTCAGGTAAGTGGGTCTTGTTTCAAGTGCTCAGCACCTTTCACAGGCCATTTTGGCCTTGATTCAATGAAAACACTTAATCACAGGCTTACGTGCTTCATTGAATATGGATGACTTATACATGTATTTCTCCTTTGCTCTCTCAATGTTCTAAAGCCACCCCTATAACAAAGCACCAAGATTACAATCTAAGACTTCATGTAGATATAGAAATAGGTAAATAAAAAGGAAACCATAGACTAGATGGAGGATTTAAAAGGAAAAGTAAACTAATTTAATATGGTTTCAACATTTAAGTGCACAGCCTTATGACTGTTGTTCTTGGCTATCTTCCCACCTCCAAGTCTTCAACTAGTGAGTGTAAGCTCTTGAGGGTGGAGACTGATTCCTATGCTATTTGTATTACTTCCATGCTACAAATGGGGGAAAACTGAGGCACAGACACACTATACGAGTTGACCAAGGTCACACAGGAAGCCTTTGACAGAGCAAGGAATTGAATATGGATCTTGAGAGTCCCAGGCTGGCACCCTAGCCACTGAACTATCCTTCCTCCCCAGAAGCTTAGGACAACAGCCAGCTAGAAAGTGATTTTTCCACCACAGATACAAGCTCATGCACCTTCCCCCCTCCCCCAAACTTCTCCACTTAACTTCCTTCTCATTGCAGGTCCTTTGCTTCCATCCTCTGAGGTACAAGCATAGGGAGAGATATTTTTAATTACCCCACATGCCCAAGATGTTTTAGCACTTCACCCTAGTGCCCTGAGACACACAACACTGCTGGCCTGCCCCTGCATTCTGAGGCTGGGCTGGAACTCCTCCCAGAGCTTTGACACTTACCCTGGAAATGCAGCACCCTGAGCAGCCTATGCCTAAAGTTAGCTCTTTGTCTTTTTATGCCATGAAGTTACAGCTGCCTACAGGCTACTCTGCATTTAAGAGAAAATTCTTTGCAAATGTGTTTATTTTCTAGGGCTCACAAGGCCTCTTAGAAAGACAACTTGAGAAAAATCTTTAGCCTTGCAACTCCAGGCCAACCTAGCAAACAGGTAAAACAATCCACTACTGAGGTAGGGCGTGTATGAGGAGGGGGGCATAAAGAACACTTAGCACAGAGCAGTAGGAAGGTAAAGAACTAAGATCTTTGCCGGGGGAGAATAAATACAACAGGAAGCCAAACCCACTGTAATCTGTTCTTGTGCGCTAGTGTTCAGCACCAAGCTTCACTGAAGATAATTCAGTTGTGCAGATACCCAGAGAGGTCTGCTGCAGTGCTCTTCTTTTCCAAAGGAGACATCCCCAAGGAAAAGGCTTTCTGTTGCCTGACCTATTGATTATATATTTATTATATTAGTGATTTAGTTTCCCAATCAGCACTCTGAAATTTGGTAGGTTCTTGTCCCAGGATTAAGCTTAGCATTATCATCATCACTGTTCCGTTGGGAGCTCCCATGTGCACAGTCACAGCAGTCTCACCTCAGAAATCACACTATATTTATAATAGTTTTATTAACACAGTGAACAAATTCACAAACACTCTAACCCAGCAAGGCAGGTAGAAATAATACAGAATAAGCCGAGCATCCATATATTTACACTATCCCTTGCAAAACAACCTGAAACATTAGTTATCTCCAACGGGCTACAGCTCCCAAAGCACACAGGCTGGGATATAACTTTTATGAGTTAAGTTTATGCCACTATGTCTAGCATAGTCACTAGGGGTTTCAGCCCCTTCTCCTTATTTGTAGCACCCTTCTCCCATAGGTTATTAATCCTTTTACCTCAAGTTTATTAGTATGCGTGTCAATTAGTTATCATGGCATTCTTGTGGTCAGACATCAGCTGATGTCCCTAACTAAAATATCTCAAGACACTATAAACTAGTGTAACCCTTCTGCCAGGCCAAGTTGATAGCAGCAAGGGCCGGGTTCCCTCTCATCAAAGCAAATGCAAAACTGGCTCGAGCCCCCACCCAGTGACCTGGGAAAATCTTACACACCGCCTGGGCGCCTCAAAGAGGCAATACTTCCCCTCTCGCAAGCACAGTCTCGGTGTAGCAGAGAATCTTTAATAACATGAGGTAAACGACATCAGCATTAAATTGGGGAAACATCACAACTAGTGTTCATTAACCAAACCATGAGCAAAGACCCACCCCAGCAAATTGGGCCACATCCTTTCCCTCGGGTTCTTGAGTCCCAGAACCCAAACGTCTCTTGAGTCCAGCAATCCACAAATCACCCAAAGTTCAAAAAGTCCAGCCCCAGAGTTCAAAAGTTCATCTGCAGAGTGTTACTCCCCAGTCTGGCTAAAATGTGCCTGTGGGGGGGGGGAAAGAGATAAGGGGCACCTTACGTGTCCTGAAGCTGACTGCCCCACAGGGCTCTGCTCCACTCTGCTGTCTCACGAACGGCTCCGCTCCACCACAACCGGCTCTGCTCTGCACAGCTCGCCGTCTCACTTCACTCCGCCATCTCACAAACAGCTCTGCTCAGCTTGCTGTCTCACGAACACTCCGCTGTCTCACAAACGGCTCCGCTCTGCACAGCTCACCTCGCCGTCTCACGAACACTCCGCCAGCCTATCCACAAACAGCACCACTGCACTCTAGTTCTTCCGGCTCCCCACTACTTGTCACAGTGCTCAGTGATTCCAGCTCTCTGTGATTTCAGCTCATAGTAGTGGGAGCTTTAGTGCTGGTGCACCATAAGGCCACAGTGAATTCAGCACAGTACCTGTAGCAAGACTCTTAATAGACCCAAAATTAGCTCTGACATTCCACAGTGGAGAGAGACAGAGGTGCAATTGGTGTTTCAGGCCCTCACAAAGGGGCCCACACCACCAGGTACAAATACCTATCTCAAGCCTCTCTCAATTCACAGAGGTTTGGAACCCATGTCCCTTGCCTAGCGAGTGCTACTTAGTTGATGGTGAGTCCCTCCATCATAACAAAAGGCCAAGTACAGTTCCAAGCACAGTTCCCATAATCAGGGTAATAACAATTTATTCTTCCCGCCCCAATAACAGAGACACTGAGGATCCCACAACAGCCAAAGTGACCATTTGGGCAGTTATGGCCTCATTCTAGGCGGGGTGGGTGTGCCTATGCAAATGAGATCAGCCCCTGAAGTTCTTTTCCACAACTTGCCACACCTCACCACAAGATGTCAGGGTGGAGCTCATCCTGACTCTGCTTACACTAGCATCTTGTAATTATTTACCTAACAATAGAGAACTAGATAAGTGCATGGAGGATTGGTCCATCAATGGCTATTAGTCAGGATGAACAGGGATGGTGTCCCTAGCCTCTGTTTGCCAGAAGCTGGGAAGGGGGACTGGGGATGGATCACTTGACAATTACCTGTTCTGTTCATTCCCTCTGGGGCACCTGACATTGGCCACTGTCAGAATACAGGATACTGGGCTAGATGGACCTTTGGTCTGACCAAGTATGGCCGGTCTTACATATTTCAGAAGTTTTATACTATCACTTAGCATCACCGTATCTGAGAGCACCAGGATGTTTGGGAAATCAGTTCACTCATCATTGTTAATTTTCCCATAACTGGAAGCACACAGCTCTAAATCAAGGCCTTAAATGGAAGAGAGTTCTGAAGCTTCCTTTCTTATTACTGTTTGTTTTGTTAACCATAGTGATGACAGGTCAGTGGTGGGACCAACAAGCCCAGTGTCTGAAGCTCATATTAAAGCGCTGCTCTTATCAAATTTAGAGGAAGTGAATTTTTATAGCATCATTCTAAATTAAGCCCATAAGAGGCTTTACGCAGCCTATGAAGGACAGCCCAGCTTTCTTCTATAAGCCCTAATGATATTTCCTTTGGGGGCAAATCCTGTCAGTCCTTGCATGGAAAGCAAGCATGTGCTGTTTATCTTCTCCCTACGGACTTCTAGACAGGATCTACAGAACCTGTCACAGCCCCATTCAAAAAATTATTTAATGAAAGACTCAACTTTAAAAATACCTTGTAAGACGGGGAAGAGGATACATAAAAACCAATAAATAGCAACTTCCTAGATCTTATATTCAAATGTACTGTAGGGAGAAAGTGCACTTCAGAGGAGAGGGAGTAAGAGACCTAAATTCTATTCTCAGCTCTGCCATTGACCTTTCCTTGTGAATTGGGAAAAAGCTAAATATCATCATCGGGTATAAAACATATTTGACAGACAAGTTCTACTTACTATGTGTGAAGAATTAGAGGATTTGCAGAGCATTACAAAGAGAAGCCATGCATTCTTTGAAGTAGCATAAAACAACAGCTTTAAGCTTCCTCACTAGACACTGCTTTCAGATCACCATTGAAATCATCACAGGTACTGTATTTATTAACTACCTTGCAGCTACATTTAAAGCCCCCAGTGCATTTTATTCTTGGAAGCATGAATCTGTATTATTGGCTGCCTGGGAAAACCAGTAAGTTGTACATTATGTAAGAATGTTGCTAATTATCCAGCTGTCCAGATGCTACAGCTTATGCAAATGTGAACACTACAGCATACTACAAGAAGTTGCCCCAAACCGTTTACTTCACAGAGCCAAAAATCTGTCTGTGGAGAGGCTCAGACCATAAATCATTGAGCAACAGGGCCAAAGGGAGTTCCCTGCTTTAAAGAGGAGGCTTTCCCCACAAAGTCACCCCTTCCCCAATTCCTTTTAGCTATCTGAGAAGTGAGGAGAAACTCTCTCTGGCAGGTAACTGCTTTCTACTTCAACAGCCCCTAAAACTAGTCAGGCTCTCTCTCTCTGTCCCTCGTGAGCTGAAAGACACCAGTAGGGAAACTGACTTTTCTACTTAAATCTTGAGAAGCAAATTAGAAGTAATTTATCCCCCCCCAAAAAAATCAACCCTATATTAAACTTAATCTTTTAATATGATGTGGCCAATCCAGAGTAGCTCGCTGTATTCCTGTCTGGTACCCCTGTCTTTCGATTTTAAGGTCTTTGAGGCAGCAACTACTACTTCTCTGCGTAAGAAGCAGATAGCACTTTGTCGGCAGTATGAGTTAGGCTGGCCTATACATAACTTACTAGAGCTTGTGTATTCTGGTAAATGGGGGATATTTTCTACAGGATAGAGTCCTTTGATTTTTCAGTCCCATAACATTATAGAAATAACTTCTGATTCCTGGGGATTTAAGTAGAGAACTTTTGGGCACCTTAAGACATAGTTCTACTCTGGAAGTAACTGTATAAAAATGGTTCAGTGGAGCATACATTATTGTGTCATGGTGATTTCCAAGTCAGACTTGATAAGTTCTCAAGTCAAAAGATGCTTTTTCTCTACATACTTGACTTGGGATCCAAAAGAAAAACTGGGTTCCGATTAATGCATCAATCATAAAAAAAAGAGTCTGTACGTCAAATACCACTGTCACTTACACCTGGGCAACCCTGTTGCCCTCACATTCAGATTTCATTTACGCCTACGTAATCCTATTGCCCCCAGTGCAGAACATGACTGCTTTTCAAAAGGCAGTTATCATTTGAAAGTAACGGGAGGCACAGGTGACCCTGCAACTGGAACAATTCTATTGATAAGCCAGAATAAATGCAATTCACTTTGCCAGAATCAACAGTAAAACCTGTGTTTCATCATGAAAATAAGCAGAATAGACTCTGAATACACAGACAGATCCGCTAAGAATGTGCTTTTTTTTTTTTTTTTTTTTTAAAAACAGACACTTCTCACATTAGCACACACACTTCAGGAATGAGTCAAACTAGTCAAATTTAGTACTTTCTAAGGATTGTCATGCAGTGCTGTTTTAATGTAAATTACATAACAAAGCTACTAAATATGGATCATTAAAAGGTATATAGAATATAATGACTAACTCCAAAAGAGTATTCTGACTGCTCATAAAACAAACTGAATTGTATAACATGGTGATATTTGATCCAAATAAATACAACACTTTAAAAAGTGGTAAAAGATTTGTGGAATTCATACAACAAACAAAGAAACGAAAAACAAACAAACCCTACATTGTACATAAAAAGAAAAGGAGTACTTGTGGCACCTTAGAGACTAACCAATTTATTTGAGCATGAGCTCAAATAAATTGGTTAGTCTCTAAGGTGCCACAAGTACTCCTTTTCTTTTTGCGAATACAGACTAACACGGCTGTTCCTCTGAAACCTACATTGTACATGCAAGTGTATGTGCTGGCAATTTTGAGGATTCATGTTTGAAGACCCACTCAAAATGTAAGTCTTAATCATTACCTTATGTGTTTAAACAGAACCTAAAAAGATATATTTTGTTCCAAACTTAGGCAAGTTTGGCAGGGAAAGTTCTCTTCCAGAATTAGTGAAATGTATAGAAGAATCACCACTGCAAGTGATTTTTCTACTCAAGTTCCATCTACAAACAGATCGGTCTTATTTTTAGTTGTTAAGAGGGAGGATGTCCCTCTGTCAGTTCTATCCAGGATTTGCTTACTTTAGATCATTCTAATCGAACCTAATATACTAGGGCCGGCAGATGTTCAACTCTGGGTGCAGCTCCTAAATCCAGAGTCAGGCACCTAAATAAAAGTGGCCTGATTTTCAGACATGCTGAGCAACCCTAGCTCCCTTTGGTTTCAGCATGGATAGGTGCAGGGAGCTCAGTGCAGGATCAGGGTCTGGATGTTTCTGTTTCTTTCTCTTGTGATCTTTACTTACTCTTATGATGCTGTGCTGTCTGTCCCTTTTCTTTTATCCAGTCGCACTCAGGGCCGGATTTCCCATTAGGCACATGCCTAGGGGCACCAGCATTCTAGGGGAGCCTAAAAACTCAAATTATGCCACTCCCAGGTCCTAACAAGGGACTAGTCCGGCTGAAGGGGAGACAGCCCCACGCAGCCCTGCTGGAGCGCTCCTCGCTCAGCCCACTGGTAAGAGTCACCTCCCAGTGAGACCAGTCAGTGTGGCCAGAGGGCAGGACTTGGGACAGTGGGACTCGAGGGGTGGGGGGTTGTGGGGAGGTGCTGGGCAGTTGTAGTGGGGCTCTGCAGGAGGCAGTGGTGGGGGGGGTCTTTAGGCAGAGGGATGCTGGGGCGTCTAAAAATGAAAAGTGACAGGGTACCCCTGCTGCCTGCTCTGAGCCCCTGTGCCCAGGGCTGGATTACCCAATAGGCAGAGTAAGCATTAGGTGCTTAGAAAACCAGCAAAGCAGGGGGCACCAAAAGTAATAATAATAAATAATAATATAAATAATAAATAATAATAATAATGAGATTTTTTTTGGAAAAATTTGATATTTGATATTTCAAGAAAGGCATCCAAGTAGTCATCGTGGGAAAAATCAGAACTTTGTTAGACTTCCTTGCACTCCACTCCACGCTCTTCCCCCGTTTTTCTGTTCTCTTTTTGTTACTTATCCCCACCTAAACCAGGGGGGCGTCCTACTAACGTAGATCGAAATAATGCCAGGAAATCACATTTGGATCATTGCAAAATGGAAATTTCTTGGAATGGTTGGAGCTTGTGGCTCAGTTTGACCCATTTTTAGCAGGCCATATCTCAAAATATCAGAATACTAGCAAAGGTAACCCATCATACCTATCTAAGGCAATATGTGATAAACTCATTGGTCTAATGAGTGACAAAGTTCGTTCAGCTATTGTGGATGAAATAAGTACTGCTGGGTACTTCAGTTTATCTGTCGACTCTACACCTGATCTTTCACATATTGATCAATTGAGTATTGTACTAGAATCATAGAATATCAGAGTTGGAAGGGACCTCTGGAGGTCATCTAGTCCAAACCCCTGCCCAGAGCAGGACCAATCCCCAACTAAATCATCCCAGCCAGGACTTTGTCAAGCCTGACCTTAAAAACTTCTAAGGAAGGGGATTCCACCACCTCCCTAGGTAACGCATTCCAGTGTTTCACCACCCTCCTAGTGAAAAAGTTTTTCCTAATATCCAACCTAAATCTCCCCCACTGCAACTTGAGACCATTACTCCTTGTCCTGTCATCTGCTATCACTGAGAATAGTCTAGATCCATCCTCTTTGGATCCACCTTTCAGGTAGTTGAAAGCAGCTATCAAATCCCCCCTCATTCTCCTCTTCCGTAGACTAAATCCCAGTTCCCTCAGCCTCTCCTCATAAGTCATGTGTTCCAGACCCCTAATCATTTTTGTTGCCCTTCGCTGGACTCTCTCCAATTTTTCCACATTCTTCTTGTAGTCTGGGGCCCAAAACTGGACACAGTACTCCAGATGAGGCCTCACCAATGTCAGATAGAGGGGAATGATCATGTCCCTCGATCTGCTGGCAATGCCCCTACTTATACATCCCAAAATGCCATTGGCCTTCTTGGCAAGAAAGGCACACTGTTGACTCATATCCAGCTACTCATCCACTGTCACCCCTAGGTCCTTCTCTGCAGAACTGCTGCCTAGCCATTCGGTCCCTAGTCTGTAGCTGTGCATTGGATTCTTCCATCCTAAGTGCAGGACTCTGCACTTGTCCTTGTTGAACCTCGTCAGATTTCTTTTGGCCCAATCCTCTAATTTGTTTAGGTCCCTCTGTATCCTATCCCTACCCTCCAGCGTATCTACCTCTCCTCCCAGTTTAGTGTCATCCGCAAACTTGCTGAAGCTGCAATCCTCACCATCCTCCAGATCATTAATGAAGATATTGAACAAAACCGGCCCCAGGACCGACCCTTGGGGCACTCCACTTGATACCGGCTGCCAACTAGACATGGAGCCATTGATCACTACCCACTGAGCCCGACAATCTAGCCAACTTTCTACCCACGTTGCAGTGCATCCATCCAGCCCATATTTCTTTAACTTGCTGACAAGATATGTCTCCCCCACAGATGGAAAACCAGTTGAACGATTTATAACATTCCTCAGTTTGAAAAGCCACACTGGTGAAGAAATGGCAAATCAAGTCCTGCATTATCTGTGCCAAGTTTGCAAAATAGATTTCTCAAAGTGCAGAGGTCAATCTTATGACAACGCTGCCAACATGTCAGGGCGTTATCAAGGAATGCAGAAGAAGCTTTTAGAACAGAAATGCCATATACATACCATCTGCTGCACACTCTCTCAATCTTGTTGGCCGCAGTCCTGTTGATTGTTGTCCAGTGGCAGTAAGTTTTTTCTCAACAGTCCAGTTACTTTATACATTTTTCTCTGCCTCAACACACCCATGGGCAGTTCTTAAAACATATCTGGGCAATGATCGTGTGTTGAAATCTCTTTCTAATACTCGCTGGGAGGCCCATGCAGTGGCAACAAGTGCAATCCTGGAGTCCTACTCAAAGATTGTGGATGCATTAGAAAGTATAGCTGAAGACCAATCACAAAAGGGAGAAACTATACGAGAGGCAGAAAACACTGCAAACAAGATGCAAGTACTAGAGTTTGTATTCATGTTGACCATGTGAAATGAAATTTTACAACAACACTTTTACCACACAAGTCAAGCTCTCCAAGAAAAAGAATTGGATTTGAAAACATGTGCAGACCTCTGTCAATTATTAGCAGACCACTTACACACTTTGAGGAATGATTTCGAAAGATTTGAAGACATATCAAAAGATATCTTGCCTGATACTAACTACAAAGAAGCCCAGTCCCGCAAGCAAATCAGGAAAAAACAAGCAAAGGATAGCATTGCAACAGAAACAGCATTGAATCCTAGAGACAAATTTCACGTAGCCACCTACTATGCTATAATTGATACACTTGAAGCTCATATGAAGAGAAGAGGTGAAGTGTACAAAGAAGTATCAAGTAGATTTTCCTTTCTAAACTATATGGACTTATCTGACGAACAATATTCACAAGGTTCCCAAAAGCTAGTTGACTCATACCCTGTTGACTTGAACATGAATCTCTGTGGAGAAGTAGGACAGTTCCACTGTTATATGCATGCAAAGTTTAATGAAACAGGAAAAACAGGAAATTCAGTCACATTGATCTTCATGACACAATACTGAAAGACGGAATACAATGTGTATTTCCAAATGTAGAGATCGCACTACACATTTTTCTAACGTTGATGATTACTAACTGCCCTGCAGAATGCTCTTTTTCTCAGCTGAAAAGAATAAAAAACCCTCAGAGAACAACAATGTGTCAGGACAGACTTGATTCACTTTCCCTATTGTGTATGGAAGTGGACGTGCTTCGTCAAGTCAGCTTCAATGAACTTATCCAGAATTTTGCAATCAGAAAATCTAGAAAGAAGCTATTTTAATTTCAGCATACATGTAAGTTTTGTATCATTTCGAAAAATAAAATGTTATTTTACGGTATAGTATCATTTTTATTTTGAATTACATATGGGGGGCACCATAATCTTTTCAGTGCTTAGGGCCTCTGAAGGTCTTAATCCAGCCCTGCCTGCGCCTATGGGTGCACAAGATGTAAATCCAGTCCTGGTCCCACTACTTTTTGCTTGCTCTGTACTGCTCATCAGCACATTCATCCCACTCTCCCAGTCTAGATTTCATTCGCATGGGGCTCAGAGCCTATCAAAGTTTTACAACTTACCGTGAAAAATGATCCCTCACTCTCACAGATCTTTGGAGACAGACCAGTCCTCGCTTACAGACAAGCCCCCCAACCTGAAGCAAATACTTTCCAGCAACCACACACCATACAACAAAAACACTAACCCAGGAACCTATCCTTGCAACAAACTCTTAGGCCAACTCTGTCCACATATTTATTCAAGTGACACCATCATAGGACCTAATCACATTAGCCACGCTATCAGAGGCCAGTTCACCTGCACATCTACCAACGTGATATGTGCCATCATGTGCCAGCAATGCCCCTGTGCCATGTACATTAGCCAAACCAGACAGTCTCTATGCAAAAGAATAAATGGACACAAATCTGACATCAGGAATCATAGCATTCAAAAACCGGTAGGAGAACTTCAACCTCTCTGGTCACTCAGTAACAGACTTAAAGGTGGCAATTTTGCAACAGAAAAGCTTCAAAAACAGACTCCAACAAGAAACTGCTGAGCCTGAATTAATATGCAAACTAGGTACCATTAACTTGGGTTTGAATAGAGACTGGGAGTGGCTGGGTCATTACACATATTGAATCTATTTCCTTAAGTTAATTATCCTCACACCTTCTTGTCAACTGTCTAAATGGGACATCTTGATTATCACTACAAAAGCTTTTTTTTCTCCTGCTGATAACAGCTCATCTTAACTAATTAGCCTCTTACAGTTGGTATGGCTACTTCCACCTTTTCATGTTCTCTGTATGTGTGTATATATATATATATAGATCTTCTTTCTATATGTTCCATAGTACAAAGGGAAGGTGGTGTTTCTCTGCTAGGTTAGGTTTTATTTTGAAATATTTTTTTACAGAGTTAGTATCGTATTTCATAGATGTATGGACGGTCATTTGAGTGTACTGCATGTTAGGTCATTTGAGATGGAGCACCCCCTGTCTTGTTGTCTAAGCATGGAGAAAGGCATTAAAGGAGGCCCGAGGACAAGAGAGAACAAGGGATACAAAGTGGATGGTAAAGAAGGGAGACTCAAGGGGTAACTTCAGTGTCAATGCCAGCTTGCAGCCATTCAGTAAAAGACAGACATAAAATGAAAAAAAGCCCTCAGATTCAAGGCTTTAACAGTTCAGCCCCAACCTATATCTTAGTTCTCACCTTTTGTGTTTCCCCATTTGCTCTGCCAATGATGCCAGCCTTCTTCATGTCTTCACCCAGGGTGGCCCCCTATTGGAATGCCCTTCCAGCCTCAGCCCTCTTTGTGGGAAGAATGATAGAAAACTACCTCCAACCTGTCTTTGCATCAGACAGATGGAAACTTTAATTAAATGAGTTCAAAATGAGGTTCGGAGGTGCAGGGAGGGGATGGGAGAAAACTGGGCCCAACTTGTTCACATAGAAAGTTTTTAGTATTCCCAATCCCACTGGGCCCCTTATTTCAGGGCTGTAGAGTACATTTACTGTAGTAGCCTCTGTGAGCATATATTCAAAGCAGTAGCGGTTACATTAGTGCCTTCACATCCTAACTATTAGTGCACCTGCACAATTTTGAATAGCAAGTTGGGCATAATAAGAAACCACACAATGCAGAGACAGTCATTTGCAAAGCCCAGAGAAACCCTTCTGCATGCAAGAGACTGCTAAAAAAGTTATCAGCTGCACCCTGAGGCACTTGTCTTAAAGAAGCAAAAAGCACATCTGATGTCAGTCCCTCAATACTTATTCGGGCAAAATAGCAGCTCTGCATAATTTCAGGAACCACTGCAGAATGTGACCCTTGATGATTAAGCAACTGGAGTTTATAGCTAATGCTTTGATAATAGAATTATTTCTCTCTTCATTACTTCTAAGGATAACAAATTTGGGTTACTGATGATTATGCCCTTAATATAATTGCACAGAAAAGGATGTGGTAAGTTGCTTTGAAAAAAAACCATCTTTATTGCCTTAGTGAATTTGATGGGCATATTTTTGTGTCAAAGAAAAGCATAAAAAGGAAAATGAAGTCAAAGCAAGAGTAATGCAGATTATGGAAATGAGGAGATACATTTTTCTAACTTACGTATGGTTTTGATTGAAATAGCTCCCTTTTCAAATGCAAACAATTGGCAAGATGAAGAATAGCCCTTAGGAGGAATGTGCAATAATATTACTTCATAGTAATGGAAATTGTTTTCCTTTAAGGAAGAGAGAGTTCAAGAATGTGACACAGTCACCATAAACAAACTAAACCATAACTTTCTCCACACTCCCAATTAAACCCTGCTCCACCATCTGCGACTGGAATTATTCCATTTACCCATCACCCAGTTTCAGAATCTGGTTCTCATGCCGTCTCTTCCTCAGCCACACCTTGTAACTTTGGCAAATATATTAGTGTGAGCACATTACATGCAAGAATCTCCAAACATTGCCCTTGTATGTGTAACCCACACACCTTCTGGGTGTGGTGTTCTATCCTATATAGTGGCACCAAGACCACTTAGAGAGCAATTAATGAGTCTGTTCTACAGCCTTAGCTAACAGGCAGTTGGTTTTGAGACTCTACAGCATGAGCTAATGCACTAAGCTCCAGAGGTCCCTGGTTCAATCCTGCCTACCGACAACTGGGGTCTGTCGGCGTTACATATGCATGTACACAGCTTCCCAGGCATTTCAATAGGAACAGCATGTATGCGTCCAAGGACAGCATTTTGTCCCAATGTATTTAATATAGTTATTACTAAGTACCATGCCATTTCCAATTTTTATAATTTCTTCCAAAGCAGAATATATATGATAATGCCATCATTTAGACTTCTTTCTTTCAACCTGAAGTGTAATTATCACTAAGGCTTAAGACTTGCTTTGCTTTAGTAACCATGGCAAAGGGGCTGAATTCTTCATTGTAATGCATTGGGTTTGATGCAGGTACAACACAAAAGCAAATGTGTTTAATTGTTACTGCTAGGTGGCTTAATGAGCATAAACGTGTAAACAGCATAGTGATGTACTAATACTGTGTTCATTTAGTATTTATGTACATGCCATTTGACTGAAACGTCTCAGTGTCAGCCTATGCAGAACCAGCAATGATTTACATTTGTGTGTAAAGAAAGCCTGTTTATTCCAATCACCCTATCCTCTTATTTCTACCCTTTTGTAGGGCTTCCTCTGAACACTAAAGAGGGGATTTCAATGGAAATGAGTTTTGAACACAGCATCAAGGCAGGAGTACAGTATGAACAGACTATACAAACAATATTAAGTCTAAGAGTTCAGTTTAACAGCCTGATGCTGAAAACCCTCAAGCGTCATACTTCTCATCAATTTACCTGCACATCCTGTGAGGTTCGCTTTAGTTCTGCACAGGAGGTGACAAATCCTCATCACACCTTCCAGGAGCATGACCGTGTTCTCCTCAACTTCCAGAAGATCAATCCCGCTCACAGTGAGTTTAATGGAAACGGATGCAGACCCCAGGATTGCAGACAACTACCATGCTTACAGCAGCAGGAGGAAGCCTGCCAGTAAGCTATCGCCCCTCAAGTCTGTCTCCTGGGAAGTAGATGGTCTGGGGGTTAAGGGAAGGGTCCCCTACATTCTGTAGCAGCAAGACCAGAGAAAGACTTCTCCGGTCCCACTGCTGCTCAACCATCCCTTTAACTCACTCTGGGACTGAGGTGCTCCAGAATGCACTGCTGAATTAGGAATCTTACCAGAACAACTAAGCTAGTACATCCAGACACTCCTTGAGGTATGCGAGAAGGTTGGTCAAACCTGAGCAAGTTTCAGGTTCATAATGAAGATGAAAGTGATGATTTTCCCTTAGTGTAAGCACACTTGTGTAAACCTTTCATAGAAAAAACCTGAAACGAGGTCTGACATTACATCATAAAGCTTAACAATAGCTTATTGAAGGACCATTTCCAGCAGCATGAAATCATTCAGTGAAACGACATCTGAATTCCTACTTCTTCGAGTGAAGACTATATCAAAGTAAAGACCAGCAAGTATTAGGGAGAATGAAAATCTGGTTTCTGAGTTTAGATTATAACTAATATTTGGGATGATTTAACCATCCTTGAAATGAGGACAGCTCAAAACTATCTAATTTTTGTGTCTGGATGAAATGTATTGTAAACCTATAGAGGTACAGAATGGAATTCCACAGATCAGTATGTCACCAGAGATCAAAGAAGGCTCATGTGAATATGATGTGGATAACAATGCATCAAGTCAATATAATAAAGGACACTATTGTTCATATTTCTCCAAATTAATAAGGAGCCCAGCCCAAGGAGCCTAACAGACCCAAGAGAACGTTCAAGCCTTACCAAGGAGGAGCCAAACAGAACACACACACAATCTATTGAGATGAGACTCTGTTCACAATGATTCACATGGGCAGGGTGCATGTCATTGGTGGAGTTTGGAAGAGTACCACTACCAATCTGACCCCTGATTAAAACAAAAGTCTGAGTTTTTCCCTACTAGGCTACCTCAGGTACTCCTAAATTAGAATTAAATATTTGGATAAGATGTTAGAAATATTGCAGCTAATTGTATCAAATTAATAGGTTGTCCAGATTTACAGAAAATTCAGATTTGTGCCAAAAGCTATTTACTAAGCGTTATGCGTTTAGCTAGAATCCATTTTTCATTGGTAGCCAATCAACTGACACTGGGATCCCTGTACTACTTAATATAAGCATGAAAGAGAAATTCAGATGCCATTTTATGGGCTTGCCAGCATCTTAACTGGGTTGTTTGCGTTTCTACAGGTTTGGCTGAGCAGAACACATCACTCATTGAGAGGTACAAAAAGAGTGTCAATTCTTTAGACTTTCCTGCAGCTATTTCCACATGACACAAAGGTTAAAATGCTAACATGGCCTTAATTTTCCATAGTACAGCACTGCCAGCTGGATTGCCACCTGTCAGTACATTTATGGTTTGTCATTGTTAAGAGTAAGCAGCAAAAGTTGCCTAACTGTATAAACCTGGTAAGATATTTAGGTCAGTAAAAATGGTACTGGTATCGTAGCTTGAATCTAGTAGTTGAATCTAGGAATTATTTTCCCTTATCCTGGCATTTCCCTTTATATTACCAGCAGTGAATTTAATAAAAAGACATTTTTTTAAATATCAGCTACTCATACCACAAAACCTACTCACTGTGAAAAACTGACCAGGGAAAATATAATTATTATGTATGACCAAAAAGAAAAATTGACCAGCTCGCAGGATTTCTAAGCAATGTCTATTTCCCCCATACACTATTGGCTAAATGTTCCCCCCTCTTGTCCCAATACACTTACCCTTCTTTGTGCAAGGGGGCCCGAGGAGTTTTGTTTTTTTAAGCAACCTAGAGAGGCCATGCACTAGGCAAGCAGAATGGTGACCTGACACTTCATTGAATGTTAGGTGCGAGTCGGGTGAATGCACCCAGCAATTCGTTAGTCAAAGGGGATGTGGTTAAATGGATTGGAAGAGAGGTCATTCCTCTCACCTCATCTCCCCCAGGCTGCCACTGCTGATGCCTGGAAGTAAATGTGGGAAGCAAATGCTGCTCCTATTTGGACGGGCCGTAAGCAGTGCTGAATGAGCTGCCCCAGGCTCCTGCACTATGGATCAGGAAATTTTCACTTGGCTCTTATAGATCTGCTCCTGCTATCCCAGTTCATGTCTGGCAAAAAGTCATTCGAACATGCCCTATGGGTAGTTTTAAAACTCCTTAATCTGCATACATGAGTTTTATGGGTTGAGGACAGGGAACATGGCTTCAGATTGGCATTTAAAAATGCCATAAAACAGACTATGAACACCAGTACATTTTTCCTAAAGCACCTCAGAGCCCTGTTAAAATAAGCACCATTTCAATATTAAGTATCGCTACCACAAAAGCAGCTCTAAAACTTTATAAGATATGTTGCCAATGGGAAAATCTCAGATAGAGTGTATCTTATCTTCATTTCCTTTGGCTCTGTGCATTAGACTGGGAGAGACCATTTAATTTTAACATTTGTGTTTTCAATGTGTTTTGGTCAGTGTAGTGACTTTCCTTCCCTATGACTAAGGCTAAGATTTTATCATGGATATTTTTAGTAAAAGTCACAGACAGGTCACAGGCAATAAAGAAAAGTTCACGGAAGCCCATGACCTGTCCCTGACTTTTACTAAAATTATCCATGATAAAATGGGAAGGGGCTGGGCAGATGCCCCCCCCTTTCAGCTGAGCTGTGGAAATCCCCCTGCGACCAGTGGGGCTGGTGGCCAGGGAGCTGCAAGGATCCCCCATGCCACCGGTGGCAGCTGAGGAGCTGCAGGGTACCCCCCCCCCGACCTGCGGGAGCTGGGGGGCAGCGCTGCCGTAGGTGGCAGGGTACCTCATAGCTCCCTGCCACTGCGGGAGGCTGCAGGATCCGCCAGCCGCCAGGGCTGAAGTCACGGAGGTCTTTGGAAGTCACAGATTTCATGACTAAATCATAGCCTTACCTATGACCCATTTCACTTGAAAAATAGTTTTCAAGGAGTGGAATTTGGTATTTTCCTACCACACACCTATATCAATCGATCCTACCTTCCTTGTGCACCTCATTGACGGCACTGGGAATGAGTCATGTAAGGAATGCAGATTCCGGCCCACAAATGAATCGAGAGAGATTTCGCCATCAATGTTTTCAGCTAATACATTTCAGTTACTGCTATTTATCCCAGACGTGCAAGAAGAAACACAAGATGTGAGAGATATAGTTTAATGGGACCACAACTTTGTTAACTTAACTCATCTGGGAATTATCCAGCAATAACTCACCCAGTGCAGTCATCGTTCCTTCCTCACTCGTTTCCATCTATTTGGGGAGGGGAGCCATCAGCATCCCACCTCTCCACACCTGGCCCCAGTCTGTTGCTGGGACCCCACTGCCCTCGCCTCATAGGAGGGTTAAGAAAGCAGAGAAAACACTACTGTCTTCTCCATATTATGAGCCCCTGCCCCATTCCCCAGCTTCTTTAGGGAGAGCCTTCCTCTAAACCCTCTTCCAATTTAGCAGAGAATCAGGCATACTTTGCAATGAATACCTGCGCTGGACCCTTGCCACGTGCTAAGCTGCAGCAACTTGAACCTAACCTCCTATCGCACATCCCAGGAGCTACTGTGAGAAGGCAGAAAATGACCCTGACCAGGCCAATCTGGCAAGGAGGGAAAATTCCCTCCATCCCAAAAGAGGTAACTAGTGCAGACCAAAAATGCAATCCCAAGCTAACCCAATGGTGATCCAGAAGTGAGATAGGGCTCTGTCTGGCAGGACAGAGCATATATGCTCTCCTCTGGCCAGCCTGAGGCCAATGGCTTATCTGAGCTCCTCCAGCCATTCTCCTCCCCACCCAAAGGTGTGAGAGGAGCTCTTAAAGGCGCCACTACCCCCTTCCTCCTGCTTGACCAGACAAAGTCAGCCACCTCCCTCCTTTGAGGTTGCAATAGTTGCATTCTAAATCCAGTTAAAGCTGAACTTAGGACCAGTGCAAATTCCTGTTCCATTCAGTATCATCGTAATAAAGTCTTGTTGTTATGGGAACGAGACTGCACTAAACAGATTACCCCAACTTCAACCGAACTCTGTCATTTAATTTACACTCTGGAGCTTTTATTCCCCCTGTTCTAGGCAATCCTTTTTATATATATAAAAATGTTAACACACTTCCAAGCATGCATTCAGCTATTACACCATCATAAATTGCCAACTGAAAACTTGGCTAAAAGTTGCTAGCTTTTAGCATTTCTAGGACTTTAAACTGAAGTTGCCTTTTAAGAACAATATTTTGGACTTCTAAATTGCCTTCCACCCAAGGATCTCAACCTGGTTGACAATCATCAGCTTATCAGCCCACAACATCCCTGTGAAATATTAAACTATAAATTCCTTTGGGCTGGAACTTTATCTTGTGTCTGTAAAACACTGCTAGTGGCAGTTATATAAACATTGTATCATTAAGTTATGGTTACGAGGAAATTGAGGCACGGAGCCTCTTGCAAAAAAGCCACATGGTAAGAGCTAAGAAAGTCCTGTTTTTCCCTTAAATTCTTTGTTTTCCTGTTGAGAGATGGTATAGGAATGTTCCTATGTTTCATTTAACAGGATAGATTCTTATTACCAGTGGTCCATGCAAGTTCTTACATTGGATTATCCATTTATATCCAATGAAAGCCAACACACACCACCCCAAAACACCCTATAAGTAGCAGAGTCTTTACCATGAAAAGGGAGAAGTGCCAGAGACTTCAGAAAGTCCACCAGGGCCTTTGCTGTTGATTCTGCATGGAAGACACTTGGCTACTACATTAATAGGCAGTCATACAAACCCCTAAGATACATTACAGAATTTCTTTCCTCCTGTTCCCGGTTATGTTAATACATCTCTAATTGTTTCATAAGTGTGTGAACATTGCAACAGCTACAATCTGTTGGGAATAATCACCAGAATTATTTATATTAAAGTGTTGAATGTACAAATACATATAAGATTGTAACAGCTGTTAACTCCACTTAGCAAACCAAGAGCATGCCATCCAGTCTATCATTATACTGTTATTTGATGCGCTAAGCATATCTTCCCTTTGGCTTTCAGTGAGCTAAATCCATTAATATTGATGTGTAATATCAGTGTATTACTGTGTTGTGGTTTTGGCTGTTCTTTTTAAGGGTCTCTTTATCTTACAATACCTAGTTCTTATACCGTGCTTTTCCTCAATGGAACTCAAAGTGCTTTACAAAGGAGATCAGGATCATTAGCCTCATTTGATGGCTGGGGAAACTGAGGTATGGAGGCAAGTAAGTGATTCAACACTCAGCAGGCCACTGGCAGGCCAGGAAGAGAACCTCGTCTTCTGAGCCTCAGTCCAGTGCTCTAGTCAGCAACTGTTTTATTATCATCAGTTTTTACTGTATAGGATTTAGAGGACTCAAGAGGATTCAAGAGGCACCTAATAAATGGATTAAACTCAAACAAATAGGTGACTGCTTCTCAAGTATATCAGCATGGCTAAACCTCTGGCTTTTTGAGAATGATTGAAAGATGGTTGAGCTTGCTTCTGAGCTGCAGCCAAAAAGAGATAAGGGGATGAGTCTCATGAGAGAAACCCATTGCTTGCAAGATCCCAGTTTCTGTGTAGCAGAGAAAAATGAAAGCCTCAAACCTTCTTAAAGAATCTATATCCATATAAACAGGGTGACTGGTCACCCTGTCCAGAGAGAACGTCTCCTCATACTCCTTCTCGCCCTCCACAGAGGCACTTAAAGTACAAAAAAAAAAAATTACATTATTCAGAACCTCTAAAGGAAAGACTGGATTTATAACTAACTATTACCATTTACCCAGAGGTATCCTCTCATAAGGTAACAGGCTCACCATTTCCTTCTCCAGAGGACACTCAAAGGAAGCTGTGTGTGAATGAGACCTTGGTCCAGGTAGGAAGTTCCCCCTACCCTCTGTTGTCCCACTTCATGCTATTCCCCACTTCCAATCCAATTCATAGCTGAGGAAGAGGGGGTAGGGGTGGCACCTCAGGTCAGGACTGTAGCCCTCCTTATACTCGGCTGCTGTAAGTGCATGGAATCCAGAAGAGCATGTCACAGGAAATGAAACCAATAGAGGGAAAGAAAAAATGGTGATGCCAGGTACATAGCTTCTAAGCCACACGTGGGACAGTTGTGTCAAGGGATTAGGTCCATACGATTAGCATTAATGCCACAGCTCTTGCTATAGCTCACTTTAAGATACTGTGTCTCTCCCACTTCCTGTGCCCCTGCATATTAGAACTTTCCTCACAAAGAGAGCGCTTTTAGCCAGTCTCAAGTCAGCCTCACCATTAACACGTTACTGCTGACCAATCTATCTGTGCAGAGAGCTTGCTGAAGGCTGCTGGGATGGCAGTGAGCAGCAGACTCAGCCCACTGCTTTGCAGCTACCCAAGCTCTGAGCTACATGGATTCATGTTTCTCCCTGATGTGCCCACTACCAGTCTTCCACCAATCGGTAGGCAGCTCCTGCATACAACCTACAGACATTTGCATGCACGTAGATGGACACTCAGCTACCCAATCTGCACAGCACATGCCACCAGGTGCACATTCAAAAGAGAGCTTGAGGGTGGCTGAAAATCTGACCATCAATGGTCATTATACACCACTGAATTGTATTCCCTGTCCATTTGGCATTTACTCTGTAGTATATGAGTTGGGAATTATTGTACTTCCTTCCCATACTGTGGGAACACTATATAGCAATATTGACTTACTTTCTTTAGCTCACCTTCTCTCTTTAGAAAGTAGCCATGACTTCCATTTCCACCCTAAATTATTATTTTGTTTCCAATCTGCATTTTATACAAGAGAAAGGCAGGACTGGTACCTGTCTGTTTCCCCCATTTACTACTGACTAAGTTAGACTGTGTTTCCTCATCCATTTAATATAACCAAATTAATATCAATATTGTAATCCAAGTCACTGTAATCTAATTAGCGTCAATATTTTATCTGCAAATTGCACTGAGAATAAGGTTCTCAGCACCAGCTCTGAAAAAGAAAATAGCATTCTCTTCTATTTTGGGAATCCACACTGAATATTAATAAAGAACTACATCTGGCAAATTGAGTATTAGTCCTTTTGTTACTACTGCACACACTTTGTATACATAAGATGCATTCTGAGAGCCTCGAGGCAGTCAAACATCCTTGGAAGGTTTGGCAAGTTTCCTTGGAAAGAGCAATGGCAACACAACACTTCAGATACTGTTGCTAAATAAATTAAAGCCTTGCTCTAACCAACAGAACGTAATGGAAGCTCAGTGAACAATGGGATTTCTCTTCCTCTCCCTAATTAAGAGCACATCTTGGGGTATAATACGTCCCCTACAGGGAGTTCTTGGTATTTCCTCTGAACGCCTAAAGATATGTCTCCCAAACTCGTCTCTCTCACTTTCTGTCTCCCTGCTTGTGGCTGCAACCATCTTTTAGGAATAGACAGGACTCCCTCCACAGGGAGAGTGCTGAAGGAATTGGCGGCTGTGATTGCTGAGCCATTGGCCATTATCTTTGAAAACTCGTGGCGAACCGGGGAAGTCCCGGATGACTGGAAAAAGGCTAATGTAGTGCCAATCTTTAAAAAAGGGAAGAAGGAGGATCCTGGGAACTACAGGCCAGTCAGCCTCACCTCAGTCCCTGGAAAAATCATGGAGCAGGTCCTCAAAGAATCAATCCTGAAGCACTTGCATGAGAGGAAAGTGATCAGGAACAGCCAGCATGGATTCACCAAGGGAAGGTCATGCCTGACTAATCTAATCGCCTTTTATGATGAGATTACTGGTTCTGTGGATGAAGGGAAAGCAGTGGATGTATTGTTTCTTGACTTTAGCAAAGCTTTTGACACGGTCTCCCACAGTATTCTTGTCAGCAAGTTAAGGAAGTATGGGCTGGATGAATGCACTATAAGGTGGGTAGAAAGCTGGCTAGATTGTCGGGCTCAACGGGTAGTGATCAATGGCTCCATGTCTAGTTGGCAGCCGGTATCAAGTGGAGTGCCCCAAGGGTCGGTCCTGGGGCCGGTTTTGTTCAATATCTTCATAAATGATCTGGAGGATGGTGTGGATTGTACTCTCAGCAAATTTGCGGATGATACTAAACTGGGAGGAGTGGTAGATACGCTGGAGGGCAGGGATAGGATACAGAGGGACCTAGACAAATTGGAGGATTGGGCCAAAAGAAATCTGATGAGGTTCAATAGGGATAAGTGCAGGGTCCTGCACTTAGGATGGAAGAACCCAATGCACAGCTACAGACTAGGGACCGAATGGCTAGGCAGCAGTTCTGCGGAGAAGGACCTAGGGGTGACAGTGGACGAGAAGCTGGATATGAGTCAGCAGTGTGCCCTTGTTGCCAAGAAGGCCAATGGCATTTTGGGATGTATAAGTAGGGGCATTGCCAGCAGATCGAGGGACATGATCGTTCCCCTCTATCTGACATTGGTGAGGCTTCATCTGGAGTACTGTGTCCAGTTTTGGGCCCCAGACTACAAGAAGAATGTGGAAAAATTGGAGAGAGTCCAGCGAAGGGCAACAAAAATGATTAGGGGTCTGGAACACATGACTTATGAGGAGAGGCTGAGGGAGCTGGGATAGTTTAGCCTGCAGAAGAGAAGAATGAGGGGGGATTTGATAGCTGCTTTCAACTACCTGAAAGGGGGTTCCAAAGAGGATGGCTCTAGACTGTTCTCAATGGTAGCAGATGACAGAACGAGGAGTAATGGTCTCAAGTTGCAGTGGGGGAGGTTTAGATTGGATATTAGGAAAAACTTTTTCACTAAGAGGGTGGTGAAACACTGGAATGCGTTACCTAGGGAGGTGGTAGAATCTCCTTCCTTAGAGGTTTTTAAGGTCAGGCTTGACAAAGCCCTGGCTGGGATGATTTAACTGGGAATTGGTCCTGCTTCGAGCAGGGGGTTGGACTAGATGACCTTCTGGGGTCCCTTCCAACCCTGATATTCTATGATTCTATGATTCACAGGCAATCAGTCCCACTGCTTGACACTGGTCCCTGAGAGCACATCACACCGGCGTTTGGCTCCCTGTCCTGGCTCCTCTCTGTGTACAAAATCAGATGCAAGGTTCTGACACCTGATCCATACTTGGGGAGTCACTTCTGCAAGTGATTAGAATAACTGCCAACCTCAATGCAAAATTCATTTCAGTGTAGCTTTCCTATCACCATCCACTGAAAGGGGAAGGAAACAGAGACTTATCCTTTTAGAATCTGTAGAGTGCTCTGACACATAGAAGCCAACTTTGTGGGTTCTCCAAGGCAGGAGCACGCACGGAAAAAAATAGTGGGTGCCCTGTGGATCAGCTCCTCCCCCCGTCCCCTCCAGCACCTCCCACCCCACTGTGATTAGCTGTTCAGCAGCGTGCAGGAGGTGCTAAGGGGAAGGGGAGGAGCAGGGGCAGGAAGAGGTGGGGGCTTGGGGGAAGGGGTGAGGTGAGGCCTGGGGCAGAGCAGGGACAGGAAGAGGCAGGACAGGGATAGGGACTTGGGGGAAGGGGTAGAGTTGGGGCAGGACCTGGGGCAGAGCGGGAGTGAAGCACCCCCCAGGAACAGAGGAAGTCGGCGCCTATGTTCAGACACCATGGCGATTGCCATGCCTGCCTAGAATAGAACACAGAGAATTGCAAGGCACTCTTACTTCTTCCATCATATAGGGTTGATTCTGTTTGCACAGAACTCCCAAGCCTCTGCCAGTTCAGGTGATACATACTGTAGGAGGAAAGGTGGGAGAAATCTACAGCAACAGGAAAATAAATTGGAAGGAGTCTCCACTCAGAGCAGCAGGAGGAAAGGAGCAATGGAGATGTTTTGATCAAAAGGTTATTTTACTCGCTGGATAGTTATTACTCTGAAAAATGAATGTAATTTAAAAATCAGGTACTAATGCATCTACATAGAAAAAGTGGAGATAACATGGGCTGCCTTTATAATCCCAGTTTTTTGTTTATACATTCCCTGGATTGCTAGCCAACGAGCTTCCAAAAATATGTTTAACTTTTAGTTCATTGTTCCTTTAAAGTCACAGATAATAAACAGAACTAAACTACCACCAATCTGGCAACATTTTATTCTTCTTTCGCCTTGATCCTTTATCATCTCTATCTTCTGGTACCATCTCAACCCCAAATCACATCATAAATTCTCAAGAGACTCAGAAAAACACCAAGATATGCTACATAATCTGACTAGAATATATAGAGAGAATATATTTTAAATTGTCTATAGTTTCTTTTCAGATCTAATAGAATATAGACTGGGGAAAGGAAGGCTAAAACAAAAAAAGGGGATGTTACCAGTGACTGAGGAAGACATTAATTAGATTGACTTTCAGATGTCTTCTGGGAAGTACATAACCTTTCCTCTGACTCAGACAATATTGAAAGAAAAGCAGAACATCCTATTCTCAGAGAGAGAGTAGGGAATGTGAAATTACTGAGGGCTTATTTCAATGCTGAAGTAGAATTGATCCCACTAGCCACAATTCTACTTTGTTACATTTGTGCAACCTCACTGACATAATATCGTCAACACCAAACATTCATGAGTCAGGCGGCAAACATCATGAGATTGTCTTAAAAAGCCTAAATTTAGGATTCTTATTGTCTTCTGGGTTTTTATAAGTATCAGAACTTATAAAAAGATCTAATTATATTCTAAAGTAATTTTTAAAGGACACTACTCAAAGTTTGTAGGACACAATCAGACATAGAAATCACCTAGCAAGCATATATCACGTAATTGCTTCTTCATAATAAGCCCAATCCTCCAGTTACCATCTGTACATGTTCTCCCTGAAGCCAATGGCAAAATCACTTTGCCTTTAATTGGGAAGGATCAAGTTCATAATGTCATGGAACTTCTTTGTGCAACCTGAACACAGAATCAGCTCACATGTTCTAGTTAAATTTGCACATATATTGGGGGGAAAATCCTGAACTTTGCTGACAATTTCTAAACTAAATTTGATTTACTGTATTTCAACACTCAGTTCACTGTGTGCTAACATTTTCCTAGCAAGTTTTTGTTTGCATGAATATTTACAGAAAACAGAAGTCAACAAATATTTGTCAAAATTCACACCTTGAAGCCATCTTGAAGAGTTGTTTCTAAACATTAGTTCATCAGTCCAGGAATAGAAACAGTACAATGTGACTTCTCCAGTTGGATGGTAAGCTAAATGTGACCAATCACACAGCACAAATGTTGAATATCAATCAATCAAGGGAAAAGTCAGTGCAAACAGTTCACAAGGAGTTGATAGTCTGAAACTTGTTCCCACTAAGAATTTTACCTTTATGAATTTCTTCACAAGACAAAATTGTTCGACAATCTATTTGCAAATACATTGTGAACCAAAAAGAGGGCTAAATTAACTGGAATATTTATTAGCTGTGAATTGCTTGACCACCTATCATGCTAGTAAATTGTACATACCAACAATACAATTCAACTGAAGAATCAAGAAGGAAAAGTTTTATTAATGCATATGCAAGCTGGTGCACAGACAGTCCCTGAAGAGTGGATAAAGTAGTTTAAGGAAGGTTTCTACAGATGTTGGTCTTGATCAAGTTCAACCTAAAGAATATCATTCCTGATTCTGCAAATGTAATTCTACTACTGTAGCCTGGATGGTCTGTTGAGCAATAAACTCAGCTGCCTACACCACCCTCCCCAATTCAGTTGAGGAATACAGAAAAAAAAATTAGTAACTTCACAAAACAAAGTTACATGCAAACAATCATTGGAGGTTCTGTAGAGCAATCTGAGGTAGCATCATACCTATGTTTGCCCCGGTAATTATGCAAACAACAAATTCAACATAAAGAATGCCATTCTGGGTTACTCGGCATGTAATTCCATCTTTGTTTCAGACCCAACAGCAAATCAACTTCAGCATCTCTCTTCAGACTATTGCTTTTGGGGGCAGGGCTTGCAGATGACATACATGTTGAGAATAGTAGTATTGATGGCCTCAGAAGTTCAAAAATGAGTCACACCAACCAAGATTGCACACACACCCCCCCTCCAAAAAAACTTGGGAATTTTAGAAAAATTAACCATTTTTTGGTCTGTCTTCAAATTCTTCCCCTGTCCAGCCCCCAGTATGTGTTGCCAATTTATTGTGAGAAAATAGATTTTGGCTGACATACTGCCCCATCAGTTAATTTTCTGCCCCGCTCCATCCCACACCAACTCTTCAGTCTCAGAATCAAATCAATTAATTGTGTGAACCCAGCCCTAACATCTGCCTCAGACCCCAGCCTACGGTTACTACCTCTGAGATACCCCAAAAACAAAAAAAAACCTCCACACACTTGGGACACCTGGGATGATCCTGAACCCACAAAACTGGACAGCGATGTCTAAAATGGCATACCCTGGGAATCCTGGGAAACCATGGACAGGTGGCAACCACAGCTCAACTCCACCCACCCAGCCGCACCTCTGCGCCCTCAACAAAACTTCTGCTGCTCCTGCATCTGTGGAAGTTCTTCACCCTCTCTTGGCTTGGGGGCTGGACGGAGGGCAGTGCCAGGAGATCTTCACCCCAAGCCTGGGTCCTCTTCTACCCCGTCCCAAATCTGGTGTTGCAGCACACAGAGGAAGAGCCAGTCCATTTTTCACAAGTTGTGAAGGTGAAGGAGGGAGGGAGCAGAACTGCCCTGAACTGTTGACCTTTTCCCCACCCCTTTCTCCACCCTCCTCCCACTCCCAAAAACATCTTAGCTCCTCAGGGAGCTGTTCCTGCCTCCTACAATGCCTGCCTCCTGAAGGCAGGGTTGAAAGTAACTTAAAGGACTTTGGTACACCAGAGTCTTGAGTGGGGGCATGGCCTCAACCAGAAGAGGCGTGGCATCAATCAGAAGAGGCGGGGCCTTTAAAGATTTAAAGGCCCTAGGGCTCCGGCAGCAGCTGCCAGAGCCCTGGGCCCTTTAAATCACCGCTGGAACCCTGCAACCGCTACCCCAGGGCTCCAGCAGTGGGGCTCGGGAAATGATTTAAAGGGCCCGGGGCTCCGGCTGCTGCAGGGAGCCCAGGGACCTTTAAATCACCAGCCTAGGGAAGCCAGTCCGGTCTGGCACGGCCGGTACACCGTACCAGACAGTACCAGCTTACTTTCACCTCTGCCTGCAGGTCAGTCAGAGGGAACGTTCTCCCTAGGCAGCCTGAAAATTGCTGGAAGGCTGGAACTTCTTGCATCCTGGTGACACTGGTTCCAGAAGGGTTTAAAAATCCTATTACTCACAAGAGTTGGCACCAGTGGAATGCAGAATTTTAAGCTAAATCCACAAGGATTTTGCATCAACCAGCGTGCAATCTCAACAGATAAAATGAATCTGTCGAGATTTAGGAAAAAAAGCGTAGGGGCAATTTCAGAGTGGTTGGCTTCTTTGTATGGTGTGTCTGGCTGAATTGCAATGTCAGATAGGGCCACTATTGACAATCCAACATGCTTTTGTTTGTTTTTCCCTCTCCCCCCACAAAGCCTCTAGCAGGAAAGTTGATAAGAATCACTTGTTATGTTCAGGTCATGTAGTAAGGACGCTGTAGATTGGTGAGTGGTTTCAGAAGCCAGGGACTGGAAAAAAGCTCCAACCATTAGTCCTTTTATTACCCTTTCTTCAGGGCTTTTAACTATCCACAAAGCAACTGACAACACTAGGTAATAATCCCCAGAGGCTGCCCCTGCTTCTGGCAGGGCAGGACACACCCTTCCCCTGACTTTCCCTTTGACCCAGCTTCTCCTTTCTTCACTCTGCCCTCGGCAACTGTATGACTGAGGACTTTTAACCCGTAACAGATTGAAGCCCCTTTACCTTGTCAGAGAAGCCCAAATATTTGTTCTTCATTCCAGTCCTTGCAATTGTGCCTTTGGAGTTATTGTTCAATGTGAGGAACACACCTATCTACTTTATTGACCATATCTGCACCGAGTAGTCCCACGACACTCAAACTACCAAAGTCCTGTTCCAGCATGCACAGGGTTCAATACAAAGCTTGAGCTGGACTCCCTGGGAGCAGTCTCTTCCTGATTGTTCCAAAGGCCTTAGTCTATATTTCAGAGGATTGTACGTGCACCATTACCCTCTGGGCAGACTGGAGGGTCTAGATTTAGGTGAGCTGTATTGCCAGTCACTAGCATTTAAAAGTCAGGAGTCCATTCCCTCAAACTCATGAGACTGGCTAAAAAAAAAAAAGTCATAAGATTTTAAAAATAATTCGGAGTTCCTTTTATTCACCTTCTAACATTTTTCAGAGTAACAGCCATGTTAGTCTGTATTCACTAAAAGAAAAGGAGTACTTGTGGCACCTTAGAGACTAACCAATTTATTTGAGCATAAGCTTTTGTGAGCTACAGCTCACTTCATCGGATGCATACTGTGGAAATTACAGAAGATGTTTTTATACACACAGACCATGAAAAAATGGGTGTTTATCACTACAAAAGGTTTTCTTTCTCTCCCCCCACCCCACTCTCCTGCTGGTAATAGTTTATCTAAAGTGATCACTCTCCTTACAATGTGTATGATAATCAAGGTGGGCCATTTCCAGCACAAATCCAGGTTTTCTCCCCCCTCCCCCAAAATCCACTCTCCTATTACCAACAGGAGAGTGGGTGGGGGGGGGAAGAAAACTTGGCTTTGTGCTGGAAATGGCCTTCTCCCCACCCACCCCCACCCCCACTCTCCTATTACCAACAGGAGAGTGGGTTGGGGGGGGAGAAAACCTGGATTTGTGCTGGAAATGGCCCACCTTGATTATCATACACATTGTAAGGAGAGTGATCACTTTAGATAAACTATTACCAGCAGGAGAGTGGGGTAGGGGGGGGAGAGAAAACCTTTTGTAGTGATAAACACCCATTTTTTCATGGTGTATAAAAACATCTTCTGTATTTTCCACAGTATGCATCCGATGAAGTGAGCTGTAGCTCACGAAAGCTTATGCTCAAATAAATTGGTTAGTCTCTAAGGTGCCACAAGTACTCCTTTTCTTTCTTCTAACATTTGAGACTTGAGGGTTCATGTTTTCGAGCTTTACTCCACAATTACAAGGGCTAGAAACTTACTTTTTTTTTTTTAAATGAAAGCTGAGATCGCCTGACTCCAAAAGTGGAGCTTTAAGAAAGACACCCAACGTTGGGGTAAAGATCATGAGAGTTGACAACACTAGTTGAGTGTCAGGAAGACCAGAGATCTTGCAACAAAAGGTGTGAGTTGATCAAGGGCTCAGTGAAGTTTTTGGGCAGGAATGGACAGAATTTAGATATGATATGGAAATAAAACCAGCAGGACCCAGTGACAGGGTATGTGAGGAGAGGACGACAATACATGAGGGAGGAGAGAAGAATGGAAGAGGACATCAAGATTGTGAGCCTGTACAGGAAGGTTAATGCAGCTGTCCACAGTAATGACTTATTCAAATTGAAGTAGTATTTCACATTCATAACCACCAACTGGAGCTACTTAGCTCAATATCCATCTGAAGAAGCTACCAAATACATTAAAAAGCATAACCCTAGGATAATAACCCTATATCTGAAACCTAATTGTGGTGGCAGGTTTAACTACTATTTTTACTTCAGATCTGAGAGGGAGCAGCTTATGGCTGCATCCAGGATAAGGTCAGTGACCTATTTCCAGGGTCTGCGAATTTAATTTAATTTTTTGGTATAACTACAGAAGCAAAGACAATGATGTTTCTCCAAAGGAAGATTTGAATAGTTTGCTATCGGGGCAGAGCGCATGGGGAAAAAGAGATGGGCAAAGGAGTCTATTTTTTGCCAGGCAAAATTAAGAGTGAAATATAAGGATTAATATATACATCCTATGATTCTGAGGATCCGAATACGTACAGAAAGTAACCAACAAAATGGATATTGATTTGCTTGCCAATAAGGCTGAGGCACCCACATAATAATTAGAATGCCCAGTACTTAATTATGTGTTTTGTTCCTTTAGAAAGTAGTGATATAGTAAGCACTGAAAGATGCAAATCTCTATTGTTCTTACTACGGCTAATTAGTAGGGCCCTACCAAATTCACAGCCATGAAAAACACATCCCGGACTGTGAAATCTGGTCTTCACCTCCCCGTGCCCCCCATGAAATCTGATCTTTTGTGTGTTTACCCCCTATACTGTACAAATTTCATTGGGAAGCTCAGCATTTCTTTAATTGGGGATCCTGGCCCAAAAGGGAGTTGCGGGGCAGTTGCAAGGTTATTTTAGGGATGGGTCACTGTGTTGCCACCCTTACTTCTGCGCTGCCTTCAGAGCTCAGCAGCTGGAGAGCGGTGGCTGTTGGCTGGGCACCCACATCACTGGAACTAACATATGGGAGAGAGTACCTACTGCCAGACTGCTGCTATTCCTCCTGATTAGGTGGGCGGGGACAGCTGAAGCCAGTTCAGATGAAGGGAAGTGAGCTGTGCCAGGAAAGAAGGCTAGCGTAACAAACTCCCCCACCTGGAGCAAGGGAGCTGCACCCAGAGGCACACCCTGGTATCTGCCTTGCCACTAGAGAAGTGCAGTCCCCTGCTTCTGCTTGCTTTGGATGGATTGCTACAATTCAGCTCTTGGTGACCTTGGTCAGCTCTCAAGCTCCCTGCCTCAGTTTCTCCATCTGTAAAATAGAGTCTATATCACTTACCTCCCTTACAGGAGCACTGTAAGGGCTTAGAAAGGCATTTTGAAGATGAAATTGCTGTACGAGCTATGTAACATTATTTAAAGACCTATAAATAAAATGTTTGTGCTGACAGGTCTCAGAAGGGAAAAACAGCAAGGTGCTCTCCACAACAAACAGTTTATAACAAAAAGTTACAGTAAGAGAACATAATCAGGAAGTAGCCAGAAAAAGTCCCCTTTTTGGGATAAAACCTGGTCCCCGGAGTCCTGGTCCTACCCTCTCAAAGGTGTTTGCCTACCTTTGAGAGGCAAAAGAAACAAAGTCTTATAGCCCTTCTGATGAGGGCCTAAAAAAGGGGGAAATCGATCAGAGGTTAACCCCTAATCCACCAGAGACTAAGGAGTGTCCTGCAACCCTATCACAGGATTTAAAACCTTAAAGCACGGTGTTCTTTACAACGTCTTCCTCTAAAAACAGAATTGAAGTTGGCACTGCTGGTTTATGAACCCTTTAGTAGTGCAAGTTCTGGTTATCTGCCCAGGAGTTCCTCTTTACATTTAAGTCTGATGAGCATCTGGCTACATCTACACTATAGCCAGGATCAATGCTCTGAGATCGATCCACCGGCAGCCAATTTAGCAGATCTAGTGAAGACCTGCTAAATCGACAGCAGATCGCTCTCCAGTCGACCCCTGTACTCTACTCCCAATGAGAAGAGTAAGGCAAGTTGACAGGAGAGTTTCTCCTGCTGCCCTGCCCCGCCTCACCCCACCCCCCCTTGTAGACCCCGCAGTAACTTGACCTAAGATACATCTACCCCAGCTACGTTATTCACGTAGCTGGAGTTGGGTAGCATAGGTTGACTTACCGCAATAGTGTAGACATAGCCTCTGCATTCACACACCACCTGCCTTTCAGCCACCACCACGTCACACTAAAGAGGCATAACAAGAGGGAGGTTGTGGGACCCATCCATTGCCCTTTGGCCCTTGACCTGAGCTGGGTGGCATAACAGCAGAGACCCATCCCTGGAGGCATAATGGGGGGCAGTTAGGCTAAATTTGTGTGGGATTCTGACCCCGGGCACCTGATCGTAATGCCACTCAAATTTCAGGGACCAGCAGGTAGCAAAATTCTGGTTGCACTCCTGTTGCACTGGCAGCCAAGAACTACCTCCCTTTCTCCCAAAAGCAAAAATGAATCCATGAAATAATCTTCCCCAAATGGAGTTTAACATTAACTATTATGAATGTGTTTTATAATGCTGAGCAGATGCTCAGCACTATGCAAGAGACAAAATGAAAACAGCCCATAACTGTGACCAGAAGCAATGGGATGAAATAAAAACATAGGTGAATATCAAAATCTATTAAATTTAAAATTAGACTGGACAACTATGTTGTCAGGAATAACCCTGCACTGACAGGGTCATGGAAAAGATGTCTTAATAGATCTCTTTCCATCTGTATGGAACTTCTGTGGTTTTATTACTTGGGCAGGAGCAAGGTAATCAATGAGGTTATGGCTAGATGTAACAAGATGATGAGGTTATAACTAGCTGTATTAGGACTGTTGTCTTTACCACGCTAATGGTTTCCCTCGAGGGAGCGAGCAAGTGAGACAAGCAGATAGACACACAATGGGAGGACAGGAGATCATCTCTACCTATCATTATGAGCCCCACAAAACAGAGATTATTGGACATTTGTGACCTTGTGTAACTGTATTCTTATACCTCCATCCTACCCAATCTCAACATTTTCACAAGACTGATTATGGCTATTACAGAACATTACAATCAGCAGAAAACATGTTTTGACAAGCTTTCAATACCAGGTGCAGAAAGGTAATGGAAATGGTAGCGCTATATAAATATTTTCTTATAAAGTTAAAAACGTCTGCTCTGTCTTTCCTCAGTACTGTAATAATAATAATCACCTTCTCACTAGACATCGATTCCAATGGATTAAGAAGTCATTTGCAACAAGACATGCCTGTATTATTCTTGCCAACATATTAATGTTATAAGCATTACAGGTAAGGTCCTCCATATGAGATATCTACATTTGAGAAATGGTATGTGTTATGTTTTTCACCTTCAGTTATAGTGACCTTTTTTAGGCGAAGGTAAGTGTACGAAACAAACACAGAAAATGACTATCCAAACAAAATAAAGATTGAACAAAAGACAAATTGTAGATTCAAGTGTGGTTATATTCTGAAAAATGGAATTGTGGGAATCTGATTACTATCTTTCAATTATTTCCAGATCTTGTTCCATTTACAATGGGAAGGAGATTATTTATGTTGAAACATACTGCAATCCCAGTTTGAGATCTAAAACTCTAGCTTGTGTATTAACATTAATAGAGCCTGTCGAAATTAATGTGAATGATCTGCTTGGTGAATTTTGCTTTTTTTCCCTTCTATTAAAGAGAAATTTGTGAACTGATGCTGATTTCTGAAATTGTTATCTACAGGTATTTGCAAAATAGTTTATGTAAAACAAAATTTAAATTTTGTGCGTTTGCAAACTATAAACTTCAACCTTTAACTGTTCCTGGGGTCCATTGATCACCTAAAATCACATGGTAAGGATCACTGAAACTTTATATAGCATCTCATTTGCTAATAATAGATTCTCTGCTCACATGTAAATACGGATGGATATTTGTGTGAAGAACACTGGTGCAGACCAACAATTCAGATGAACGTTTCCCAGTAGCTAATAATAAGGGCTATGAACATGGTCAAACCAAACAACCATTCAGCATTCAAACAAATGTTTGCAAACCCAGTTTTTCCATTATCTGACCATCTCAAATTTCTAGCAATACTGATTCTTCAATCAGACCTTGGTTAATAACTTTGTTGACATATGAACCAGAAAAAAGTAGTTTATGCTTTTGTAGCAGCACTGACTCTGCAATTCATGTGAGTCAAAATACCCTGGAATATATACAAATAGCTCCTCCTTAGACAACTCAGCTACAACTTCCCATTGAAATCATGGTACAGGATAAGGCCGTTCTTCTGACCCTAATCACACTTGATATGTTCAAGCTTTTACACATAGCCAAACCTTAATGACCTTTGCATAGGCAAAGCCCCATTTCAGTCAGTGGGGCTCTGTGCAGATGCAGGGGTCCATCCATGTGGAATTGATTCCACACTTGGCATAAAGGTGACTAGTCCACCTCAGTGGAATAGTAGCTTTGTGCCTTGGAAGGTGAACATGATTTTAAAATCATGGCAAAAATGATACGCAGTAAAAATGGCACTTCTGCAACTTAATGAACATCTAAGCACTTAAGTTGTACAACTCGATAGATATAGTTAGATTTTTTTATATCTACAGAGTGGTTGAAATTAAAACCTAAGGAGTTTTGACAAATGACATTTAATTTTTAGTAAAGAAGTCGTCACTATTTTCATGCAAGCATTTTCTGTTCAATATATTAATCAGACTGCATGAATTAGTATTGTAATTAAAAAAAGTCACAATTTTGATCATTCTTTTGATTTTAAATTTCAAAGGATAATCTTTAAAAGCCTTAAAGATGTTGCATACTTACTAAGAAATATATGTTAAATGTTTCAGTGTGCTGTAATTATTCATCTTCATAGCTCATGGAAATCTCAGCTTTGTTTTTCCTGGAACACTCCCATTCCCCCAGCCTATTACAAAGGAGAAGAACCTCTATTATTTTTTTATTTCAGTAAATTATTGCACTGAGTATTAAATGAGAGAACTGAGTAAATTACTACCATTTTCATGGACAAAAAAGTATATGTATTATTTCGTTAGTAGTTCAATAACAACTGAAAGTGAAATGTGCTGACTCATTTGAGTTTCCCCAATATTTCTTAACACATCCAATTAAAGAGGTTATAAATTTTTCAAAGCTGGATTTAATACGGGGAAAAAAAATTAGAGGATTGAAAAATAAATCTAAAAATTTTAAAGTGCCTATGATGCAATAAAATATAATTCTTTTGAACCATTTATACACCATAATGCTATCATTTGACATAGCTTTTTCATATAAAACCACAGTTACTAAGCTAAGAAAAAAGGATTTGTTTAAAATCCATAATATTGCTATGCCTGCAATATTATTAATTAGAGCTATCATAGTCTTTGGGAGGAATTTAAGTTTCTTATGAAAATAAAATACTAGGGACCTAATCCTGCTCCCATTGAAGCCAATGGGATTCTTCCATTGACTTTAATGGATTTTGGATCAAGTCTTATGGGCCTGCTCACATTGAACAAAATGGCAAAATTCATATTGACTTCAGTGGTACAGAATCATGCCCTGATAGCACTTCCTAGAATAAGGAAGAGTGGAGGGTCTCTGTGCAAGATACTGTATCTGAATCCTATAGTGCAATACTCTTGCTAGTCCAACGGTAATCCTCTACTGAGCAGAGACCAGCAGTGGTTATGAACACTGGTTCCTCAAGAAGGATGAAGAAAGTGCATCACATTTTTTACTTGTAACCTAGCATAAGTTTCAAGCTCAATTTCTAGAAACAGAGACTAGTACTTTAGACTATTACACTATTATAGTGATTTCAGCAGGTGGAGGTCCTTGTCATTTCAAGATCCTCTTGTACAACCACATGAGCACATTGCAGTTCCAAAGATCTTACAACTGAAAGTCTTGATCTTGTAAAGATTTATGCCCGTCTCTAACGTTGCACACTGCATCATCCCATTGGTTTCACTGAGACAATTCAGAATATGTAAAACTATGTGCAGATGTAAATCTTTGTGGGATTGAGACTAAATTAAGATGAACAACTAGTGGGTGAAACACATGGTGGGAGTCAGGGAGATAGCTGGAGGGTAACAGCGCTAAGAACACAAGAAAGATTAATTAGAAATCCTTATTGGCCTGCTGCCAACACCAGCTGAGGTGCAAGAAGTTGGGATTATGGCATCATCCTTGCTTCTCCTGGAATCAGTCTTCTGGGGCTGATAGTGCTGGTGGCTGCACTAACTACTCCCCCCAGCCCTGCATTCCCTAGTGCTACAGCCAGATTTTGGCTGCCCCCTTCAAAGATGTACTGGGGCAGGGTGGGGGGGTGAAGGGCTCCCCTTATCTTTTCCAGCTTGCCCCAGGTAAACCATCATCTGGTCCATAAGGGGGAAATGATCATTACTTTTTCCATGGGGAAAATAAATCACTCACATTATTGATAACAAACTCAAAAACAATATACTTGTTTAGTAAGATGTGAATTTCTTCCACACTCACAAACATGTTAGAATGAAAAATTCTTGTTTTGGAAATTATTTCACTGGGTTCCTTTATCTGGGGGGACCTGTCACTGTGCACAGGAAATAATGAAAATAAATCCCATGGCGTTTATAAAATGGTGCCACGCAAAAGGTGGGCCCTAAATACATTTGTACAATTAAAGCTGACAAGACCCAGGAGGAGAAAAGATGAGAAAATGAAGAGGTGGATTGAATCTTTGTTTCGCAGACAGTTAAGTGTTACTTTTTTACACCTATGAAGAGCAAAAACCATATACATTCAGTCTGAAAGGTTTTTAATTTAGAATAAAGGAACCATAAGAGTCAAATCTCTGTGACAGAACACAGGGCATCCTAACACCCTACATCACTTTACTTCATAAAAATGGAAGTTGACCCTTCAGACAGCAGGCTCCATGAAGTGCTAAGATGTTGAATGCTGAAAACAGTTACACAGCTACATATAGAACAGTTAGTCTATGAGGCTCGCTTAAATCAATACTGGTTAAAGAGATATTTGATACGCAATAGTCAAATATAGTAATGCAGCAAAGCCCTTTAAAATGCATCTTTGATATGGTAGTAAGCCACATGTTCAAAATACATTTCCATTACCCCAAAAGTTAAAATAGAAAGTCACTCAAAATGAACGTTAGTGGAAACTGCCAAGTTTCATATGATTGTGACAAAGCTTCAAATTTCACATGATTTTGGTGGAACCCATAATGTACAGAAACGGACACATATTCATCGGAAAGTTTAGTGAACCTTTCAGCACTGAGTTACAAGTTTGTCACAAAATCAGAAACCAGGTGAGCTGTATATTCTTAGGGGTTTTGTGTAGCAAGAGGTATGAACCACAAAGATCCAAATATGGATTTCCCTAAAATTTACATCCAAGGTTTTGGCTCAGGCTGCTGTAGGAGACAGAGGACAAGAGCTAAGTTCAGAACTAGAGAAGTCCCTCAGAGTTAAAAGTAGGTCAGCGCAGGACACTGGAGGTTTGGTTCTGGCACATCTAGGGTTTGTTGCAAATATTTTGTACTGCTGCAGTTTCTCTTTTAACAAGATATTTGTATTGCCAAGATTCATAGATACCAAGGCTAGAAGGGACCATTGTGATCATCTAGTCTGACCTCCTGTGTAACCCAGGTCATAGAACTTCCCCGAAATAATTCCTAAAACATATCCCCACTTTGTTGTTGGTTTTTTGAGTCACTGTTTTCCAAGACAGAGTCCTCCCATCCTGCAAGTATGATGTGCCTTTTTTTGTTCCTAGATGTATACATTCACATTTAGCCATATTAAAAACATATTGTTTGCTTGTGCCCAGCTTACAAATTGATCCAGATTGCTCTGTATCAGTGACTTTGAGTACTTCATTATTTAGCACTCTCCCAATTTTGGGGTCATCTGCAGAGGCTTGTTCACCTGCACATCTACCAATGTGATATATGCCATCATGTGCCAGCAATGCCCCTCTGTCATGTACATTGGCCAAACCAGACAGTCTCTACGTAAAAGAATAAATGGACACAAATCAGACGTCAAGAAATATAACATTCAAAAACCAGTCGGAGAACACTTCAATCTCTTTGGTCACTCGATTACAGACCTAAAAGTCACAATATTACAACAAAAAAAACTTCAAAAACAGACTCCAATGAGAGACTGCTGAATTGGAATTAATTTGCAAACTGGACACCATTAAATTAGGCTTCAATAAAGACTGGGAGTGGATACGTCATTACACAAAGTAAAACTATTTCCCCCATGTTTAATCCTCCCCCCCACACACACACACTGTTCCTTACACGTTCTTGTCAACTGCTGGAAATGGCTCATCTTGATGATCACTACAAAAGGTTCCCCCCACTCGTCCCCCCCCCCGCCCTCCTGCTGGTAATAGCTCACCTTAAGTGACCACTCTTGTTACAGTGTGTATGGTAACATGTTCTCTGTGTATATAAAATCCCCCTACTGTATTTTCCACTGCATGCATCCAATAAAGTGAGCTGTAGCTCAAGAAAGCTTATGCTCAAATAAATTTGCTAGTCTCTAAGGTGCCACAAGTACTCCTTTTCTTTTTGAAAACTTTCAGTTATGTTTTCTTCCAAGTCATTGATAAAAATGTTAAAAAGAAAGTCAAGAATTGATCCCTGCAAGACCCCACTAAAAAGACTCCCACTCAAATGATTCCCCATTTATAGTTACATTTTAAGATCTAGCAGCCAGTTTTTAATTCATTTAATGTGGGCCATATTAATTTTATATCATTCTAGGATTCGGGTTCTGTTTTTCTTAATCAAAATGTCACGTGGTACCAAGACAAATGCTTTACAGAAATCTAAATATATTCCATGAATACTATTACCTTTGTCAACCAATTTTAATCTCAGCTAAAGAAAAAAGTTAGTTTTTCAGGATCTATTGTCCATAAGCACTTGTTGATGAGAATTCATTATCTTACCTTCCTTTAATTCTTTATTAATTGAGTCCCATATCAGCTGCTCCATTATCTTTTCCAGGATTAATAGACTGACAAGCCTATAATTAGCCAGGTCATCCTGTTTATCCTTTTTAAGTATTGGGACAACATTAGCTTTCTTCCAGTCTTTTGGAACTTTCCCCGTGTTCCAAGACTTGACAAAACAAACAACATTAATGATCCAGCAAGCTCCTCCAGCAGCTTTTTTAAAATTCTTGGATGCACGTTATCTGGACCTGCTGGTAGCAGCTGCTTAAACATCCTCCTGAGATACTAGTGGAACAGAAAAGGTAAGTCATGTCCTCCATCACCACCTCCATCTGATTTTATGGTGCCCTGATGTTCCAGACCAACTTGGTGCCCTACCCCCATATACACTTCCCTCTGGCCATCTATGCCTTAGTCATCTCTGCTGAGAAAGTTTACCAAGAGCATCTGACTGTAGCAGAGATCACAAATGCTTGCTTTGAGCCAGCCAACCAGATGGCAAATTGTGACCATCACCAGGCAAATACATGGCCTGCAGCCTGTTGTACCGTGGTGGTATAGGTCCCAAAGATGTCAGTACTGCTATTGCCGCCATATATGCCACCATCAAGACCAAGCATAGCATCCAGTTTGTGGACTGGTGCCTAACAGGCTTCAAGGTTGGTATCAACTGTTAGTGACCTGCCCAAGGTGCAGCAGGCTCTGTGTATGCTGAACACCACAGCTGTTGTGGAGGCCTAGGCTCATCTGAGCCACAAGTTTGACCAGAGGTATTCCAAGCATGCCTTTTTTCCACTGGTAATTAGGGGAGCATATGGAAGGAGGAGAGTTCTCAGACGCTTGGGAGGACATGGCTTCCCTAGAGAAGGAATATGAATCTCCATTTGTTCAGATTCTTTTTGTTACAAATGTACTTTAAAAAATCCTTATAGTCCTGAACTCTGCAGATTTCTCCTCGTGTCCCTTTGCATGCCTTATCAAATTTCTACAATTCCTTGCTTTTGATTTATATTCAGTAGTATCAACTTCCCCTTTCTTCCACTGGTTATATATTATGTATAGCTGCCTTCATTCCTCTTCTAAGCCACGTTAGCATGATCCATGCTGTATTTCATTTGTAAGTGTGCTTAGTTTGAAATATTAACGATTTTCTCATTCTCAGTTCAAACTCCTATTTATTTCCTAGGCCAGTAGCAAATTGATTTACAATAGGCACTTTTCTCCAGCTGGTGAAGTCCTTTCCATTTAACAAAGAACAAATTCCACTTTTTCCCCCCATTAGTGCTATTATAATTGTTGCCACTCTCATTACTACTTATTCAATATCATACTGGCTTTACAATACTGAAGAAAGTGTTAGAATAAGTGCTCCCTCAAGAGTCAGAACTTTACATTTCAATGATGAACTATGAATCCATCAAGAATTGAAGATGGAATGTGATGCTTCTCAGCTTGGATTACTATTACTCTATACAGGCATGGCCTAACGCCTGCCGTCTTTACTCAGGCCAAATTCCCACTGAAATAAATCTTTTACTCCAGGCATAAGGAATAGATACATAATAAGTTTAAAATAGTCTGCATAAATTGCATCATAATAATGTATGTTTTAATGGAAAAAAGATTGACAGGTTATGGTATGTGTAAGATGGTGGAATTCCCAGCCAGCTCCAAAAACAACCAAGCAACCAAACAAACAAACAAAAAAAAAACTATCCACAGAGTCAAAAAGTCACCCCTCCTGCTGTCTGAATTATTAACAAACATGATTCCAAAATAACTCCAGCCTTCTCTAAGAACAGCCAAGATTAAAGTGTTCCTACCCTTAGGACCTATCTGATCCTGGCTCTGGTTCCATGTGCTAGAGGGCTGCTTCGACCGCCCATATATTCAAGGTGAAGTCCAATGAGTCATATCTGTGCCAAGGAGTGTCAACTTGCAGCTCTATCCAGGGTCCTAGCACCTGGTCTCAGAGTGTGTCACCAGGAGAAACCCAACACTCTGGAGCAGGCCTGATCCTGTAGCCACTACTAATGTCAGTGGTTGCAGAGAACTCAATGCAACTACTCATCTGTGTAAGACTAGTCATGTGAGGAAGAGTTACAGAATGGGGAGGCTCTTCATTTATTAGCTGAAGTTTATATCTTCATTAGAACATTGTGAGAAAAGTACCATTTTCTTATAAAGGACCCACTGAATCCTGCTACTACAGCCCCCGAGACTTCCCAGGCAGCAGAAAAAGAAAATTAAAAAATGCAGGAATAGTGCATTAAGAGGTAGAGATGGGAAAATTAGCTCTGATAAAATAAGGCTATATCCCTGAACCTCTTTCCATTTTTAGAACTGAGCATAACCATTTATGAAAATCTGAAACGATCAGACAAGCTTTCCTCCACTACCACCATCTGCCTTTGCACTGTCAAGTTCCAGCAGAAAGTGGAAGTGCCAACATATTGCATTGGCATTTCCAGCTACCATTAGAAGCAGAAGTGCTAGAAATCCCACAAGATTAGCTTGCAGATTCAAGAGATTCAAATAGTTCACATAAAGTATCGGAAGTGTTTGATGCTTTTCCAAACTTTATCACCATACTTTTCAAGACTGGCTTTATCACAACTGGTGAATAACAAGTCTTTGCCAGGCTTCATGAAGGTCATCTGAAAGAGAAGAACCCAACTCTTGGGAAAGGCAAAATATGAAAGCTGATCATGGTCTAATAATGCACTTAATATAGTAAGATCTCCCAAAGATATGGCAATTTCTTCCCATCTGTCTCACTGGCCACTTAACTCAGTTTCTGACCAGCCTTGCATGTAGCCCTTTTTGAGTCGTGGGTCCTATTGTTTGAGCTATTTTACACCAAAAGGCATATCATAAATATAAAGGGAAGGGTAAACCCCTTTAAAATCCCTCCTGGCCAGAGGAAAAATCCTCTCACCTGTAAAGGGTTAAGAAGCTAAAGGTAACCTCGTTGGCACCTGACCAAAATGACCAATGAGGAGACAAGATACTTTCAAAAGCTGGGAGGAGGGAGAAAAAACAAAGGGTCTGTGTCTGTCTGTATGCTGCTTTTTCCGGGGACAGAACAGTAATGGAGTCTTAGAACTTTTAGTAAGTAATATAGCTAGGTATGTTTTAGATTATGATTTCTTTAAATGGCCGAGAAAAGAACTGTGCTGAATAGAATGACTATTCCTGTCTGTGTGTCTTTTTTGTAACTTAAGGTTTTGCCTAGAGGGATTCTCTATGTTTTGAATCTAATTACCCTGTAAGGTATCTACCATCCTGATTTTACAGAGGTGATTCCTTTACTTCTATTAAAAGTCTTCTTGTAAGAAAACTGAATGCTTTTTCATTGTTCTAAGATCCAAGGGTTTGGGTCTGTGGTCACCTATGCAAATTGGTGAGGATTTTTACCAAACCTTTCCCAGGAAGTGGGGTGCAAGGGTTGGGAGGACTTTGGGGGGAAAGACGTGTCCAAACTACGTTTTCCCAGTAAACCCAGTTAAAGTTTGGTGGTGGCAGTGGAAATTCCAAGGGCAAAGGGTAAAATTAATTTGTACCTTGGGGAAGTTTTAACCTAAGCTGGTAAAAGTAAGCTTAGGAGGTTTTCATGCAGGTCCCCACATCTGTACCCTAGAGTTCAGAGTGGGGAAGGAACCTTGACAAGGCACTTAGCTACTTCTTATGATTGTCTGAATGAAGGATGGCTATCACACCCACCAGCAACCAGGTTTCACCTAACCTCTATTATAACAATACGTGCTCTTTGATTTATGGTGCTCAAGAGACAAGATACTGCATGAGGCACCAGCCATAATTTCCTTAAGATCTTCTTCCTAAGCCAAGCTAGAGTGAAAGTGTTGCTTAGATTTCTAAGGACAGAGTTAAAAAACTAGATGAACCTAGATTAAATGATCTCAGGGTAAAACTAATTTAGATGCTTTCTCAACTTGAGCCTTTTTAGTCCACTACATAGAGTTTACTGGATGCCTTGCAATATAATAAAATAAAAGGGCTTCCACGTGTTGGTGAATTAAATCTCAGTTCCTAGGAAATAGGTTTTGCAACTGGCCATTTATTTATTACATTGTGACCTTATTCAGAAGGCCAAATTGTTATTTAATTTTAAGCCATTCTTAAAGCAAAAAAAAAAAAATCTGGTGCCCATTTTCGGGAAGATGGTAAAAGATCAGTGCACCTAAATATTTCATTGCTGTGGAGAATTATTGTTTCATTATCTGTTTCAGAGACTCCTTATAGTAATTTCCATCTCCTTTATTAACAGAATCAATAAAAACGGTTCTGTGTAGGTAGAAAAATCGCCTGGGTCCGACTTACATGAATGTAGACAGTTAATGACTACCAGTTCTTATTTTGCCCTTTATAGCCCCTTACATTTCATGACTGGATTATCTAGATTAGGTATATCCTTACCTGGGTAGCTCATGTGAACAATACCTTTTAGAAAATAATGGAACAGATGGCACTGTTCCCAATAAGAGTGGCACTACCCTTTATGAAGAACAGATGTGTAACTGAACAAACACCACACTTAAATTGCACAGTGACTGATACCAGAAGGATTTGAAAAGCTATTTCAAAGCTCTTGAAGGAGGATACATTAGCCACACTACTCACCAGTCTTTTGTGCTTCAAAATCATGCCATGGTCTTTTGTTTTGACTACATTTTTGAAATATGGCACAAGTTAAATTTAAACCTTTGTAATAAATGGTACTATTCATTCTTTTGAGACTCTGGAGAAGTTGTCATTAATTTAATTGGGCCAAATGGGCAAGTAAATGGGAATTTTGCTTGAGTAAGAAAGTTAGCTAAGGACTTCAAGATTCAACCCATATCACAGAAATGTAGGTCTGGAAGGAGCCTCAAGAGGTCATCTAGTCCACCTCCCTCATGTTGAGGCAGGACCAACTATACCTAGACCATCTGTGATAGGGGTTTGTCTAACCTGTTTTTAAAAACCCTCAATGATGAGGATTCATCAACCTCCCTTGGAAGCCTATTCCAGGGCTTAACTATCCTTAGAGTAGATATTAAGAAAAATTTCTAACCTGAAATCTCCTTTGCAGCAGACTAAGCCCATTACTTCTTGTCCTACCTTCAGTGAACGCAGAGAAAAAAATAGTCACCGTCCTCTTTATAACAGCCCTTCATACATTTGAGGATGTATGTCCATCCTCAATCATTTCTTCTCTAGACTAAACATGGCCAGTTCTTTCAACTTTTCCTCACAGGTCATGTTTTCTAAATGTCTTTTTGTTGTTACTTTCCTCTGGACTCTCTTCAGTTTTGTCCACATCTTTCTTAAAGTATAGTGCCCAATTCTGGACACCATACTCTAGCTGACAGACCCATCTGAGTGCATTGTGTGGCCAGCTATCTGGATAGAGTTGGTCATGCATGGTGTCAGGTCTTGTGGTTTCTAGAAAAGCAACTTTTAAAAAAAAATAATAATGTGGCCACATTCTGGTTTCAGAATACATCTGCATCGCTAACACTAAACTGAGAGGGAGCTACATATGCATATCAGAAGACAGACTACTGGTGTGTCTTATCCCCATGAGCTTTACTGTACCTTTCTCTGAACCACCTGGTTCTGGACACTGTCTGAAATAGGATAAACTAGAAGAATCAAATCTGATTGTATAACCAATTTCTAAGGCTAACACTTTTTAATTTAGTCACCAACCAACCAGAATTCAACTACTTTGGGGGCTTTACTTCAGCTTGATTCATTAGCACAATTAGATTTGCTGTTACGGAATTCATGAGGGTCTCGGATTCTATTCTGCTTTGGGAACCAAAATAAAAGTAGGATCAAATCATGCGATTAAAATCAAAATCTATAGAGAATAGATGCCTGCTTTATTTGATGCAGGAGAAGCTAAAAGTGGTACAACAGCAAGATAGTCAGGGACCAGACCAACTAAGACCAGCTGCTGGCCTGCTCCCTAACTGTGCTGCTAGGCAACCAGTAAGCCCAGCTGCACGGCCTCTCAGGCTGGTCCCAGCTCCTGATCTGCTGCTGGTTTAGCATTCCTGCCTATCAGCCTAGTTTCCACAGCAGTTCAGAGGTTGCTCAACGGATACCATGCCTGCAGCTGTGCTTGCCCTTGCTCCTGCTCATTTCAGCCCCCACTCTCCTCTGGTTTCAGACTTCTGGCTGTGATCCCCACCCCACCTCGTTTTGCCTCTGGCTTAAAACTCTGGTTGACCCTCTGATTCTGGCATTCCACTTCTGTTTCTCCAGTACTAATCCCCTGGTCTGCCTGTGGCTTACAACTCCAGTTTACTCCCCGCACCCTAGCACTTGGTTTTTGCCCCCTCCAGTACTGGTCCTAGGCTCATTTCCTGGATTCTGCCCACCCTGGACCCAATTCTAACTGGCAGGCTGAACTCTTGCCACCCGGCCCATGGGCAGTCAGGCCTAGTGATGAAGACAACAAAGATTTAGAACTACTACTTATGAACTCTTTCAGATGCTGGATAGTGAACAGGGCAATGATACTGAAATGCAGTGAGTTTTCCAAGTTATGTAATATGCTCTAATGCACCTGCTCTCATTTCTGACCTGTCTCAAAATCTCCCAATTTTCTTACAAGGAATTCCTGGGAAAGATGGTGGTCCCTGACTGATCATGAATGGTTGAAAAACACCACATATGCTTTCTACCAGAGAGGTAATTTAGTGGGGGGGTGAGGAGGGGGAGAACCAAAGATGTTGTACTACATTTTTAACTTCCCATCTGCTTGAATTTCCAGATATTGCAGTTCTAACCACAATTAAAATACACAGGGATGAACAGTTGAGAAGAAAACATGTCAAAGGGGGCTTCAAGCTAGCTACACCTCAGTGTTTAAGTCTTTGGGAAAGATTTCATTCTCGGAATTAAAACTATTTCAATAGAATTCTATGAAAATACCATCAATTAGATCCTAGGGTAGTTAAGACAGTACAGAACCTACTGTACCTAGGGTTGCCAACTGTCTAAGCACACAAACCCAAATATCCTTGCCCCACCCCTGGGCTGAGGCCCCGCTCCTTCACCGAGGCCTGTCCCACTCACTCCATCTTCCCTCCCTCCGTTGCTCCCTCTCCCCCACCCTCACTCACTTTCCCCGGGCTGGGGTAAGGGGTTGGGATGCAAGCTCTGGACTGGGGCCCGAGGAGTTCAGAGTGTGGGGAGGGGGGGCTCTGGGCTGAGGCAGGGGTTTGGGGTGTGAGAGGGGCTGAGGGCTCTGGCACAGCGAGGCTAAGGCAGGCTCCTTGTCTGCCCTGGCCCAGCGCCACTCCCAGAAGTGGCTGGCATGTCCCTGCAGCCCTGGGGAGGCAGGGGTCTCTGCATGCTGCCCGCATCCCAAGCGTCAACTCCGCAGCTCCCATTGTCCAGGAACTGTGGCTAGCGGAAGCTCCGGGGGCAGAGCCTATCTTGCTGCACCACCGACCGGGAGCTGCCCCAGGTAAGCAGGGCCAGGGGGCTCCGCGCGTTGCTCCCTCCTTGCACCATGCCCAGAAGCAGCCAGCACATCCCTATAGCCCCTGAGGGGGGCAGGCAGGGAGCTCCAGGCACCACCCCCACTGTTCTGATTGGCTGCACTTCCTGGACAATGGGAGTTGTGGAGTCAGCACTCGTGGCATGGGCAGACCCGTGTCCCCCCGTCCCCCCCAAGGGCCACTTCTAGAAGCAGTGCAGAGCCAGGCTGCTTCTGGAAGCAGTGCAGAGCCAGGGCAGGCAAGGAGCCTGCCTTATCCCCGCCAGACTTTTAGTAGCTTAAGATCTCCCGGTTTGGCTTCAGTAGCCTCCAGGAGATAGAGCCTGATTCTGGGAGACTCCCAGCAAAACCGGGAGGGTTGGCAACCCTAATTGTACTAAGTGCTAACAAACAGATTGAATTCCCTAATCTTAAGTGTAACCCTTCTGCCCGTCAGAGTTGGCAGCAACAAGGGCCGGGTTCAATATCTAGGGGATCCATTCCAATAACACAATGCAAACCGGCTCGAGCCCCCACCCAGTGACCTGGGACAAATATATACCACCCTCGCTGGGCGCCTCCAAGAGGCAATACTTCCCCTCTCGCAAGCACATAGTCTGAGTGTAGCAAAAGCCTTTTAATAACAGAGAGAAACAATGTGGCATTATGTTTGGGAAACACCACCAACAGGATTCATAACAAAACCCATGAGCAAAAACCCACCCCAAGCAAATTGGGGCATGCCCTTTTCCCTTTGGTTCTTGAGTCCAGCAACCCCAAATCACTCAAAGTCCCAAAAGTCCAATGCCCCAAAAGTCTCTGCCCCTGGTCAGGGTCGCCCCACGAACTCCTTCGCTCAGCTCCACGGCCCACAAGCAGCTCCTGCCATCCACAAACTGCTCCACCAGCCGGTCCACAAGGCACTCCAGCCGGCCCGCCAACTGCTCCACAATATATCTTCCGGCTCCCCCACTACTTAACACAACACTCAGTGATTTCAGCTCTTAGGTGAATTCAGCTTGTAGTAGGGGAGCCCCAGTGCTGGTGCACTGTCAGCCCAAAATGAGCTCAGCAGCCTATAACTAGACTTCTAATGAAATCAAAATTAGCTCTGATATTCCACAGTGGAGAGAGGAGGAAGTGCAATTAGCATGTAAGGCCCTCACCAAGGGGCCCATGCCACCAAGTATTAGTACTTGTCCCCAGCCTCTCTCCATTCACACAGTTTTGGAACCCATGACCCTTGCCTAGCGAGTGCTACTTAGTTGATGGTGAATCCCATCATCATAACAAAAGGCCACGTACAGTTCCAAGCACAGTTCCCATAATCAGGGTAATAACAATTTATTCTTCCTGCCCCAATAACAGAGACACTGGGGATCCCACAGCAGCCAAAGTGACCATTTGGGCAGCTATGGCCTCATTCTAGGCGGGGTGGATGTGCCTATGCAAATGAGATCGGCCCCTGAAGTTCTTTTCCACAACTTGCCACACCTCACCACCAGATGTCAGGGTGGAGCTCATCCTGACACTGCTTACATAAGTATTTGGGGAAGGACGAGGGCTGTTTAAGGGGAACATCGGAGTAGTCCAAACAGGAAGTTTCCCCATGCCTAACACTTTTGTCATATTAATCACCTTGCAACCATTAATGGAAGTAAAATGTATGTCTACTCCTGCCAGCTTTAATGTTACCCTTGTGAAACATGTACGGTCTTTCAAAATAATTTTGAAGTCCTCAAGTAGTAGTTTTGTTAATAAATGTGTCACAGGCAAAACAGAACAGTCATCCTCTTACAAGACACATACAGAAATAGAAACACTACAGAAAATATAACTTGATAAAGAACTTTTCTAGTCCAAGGTAAAATTAGAAGAGAACCATACCACATTCTGATCTGTTTCACATTATAGGATTCAGTTCCACAATTTAGATAGAATTCTGTTTCTCAGAGACATACTATACTAGCGATTATATATAATCCCATACTGATTTCTTTGTTCTGAATTAAATGCATTTATAGAAACTTTGTGTTTAAACCTAGGACACATCTGAGGTTTTTGTTCCAGTTATTTCATTCAGCAGCCCTCTTTCTTGATTATTTATTTCATTTTAAGCCAGTAGCATTCTACATACTTCAAAGCTGTTCTTTGATGGCTGCTGAAAAATGGTTCACAAGATAATTTTATATTTGTGTTTGACAGAGAAAAAAATTACATGACAAAAAGCAACTCAGTAAATCAGTGAGAATAAGCCAAAAGGAAAATGAAAGTATCTCCCTACAAGTATGAACTTAATTACTACTAGAAAGAAGTAGCAGAAAATGTTTCCACAGATGTTATTTTGAATGCAGATTTCAATTTGACCACATCTGCGACCGTTTCATGTTTACATGCTGCGAACATTCCTTTGCTTGAGTTTTCCTGCTGTGAAAACTCATGAAAAGCTCATTTTAAATCCAAGTGCTTGAATAGTTGAACACCTTTTTTTAAATTGTATATTCAGTTGTAATATTCAAAAGTACACGTTTCACATTGTGCTTGTTAATGACCTACACAACTCATCTAATCCAGGTACAGAAATGTAACATGATTTATGTAAAATCCCTGATAAAGACTGGAGTTACAGTTGAGTACATAGCAATAACAAAGGATAAAAATATTACAGGGGTGTTGTATGTATCCCCATTACAAACTCAGGAAATTCAGCATTAATGGTTAAGCTTAAAAATTGGGCGGTCGATTAATTGCAGTTAACTTTTGCACTTTTAAACAATAGAATACCAATTGAAATGTATTAAATATTTTCAGATGTTTTTCTACATTTTCAAATATATTGATTTCTATTACACCACAGACTACAAAGTGCACAGTGCTCACTTTATATTATTTTTATTGCAAATATTTGCACTGTAAAAATGATATAGTATTTTTCAATTCACCCCATACAAGTACTGTAGTGCAATCTCTTTATCATGAAAGTTAAACTTAGAAGTGTAGACTTTTTTCTGTTACATAACTTCTCTCAGAAACAAAACATTGTAAAACTTTAGCGCCTACAAGTCCACTCAGTCCTACTTCTTGTTCAGCCAATTGCTAAGACAAACAAGTTTGTTTACATTTACAGGAGATGCTGCTGCCTGCTTATTTACAGTGTCACCTGAAAGTGAAAACAGGCCTTTGCATGGCACTTTTATAGCCAGCATTGCAAGATATTTGTGCGCCAGATATGCTAAACATTCGTATGCCCCTTCATGCTTCGGCCACCATTCCAAAGGACATGCTTCCATGCTGATGATGCTCATTAAAAAAATGTGTTAATTAAATTTGTGACTGAACTCCTTGGGGGAGCCGAAGACATACAGTTCTCCATTTTACCTGCATTCTGCCATATATTTCATGTTATAGTGTCTTGGATGATGACCCAGCACATGTTCGTTTTAAGAACACTTTCACAGCAGATTTGACAAAATGCAAAGATACCTATTTAAGATTTCTAAAAATAGCTACAGTACTCAACCCAAGGTTTAAGAATCTGAAGAGGCTTCCAAAATCTGAGAGGAACAAGGTGTGGAGCATGCTTTCAAATGTCTTAAAAGAGCAACACTACAATGCAGAAACTACAGAACCTGAACCACCAAAAAATAAAATCAACCTTCTGCTGGTGGCATCTGACTCAGATGATGAAAATGAACATGCATCGGTCCGCTCTGCTTTGGATTGTTATTGAGCAGAACCCATCATCAGCACGGACACATGTCCTAGGGAGTGGTGGTTGAAGATGAAGGGGCATATGAATCTTTAGCGCATCTGGCATGTAAATGTCTTGCAACGCCAGTTACAACGGTGCCATGCGAACGCCTGTTCTCGCTTTCAGGTGACATTGTAAACAAGACGTAGGCAGCATTATCTCCTGCAAATTGTAACCAAACTTGTTTGTCTGAGCATTTGGCTGAAGTAGCACTGAGTGGACTTGTAGGTTCTAAAGTTTTACATTGTTTTATTTTTCAATTAAGTTTTTTACATAAATTCTACATTTGTAAGTTCAACTTTCATGACAAAGAGATTGCAATACAGTACTTGTATTAAGTGAATTGAAAAATACTATTTCTTTTGTTATTTACAGAGAAAGTATTTGTAATAAAAATTAATAAAGTGAGAACTGTACACTTTGTATTCTGTGTTTATAATTTAAATACATTTGAAAATGTAGAAAACATCCAAAAATATTTAAATAAATGGTATTCTATTATTGTTTAAATCGCACGATTAATTTTTTTAATCGCTTGACAAGCCTACTTAAAAGAAATCCAAACAAGTTAAGATATGGAAATGCACAGTTAAGGGCTAAATACTCTGACAACAGTATGGTGTATGTCCTTTGCCAGTTGGCATAAAGAGGCAGTTACTGAACAATCTACTCATGCTACGTTCCCACTAATGAAGCAGAGACACTTGTAAAAACTTACAGTGAAAAGAGTTTCCAGTGTGCAGAGTCACCTGTCCAACAACTGTGTTGACAGCAAAGAGTGAAATTTCGGCGCAAAATGCAGAGCACTTTCTGAGGGTGTCTAACGCCTCACTGGATTGGCCACTTAATGAACTGAGTTTCTGTTGCTCCCATTGACATTGATGTTAAAATTCCCAGTCTGAGTAGCTGGTATGAAACTGGAACTTAAATCACATGGGCCAATCCTGAAATATTTACTCATCAGATTCTCCATTGACTTTAGTAATAAATGAAGTCTAGGATTTTTAAAGGAATCCAAGGAAATTAAGGTTCCCAATTCCCTTGGGAGTTGGGCACGGAACTTTATTAGGCAACTCTGAAAATCCTAGCCCAAGTTATTTGTTTCAGGGTCTCTTTCGTAGAGATTGCACAACACTCACAGGTCACTTATTCAAGGCATGCGGGTGTGAGGGAGAGGGTGGAGTGATTCTGCACGATTTCTTCCACATTTGAGGTCAAATGCTGCATGCCTTACTCATATAGTTACTTACTGAAGTTAATGGGACTACTTGTTTTCTAGATTTGCAAAATGCCTCATTCTCCAGAATAAAGCATCTCTTTGGACAGAACTGACTTGCATTTTGCTGGTACTGTCCTGGATTTCAAGAAACACTGATAATCCCCCAATGACTTAATCCATGACAGGCCAGCTGGAACTGATGGTTAAACTCAAACTAAGGAATGATAATATCTACATAGCTCCCTAATTCTCCGTAGAAGAGAGAATAAAGGAGGGTAAATATACATGAATCTAAATTAATAAGAACTGTACCTCTCCTGCAATCCTTTTTCACATGCAAAATCTTTTCTTGTATGTCTGTTTCTTTTTGAGTTTAGACATATGCAAATAGCAGAGTATGTATAAGGCCTCTATTACCATAGTATCTGAGCACTTCACAATCTTAAACATATTTATTTATTGTCACAACTCCATTGTAAGGTAGGGTAACACTTTTATCCACATCTTACAGATTGGGAACTGAGGCCCAGAGAAGCTAACTGGCTTGTCTTAGGTCACACACAAAGTCTCCAGCAGAGCAGGGACTTGAACCCAGGTCACCCAAGTAGTAGACTAGTGCCCTAACCATTGTACCTCCCTTCCTTGACAAGTTAGTAATATTCAGATCCCTATGTGAAGTGACATCTTTACTTCATCCTATCCTCACAAATAAAAGATAAATTTATTTTGGACATTAACTGAAGAGAGACAATAATAGATATTGAGAATCAGTCCAGCAGGGTGAGTCTTGACACTCTATGCAAAACCACCACCTGCAAAGATGTATGTGAACGTGTGCAATTCCCTAGCACTGTGTGCTTTATATGTTTTTGAGTTCTGTTCAGAATTAATAATATTTTGAAATACAGCTGTAAAATCAGTTTTATGTAATATGGAGGAAGGCAGCCACCTTCTCCAGCTACCTGTACCTTCCCCCCTTGTAATTTTATTGAATTGAATATTAGCCATTTCCATATAATGTATTTCTCTCTGAACACTGCAGTAGTCTTTTATCACTTGGAATTTACCTGAAGTATAAATATCTGAAAGAGGATTTTAGCAGAACATTCAGACAAACCATTACATTAATCTTTGGTTCAGGTACAGGTGTACATTAGTTAAATCTAATCTGCAACTACAAACACTTATGTGCTAATTAATCATGGTTACTTGGTTATTGCATAGTGTCACTACAGGGCACAGTTAAGATTGTTTGGGTGCCCTTAACTGTGCATTTAGAGACAATTTCTGCAAGTGCCCAGTGAACAGAACTGGATGCTGCAGAAAGACGTACCTGAGGTTCACTGATTGATATCTGCAAGGCAAGGTTAAGACAGGCAGAGTCTTGAGGAGTTGGCTAGTGAGGTGGATAGACTATGGTGCCCAGCAGCCATCTCACAAGAGTAAGCTCCAGCAAAGCTCTCTAAGAGGTGGCTCAGGGTTCCCAGAGGAGAACCCCACAGTAATAGATAGTAAAGAAATGAGCTGCAGAAGGGCCATGATGCTGTGCTGCAGTGGGCTACTCTAACCTGTTCAGTTTTTTTTTCCCCCACCAGACCACGTTCACTCTTCCTCTATCACTAGTAACTTCATACATTTCATGGGGTTTTACAGAGTTTATATTTTAAGTGACTGTATTAAGATCTATAAACAGGAGAACAAACAAACTGCCTTTTTTAATATAAAGCAGACCATAAATTGGAATATTGTCCTAGATTCACATAGCCATTTCTACCAAGCAACTGCAGTCCTTGACTCTGTTTTCTCTGTAAAGTATCTTAAACTAATTATTACATGGTTCTGGGAAATTGGCAGAGTCCCCTGCTACCCATTAACTGGCATGACACTCCTTTGTACATTGAGGGAGCAGAAGGATTTATAGTATGAAACATTTGCCTCGTTATGTGCATATCTATATGGGTAGCTACCACCAGAACAGATACAATAGCATAACAAAGTTCACACATTACTCAATCACTGAGAGCTCAGTCATGAGCCTGGCTGCCACACCTTTGAAGGAGAGCAAGGGGCTTTAGGGGGAACTACCCACATCAGACCCCGTATGAGTGGGAGAACAGCTGTCTCTGGGCTGAAACTTCCCTTCCCATGGAGGTGGGCAGCGATGGAGAATAAGAAGAACTTTCTATGGTAATTAAGTGCCTAAATACCTTTGAAGATCTGGGCCTTTGTGCTTTGGAGTCCAGAGCCCAGCCAGTGCAGCTGACCTAGCACAAAAGGAAGAAATAAGCTCGGGGGCTAGTGCAGCTTACTTCTCCTGTGGAGCAATAGGGAAGCTAGGAGCAAACTGAAACTGGAGTTACAACTCTGTCCTTGCGCTGCCGCTGACTTGCAGAGTGCCCAGAAGGAATTCCTGACCACTTTCAATAGCACTGATGATGATTAGATATTCTGAGACCTCTTTAAGTCACCTGCTTCTAACTATCCAATTAGCCCATAATGACCACAGCAATGTTTTGAAGCGAGCCAAAAACCAGAATGACTAAGACTAATGTAATTGTAATAAAAGAGAATCTATGGCATTAGTTACTGGCTCTGCATAGTGTATTTTTTAGTTTTGATTTTCTAAAAAGAACTAAAGTCAAATCTATTGGTAAAATGCACTAGTTCTTCATGTCTAAAAAGGAATACATGTACAAGTACCAATCCTAGAGGGATAAAAAATACTTACTTCCTTAGAGGGATAAAAAGAGAGAGACACTAATTGTTACAACACCCAAGTAGCTATAGTTCACAGCTTTCAGTCAAGGGTATCGGTAAATGATCCCAATAAACTGTCATACATTTTTTTCAACTGAAATCATTAAGACACTTTTCCTAAATTCTGTTTCCTCCCCTCCATCATTTGAGCATTTGTTACAGTGTGCTTGACTGTGAACTAACATCCACTCTAAGTTGTATGTGCAGTTAGGACATATATAGCTCCTGGGCAAGGTGAATGTAAGAGTTTAGCACATAAGAAATTAGGGTTGCCAACCATCCAGGATTGTCCTGGAGTCTCTAGGAATTAAAGATTATGTCATGTGATGAAACCTCCAGGAATATGTCCAACCAAAACTGGCGACCCTGTAAGAAATTAAAAGAACAAGAGCCAGTTTTTCTCTGTCATTGGAAATCACCTAGCACATTTTGGACAGTACAAAAATAAGTACAGCACATGCAAATGAATTATTTTAAACTTTTACCACATTACAAGCAGGCATCCAGTATTTATATTTTGACTAGATGCATTCTAAACGTCTACCCTTATGATAAGTAAGGAATATTTTCAAGTGTAGTTAATTCTACAATAGAATGAAAATATTGCGGTGTTAAATGTTGTACAATTTCCTTCTTACAAAACTACCCAAAATTAAACTCAATGAAGACCCCAAAAGGATGTTAAAGAAAGTCATATGAACACCTTTGCAAGCAGCAATCATGTCTACGGTTATGGAAGAGAATGGCATAGATCCTAATATGCCATTTGGCACCAAAAGTGATTTTCCGCTTACCCACTTAGTAACAAATAATGCATCAGGAGAGAGATCTAGATGAAAATTTAATCATTCTGGTGTTTAATCATTTGAAAAAAAATCTATTTTAATAGATTATCTAGATTTCCCCCCCTCCAAATTAGCACTGTTACCCTATTCTCTACATTTTATTAATAATCTCCACCTTTACATTGTTATTGCAGATGGATTATTATATTTTTTTTAATCCTTCACAGGTCATTGTAGCAAGGTAATCACATTTCTCTCTGTTCTCTAAGGCCGCAATACTGCAATCTGATTGATAACCTAGCTCCTGCAGCCTAATGAAATCCTATTACAGTTTATGGGACTCCCAATTGGCATAAGGTCCTGTGCTAATGGATCAGATTGCATAATCACAGTTTAATGTATCAACTTCTCTTTATATAATGAAATGCCAGAAAGAGATATTGTATGCAATGTCGTTGTGGCTATGTTGGGGTCCCAGGATAGTAGAGAGACAAGATGGGTGAGGTAATATCCTTTTATTAGTCCAACTTCTATTGGTGAGAGAGACACAAGAGCTCTGTATTAGCTCAAAAGCTTGTCTCTCACAAGCAGAAAGTGGTCCAATAAAATATTACTTCACCCACCTTGTATCTCTTGTTCTACATGGGATACAGAGTATGTGTACCCTACAATTAGACACCCTAATTGCTAGGCCATGACTGGGGCTTGTGGGGTTCAGGGACCATTTAATCGCAGGGTCCTAGACCTCCAGCCCAAACACCTACCCGCAACTAAACAGTCCCTTAGCCCAAGCTCTGTGAGCCCCAGTCAGCTGGGCCAGCTGTGGGTTAATTGCAGATTAGACATACTAAATGTATATTTGTCACCTCAAATTAGATCGCCTCTGTATCTAGCTAACAAATGATGAAAAGCAGTTGGGAAGGGGAAAGGTCCAATGGCCCCAATGCTGCTGTTGTCAGGGAGAAATAGGAGAACAAGCAAGTAGCAGTTCTTTAGACAATGAAAAAGCAGAGACGGGGCAGACAAACAGGCTGCCTACATTGCAGCTGGGAGCAAGCTTCCCAGCCCAGATAGACAGACGTGCTAGCTCAACTCAAGCTAGCAAGCTAAAAATAAGAGCAATTATTTGGTGTGACTGTGGTAAGGGAAAATTGAATATAAAGTCTGCTACATGGTTAAGAAATCTGACACATCTTCCCCTCTCCCTGAATCAAGGGGAGATTGATATACATATACATCAGAGAGAATATGAATGATAGGAAAAGATAAGAAGATATTCTAGCCCTGTGTATCTCTTGCTTTGTTTCTCTCCCCAAAGTGGTCCCCACCCTCCCAAACAATGCGACTTAAGTGACCCATCACAGCTTGAAGAACAAATTCAGAATATCCAAAGAAGTACTTCCTACAAGCAAGTTTGCAAAAACCATATAGACCCAAGTATGTTTTCAGAAGCCACTGATAAAGTGTCAGACTGTGACCAGATGTTCTGCAGGTGCAGGAGGCCAATCCTGGGGAGGGTATGAGAAGCCAGACACGTGCCTTATACTCTGACCTAGCAACTTCAGGACTGCTTTCTCCATGTACCCCTGGGCACAAGATATCCAAAAGATGACTGGAAAGGTCAGAGAGAAGGCAATGCACAAGGTGGACGTTATTGCACCCCCTAAGGGGTGTGGATATTGACCCATTCCCTCTGCATGCCCAGAGCCTTTGGGAGGTATTAGAAGTCTCCTTGTGGCAAGGTTGAGCCCACAAATCTGAATTTAAAAAAAAAAAAATCTCAGAGATATCCTATGGAATTCCACATAGCATTTAAAAATCCTCAGATTTCCACCCTTGAAATTCAATCCCTCCCTCCTGGAGATGGCATGTATATCATGGCACTTTAATAGTCTGGAAATTGGAAATGTGTTTTATTCTTGCATTCTGATTACTCTTTGCAATAGTACCACAAACAAGCTTTTCCGCAAAGTCCTCTGGGGTGTCCTAGATTCCTTGAAGCCTAGACTTCAGATATTAAAGCTCATCATCTTTAACAAGATTACCAGCATTATGGAATACATGCAGCTGGACTGGATATCTACATAGAAATAACTAAACTTCTCAAAGGCCTTTCTCAGCATGTACTAGGAAATGTATAAACCTTGAGAGAGATTCCATGGTTGTTTCAAGAAATGTTCCAGAGCATGGGGTCTTTCAATTATGTCATACTCAAAGATACAGGCAGGCAAATGATTCTAAAAAAATCTTGGTCATTTACTTGAAATAGACTAATTTATTTAGGGAATATTTTTCTAACCAGTCTTACCCACAGATATATGCACTTCTCTGTTTAATATATCCATACTATGGCCCTGCACAAAATCAGGGCCTATGGGACTCTACATGGGCTGATTTCATTTCAGGATTAAGGTCTAACAACATTCATGTTCGTAAACAACTCTTATTCTATTCAACCCCATGCTCTGGGTGTCCCTAAGCCTCTGACTGCCAGCTGCTTGGACTGGACAACAGGGGATGGATCACTAGACATTGCCCTGTTCTATTCGTTCTCTTGGAAGCATCTGACATTGGCTACTACCAGAAGACGAGATACTGGGCTAGATGGATCATTGGCCAGACCATTCTTATGTTATTATACAGTGAAAATAAACCTGTTATTTTTCCATCAAAAAAGAAGAAACATGTACTTTCAGGCTGTATGCCTTACTTATGATTGTTGATATATTTAATGAACAGAAAAAATATAAAGTCTCCATGAGGAACACACTGTGTCAGCCATCTTGAATTGACACACACAGAGAACTGCTACAGGCAGGGCAGGGGGCCCACTTTACTCATAGGCCTTGTCTGCACTAGGATTTGGAAGGTGTTAGCTAATACATGTGTAAGCAGAGTCAGAATGAGCTCTACCCTGATGTCTGGTGGTGAGCTATGGAAAAGGACTTCAGGGGCTGATCTCGTTTGCATGGGCACAACCACCCTGCCTAGCATGATGGACTGCTTGCCCAGATGGTCACTTTGGCTGCTGTGGGATCCCCAGTCTCTTTGTTGTTGGGGCAGGAGTAATAAAGCGCTGTTATCCTGGTTATGTGAATCAAGGACAATAGAACTGTACTTGGCATTATATGACAGAGGGAACTCGCCCTCAACTAAGTAGCACTCGCTAGGCAAGGGACATGGGTTCCAAAACCCAGTGAATTGAGAGAGGCTGAGGACAGGTATGTACATCTGGGAGTTTGGGCCCTAAACGCTACTTTGAGCCCTTCTCCTGCCACTGTATAACAACAGAGTTAATTTTGGTTCCATTAGGAGTCTTGTTACATACTGCAGAGCTGAAGTCACCGATACCTAGTTCTAAGCATTAGACCTACTTTGGGCTAGTGATGCACTAGCACTGAGGCCCCCTTACTACCAGCTAAAAAATCACTGAGAGCTGAAATCACTAAGAGCTGCGTTAAGGGGGCAGGGTGAAGACAAGTTGGTGAGCAGACAGCAGGACGGCTAGCGGAATGGAGCGGATAGCAGGGCAGCTGGTAAAGAGGCTGGCGGTGAAGTCTGCAGCAGAACCCCATGGAGAGGTGTAGCACTCAGCCGTCAAGCTGAGCAGTGGAGCATGTAAGATGTCCCCTGTGCCTCCCTCCACTTCCACCCAGGCTGGGAGGTAAACTCTGCAGATGAACTTCTGGGGTGGGGCTGCACTGACCAAGGAGAGAAACTGGAGTGACTATTGGGTTGCTGGACTTAAGATCCTGAGGGGAAAAAGGACACTGCCAAACTTACTTGGGGGTGGGTCTTTTGCTCATGGTTGGTGTTATGAATCCTGTGTGTGGTGTTTCCCCAACATAATGCCGCATTGTTTCCCTCCTTTATTAAAAGGCTTTTTGCTACACTCAGACTCTGTGCTTGCGAGAGGGGAAGTATTGCCTCTTAGAGGCACCCAGGGGGTGGTATGTAATTGTTCCAGGTCACTGGGTGGGGGCTTGAGCCAGTTTTGAATTGTGTTATTGAAACGGAACCCCTAGATACTGAACCCGGCCCTTGTTGCTGCCAACTCTGACAGGCAGAAGGGTTACACATGCTAGCAGTCTCATGTAGACAAGGCATTGTGCCTTTAACACATAATGTAGGATTGAGATATGGGGAGTCAAAGCTTGAATTTGACCAGTTTAATATATGCTACAGGCACACTGCTAACATCTTCCAAATTCTAATCTAGACAAGGCCATGAAGATTCAATACATAGGTACATACACCACAGTACCCCAGGAAAAACAATTCAACTGTTACTAACCAGCTTTCAATTCACAGAACCAGTTATTCGACGTACACTGATAAATGAGTGTTTGGGCACTACCTGGAAACAAAGGATTAAAAGTAAAGAGGAGTCTGAGTTGCAAAGTTTGGAGCTAAATCCAAATCTGAACATCTACAAACTCTCAAGTTGTTTGGACTCAGAGACCTCCCCAGTTGGAATGATACACACAGGGCCGGGTTAACTCTCCTGTGGGCCCAGGACTATTAGATTTTGTGGGGCCCCTGTATACAAGTCTTTCCTGAGAGGGAGTTTGGTGCAGGAGGGGGCTAGGGCAGGGGATTGGGGTGCAGAAGGGAGTGCATGGTCTGGGAGGGAGTTTGGTGCAGAGTGTTGGGGTACAGGAGAGGGTGAGGAATGTGGGCTCTGGGAGGGAGTTTGGGTGCAAGAGGGGATTCTGAACTGGGGTAGAGGCTTGAGATACAGGAGGGGGTGCGAGGTGCAGACTCTGGCCGGGAGGTGCTTATCACAGGCGGATCCCTGATGGCAGCGCAGCAGGGCTCAAGCAGGCTGCCTGCCTGCCTGCCAGCCATAGCCCCACGCTGCTCCCAGAAGCGGCTGGCTGCTAGCACATCAATGCGCCCTTGAGGGGAGGGGAAGGGAAGAGTGTGTCTCCATGTGCTGCCCGCAAGCGCCACCAGGGACAGTGCTGGAGGCAGGGGCAGTGTGCAGAGCCACCACCCCCCCCACCAGGCCCCCTGCCAGGGGACACAGAGTTGTATCACAGCCAGCCACTTCCAGGAGCAGGGTGGGGCTCTGGCATGCAGCCAGCCAGCCTGAGCCCTGCTGTGCCATGGGACTTTTTAGTAGCCTGGAGTTAACAATCACTGCTTGGGATTTATTTTTGTAGGGGTGGCGGGGCCTTGAGCTGCAGCCCCTAAAGCCCCCGCCTTAATCCGGCCCTGGATACACACACATTCTTGGCTCATTTTTTCTAGTTATTGTGGGAAATTCAGTCAATCATTCTTTCCAAATGTATTTAAAAAAACAACCTTAACAGTACACTTTGGAAACGGTCCAAATTTGCTTACGCTAGCAGAAAGCACAGCATTAAGGCTGGCTGCTAGTCTGCATTTTTATACATACCAAGGCTCAGCTGTAACAATCCATCAGAAGAAATGACAACTTCTGGTTAATTTAACAGGGAGTTCTGTACAGATGAAAGGGAGGAACCAATGGAACGGCCTTAAACCAGACACGATACTGTAGACAAGAGTCATGTGAATGTACCAATGCTTTGTCCTGACCTGTGGTTTCAACACCTCTGCTGTTCTAATCGTGGGCAGAAGCTCAAGACACCATTGGTACTGAATTGTGTGGTGGGTTTATAATGTACATAAATGGAGGACTAGTGTCCAGTCTTGCAAGGTCCCAAGCATCCTCAACACCCACTGAATTGAGTCCAGCTCAACGTAGAACTGAAGTGAAGTCAGTGGAAGTTTTGCCTGAGCGAGGACTAAAAGGTCTGGATCCTGCAAAATGAGGAGTGCCTGCAACTCCTATTGAAATCGCTGAGAGCTGGTAGGGATAAGTACCTCCATGGTTATGTCTACACGGAAACTAGGAGCATGCCTCTCAATACACAGACTCACACTAGTTTAGCTCAAGCTAGAATGCTAAGAACAGCAGTGTGGATGTTACCACACTGGCAGCTCGGGGTAGCCACCCAAGGTCATACCGGGGGCGGGGGTCAGATCTGAGCACAGGTAGCTAGTTGGTGGTGCCACAACATCCACATTGCTATTTTTAGCAAGCTTACTCAAGCTGGCCTAGCATAAGTCTGTCTACCTGGGCTGGGAGGCTCATTCACTCCGTGGCACAGTGCAGATATACCTAGGAGGGCAGCGAGTCTTGGCTGCACCCAGACAGACCCAGATTGCCTTAGAATATCAGCAGTCCATTGCCAAGCCTCTGTTGGTGCTTTGTAAAGTGATGCATGTGTTTAGAGATGTTTATAAACTATCAGTAAACGTAGCTGGTGGAGACAAAAACTACAATTTGAGGGGAAAGGACCCTTTGTGCTCTGCAGAGCAACCTGGAAAATCCTCCCCAAGCATGAGCTGTGAAACTGAGAAAACATTTTTCATTATAAGTGGCATTGCTGAACTTCTGATCTCACTGATGACAACCTGCCATACTGGACCTGTCACATGAGTTTGTGAAAACAGTTTCCTTTCTGCTAGATGAGTGATTTAACAGCAGAGAGAACAGCTGCCAGTGGGAATGTTCAGACACACAGTTTATAAGATGCGTGCTGTATTTATTTGCACTGCAAGGGCACATTTTTTGAGGTGATCTCTGTCTTTATATTCAGGCCTGCCGACAGGGGAGGGGAGGGGAGGGGAAGGGATGGAGAAAGGGGGCAATTGCCCAGAGGCCCAGGCAATTTAAAAGGGCCTGGGAGCCCTGGATCCTTTTAAATTGCCCAGGCAGGCCACAGGGCTCCTAGGCCTGTGCAGGATGGTATCAGTGGCAGTGAAGGCAGACGGGCAGGCATGCGGAAGCCCTGTTTGCGTTAGCTCTCAAGGGTGGGGGTGCTGCTCAGGAGGGGGTAGCTCTTTTTCATTAGTGCTATGCCATTTCTTTAGCCATTATACTTTGCTGCTGGTTCCCTGTGTATAATGATTGTGCTATTAAATCAGTTGTCAGGAGCACCTGGAGGGTGAAACAGGCTGCTCTTGTGGTCTTATCAATTTAAGCAAACAAATCAGTCATCAACCATCCCATCAGATTACTTCAGCAGTTTGCAAGAGCTCTCACACCCTGTTTGAAGCCTTGGATCTGGGGAGTCATTCCACTCTCTTGTAGACTTTGTTCAGACATAGCAGCCTCCATTCCCCCTACAACTAAGGTTGCTGATTGCAGTTATTAGGTCTTAAATACTTCTAGATCCATTCAGTCTCCAGTCCTCTAGGTGTTTCTGCAGCTCAGGAGAGATCAGGATAGTCCAGCCCTCCCCACATGACCCAAGGGATAGAGAACCAGTGTGGGAAGACGTCCTAGGAAGACATTCAGCAACACTTTGCAAATGCAGACTTTGAACTATCAAGTCATGCTAGCTAAAATATGGCTTCAGGGCTCTGGTATTAGACCAACTGCCTGGACAGGCTATGAATGTGGTTAAAGCTGTGATCTCTGAAGATCAAAGGGGAACATGCTTGCAAAGGTGCTCTGTCAACCCATCTCTACGATCTGCTGTGCTGGCAACAATACTTCAGGATTAGACTAGATCACCAAGGTCAGGTCACAATCCAATGCCTCTGGACCCAGACGACCAAACTTCACCTAATATCCTGGAACTGAGAAGAGTCTATCAGGGCTGCCTGCCTTGCCTGAAGGGCATCCGTTTCCAGCAGCTAGTGGACAATATAACACTACTGCCTTGTGTTACGGCAGCCAGCAGGTTGGGATCTATCTGTGACCTCAGAGGGCTACCACATTTTGGTGCTGGTGTGTTAAATCACATTGTACCCACAGCTCTCCCTCCTCCAGAGACACAGAACAGCCCTGGCAGAAAGCTGCCCATCACGAGTGGTCCCTGGGAGGATTCAGCAGCCAGCACTGTTCCCAAGGCAGAGAGCCAGCCACAGAATACCATACCAAATACCAGGCCAGTTCCGCTCCAAGAGCTCAGGGTCTGCAATGCATTCACTGCGGCTTTCCTCTAATTATTTTCATTCCCAGAGTCCTGGCAATGGCCGGACAGGACAGAGCCAAAGTGCTGCTCTTTGCCCCAGCTTTATAGCCCCAGCTGCCTAATCTGCTGGATTTCTTGTCCCAGAGGTGAAGCTGGACTCTGCACCCAACCCCAGATCCCTGAGTCTGAGCCTGGCTCCTGGACAGTTGACCAGCCTGGGCTGAGGTTGCCTACCAGAAGTCTCTGAGGTGGGAGAGGTTTTCCATCAGATCCTCTATTCCCTTCATTCAGGACTATCTGGCCTCTTGCTCAAGGTAGGATTTCAGCCTTCTGCCATGTCCTCTCAATTACAGAGATATTCTGATTTCATGTGTTTCCTCCTGCTCCAGAACCACCTCCATCCCAGGACATAAATCTGACACTCCCCAAATTAATGGAGCCTCCCCCCTGAGCCATTGTCAGGAAATTCAAAGCAGTTGTTGCAGCCCAGAAATGGCACTTGGCAAGACAGTGTTGCCCCAGACAGGATTACCAGTCCCACCCATGTTATGGAAATTCACAGCAATGTACCGTGCAAACTCCTTACGCAGACACGTTACACCAAGCAGATTTTACTTCACAATGTTACATTACAGTAGGGTTTGCATACCTGTGTCAGTTCCAGGGCTCCCATTTCTGGAGTAGCAATAGACTGACAACAGAATAGGAACCTTTTAAAATCCACAAGTTTAGAACAGGATGCAACTCTCTTCACCAGCTTTTTTCCCAGACCTCCAAAAGATCCAGATCAAGTTCAGTTCAGATCTCATGGCATGTGAACTTAAGACAGTTCTAATTCAGTCCAGCATTATCCCATTCACTTTAGAAGCCACAGAACTCATAGTGCTGTCCTGCAGCTACAGGATCAGCATTTCTAGTGGTCAGTGCAGGGCATAGGGAGTCTGAGTCCTACTGCCAATCTAGCCACTGACAGAGACCTTGAACCACTTAGTTCTGTGCCTCAGTTTCTCCATCTCATACATCTCCAGCTTTGAGATCTTTGTATGAAAGGTGCTATACCAGTGCCCAATATTACTTTACTTATTCTCTTGTTGGACAGAAGCCAAGAAATGAAACCCTAACTGTACATTTTACTTTCTTCTGGTCATTAATTGTGGACACTAATGGAGATTTATGTTCTACATTAGACTTCTAAAAGGAGCTTGTTCAGCATGCCATGTGCAAGAAATTTACTGTAAATTCCTGTTGACCAATCCAATTAAATAATGGCAGGAAATGGTCTTAGATCATGTGTAATTGCTGGAAGATACCGAAATCTATATTCATTAAATCAGGTTCTCTCTCTAAAGTGCCCACTCTTCTAGCAGAAAATGAATTTTTGATTGTTCTGTAGATCAGTTTCTCTTGATTTAAAACAATTAACAGCTTTTATTACAATAATATATTGGATTTATACAGCACCTTTAATTCTGCAGGATCCAAATGCTGTTTGCAAATGAGGTCAGATTTTGCTACTCATGTATGAATGGAGAAGGAGTTGTTTGTGGATGACAATCTCAGTAGAGTTAATATAATCCTACCAAAATGAGGCAAAGACGCACTTGTTAATACAGAGGTTTTTTAAGAAATTGTCTCCTACAGAACCCTTGAGAATCTGGAACCTATCCTGAAGGATGACCCATCACTCTCACAGATCTTGGGAGACAGGCCAGTCCTTGCTTACAGACAGCCCCCCAACCTGAAGCAAATACTCACCAGCAACCACACACCACACAACAGAACCACTAACCCAGGAACCTATCCTTGCAACAAAGCCCGTTGCCAACTGTGCCCACATTACTATTCAGGGGACACCATCATAGGGCCTAATCACATCAGCCACACTATCAAAGGCTCGTTCACCTGCACATCTACCAATGTGATATGCCATCATGTGCCAGCAATGCCCCTCTGCCATGTAAATTGGCCAAACTGGACAGTCTCTACGTAGAAGAATCAATGGACATGTCAAGGTTCCTCCCCCACTCTGAACTCTAGGGTACAGATGTGGGGACCTGCATGAAAAACCTCCTAAGCTTATCTTTACCAGCTTAGGTCAAAACTTCCCCAAGGTACAAAATATTACACCCGTTATCCTTGGAATGGCCGCTACCACCACCAAACTAATACTGGTTACTGGGGAAGAGCTGTTTGGACGCGTCTTTCCCCCCAAAATACTTCCCAAAACCTTGCACCCCACTTCCTGGACAAGGTTTGGTAAAAAGCCTCACCAATTTGCCTAGGTGACTACAGACCCAGACCCTTGGATCTTAAGAACAATGAACAATCCTCCCAACACTTGCACCCCCCCTTTCCTGGGAAATGTTGGATAAAAAGCCCCACCAATTTGCATAGGTGACCACAGACCCAAACCCTTGGATCTGAGAACAATGAAAAAGCATTCGGTTTTTACAAGAAGACTTTTAATAAAAAATAGAAGTAAATAGAAATAAAGAAATCCCCCCTGTAAAATCAGGATGGTAGATATCTTACAGGGTAATTAGATTCAAAAACATAGAGAACCCCTCTAGGCAAAACCTTAAGTTACAAAAAAGATACACAGACAGAAATAGTTATTCTATTCAGCACAATTCTTTTCTCAGCCATTTAAAGAAATCATAATCTAACACATACCTAGCTAGATTACTTACTAAAAGTTCTAAGACTCCATTCCTGTTCTGTCCCTGGCAAGAGCAGCATACAGAGAGACACAGACCCTTTGTTCCTCTCCCTCCTCCCAGCTTTTGAAAGTATCTTGTCTCCTCATTGGTCATTTTGGTCAGGTGCCAGCGAGGTTACCTTTAGCTTCTTAACCCTTTACAGGTGAGAGGAGCTTTCCCCTGGCCAGGAGGGATTTCAAAGGGGTTTACCCTTCCCTTTATATTTATGACACGCCCCCCAAATCTCAGCTAGGGTGAAACACTGGCTGGGATTTCTTCCTGGAGCTCTAGGAAAACAGAGTTAATAAGACACATGCATCTCTAAATATACTACCAAGTACATAAAGACTAACAATATTTTCCACATCTCAAGGACGATTTTAACCAGTTGATTCTGGGAAACTTTCACGGGAGAGTGCATCAGCCACTTTGTTAGAAGCTCCTGAGATGTGTTGGATGTCGAAATCAAAATCTTGGAGAGCTAAACTCCACCGAAGAAGTTTTTTGTTAGTTTCTTTGACGGTGTGAAGCCACTTTAGTGCAGCATGGTCGGTTTGCAGGTGGAAACGCCGTCCCCAAACATATGGGCGTAGCTTTTCCAGAGCGTAGACAATGGCATAACATTCTTTTTCAGTGACTGACCAGTTGCTTTCCCTCTCAGACAGTTTTTTGCTGAGAAACACTACAGGGTGGAATTCTTGATCAGGTCCTTTCTGCATTAAAACTGCTCCCACACCACGCTCGGATGCATCTGTGGTTACTAGGAACGGTTTGTCAAAGTCTGGGGCCCTTAGTACAGGGTCAGACATGAGTGTCGCTTTAAGCTTGTTAAAGGCCTTCTGACACTTTCCGGTCCACTGAACAGCATTTGGCTGTTTCTTTTTGGTTAGGTCTGTCAGTGGGGCAGCGATTTGGCTGTAGTGCGGTACAAATCGTCTGTAATAACCGGCCAAGCCTAAGAAGGATTGAACCTGTTTCTTTGACTTTGGGACAGGCCACTTTTGGATAGCATCCACTTTGGCCTGTAGGGGGCTGATAGTTCCTTGACCCACCTGGTGTCCAAGGTAAGTCACTCTGTTTAGGCCTATTTGACACTTCTTAGCCTTAACAGTTAGTCCTGCCTCCCTTATGCGCTCAAGGACTTTTTGTAGATGTTCCAGGTGGTCTGCCCAGGAATCCGAAAATATGGCCACATCGTCAAGGTAGGCGACTGCATATTCTCCTAATCCCGCTAGGAGACCATCTACAAGTCTTTGGAAAGTGGCGGGTGCATTTCGCAGCCCGAAAGGGAGTACATTAAATTCATACAGCCCGAGATGTGTGATGAAGGCTGACCTTTCCTTGGCAGATTCATCTAGCGGTACCTGCCAGTACCCCTTGGTTAAGTCCAAGATAGAGATGAACTGGGCCCGTCCCAGTTTCTCTAATAGTTCATCTGTGCGTGGCATGGGATAGTTGTCTGGGCGAGTTACAGCATTTAGCTTACGGTAGTCCACGCAAAAACGTATTTCCCCATCTGGTTTGGGAACTAGAACCACTGGAGATGCCCATGCACTTTCAGAGGGGCGGATTACACCCATCTGTAACATATCCTGGATCTCCCGTTCTATAGCAGTTTTAGCTTGAGGAGACACCCGGTAAGATTGGACCCTAATTGGGTGAGCATTACCTGTGTCAATGGAGTGGTATGCCCGTTCAGTCAGTCCTGGGGTGGCTGAGAACGTTGGCGCGTAGCTAGTGCACAGCTCCTGGATCTGCTGTCGCTGCATACGCCCAAGGGTCATGGAGAGGTTCACCTCTTCCACACCACCAGCACATTTCCCTTCGTAGTAAACACCTTCAGGCCACTCAGCGTCGTCTCCTCCCTGGGCTGTAAACTGACAAACCTTTAATTCTCTGGAATAAAAGGGCTTTAGAGAATTAATATGGTACACCTTAGGCTTTCGGTTGGAGGTGGGGAATGCTATGAGATAATTAACAGCTCCCAGGCGCTCCTGGACCGTGAATGGCCCTTCCCACGATGCTTCCATTTTATGGGCCTGGAGCGCCTTTAAGACCATGACCTGGTCTCCTACTTTGAAGGAACGCTCTCTGGCATGTTTATCATACCAGGCTTTTTGCTCTTTTTGAGCATCCTGTAAGTTTTCTCTAGCAAGGGCTAAAGAGGTTCGGAGGGTGTTTTGTAGGTTGGTAACAAAGTCCAGAATGTTAGTTCCTGGAGAAGGTGTAAATCCCTCCCATTGCTGCTTCACCAACTGCAATGGCCCCTTAACCTCACGGCCATATACAAGTTCAAATGGGGAAAACCCTAAACTGGGATGTGGTACAGCTCTGTAGGCAAAGAGCAACTGCTGCAATACTAGGTCCCAATCATTGGAGTGCTCATTTACGAATTTACATATCATGGCCCCCACAGTTCCATTAAACTTCTCCACCATGCCATTTGTTTGATGGTGGTAAGGAGTGGCAACCAAGTGATTTACCCCATGAGCTTCCCAAAGGTTTTTCATAGTTCCTGCCAGGAAATTAGTCCCTGCATCTGTGAGGATGTCGGAGGGCCAACCTACCCTGGCAAAAATGTCTGCTAGTGCCTGACACACACTTTTAGCCCTGGTGTTGCTTAGAGCTACTGCTTCCGGCCATCGGGTGGCAAAATCCATGAAAGTCAGTATGTACTGCTTTCCTCTGGGTGTCTTTTTCGGAAAAGGACCCAGAATATCCACAGCTACTCGCTGAAATGGGACTTCAATGATGGGGAGTGGCTGGAGAGGGGCTTTGACCTGGTCTTGGGGTTTTCCCACTCTTTGGCACACCTCACAAGACTGGACATAGGTAGAAACATCCTTGCCCATTCCTTCCCAGTGGAATGATCCCCCCAAACGGTCTTTGGTCCTGTTCACCCCAGCATGGCCACTAGGGTGATCGTGGGCTAAGCTCAAGAGCTTGGCCCGGTATTTAGTTGGAACTACCAACTGTTTCTGAGGATGCCAGTCTTCCTGGTGTCCACCAGAAAGAGTTTCCTTGTATAAAAGTCCTCCTTCTATAACAAACCTGGATCGATTAGAAGAGCTGAGAGGCGGTGGGTTGCTCCGTGCCGCCGTCCAAGCTCTCTGGAGGCTTTCATCTGCTTCCTGTTCGGTCTGGAACTGTTCCCTTGATGCTGGAGACATCAGTTCCTCATGGGATTGTGGACCTAGGCTTGGTCCCTCTGGAAGCGATATAGGGGATGGAGCTGTTTCTGTTGACTGTGAACCGCTCTCCGCTGGTGCACTATGTTGGGATTCAGGCTCCGGCTGAGCCTCTTGTGTAGGGTTATCGGCTGCTGCCAGTTCAGGTTCAGTGGGACCCTCTGGTGTTGAGGTTGCAAGTACTGGATTCAGTGCTGACACGGGGTCTGGTGTTGGTTGTTCGGCTGGTTCCGGTTCTGGTACTGGTTCCGTCTGGGTCTCTAGGACTGGATCCACTACTGCTGTTGCAGACATTGGCCTGGGGTCCAGGTCCATCACCTCTGACTGGGTCCTGATAGAAGTTTCCGGAACAGAGCTAGGCCTCACGGCTTGTTTAGCCTGGCTGCGGGTGACCATTCCCACCCTCTTGGCCTGCTTCACATGATTGGCCAAGTCTTCCCCCAACAGCATGGGGATGGGATAATCATCATAGACTGCAAAAGTCCACATTCCTGACCAGCCCTTGTACTGGACAGGCAACTTGGCTGTAGGCAAATTGAAAGAGTTGGACTTGAAGGGTTGAATCATCACTTGGATCTCTGGGTTGATTAAATTGGGGTCCACTAAGGAAGCATGGATAGCTGACACTTGTGCTCCGGTGTCCCTCCACGCGGTGACCTTCTTCCCGCCCACACTCACAGTTTCCCTCCGCTCCAAGGGTATCTGGGAGGTATCTGGGCCTGTGGACCTCTGGTGTGATTCCGGTGCAATGAACTGTAATCTGTTGGGGTTCTTGGGGCAGTTGGCCTTTACATGCCCCAGCTCGTTACACTTAAAACATCGTCCAGCTGACGGGTCACTGGGGCGAGGAGGGTTGCTGGAGAACGGGGTGGTGGGACGATAAGGGGTCTGGAGGGTTCTTTGGGAGGTAGGTGGGGCTTTGGGCGGCCCCCGGTAATAGGGTGTGGTCTGGGGTGGTCCCTTCTGGTCTCCGCTCCAACTGCGACCAGTTTTCTTCTTCTCTGCCACCTCCACCCATCTGGCTCCAATCTCTCCTGCCTCAATTACAGTTTTGGGTTTCCCATCTAGGATGTATCTTTCTATTTCCTCAGGAACACCCTCTAAGAATTGTTCCATTTGCATTAGGAAGGGCAAATTTACTGGAGATTCAACACTTGCTCCTGATATCCAGGCATCCCAATGTTTTACAATGTGGTAGGCATGTCGGGTAAATGACATGTCTGGTTTCCACCTTAGGGCTCTGAACCTCCGACGAGACTGCTCGGGTGTTATCCCCATTCTGACTCTCGCCATGGATTTAAACAGTTCATACTTGTTCATGTGTTCTTTAGGCATTTCAGCTGCCACCTCAGCTAAGGGTCCACTGAGCTGCGGCCTCAGCTCTACCATGTATTGGTCAGTAGAGATGTTGTACCCAAGGCAGGCCCTTTCGAAGTTTTCTAAGAAGGCCTCAGTATCATCACCTGCCTTGTAGGTGGGGAACTTTCTGGGATGGGAAGTGGTACCTGGAGAAGGATTGCTAGGGTTTGTTGGTATATTCTGCTGGGCCTTTATCCTCTCCATCTCCTCCACATGCTTCCTCTCTTTTTCCTTCTCCTCCTCCACATGCTTCCTCTTTTTCCCTCTCCTCCTCCACATGCTTCCTTGCCTCCATTTCCCTCTTGTGGGCAGCCTCTTGGTGTTGTTCTGCCTCCCTTTCTTGTTCCTTCTTCAGCTGCATGAGTTCTATCTGTCTTTCATGTTCCCTTTGTCTTTCCTCAGCCTGAAATTTGGCTAATTCGAGCTGTAGCCAAGCTGAGGATTTGGTCATTCTAACCTCTCTGTTTTTACTAACTTTACACCCGAGGTTTAGAAATAAACAAACAAAACTTGGCTGTAAAATTTTGCTGTGCTGCAATAGAATACCTATTCTCTGATAGTGATTGTCAGCCTACAGAAAAAGACAATTCCCTTGTCTCTGCTCTGGGCCCAAATTAAAGCAAAAAACCTCCAACTACTTGGAAACCTGCTTACCCAGCCCAAAGAAAAAGCAAATGGGTAGAACACACACCCCCTATTTACTTTTAGGAAGAAAAGAAAAAAAAACCTCTGGGTTGGAAGATTTCCCTGCAGGAGTTAAGTACCCTGCCTCCAGGCAAAGAAAACCTGCAATTCACAAGATAATCCCCTTTTGTCTCTGCTTGGCCACAAAGCAGAGAGAAACCAAGCTGCTTTCAGTTTCAAAGCTGCTTTCTGGACTTTCTTTCCAAAGAAAAAAAAAATTTCCTTTTTAGAAATCTGTATTTCTAGTTCAAAAAATCTCAACTGGATCTCAAATGATTTCAGGTTAATCCCACCACTGTGCCACCATGTCAAGGTTCCTCCCCCACTCTGAACTCTAGGGTACAGATGTGGGGACCTGCATGAAAAACCTCCTAAGCTTATCTTTACCAGCTTAGGTCAAAACTTCCCCAAGGTACAAAATATTACACCCGTTATCCTTGGAATGGCCGCTACCACCACCAAACTAATACTGGTTACTGGGGAAGAGCTGTTTGGACGCGTCTTTCCCCCCAAAATACTTCCCAAAACCTTGCACCCCACTTCCTGGACAAGGTTTGGTAAAAAGCCTCACCAATTTGCCTAGGTGACTACAGACCCAGACCCTTGGATCTTAAGAACAATGAACAATCCTCCCAACACTTGCACCCCCCCTTTCCTGGGAAATGTTGGATAAAAAGCCCCACCAATTTGCATAGGTGACCACAGACCCAAACCCTTGGATCTGAGAACAATGAAAAAGCATTCGGTTTTTACAAGAAGACTTTTAATAAAAAATAGAAGTAAATAGAAATAAAGAAATCCCCCCTGTAAAATCAGGATGGTAGATATCTTACAGGGTAATTAGATTCAAAAACATAGAGAACCCCTCTAGGCAAAACCTTAAGTTACAAAAAAGATATACAGACAGAAATAGTTATTCTATTCAGCACAATTCTTTTCTCAGCCATTTAAAGAAATCATAATCTAACACATACCTAGCTAGATTACTTACTAAAAGTTCTAAGACTCCATTCCTGTTCTGTCCCTGGCAAGAGCAGCATACAGAGAGACACAGACCCTTTGTTCCTCTCCCTCCTCCCAGCTTTTGAAAGTATCTTGTCTCCTCATTGGTCATTTTGGTCAGGTGCCAGCGAGGTTACCTTTAGCTTCTTAACCCTTTACAGGTGAGAGGAGCTTTCCCCTGGCCAGGAGGGATTTCAAAGGGGTTTACCCTTCCCTTTATATTTATGACAGGACACAAATCAGACATCCAGAATTATAACATTCAAAAACCAGTTGGAGAACACTTCAATCTCTTTGGTCATTTGATTACAGACCTAAAAGTAGCAATTCTTCAACAAAAAAAAACAAACTACAAAAAACAGACTTCAGTGAGAGACTGCTGAATTGGAATTAATTTGCAAACTGGATACAATTAACTTAGGCTTGAATAAAGAGTGGGAGTGGATGGGTCATTACACAAAATAAAACTATTTCCCCATGTTTATTCCCCACCCCACCCTGTTCCTCAGACTCTCTTGTCAACTGCTGGAAATGGCCCACCTTGATCATCACTACAAAAGGTTCCCCCCCACCCTGCTCTCCTGCTGGTAATAGCTCACCTTAAGTGATCACTCTCGTTACAGTGTGTATGGTAACACCCATTGTTTCATGTTCTCTGTGTATATAAATTTCCCCACTGTATTTTCCACTGAATGCATCCGATGAAGTGAGCTGTAGCTCACAAAAGCTTATGGTCAAATAAATTTGTTAGTCTCTAAGGTGCCACAAGTACTTCTTTTCTTTTTGAGGATACAGACTAACACAGCTGCTACTCTGAAACTCGAGGGGAAACCAATTATTTCACACAGTAGTCTGGTTCTTGTGTTTAAAAGGCCTGTGATAGACCACCAGTCTTTCTGTACAGGACTATCACAGTGCACACATAGGCAGGGAGCAGCCAGAAACTTGGGGGGCTCCCAAGTTTAAGAAAGATTATTTTAACCTGAAACAGGTACAGAAAAGGGCTACTAGGATGATCCGAGCAATGGAAAACCTACCTTGTGAGAGGAGACTCAAAGCTTCGCTTCTTTAGCCGAGCCAAAAGGTGGCTGAGGGGAGACATGATTATTCCTCTGACATATTTAGAGAGCAAATATCATGGAGGGAGAGGAGTTAAGTTAAGCACAGCACCAATGTGGACACAAGAAAAAAAATGGATATAAACTGGTCATCAACAAGTTTAGGCTCAAAATTAGGCAAAGGTTTCTAATCATTTGAGTGAAGTTCTACTTTTCAAGGGGAGCAGCGAGGGCAAAAAACTTAACTGGCTCTGTCAAGGTTCCTTCCCCACTCTGAACTCTAGGGTACAGATGTGGGGACCTGCATGAAAAACCCCCTAAGCTTATTATTACCAGCTTAGGTTAAAACTTCCCCACGGTACAAACTATTTTACCTTTTGCCCCTGGACTTTATTGCTGCCACCACCAAGTGTCTAACAAATGTATAACAGGGAAAGAGCCCACTTGGAAACATCTTTCCCACCCCAAAATCCTCTCAAACCCTCCACCCGCTTTCCTGGGGAAGGCTTGATAAAAATCCTCACCAATTTGCATAGGTGGGCACAGATCCAAACTCTTGGATCTTAAGAACAATGAAAAAGCAATCAAGTTCTTAAAAGAAGAATTTTAATTGAAGAAAAAGTAAAAGAATCACCTCTGTAAAATCAGGATGGTAAATACCTTACAGGGTAATCAGATTCAAAACAGAGAATCCCTCTAGGCAAAACCTTAAGTTACAAAAAGACACAAAAACCGGAATATACATTCCATTCAGCACAACTTATTTTATCAGCCATTTAAACAAAACAGAATCTATTGCATATCTAACTAGATTGCTTATTAGCCCTTTACAGGAGTTCTGACCTGCATTCCTGCTCTAGTCCTGGCAAAAGCAACACACACAGAGGGAACCTTTGTTTCTCCCCCCCAGCTTTGAAAGTATCTTCCCTCCTCATTGGTCATTTTGGTCAGGTGTCAGCTAGGTTATCCTAGCTTCTTAACCCTTTACAGGTGAAATGGTTTTTCCTCTGGCAAGGAGGGATTTAAAGGTGGTTATCCTTCCCTTTATATTTATGACACACACCCCCCAAATCACAGATAGGGTGAAACGCGGGCTGTGATTTCTTCCTGGAGCTCTAGGAAAAACAGTTAATAAGACACATGCATCTCTAAATATACTAGCAAATGTATAAAGACTTGGTAGTCTTTTCCACATCTCAAGGATGATTTTAACCAGTTGACTCTGGGAAACTTTCACAGGAGAGTGCATCAGCCACTTTGTTAGAAGCTCCTGAGATGTGTTGGATGTCGAATTCAAAATCTTGGAGAGCTAAACTCCACTGAATAAGTTTTTTGTTATTTCCTGTGGCAGTATGAAGCTACTGTAGCGCAGCATGGTCGGTTTGCAGGTGGAAACGCCATTCCCAAACATATGGGCGTAGCTTTTCCAGAGCTTAGACAATAGCATAACATTCTTTTTCACTGACTGACCAGTTGCTTTCCCTCTCAGACAGCTTCTTGTTGAGAAATGCTATAGCGTGGAATTCTTGATCCAGGCCTTCCTGCATTAAAACTGCTCCCACACCATGTTCGGATGCATCTGTGGTTACTAGAAATGGTTTGTCAAAGTCTGGGGCCCTTAGTACAGGGTCAGATACGAGTGTCGCTTTAAGCTTGTTAAAGGCCTTCTGACACTCTTTGGTCCACTGAATGGCATCTGGCGGTTTCTTTTTGGTTAGGTCTGTCAGTGGGGTGGCGATTTGGCTGTATTGTGGTACAAATTGCCTGTAATAACTGGCCAAGCCTAAGAAGGATTGAACCTGTTTCTTTGACTTTAGGACAGGCCACTTTTGGATAGCATCCACTTTGGGCTGTAGGGGGTTGATAGATCCTTGACCCACCTGGTGTCCAAGGTAAGTCACTCTGTTTAGGCCTATTTGACACTTCTTAGCCTTAACAGTTAGTCCTGCCTCCCTAATGCGGAGGAAGACTTTTTGTAGATGTTCTAGGTGTTCTGCCCAGGAATCCGAAAATATGGCTACATTGTCAAGGTAGGTGACTGCATATTCTCCCAATCCCACTGGAGACCATCTACAAGTTTTTGGAAGGTGGTGGGTGCATTTCGCAGCCCGAAAGGGAGTACATTAAATTCTGTGGTGAAGGCTGACCTTTCCTTGGCAGATTCATCTAACGGTACCTGCCAGTACCCCTTGGTTAAGTCCAAAGTAGAGATGAACTGGGCCCGTCCCAGTTTCCCTAATAGTTCATCTGTGCATGGCATTGGATAGTTGTCTGGGCAAGTTACGGCATTTAGCTTACGGTAGTCCACGCAGAAACATATCTCCCCATCTGGTTTGGGAACTAGAACCATTGGAGATGCCCATGCACTGCCTGAGGGGTGGATTACACCCATCTGTAGCATATCCTGGATCTCCCATTCTATAGCAGTTTTAGCTTGAGGAGACACCCGGTAAGGTTGGGCTTTAATTGGGTGAGCATTACCTGTGTCAATGGAGTGGTGTGCCCGGTCAGTCCTTGGGTGGCTGAGAATGTCAGCGCGTAGCTAGTGCACAGCTCCTTGATCTGCTGTCGCTGCATATGCCCAAGGGTCAGGGAGAGGTTCACTGCTTCCACGCCACCAGCACTTTTCCCTTCATAGTAGAACCTTCCAGCCACTCAGCATCATCTCCTCCCTGGGCTGTAAACTGACAAAATTTTAATTCTCTGGAATTAAAGGGCTTTAGACAATTAATATGGTACACCTTAGGCTTTCGGTTGGAGGTGGGGAATGCTAGGAGATAATTAACAGCTCCCAGGTGCTCCTGGACTGTGAATGTCCTTTCCCACGACACTTCCATTTTATGGGCCTGGAGCGCCTTTAAGACCATGACCTGGTCCCCTACTTTGAAGGGATGCCCCCTGGCATGTTTATCATACCAGGCTTTTTGCTCTTTTTGAGCATCCTGTGGGTTTTCTTTAGCAAGAGCTAAAGAGGTTTGGAGGATGTTTTGTAGGTTGCTTACAAAGTCCAGAATGTTAGTTCCTGGAGAAGGAGTAAACCCCTCCCATTGCTGCTTCACCAACTGTAGTGGCCCCTTAACCTTGCGGCCTTATACAAGTTCAAATGTGAAAACCCTAAACTGGGATGTGGTACAACTCTGTAGGCAAAGAGCAACTGCTGCAACACTAGGTCCCAATCATTGGAGTGCTCATTTACAAATTTACATATCATGGCCCCCAAAGTCCCATTAAATTTCTCCACCATGCCATTTGTTTGATGATGGCAAGGGGTGGCAACCAAGTGATTCACCCCATGAGCTTCCCAAAGGCTTTCCATAGTTCCTGCCAGGAAATTAGTTCCTGCATCTGTGAGGATGTCGGAGGGCCAACCTACCCTGTCAAAAATGTCTGTTAGTGCCTGGCACACACTTTTAGCCCTGGTGTTGCTTAGAGCGACCGCTTCCAGCCATCGGGTGGCAAAATCCATGAAAGTCAGGATGTACTGCTTTCCTCTGGGTGTCTTTTTTGGAAAAGGACCCAGAATATCCACAGCTACTTGCTGAAATGGAACCTCAATGATGGGGAGTGGCTGGAGAGGGGCTTTGACCTGGTCTTGGGGTTTTCCCACTCTTTGGCATACCTCACAAGACCGGACGTAGATAGAAACATCCTTGTCCATTCCCTCCCAGTGGAATGACCTCTCCAAATGGTCTTTGGTCCTGTTCACCGCTGCATGGCCACTAGGATGATCGTGGGCTAAGCTCAAGAGCTTGACCCGGTACTTAGTTGGAACTACCAACTATCTGAGGATGGCAGTCTTCCTGGTGTCAATCAGAAAGAGTTTGGTCCTCTTTCTACAACAAACCTGGATTGATTAGAAGAGCTGAGAGGCGGTGGGTTGCCCCATGCTGCCGTCCAAGCTCTCTGGAGGTGTTCATCTGCTTCCTGTTTGGTCTCGAACTGTTCCCTTGATGCTGGAGACATCAGTTCCTCATTGGATTGTGGACCTAGGCTTGGTCCCTCTGGAAGAGATGTAGGGGATGGGGCTGTTTCCGTTGACTGTGAACCACTCTCCGCTGGTGCTCTATGTTGGGGTTCAGGCTCTGGCTGAGCCTCTTGTGTTGGGTTATCGGCTGCTGCCGGTTCAGGTTCAGTGGGGCCCTCTGGTGTTGGGGTTGCAAGTACTGGATTCAGTGCTGGCAATGGGTCTGGTGCTGGTGGTTCCGCCAGTTCTGGTTCTGGGACTGGCTCTGTCTGGGTCTCTGGGACTGGATCCGCTACTGCTGTTGTGGATGTTGGCCAGGGGTCTGGGTAGAACCCCTCTGACTGGGTCCTGATAGAAGTTCCCAGTCCAGAGCTCTTCCATTTAATTTTTTGACCAATGTGGTCATCTTGTGAGCTTCAGGAATTTTATGGAGAGTGCACAGTCTCTCAAAGGTGAGAAAATATTCAGCAATATCACTGGATTCATCATACTGTGGACATAGTCGCTCACATTTGTGGATTGTTGGGGAAAGATTGTTAGGGTTATCCAGTAGATTCCGCTCAGCCCTTACCATCTCCATCTCCAGTGCATGCTTCCTCTCTTTTTCCTTCTCCTCCAGTTCTTTTTCCCTTGCCTCCATAGCTCCCCTGTGGGCAGCCTCTAGGGTTTTTTCTGCCTCTTTCACAGCCTCCAATCTGGTTAACTCTAATTTGTTTTGTGCCTTGGTTTCTGACATGTTTGCCTCTCTGTTTTTAACTAACTTTTCACCCGAGAGTTAGAAATAAAAAACAAAAAAAACTTGGCTTGTCAAAAAATAATAGAGAGAGAGAGAGAGATTGTGCTGTAACTGGATACCTATGTTCTCTGATAGTGATGGTCAGCCTGCAGAAAAATCCTTAAAAAACAAAACAAAACACTAACACCTTTATCTCCAGGCAAATAGGCAAATCATAGCTTCTTAACCCTTTACAGGTGAAAGGGTTTTTCCTCTGGCTAGGAGGGATTTAAATGTGATTACCCTTCCCTTTATATTTATGACAGGCTCCAAGACTGAGCTAGGTAAGTTTGTGGAGGGGATGGTATGATGGGACTGCCTACAATGGCATGTGGACCATCGGCCACTGCCAGGAGAAAAAATTCCCAACGGCTGGAGACGGGACACTAGATGAGAACAGCCCTGAGTTACTACAGAGAATTCTTTTCCAGATATCTGCCTGGCAGATCTTGCCCACGTGCTCAGGGTCTAACTGATTGCCATATTTGGGGTCAAGAAGGAATTTCCCCCCAGGTCAGATTGGCAGAGACACTGGGGGTGTTTTTTGCGTTCCTCTGCAGCATGGAACACAGATCACTTGCAGGTGTCAACTAGCGTAAGTGTCAGATTCTCTGTAACTTGACATCTTTAAAACGCCAGAGGTTGGGGATCTATTACAAGAGTGGGTGGGTGAGGTCGTGGCCTGCAACGTGCAGGAGGTCAGACTAGAAGATTATGATGATCCCTTCTGACCTTGAAGTCTATGAATCTTAGTGGAGGTGGAGAGGACCATAGGTCCTTGTAACCAGGAATCCCCAAATGTCCCGATCCTCCTTTTCCAAAAAAGCCAGCGTTTCGTTCTCTAGCTAGCACCAACCAGCTGAGCAGGCGAGTTAAACAGCAGGCTAGTGACTACATATATATACACACACCCATAGGGCTACCCCACTACTAATCCTTCCATATAATTACTGTGTCCTCAAACTAGCCCTGTCCTGTATAAGCCAGGTCCAGATGGAGTTAGGGACTCATTGATTCCAGGCAGTTCTGCAAGGGGCAAACCTGCCACCATGTTCAAGCAGTTACTGATCCAGCCAAAACTGGTGCTGACATTTTACTCACAAGGGCACAGAAAGGGAGTGGAAGGACAAGAGCACAAAAGATTACAGACCTCAAGAAGAGGAGAGAAAAATGGAAAAGAGCAAGAAATAAGGCAAACACTCAAAGCAGGAGATTTTAAATAAATCTAAGACGGCAGATACAAGGTGGACTATAAATGGGATGGAACTGGAAAGCAGGAGACAAAAGAACAGGGGTGAAAGTAAGTCGAATGACTTACTGGTACTCTGGGGCCAGCTCTGGCCCCCAGAAGGGGCAGGGCCTAGGGCAGAAGGGGCGGGGTTGAGGGGGTCAGAGCCAGCCCCAGCCCACCCTGTAAGGTAAGTGCCCCCCCCCAGGGTAGCAGCAGCAGCCCGGGGCTCCGGGGGCTATTTAAAGGGCCCGCGGCTCTCCTGTTTCTACCACCCCGGTCCTTTAAATCGCTGCCGGAGCCCTGCAGCCACTACCCCAGGGCTCCAGCAGCAGGGTTCTAGAGGCAATTTAAAGGGCCTGGGGCTCCAGCCACTTCTGGGAGCCCCAGGCCCTTTAAATTGCCCCCTGGGGAAGCTGGGCTGCCCCAGTACAGTGCACCAGCTCTTGCCGGTACACAGTACCGGGGCATACCGGCTTACTTTCACCTCTGCAAAAGAGTAAACGCAGCCATCTTCCACCATGCTCTTCACAGTAATAACATGGCCTGTTCTATCTGGAAAAGGGAAGGGTGGCTTGATTGAAGGGTGGGAAGAGAAATGAGCAGCCACCATTGTCTCTCTCAGACTCCAGTGTCAAATCTTGTCCATACACACCTCTCTGAACTCCCACCAGAACTACATTATAGCACCATCAGCATTACTGCAAAGGCCATCTGGGCAGTGTGAGGGCGTGGCCATTGCCCAGCACCCAGCCCCGCTCCACTCTGGCTGGGGTTCTGCAGAAGGTGCTGTGAAGGTTCAGCAGGCATCATTGCTCCTGCAGGTCTCCCCCAGTGGCTCTGGTAGGGCTCTGCTGGCCTCCCTCCTCCAGTGGTAAAATGTCTCTTACCACTGCTACTGGTACTGTCCCCCCCTTCATCCTGCAGTGAGACAATGGCTGGGAAAGCCACAGTCTACCCTACATGGTCTATTAATTCACTCATGTTTTAAGGTTCTCCTCAGGTAACAGTGATGGAGACTATAAGTACTGAGACAGACAAATAGACAAGGATTGTTTCACTCCCCTCTGGAATACAGACAGGCTCCTCATCCCATGTTAATAAGACACTTGTATGGTGTAATAGCTGAACTGTGTTTTACATTTTAAAGAGAAATTAAAATGTGTTGCTTAATAGAGCAAGAGACTAAAATTCAGGACTGTTGGACTGAGATCCTCAGGCCAGGTAAAACATACAGAGTAGCATAAAGGTGCTCTACAAGCCCCCTTTCCATCTGAGGAAGAAGTCTTCTGGAGCTGGCACTGCCAAAAGACGGTCACAAATCTGCCTTCCAAGGACCACTCAAGTCCTGGAGTAGGAAGTGGACTGCAGGCTTGGCTGGGGCCACACCACACACAGCACTTTGGAGGCCACTAGATCCATAGGTCTGCAGGGAGGCCACTCTAATTTAGGCATTTTACCTAGGCATTAGACCTAGGGGCTAGTCTAAATTAAGCCAGGAGCCTATCAGCTCCTGGAGCAGCCAAGGATCAGGAGGATAAAATGGTGGCTTAAAACTACCTTAGCCTCTCCTCTCCCTGGGCTGCAAATTCTGTGCTGTGTCTTAGATGTCTTATTCCTGGACTCTTTTCCAATTGATTCATGGTTCTGTCACTCAATTGCTCGATGCCTCGGTTTACCTATCTGTACATTAATACTTACCTCATGATTGTGGTGAGACACTGTTGCACTGAGATTCTTGAATGAACGAACAGTGGTGTCCCTTAAAAGCTTGACAACTGCCTTAAATAGATTTTGCAGCTGAATAATTTCACTATTTGCAGTGTTCAGTACATTTCCTATAGTACTATATGGATAGAAGGGAATACTGGTGATACTGAGCTAAGCTTATCTAAGGTAAAACTGACAAATTAAGAGGCATAGCTGGATTATTGTATTATGTAGGCTTGTGCTTTCAAGAGTCATAGTGGTGGTGATTTTTCTAATAGAAGAGGATACATGGAAGAATGAAAATTGCATGTTAAACAGGATATTGCAGACAATGGGAAAGTTAGAGCACAGACTAACTCAAATTTGTGAAACAGATTTCACAAAGTCATAACTGCAGTAGTTATTAGCCTGCACGGCGATGAACTAGCATCTGCTCAACCAGAGCTAATATCTTTATGTTAAGACAATTAAATCATAAATATTCTGGATACCTGAACGGCCATTTCCAAAACTGTGCCCTGGTGAAGACTTAGATTAATAGGGAAAAGAAAATATCTTCATATTTCTACTTTAACAGCCTAGGGGTGACAGTCAATGGCCAGCCTGCAAATCCTAGGAGGCTTTGAAATGGAAAATCTGTACTGTAGTGTTTGACAGCCGCTATATAAATAAGTTCTGCTTAATTATGACAAATAGTCTTTGTATTTCTATTATAGAAACTTTCCTATGAGTAAAGCTGGAAGCTTTTTAAGAACTGTATCTGACTAACATGGTAGAACATTTGGCTGCATTCAGGCTTAAAAACAAAAACTGCACTTTTAAAAAAAGGTTACTATTGTGACACCAGCTGACAAAAGCCAAAAATCCTCAGGTTAGCTAAGGATGAGGTGGGAAAGGGATGAGGGAGGGTGCTCACTTGCTGTCAGTAGTGGAGTCGAGGATAAACTAGTTTACCCACATCTCATTTGGGGAGCCTGAAGCTTTTTTTTTTTTTTAAAAGTGGGTAACCTAAACTAAGCCACGATATCCCTGCTATGTATAACACTGCAGGCCGAGAGCCAGGTTGTGACTAGTCCTTGTGTAGTCTCACCCTCCTCTGTCATGCACCCTGCAACAGGGGTAGTCTCTGCCTTTAGGGGGAGCAGAGGAACTGGAGGAGACACACACCCCAAAGGGCTATGGACCTTCACTTTCCACAGAGGGAAAGTCTAAAAGGTATTGTGCACTTCTGGGGCACATTCCTTCTCAAGATCCCTGCTGGGATGCTGCTGTCCTGAACTATCCCTTGCTCAGGGATGTGTCTTAAAAGCAATGAAGTGCCTTGAGATATCTTGAGATGTTAATGGCACCCATAAGCTGTTGGCCAACCTCCAGGCAAGCTTGTAAAAAGGACCAACAGAACTGCATGAAAGTGTTTAATCTAAGTGAAACCAGCATTTTGGGGTGGGAAGGTTCTTCCCTCCTTCAAAGGCCAAGAAGCACTAGTAGATGTTTCTTTCTGAAGTCACTCAGACCTTCAGCCTAAAGCAGTCAGCTTGAGAGCAACAAGGGGTGCTGCTTCTTCTACATCCTGAAGAAGGGCCAGCAGTTTGAAAATGACTTGCTTAGGTATTACTCAGCTATGATTTTAAGTGTGTCTATAATATTACTTGACAAGTCACACAGATGGCAGTTCATTTGCCGTACAGTCTACTCACTTTTATAGTTCAATTATGTCTCTGCATTTTTGTTCTGTGCTGTAGCCTGCTACTACTGCTCTTAGTTCGGTCTGTCCCAGGAAGCAAGAAACCAACCCTTTATAGGCCATCCACCTTAACTTGAATTTTCAGGGACCTGATGCTTTCTACTTTGGGCATTAAATTTCTGGCTCAAGCTTTTTCCAAATGTTTGCCAAAATTTAGGCAACAGCTTTTCCTCCAATCAGCATACCCAGTCTCACAGCCAGCATGGAGATGATCACTAAGAAGGGAGGCACGGGCATCAGGACCCTCCCCATGTTGTAGGGTTCCTGCACCTTGAGGCAGAATGCACCAATGTTGTCCGAATAACTAATAAACATTAACACCAACATTTTCAAGAGTATTTACTGATTTTAGTTGCTTAATTAGAGATACCTTGGGTCTGATTGCCAGAAGAGTTAGGCATCCATAGCTCCCTCCTGGATCTCAGCTAGAGCTGGGGAAGGCTCAACACTTCTGAAAAATCAAGACCTGTGTGTCTTAAGTTTAGCACCAAAGAACAGTGAAACTCCAAATTAGGAGCTAATCCATATTTTGAGAAGTGTTTACACAGGCAAGCAGATGGGTGGATGGAAGGGCATGGTAGGTAGGGTGACCAGTCAGCAAGTGTGAAAAATCAGGACGATTTTTTACACTGGCTGTCTGGTCATCCTACCTACAATGGTAATAAGAGCCTATATAAGAAAAAGCCCTGAAAATCGGGACTGTCCCTATAAAAAAAAAAAGAGACGTCTGGTCACCCAAATTGTAGGTCACTTACCAACCACCAGGCCTTAAAGACCACTCAGATAGCATATTTAGACATGTGTTTCTGTTGTCCAGCAAAGTAAAATGTATGAGAGTGTGCTTGGAAACTGAGCGAATGTATTTATGAAACAAAATGCAACTTTCTGAGGAACAAAGCTGGAAAACCACTTTTTAATCAGCTACACCAAGGCAGGTTCATTAATACCACTGGAGACATGCAGGTATAATTAAGAGAGTATGTGGCCTTTTTTTTTTTTTTTAAAACCTCAGTGCATTTCTCAGAAAGACTTCAGAATGCGTCAGCTAACACATATTTCTGCCAGCAGATGCTGAATAACTAGCTAAACCCTTTTGCAGGAATTGTCAAACCTTGTAAATTTCACTTCATCTCCAGTGTTATTAGGATATCTATTAATGTTTGTTTCCTTAAAGCAGAGCCATTTTATTTGCATTTACTTCTAAGTTCAGCCACGTGCAACTATTTTCATGGGATCAAATGGAGTCCCAGCGCATGACTGAATTAAATGAAGACTACATGCACAAGAGAACTGTTCCATTAAGTGCGGGACAATCTGTGATTCCAGATGTGCAAGATGCTACTAGAGAAATAAAGTTCTAAAGTTGAAGCAAATGTGAAATAAGTTAATTCACAGTTTATCTGCTGAACTCCCTCTAGAAGGAGATCACCACAGAATCTTTAATTAGCCTTTTTTAAAATATATATATATATATATATATATATATATATATATATATATATATATATATATATTTGGTCCCTCCTTTGAAGTCTTCCTTATGCTTCCTGGTTCACTGTAGATATCCCAGAATACTTCATTACGTCTGTAACATCACACATGTGATAACACAAAACTCATTGCAAGCAACATAATTTGCTATGTCACATATTTTGGGATATGTTCAGCAAACCAGGAAGTATCAAAAGGGTTTTCTAGAGGTGGGGGAGGAGGAAGGGTGGTTGTTTTTTTGTTTAAATGTTGAATTCAAACTAAGTTCTGCACTTAATGTCCCCAGCAGGCTGAGTGTCATTTTAGCTTTAGAGTTCACAGTTAAGGGAGTTTCCATGTCATGTACCTTAAGCCATTGAAGACTGACACAGATTTTCAGGGGACAGTGATTATTTCTGATTCAGTTGAAATACTGCACTTTAAAGATTCTGCTGCCAAGTGGGAGATCATGGCATTTGCAACAGCTAGATCTGGACATGTTATTGATGATATTAATGGACTGTAACTGATGGAAAGTATCAGTGAGCTGTCCCAGAGCAGAAAAGGGTTGGGTTTTTTTTTTGTTTTTGTTTTAAAACTATACAGAGTTTAAAGAAAGTGTGATGAGAGAAGTTGTGTTACCATTTTTCTTATGTTAGTTGGCAGGTAAATTAGGACATTAAGAATCTGTTTAAATTCTACTATAAAAATCAACTTTCAATGGCTTGGTACCTTAGATGGCTTCTGAAAACATCTCCTTGTTTATTAAAGTTGACAATTCCCCATCATTTTTCCATAAAGACCAGTCCTGGTCCCACTGAAGCCAATGGGAGTTTTACCTTTGACTGCAATGGGAACAGGCTTAGGCCCAACATTAGACCAGTATTTCATGTGTTAAAAATAACTAGTGACCAATTTATTGAGAATGTAGATACTGGGATCTACCTTTTCCCAACAGAAGCAGTGTAGATAAAGGAAGCCACATTTAGAAAAAAAGATAGCTGCCAAACTCTTAAGAAACACATCATACATTTCACAATAGAGATCCTGTAAAAATGGAAATCCATACCAATTGCAGCCAGTTATTCTGTCTCATATGTGGGTGTAGAGGAGGAAGTTGCAATAATCTTTGCTCTCTCATAAGAAAATCACCTACTGGTAGATCAACAGAATGTTGATTACAGATTAGAGCTATAACTCCCGCAGAACTCAATTAAGAGTTTCCACAGGTCCTTGTTTTGCTGGCAGGGAGCTAGGAAACTGTTAGTGGTTTCTAAGTGGATGGCAGTGACCACTAATGAAGTTTAGAACTTTGCTGCTGTACAAGTATTGGATTATGTGCCAGAGTGACTTTCTTGAGCTCAGTCTTATGAGCAGTAGGGCTTGTGTGCCAAGATATCAAAAACAGAAAAAAAAATAGGACACTGTAGTCTAATAGTATGTGTATTCTAGCATGCATGATGCACAGGAATTATGATGGAAAGCCAGGGCAGAGCTGCAATGTACTGAGGAAGTGTGTTCTAACAGCAGGGGTGAAAGTAAGTCGAGCGACTTACCGGTACTCTGGGGCCAGCTCTGGCCCCCGGAAGGGGCGGGGCCTAGGGCGGAAGGGGCAGAGTTGAAGGGGGTCAGAGCCAGCCCCAGCCCACCCTGTAAGATAAGTGCCCCGGGGTAGCAGCAGCAGCCTGGGGCTCTGGGGGCTATTTAAAGGGCCCAGGGCTCCCCTCTTCTGCAGCCCTGGCCCTTTAAATAGCCCCCAGAGCCCTGGAGTAGTGGCGGCGGTGCTCCAGTGGCTATTTAAAGGGCCCAGGCGGTAGAAGCAGGGGAGCCCCAGGCCCTTTAAATAGCTGCTGGAGCCCTGCAGCCGCTACCCCAGGGCTCCAGCAGCGGGGCTCTGGAGGCAATTTAAGGGGCCTGGGGCTCCAGCCACTGCTGAGAGCCCCAGGCCTTTTAAATTGCCCCCTAGGGAAGCCAGGCTGCCCCAGTACGGTGCACCAGCTCTTGCCGGTACGCTGTACCGGGGCGTACCGGTTTACTTTCACCTCTGCCTAACAGTACTCTGGGTATGGTCGGTATGAGCTGAAAGACCAGAAAGAGCGGGAAGATTTGCTTCTGGAATTCATCACCCACCTCTACAAGAGCACTGTTTCAGAGCTCTTTTGATAGCATCGTGTTTTTGACTGCTAGTCCAGAGACAAAACTGCAGTGGTTAAGAACCCTAAATTCTGCAAGTACATTTTTTCCCAAAAGAGAAAAACCTTGATTTCCCTCCTCTTCACCTCAACAAAACAAGGATTCTCTGCTTGGTACAGAATGAGTCTTAGATGGCCAGATTAAATCCCGCTACCATGAAATTAACAGGACAACAGGTGCTAAACAATTACTATAAAAAAAATCAACACAAAAGAGACCAAGAAGAATATTTATAAGTTATCTAGCTTACATTTGGCAGTCATATATGAAACCGGAGCACTAGCTGTAATGAGCCCGCAATGCCACAGCCATTATGGAATAATTCTGTAGAGCAGACATAGGTTTAAATTTCCAATTAAACAGGGATCTTTTGAGCATTAAACATTGCCACACAATTATGAATGGCAGTTCTAGTAAAGATACAACAATAATGACAATGACAGAAGCAGGGAAGAATTTTACCACTTAAATGGTTTCCACTTTTGCCTAGGAAATTCCATGGTTCATTTCTCAGTTGTTAGCAAATTTTATCATGATTTACTGTCACACTGGCTAATGATTGAGGGTCAGATGGTTCTTGGGCATTGCCTAGATGTGCAAAGTGATAGCAGGATGGGTTGAAGAAGCCACGTACCTTCACAGAAGACAAGCCCAGTCACAGGCTGGGGGTGCTTCCTGCCCTGAAGAGTATATGATCAGATGCCCCAATCCTGTAAGTTACTCCACTCCTACATCACCTTGCAGGATCAGGGCCTAGACAGAGGACAACTGAGAAAGTCCCAGGCTTGCTTTTATCTCTCAATAGCAATCTTCAAAGAACAAGTACTTTGTATATTACTTTTGCCTCCTTTACAGACTTGATTTATAGTTTAATTTCTTTTCCTAACTTTACCAGCTCCTTCCAGTTACTACATGCAAATAATCTATAATACACAACTTCTGAACTTGGTGTTGTAATGAAATTTCATTTCAATACTTGTGTGTTGAATTTGGAAATGTTGATCAAGGACATTTCTATGAATAAAGGATAATAGGGGTGGGAGGGGAAATCAATAGAGTTACTGGTTCCTGATCTCCATGGGGGTGGGAGTGGGAGAAAAAAAAAACAAAAAAACCCAAGTGTCTCTCTCTTAACTGGGAACTTAGGGTTTTCCAGCTCTTCTGCACCACCTAGGGGTACATTTTATTTTATTTTTAAGGTCATGCCAGTGGTTTTCAACCTTTTTTCATCTGAGACCCCTAAAAGATTTCAAATGGAGGTGCAGAGAATCAGACCCCTTTGGAAATCTTAGTCTGCAGACTCCAGGGGTCCATGGATCACAGGGCTATCCTGATCTCTGTGTGTCATTTTCTTATATGGATGTATATACAGGTAGTTTTATGGTTTCTTAAAAATGCCCATATCCATGACAACTCAGTGTTACATTAAGCTGTGCTGTCCATATTAGCTATGGCACTGAGAGACTTAAAAGACTCTTTTCTGTCTCATTCCATATTTCAAAAAAAAAAAAATCAGAAGGACCGCATTACAAGTGTATTTGGGACTCCAAAATAGAGTCATGAAGATTAAAGAAACAAACCCAAACAAACACACAAGTCACTGATCAGTATAAATATAGAAAGCTGTTTTCATTAGCATGAGACCATGTAACAGCTCATATCATGGAATCATAACAGACTGTTCACCACTTTTTTTTTTTTAAAGGCAAAGATATAAACCACCACACACATACACTCAGGTCCTGATTCTGATCTCATCCGGTAGATGGTCTCACCAGATAGCAAGCAAGGTCAGCTATAGTGCATGCATTTTTTTCAAGTTACCATTAATGCATGCACGCAGAAGTAGCCAAGAGGATTATTAGACTCAGTTTAGTTTTTCCAAGATAGTTCCTCCCCCATAATTGTAGATAATCAGAATTCTAGGTAGAAGTGTATCAGAGTGTTCAGGAACAGAGCTATGTGGAGCTAAGAACCCATAATGCCTAGATATGGGTACCTTTTGTATTCGGTTTTCACCTTTATAACACAGCATGGAACCAATGCAGCAAAACACATGTTTACTTGTAATCTACAAAACTACTCACATGCTTAAAGCTAAGCCTATGCTTTGCTGGATCATAGTCCATATGCACATCTATTTGACAATCTTCAAGTGCAAATAAAATGATGATATCCTTGTGATCTGTATATGGTTTGTGCTCCTTGACTTTGTATCCTGCAGATTTTTTCTGCTGCCACCACACCAGTTTTCTCCCACCATCTCCCTGACTTACCTTCTCTTTATAAGAGATGGCTTGAAATCTAAGTCTAAGATCCCATATACAACTCATGCAAGCATTCACTCATTTCCAGATCAGTGAGCCTGTTACCCATCCTCTAACACCCCTCCATGGCTACAGGCCTGGTCTGCTCTGATTTTTATTTTGCAGCATTATCAGGCACTAACTACTGTGTGTTGTAGGAGATTTGTATGAACAGGTGTCAAAAATATAAAGGGAAGGGTAAACACCTTTAAATCCCTCCTTGCCAGAGAAAAAACCATTTCACCTGTAAAGGGTTAAGGAGCTAGGATAACCTCGCTGGCACCTGACCAAAATGACCAAGGAGGAGGGAAGATACTTTCAAAGCTGGGGGGGGAGAACCAAAGGCTCTCTCTGTCTGTGTGTTGCTTTTGCCAGGACCAGAGCAGGAATGCAGGTCACAACTCCTGTAAAGGGCTAATAAGCAATCTAGTTAGATATGTATTAGATTCTGTTTTGTTTAAATGGCTGATAAAATAAGTTATGCTGAATGGAATGTATATTCTGGTTTGTGTGTCTTTTTGTAACTTAAGGTTTTGCCTAGAGGGATTCTCGATGTTTTGAATCCGATTACCCTGTAAGGTATTTACCATCCTGATTTTACAGAGGGTGATTCTTTTACTTTTTTTCTTCAATTAAAATTCTTCTTTTAAGAACTTGATTGCTTTTTCATTGTTCTTAAGATCCAAGGGTTTGGGTCTGTGTTCACCTATGCAAATTGGTGAGGATTTTTATCAAGCCTTCCCCAGGAAAGGGGGTGGAGGATTTTTGGGGGGGGGATGGCAGGGAAGAAGTTTCCAAGCGGGCTCTTTCCCGGTTATATATTTGTTAGACGCTTGGTGGTGGCAGCAATAAAGTCCAGGGTCAAAAGGTAAAATAGTTTGTACCTTGGGGAAGTTTTAACCTAAGCTGGTAAAAATAAGCTTAGGGGGTTTTTCATGCAGGTCCCCACATCTGTACCCTAGAGTTCAGAGTGGGGAAGGAACCTTGACAACATGTAATACAATTAACTTGTATTGTATAAAAATTAAAGAGATTGATGAGCTTCACCTGTGATCACATCTGAGTTCAGTAGGTGAGCCAACAGACTGTTCACAGATGGAGGTAAGGGAAGAAAGCAATAGAGGAACATCTGACTTTCCTTTACAGCAATAATAGTCAAGGCTTCAGATCAATGCAGAGAACTCAAACTGGCAAGATTCATTTTCATCAAAAAGTGAATATTAACTAGCTTTAATAGTTACAAAAAATAAAGACAAAACCACCCCAAAATAAAAGGAAGCAAAAGGATCTAGCTGTACAGCTGGAATCTGTAGTCTGCATTCACTGGGTTCATTATACACTTAGGTTGGGTTGTCACAGGCACTGAAGATGCCCCAAACCCTTTGATTCTCCCAACTCCTTAGGAAATCCCAGGCTTACAGAGCCTCCATAAAAAACATCATAGTGCCATATAAGTAATATTTAGGATTAGCTCCTACAATATCCAATGATGCTAGTGCTCCAGCTAGTATCATGATCAGTCTTGTGCACCAGGCTTGCCTCACCCCTGTGATAACAGCAACGAGCACTGCGTCACACTGTTGAGCCTGCAGCACTAGAGAAATGGTCCTAGCTTGGGGCAGCAGCCATTCCAGCACTGAGCTAGAGATTCCAATCCACAGTCTGGAGTAGCCTGACAGGTTTTTAACCTTCTGTTACAATTAGGTGGGGCTGCCCTAGTGCTAGTGCATGGGAAGAGATTTCCCAAAAGTCAGCAGAATAGGCAAGGCACTGAGGGCTAGACTGCAGGACGTACAGCAAGTGAACAGACTCGTGTGGTACAACCCGTTCTCCATAACAACGGCATTGTAGTTCTGTAGCAAGCCCTGCTAGGCTGAGGTCACTTTGCAGGCACCCTGCCTCAGTTTCCTTCTTCCTGGGCTCCCCAATAAAATCCATATACAGGCATCTTTCTGTGCAAACACTTGCTTAGAGCCTGGGTTTAGTCAAAACTGCATACAAAATTCCAAGTCCCAAAACAGATTCCACAAGGTCCAACTCAATTCTCTGCTTTTAGTAGGTCATTTCTAGCCCTACCTGGCTCAAGTCTGGTTTCCCTGGTGTCCCAACGTCCTCTACAGCCATCAAAACTCTGCATCTTTACTCTGCCACCTGTCCCTTTATAGGGCTCAAGTGCCTTCCCTTAAATCCAATTAGGCAGCAGGTAATTGGTCACAGGTACACTGCTTTTTAAAGGAGCCAGTCACCCTTCTGATCATAAACTGCTGTTTCTTCATCTTGTGCTTAAATGGCCCCTTCAGCAAAGTTAACACATTCTTAAGTACTTTCCTGAATAGGGATAATTTACTGAACTAGGTCAAGTGTTTCCTGTAGTCCCTCGAGGTATGTCAACACTGCAATTAAACCCCTATGGCTGGCCTGCATCAGCTGACTGGGCCTATAAAACTTCAGGGTAGATGTCCGGGCTTGGGCTGGAACCCAGGCTCGGGGGATCCCACAACAGGAGATGGTCCCAAAGCCCAGGTCTGGACATATACACTGCAGTTTATAGACCCACAGCCCAAGTCAGCTGACACAGACCAGAACAGGTGTTTAATTGCAGCATAGACATACCTCTGAGAAGATGTTTGGCCTTTCAGTCCCCCATCCTGCCTTGATGCTTCACCCTCACCCCTGTGAAAAGCCTCAGCAATGAGCTAGGTACTAGAAAGCAAAGCAGGAGCCACTTGAAATTGTCACTGACACTGCCCCTTCTTTTCTGCACCCTTTTCTCTTTGCCACTTCTGCCTCCACTGCTGTGGTGGAGGCCGTACAGCTTTATGTACCCTGCAGAGACAACACCCTGATGGTGCACACCACCAGCACTGACATTTTTCTCTTCCAACCTCCTTTGGCCCATTTCACCACCACAGGAACGTGTTTATAGTGGTTTGGTTTGCTTTGGCTCGGTCCCTATAACCCAGCAATTAAACTGGGTCTTTCTTTAGCTCCAGAAAGATATACAGCAAACAAGACTGGTGCTTATGAAATAACCCAGAGCAGTTCCTGATACATGCTTTACAGTATATATTTTAATCCAGTAAATATTATTTCATGGTAGCATAATCTACTCACTCCGGACACACACCACTAAGGTGGGACATGGTGTAGTGACTCTCCTCCTCTTTTGGTACTTCCTGCCTCAGCCACTTTGGTTCTGCAGCAGTCTGCCTCTTCCTGTGATTTGGCCCTCTTACCAGTCCACTTTTAGTCCAACCCCTTCCAGAGAAGCCTCAGTCTACCACATCATTGATCTGCTAACATCAGATGCTCAGGCCAACGTCAAGCTTTTTGGGCCTGCCAGGGTCCCTTGGCTCCAGGGTCTCCACAGTTCAGGCAGGGGAACACAGGCCTGACCTCCATTTTGGGAGCCAAACCAGGGACCAGGTCTGAAGCAGAAGAGGTTGGTTTACTTCAGACACTCTGATGTATCCCTGGGCTGCTCCCTAGCATGGCCTGCAGCTAGGCCTTCCTCATAGTCTCTTCCCTAGATGACATATTTGCAAGTCCCGAAACAAACTAACTATGAAGACCAAAAAATAAAAAGTCCTGCACCAGGCCTACATGGCCTAAGGAGGCTCAGGTACTTTGGAGACTCTAGCACCAAATAGTCTACCCAGGCAACTTCAAGGCAGTATCTAGCACCAGTGAATTAGCTTAAGAGACCTACTCCCTCACCTAATCAGCCATGAGTGAGCTGGGCTTTTCCTTTTTTACATCTCCTCCCTCCAGGCTTGACACCTTGCTTAGGTATAACAGGGTGGGGCTGATTGGGCCCACAGGCTCTCATTAACCCATTCATTCAGGTGTTCCTCATTAACCCCTTCAGGTGTAGGGTCTGTATACCCCAGCACACTCATAGTGTATGGATATGGGATGAGATGGAGTCCATGTGAATTGGGAATTTGCTTATATTTAGTAGCACCTAGGAACAGCAAAAGGAGATCTATTGTTGCAACTTGGTCTAGACTGCTTTTAATTAGTCAAGTGGCAGAGTTAGATAGAAGAGCCGATAGGGAGAGCAGTCTGGAAGATGGTTTGACTAATGTTTTGATCACCATCACTCCTTTGAAAGTGTTTTTCTCTATTAGTATTGTGTTATGGAAATCCAAGTGGAGGTTCTTCTATGGAAAATTCTTTTTGCACAATCTTTGTAATTTAAAGAGGTAGAAACAGATTTCATTTTGAAAAAAAATTGTTTCAATCCTCTTCTCTTTTCGTCCTGGAGGGTCAAACTGGATGATGTGGTCTTTTGGGCCTCTACAATATTATTAGCTATGAACCCAATTAATCTCTGAGCCATTAGCAGTTATCTTTGAGAACTCGTGGAGGACAGGAGAGATACCCAAGGACTGCAAAAGGGTAAATTTAGTACCTATCTATAAAAAGGGGAATGAGGACAACCCAGGGAATTCTACACGTCAACTTAACTTCGGTACCCAGAAAAATAATAGAGCAAATAATCAATCTATCAATTTCTAGATCCCTAGAAGAAAATAAGGTGATAAGTAACAGTCAACATGGATTTGTCAAGAACAAATAATGTCATACCAATCTAATATCCTTCTTTGGCAGCGTAAAAAGTCTTTTGGATGGGGGGAAGCAGTAAATGTGATATATCTCAAGTTTAGTAAGGCTGTCTCACAGGACTGTCTCATAAACAAACTAGAGAAATATAGCCTAGATGAACTTACTATAAGGTAGATGCACAGCTGGTTGGAAGACTGTCATCAGGGAGTATTCTCAATGGTTCACAATTGAGCTGGAAGGGCATATCAAGTGCTGTCCTACAGGGATCTATCCTGTGTCTGGATCTATTCAATATCTTCATAAATGATTTAGATAATGGCATAGAGAGTACACTTATGTAAGCAGTGTCAGGATGAGCTCCACCCAGACATCTGGTGGTGAGGTGTGGCAAGTTGTAGAAAAGAACTTCAGGGGCCAATCGCATTTGCATAGGCACATCCACCCCGCCTAGAATGAGGCCATAGCTGCCCAAATGGTCACTTTAGCTGCTGTGGGATCCCCAGTGTCTCTATTATTGGGGCAGGAAGAATAAATTGTTATTACCCTGATTATGGGAACTGTGCTTGGAACTGTACTTGGCCTTTTGTTATGATGGAGGGACTCACCATCAACTAAGTAGCACTCGCTAGGCAAGGGTCATGGGTTCCAAAACTCTGTGAATGGAGAGAGGCTGGGGACAAGTATTAATACTTGGTGACATGGACCCCTTGGTGAGGGCCTTACATGCTAATTCCTCCTCCTCCTCCTCTCTCCACTGTGGAATATCAGAGCTAATTTTGATTTCATTAGAAGTCTAGTTGAGGGTGCTGAGCTCACTTTGGGCTAATAGTGCACCAGCAATGAGGCTCCCCTACTACAAGCTGAATTCACCTAAGAGCTGAACTCACTGAGTGTTGTGTTAAGTAGTGGGGGAGCCTGAAGATATATTGTGGAGCAGTTTGCGGGACAGCTGGAGTGCCTTGTGGACAGGCTGGTGGAGCAGTTCGTAGGACGGTGGGAGCTGCTGGTGGGACGCGGAGCAGTTCGTGGGATGGCGGGAGCTGCTTGTGGGCCGCGGAGCGGAGCTGAGCGAAGGAGTTCGTGGGGCGGCTGGCGGAGCGGAGTGGAGCGAAGGGGCGGTCAGCTTCAGATCATGTAAGGTGCCTCTTACCCCCGTCCCATCTCCACCCAGGTTGAGAGGTAAAGCTCCACAGATCAACTTTCGAACTCTGGGGCTGCCCTGACCAGGGACAGAGACTTTTGGGTCACTGGACTTTTGGGACTTCGGGTGATTTGGGGTTGCTGGACTCAAGAACCAAAGGGAAAGGGGCATGCCCCAATTTGCTTGGGGTGGGGTTTTTTTGCTCAGGGGTTGTGTTATGAATCCTGTTGGTGGTGTTTCCCCAACATAATGCCACATTGTTTCTCTCTGTTATTAAAAGACTTTTTACTACACTCAGACTATGTGCTTCCGAGAGGGGAAGTATTGCTTCTTGGAGGCGCCCAGCAGGGGTGTTATATATTTGTCCCAGGTCACTGGGTGGGGGCTCGAGCCGGTTTGCATTGTGTTATTGGAATGGATCCCCTAGATATTGAACCCAGCCCTTGTTGCTGCCAACTCTGACGGGCAGAAGGGTTACACTTATAAAAAAGTTTGCAGAAGATACCAAGCTGGGAGGGGTGGCAAGTGCTTTGGAGGACAGTTTTAGAATTCAAAATGATCTTGACAAACTGGAGAAATGGTCTGAAACAAATATGATAAAATTCAATAAGGACAAATACAAAGTACTACACTTAGGAAGGAATAATCAGGTACACCAGTGGTTCTCAAACTATTGTACTGGTGACCCTTTTTACATAGCAAGCCTCTGAGGGTGACCCCCCTTATAAATTAAAAAACACTTGTTTATATAGTTAACACCATTATAAATGCTGGAGGCAAAGCAGGGTTTGGGGTGGAGGCTGACAGCTCGTGGCCCCCCATGTAATAGCCTCACAACCCCGTGAGGGGGTCCTGACCCCCAGTTTGAGAAGCCCAGAGGTACACACTTACAAAATGGTAGGGTGACCAGATGGCCTGTTTTTAAAGGGACAGTCCCATTTTGGGGGACTTTTTCTTATAGAGGTGCCTATTACCCCCTATCCCCGTCCTGTTTTTTCACGGTTGCTATCTGGTAACCCTACAAAATGGGAAATGACTGCCTAAGAAGGAATACTGCAGAAAGGGATCTGGAAGTTACAGTGGATCAGAAATTAAATATTAGTCAACAACATAATACTGGTTTCATAGAAGCAGCCGCGTTAGTCTGTATCCACAAAAGGAAAAGGAGTACTTGTGGCACCTTAGAGACTAACAAATTTATTTGAGCATAAGCTTTCGTGAGCTACATAATACTGTTGCAAAAGAAGCAAACATTATTCTGGGGAGTATTAGCAGGAGTGTTGTAAGCAAGACACAAGAAGTAATTCTTCCACTCTACTCAGCACTGATACGACCACATGTGGAGTATTATGTCCAGTGTTCGCAAAAAGAAAAGGAGTACTTGTGGCACCTTAGAGACTAACCAATTTATTTGAGCATAAGCTTTCGTGAGCTACAGCTCACTTCATCGGATGCATCCGATGAAGTGAGCTGTAGCTCACGAAAGCTTATGCTCAAATAAATTGGTTAGTCTCTAAGGTGCCACAAGTACTCCTTTTCTTTTTGCGAATACAGACTAACACGGCTGTTACTCTGAAATATGTCCAGTTTTGGGCACCACAGGTTGGGAAAGATGTGGACAAATTGGAGAAAGTCCAGCAGAGAGCAACAAAAATTATTAAAAGGTCTACAAAACATGACCTACAAAGAAAGATTGAAAAAAATAGGTTTGTTTAGTCTGGAGAAGAGAAGACTAAGGGGAGATATGGTAACAGTCTTCAAGTACCTAAAAGGTTGTTATATAAAGAAGAGTGATAAGTTGTTCTCCTTAATCACCAAGGACAGGAGAAGAAGTAATGGGCTTAAATTGCAGCAAAGGAGATTTAGGTTAGATATTAGGAAAAACTTCCTAACCGTAAGGGTAGTTAAACCCTGAAACAAATTACCTAGGGAGGTTGTAGAATCTCTGTCACTGGAGGTTTTTAAGAACAGGTTATGAACACCTGTCAGGGATGGTCTAGATAATACTTAGTCCTGCCTCAGTGCAGGACTAAGGTGACCTATTGAGGTCCCTTCCAGTCCTACATTTCTATGATTCTATGCTATGTGCATGTTTAGATAGATTTTTGATATACACAGAATTGGGTGCCATTCAAAAACAAAATCAGCATTTACTGCACCAATTGACATGATTGCAATATTTATATTCCGTATTCTTACAGCAGCAGCTTAAAATACTGTTAATACTTCCATAAATGTAAGTTACGGGGGCAGTCAATGGTGTCTTTTAAAAGTGCCCACTCAATTACTCCATTGAATATATTCATGTGTTTACCACACACACGCACGTGCACACAGACACACACACATATATTATAGAAAGATGAACAGTGGAGGAAACGTGCACCAAATGTTTCAGGAATGTTTACTGCTGCTATGGAAACCTTTTCCCTACTCACTGCTCTTTTGTACGGGATCTATCGGAGTTAACAGCAAGTCCCATTTCCTCTCCATTGTGAAACGAGCAATTATAAAACCAGGGCATTTATCTAGCATTCTTTCCATGTACTGGGAAACATGATGTTATGGTACTAGATAGAAAATACAAATATAACAGTTGCTTTGATACCAAGCTGCTAAATGTTCTAGAAAGTGTGAAATCAATTGAACCATTTATGCATACAACGGCGGCAGAGTTTAGGGGAAAAGCTGTCTTTTCTGTTAAGGCTTCATTACCCCTTATATGCCTCACCAAAAAATTCAAAAATAAAGCTATTTGTTGTTTTAGCCTTTGTTGCTCAGAACAAGCAAATATAACACGTCACTAAGAAAAGACAGAAAATGACTTAAGTGCAGGTTAACTCCCCTCCTCTCCTTACTCTGCACCAGCTTGTTATGTGAATTTTCATACTTACTCCTACAGTGATTAGATGCTTATTGAAAAGGAGTACTTGTGGCACCTTAGAGACTAACCAATTTATTTGAGCATGAGCTTTCGTGAGCTACAGCTCACTTCATCAGATGTGATCATTCATCTGTAGCTCACGAAAGCTCATGCTCAAATAAATTGGTTAGTCTCTAAGGTGCCACAAGTACTCCTTTTCTTTTTGCGAATACAGACTAACACGGCTGTTCCTCTGAAACCTGTCTAGATGCTTATTGACACCCTCCAACATCCCAAATTCCACTGGCTCAGTTGCTAGCCAGTTCATTTTCTGGATGTCACTGGAGCACTCAAAGTAGCAGATGACCTGCTGAAAACCCCACCCTATGTACCTGCTGGGAAATATGTTTCATTAGAATGAAAGAGAGATGGGGAGCCCACCTCAATCAGGCCAGAAGCACTAAGATTAATGCTTATGGTTTCCATTATCAAAGGCGCTGAACACACCAGCCCCAATCCAATAAATCACATTTGGGCTAAACTTAAGCACATGAACAGTCCCACTGAAGTCAAAGCTAACCATGTGATTAAGTGCTTTTCTGGACCAAAGCTAGAGTTCTCAGCACCTTGCAGGATTGAACCCTATGCTCACAAACTCACTGTCCAGATCCATTACTCAAACTCCAGGTAATTTCTTTTGAATTATCACAGAAGTTAGAGATGGAAAGGCCAATCAGAAGCCCCCTGCCAGTACCAGCTTGTTCCCTCTGCACATTTGCTAGTGTTTTGTCCTGTCTAATTTTAAATATGGGGCTTTCACTAGTTCTCAGGAGTAACTACATGGGGAGGCTATTTCACAGCCTCATACAGCTCAGCAGCTGGATGATTTTCCCTACTTAGCCTTAATGACCTCACCTCATCCCTTGCTCCTGTAATTATATATCTGTCTTCTACTTTGGAGATTACTCCTTCTAAATAACTAGATTCATCCATTCTCTCCTGAGTTATGGCTTAGCAAAGCACCTATTTTGCTCTTCTAGGGCCTGCTCCTGCTCCCAACGAAGTTAATAAGAATTTCCCCATCTGCTTCTAAGTGGGGGTGGGAGGGACTGGATCCTTAATCTTTCCTTATGAACCATTTCCTCTAGTCATCTTGTTTCTCTTCTCTGATCTGCATGCAGTCTGTGTATCTTGCAAAACAAAGCAAGTAAGGGTCAGCACATTACCGCACTGCCCCAGGAATAGAGCAGGGCCCAGGCTGTAATTCTGAGAGTATGCTTCCCAGAACAATGAAGGGAGTGTTTTGTAGGTGGCTGGCTGAGTGCCTGTTTGAATTATTATTTTTGCTGCTGAGGTGTTATTGTATTATTAATTATGTGTCTAGAGTCTTATATAGTCATCTTTATTATTATTGAAATTTACATACATAAATTAATTAAATAGCTCTATTCAGAGTCACAATTCAGACCCAACAAGAGGGAAGTAATCTGTGCCAATCCCTTTTCCTGGCACAGTTTATTTCCCTTGCCATGCTATTTAGTGTGTATTGAAGGGTTGAGCTAAGGCTCTGACAACTCCCCACCCACCTACCTAGGAGGCAGAGTAGCAGCCCAGCAGCAGCTGATTACCCCCATCCAGAGTCTGGTGATGTGGGTAGCCCATGCAGAGGAGCCAAGAGGCTTCTTACATCCCTGCATGGGCACATAGCAAGGCTGACCAGCAAGCCCTAGGATTTAGCAGTACAGTTGTGTGCTTTGAATCATGAAGTACCTTTCCTTAATGCTCCTTTGCCGAGAGAAATATTTGTTACCATAGCGCTTCTCTCTTCTAAAAAGTACTTTAACTTGGAGTGGGATATTTCTGTTATCTGCTTTGGCCAGCACTAACTTCATCTAATTACATTAAGCATACATAATATGTATCGGTAATAAGCCCTTTTAGGAAAGATCATTCTATCTCAACACATATATCAACCATTCTTTATACCTGTTTAGAAAATAGAAATTAGGACCACCACAACTTTAGTTGCATCTGAATTAAGAGAAGTCCATTTTTGGTACCATATATAAGCAGCAGCCATTTCCTAAGCTTTCAAGGAACAAGCAGCCATTTGTTCTGTCAGTTGCTAAACTCCACTTGCTGAGACAGTAGCTTTTGAGAAGTTAATCTACTGCTTGGATGATAACTTGGCAAAGTTTAACAGCATGGAATGACTTCCGGAAAAGAAATAAAACAGCAACTCAAATGAAGGAGAAAATTAAATGAGCATTCCTTGTAACACAAGGAGTAGATTCTATTGTTCTAGTCCTTTTGTTCTTTTCCCTTTTTTATTACTTTCCCTACTTCTTCATCTGTTCTTTCACTCTGTTGTTCTCATTTTGTAAGGGTATACAAAAACATAAGATAGGTAAATTTTAAGACTAGATGTTCATGATGGTCCCTTTTTTCCCTTGGAATCTATGGTTTGCTGATCTTAAAATGTTGTTTGAAAATGTGGAAGCCCGAAGGCTCTTTGTGCTTTTGTGCATATTTACTGTATATTTGTTTTGTATGGTTTATATGACAACATTCCTTTAAAGTCTATCAATAGCCTCCAATGCTAAATGCCTTTTTAAATTATTCAGTATAAAATTTTGTGTTATATTCATTTGAGCAACTTGTGTATATATACATATACATATATATACACACACACAGATATATATTTATGTATACACATATATATCATCTTTAGCATATTATCCATGTCTGGAGGAAAAACTAAAGAACTATTAATATAAAAGTAATCAAATCCACTAGTAGATCACAGGAAACAGTAAAGCATGGTTTAACCTGGAAAAGTAACTCTAAAAATTAATTGAAAAAAATTCAATAGATTAATTTTGTTGTATCTGCTGACTTTATTGACAAATGTTCTTTTTACTCCTATTAGCCTTCCAAAGTTATCACAGGCCTGAAAGTGAGCTGGACTCTATTGCTTAGGGTCCATCATCAACAGAATTGTTTATTATGTTCCAGTCCATTATCGCCATTGAAGGAAATGAGACTGTATAGGTGTTGTGGCAGGCACAGTTTGAAGAGAATAGGGTTGCACTGCTGTAACTAGAATCAAATTTGGCCTGCGGAGCTTTGTTACTAGTGATGTGTGAGAAGAAAAAACTCCACTGGACTTTCCAGTCTCAGAAGGATTTTGCTGGACTGGCTATTATCAAGATGTGTCTTTACTTCTAAGCATTTTATCTGCTAATAATTGAGACACAATAAAATGATGCCATGTTTTGAAACACCTTTCAAAGTTGAACCACACTTTAAGTTGCTTCGTAAAAGACTACACTCAATACCAGAAACAATTTACAGCACTCAAAAGCAAAGTGTAGATATGCAGCACTCAGAGACTGGTATTCCCAATACAGGTCTGTAGCCTGGAGGCATGGCCTCACTCAGAGAGTGACAGGGAGGGACCACAACACGCCCCCTGGTGGGCCAAACCAGGAGAACCACATCTGCCCCGCCAGAAGCAGAAGGGCGGGGCAGGAAGGGGAAGTACAAAAGGAGGGACCTACAACTCAGCTGTGGTGGTGTCATTACAGGAGATGGATACATTCTACTTATAGAGGAGTTGTTGGGGCTATTTCTTGAGGCCTGACTAGAGCTCCCAGGACTGCTGGTTGACCAAGATGCTGAGGAGTTGCTGGGGCTGCTGCCTGATGACTGGCTGGGTCTCCCTAGGCTACTGGCTGACTGAGAAGCTGCTGCCTGTGGACTGGTCAGAGCTCCCTGAGATGACAGATGCGGGTACACCTGAAGGAGAGAGTAGGAAGCACCTCAGGGAAACCAGGAACAGTCTGGTTGGGAGCTGACCTGATACAAAGTCAGTGTGTTGTGGGTGGATCCCTGCTAACTCAGTGGCAGACCACTCTGCCACTGGGCTGGGGCATGGTGGAGTTGGGTGGGCCCATATTCCCCCTGCCACTCCACCCCTGGGATGGCAGTATCCCCTTCCTTAGGCCAGGGAGCCTGTGCTCCTCTGACCGTACCTGAGCCCCATACACTGCTTAGCTGCTCTGCCATGATTGTGGGCCAGGGCCCACTCATTGCTTTGCTGCCCTGCCTGGGGCTCATAGACTGCCATACTGTTCTGCTTTCCGAGTAACAGCCGTGTTAGTCTCTATTCGCAAAAAGAAAAGGAGTACTTGTGGCACCTTAGAGACTAACCAATTTACTGTTCTGCCTGGCTGGAGGATCGGAGCACTAGATGAAGCTAATTCTTCTTTTTGAGCTCCCCTTTACAGGTATGTGATAGTGAGGTCGCATGGCCTTTCTGAGTGACAGGGAGAGACAGCCATGTAGCATACAAGGTCAATTTGTCTTCATATGCCCCAAAGTAACTTTAATAATGTCCACAGTATTATGTAAAATGCAGATCAGCTTGCGTACAATCTCCATACAGTGGACTAGTTTGACCCATAGTTCTTGGATGGTATTTTAGAAGTTAGGTTTCTAAAGGTTTTTTTTTTTTCTTTAATACACTTCTAAGGTCAAGAGTGAGGCTGTTAGTCCTAGTTGTGCCTTCTTCAAGTTGCCATTTAAATGGTGAATCCTTTTCCAAACAGATTATTTTTGTAGACACCATACTGAGGCTGAAACTTAAATCCATAAATGGTCTAGTGTCCAGATAACTCAAACATTTACTGTTGTGATAAAAGATTGAGTTGTATTTATATGCTAGCAGCAGAAAGCACTCAGTCTCAGCCATATGGCTTGGAGGATCTTTAGAGAATTTACTAGATGCTTTGCTATAAAACACCTGGCATAAATTCTCACTGTTTGTACACATTCCCCATACTTCAATACTGTATATTCTAGAAACAAGTATTTTATTATGTTATGAAGACTTGTTAAACACTTGCTTTACTGCAGCACTAGAAGCTTATAAATCAAGTCATTTAATTTTAAAGGTTCCCAGTACATTGATTGCTAAACAAACAGCAGGATGTTTAAGCCTTTGCCGCCTTTGCATCCCAGTGTGCTGCAAAACATTTCACACACTCCCTTTGCTACGCAGCCCTTGTTATTTCAAACCTGTTGTCTTTGTCCCCCCTGCCCCTACAAAGAGCATCTTAGAACTTGCCTTCTCTCCAGTTGTAGATGGGGCTCAGGTGTGCTCTAGGTACACTGATGATTTAACACCATTTCAGGTACCTCCCTACAGAAGCTGGATTTCAACAACCACTTGCCTGAAGGATAGAGGTTTCCAGAATTTCTAGTGCACATCAGCTGAAAACATGTTAAGTGTTTTCTTCCAGGCTCTGTTTAAATGGGATACTTTAGTGGAGGAAAACAGGATGCTTTGTATTCTTATATAGACCTACTTAGGCTCCAATTCTACAAATGTTTGTGCACATGCTTACCTACTGTGAGTAGTTGCATTGAGATCAATGAAACAACTCATGGTAAAACTGAACATGTGTGTAAGAGTTTGTAGGATTGGGGTATTGGATTGCAAGCTTCTTCTATGTTTGTATGTATATTGCCTAGCACAGTGGGGGCATACTCCATGATTGGATAGACAATGCAATAATTTGTATTCTAGTTTGTCATAGTTGCTCATGACCTAAACACAGTCTCCTAACAGAATGCAGGAAACCACTATGCTATACGCCTATTAAGAATGAAAATGCATACTATAGAGCTTAAGCTAGGAGGGGACCATTAAATCCTCTAGATTGACCTCCTGTGTATCAGAGTCCCTTAAATTTCACCCAGTTACTCCTGTATTCAGTCCAATAACTTGTGATTGACTAAAACATTTCTTCCAGAAAGGCATCCAGTCTTGATCTGAAGAAATGAAAAAATAGAGAATCCACCACTTCTGTTGGTGGTTTCTTCCAATGGCTCATCACCTTCACTGGGGGACTTTTTTTCCTCATTTCCAATTTGAGTTTCTCTGGCTTCAGCTTCCAGCCATTGGTTCTTATGCCTTTCTCCACTAGATTAAAGAGTCTGTTCATACCCAGGAAGTTCTTGCTATGAAGGTATAATCAAGACACCTCTCAATCTTCTTTTTCATAAGATAAACATATTGAACTCTTTAAGTATCTCACTGTAAAGCATCTTCTCCGGCCCTTGAATAATTTTTGTGGCTCAACATGGAGCAGGTGAAGACCAAATCAAGCTTAATTTCTGCTGTAAATGCTTCACTCTTATGATTCTAAACCTCCTCACATGCCATTTATTCTCTTGCAGTGGCAGAGTATATTACTCAGCCCCTGCAATTCATTCTGCATGGATGGACCCTGCATAGAATTTCATGGCACCACGTGTAGGCACATGAGCCTACGATAGTAATTGCATTAATTTATGTATCCTGTGCTTAGATGCTATACTGCTACTATGAAAACATATGAAATTATGGACATATATAGGAAGTAAAACTTTTGTCTAGGGAAAGGGGCAGTTGTTAGTTTTTATACACATTGAATTAACAAGGTGTATCGAGGCATTGCTTATGTTGATTCCCTTCCCCCTAATTTTTGTATCTGTCTTTAAAGACTGTAAGTTCTTGTACGTCTGGAGTGTCTGGCACATGTTAGGTGTTACTGTTACTCCTGGGGGAATTCTGCATGTGCACAGAATTTATATTCCCCACTGATTCATTTGCCTGCAGAAAAATGACTTCCGGCAGGGAAGCCACAAAAGCAGTCATGCAGCTCTCCCCAGCAGTATGTTTCAGGTGCCTAGGGCAGCTAGCAGAGAGGTAAATCACTGTGGGGCACAGGTGGGATTGGGGAAGACCTGGCTGGTGGCTCCTACCCTGCACCAGGCTCAGCTTCTAGTCCCTGCTGGGCTTGGGGGAGATAGAACTTCCTCTTTCCACTGCATGCCATTTGACACTGGGTCAGACCCAACCCCAGATTTCTCCCGTGCTTGCAGGAAGCTCTGCAAACTCCTCCCCCATCCCCATGTGCTTCCTGCACCCATTACTCCTCAGCTGCAGGGAGAGATCTCTCTACAGGGAGCTACTTCCCCATCTGTGCATCCAGCTGCTCCTGCACCTTGATTTTTTTTTTTTCCAATGAGCCCCACTCCTCCTGGACCACCCCCACAAGCTGACCACATCTGGATTTTCCCACCCCAACCAGCTGCACCTGGATCCTAACTTCATTGAGCCCCATTCCCCCAGCATCTGGGCCCCCCACACTCAGACCTCCCCCAGCATCAGGGCCCCAACCACTTTCACCTAGGCCCCCCCTGCAGAGTCCCATTATCATTGCACCCAGAACCCCACAAGCCCCTGTCCATCTGGATTCCCCCCACTGAGCTGCCCTCACCCAGATTGCCCCACACAGAACCTACTCAACTCACACCTAGATTCCCTCCACACTTGGCTCCTGCTTTGCAGGCACCTAGTACAGAGGGACAGAGTGTCTTTGGGGCAGGCCCAGTCCTTGCACTGTGTCAGGGTTGCATGCAGCCTCACCGCTGAGTTTACATCCCAGGATAGAGGAGCTGCACAGTGATCTCCCACCTCTGTGGAGCCAGTGGCCTGTGTTTCCACAGTGCTATGCTGGAGACACTTTTTTTTTTTTTGACCAATAAAATTTGCAGAATTTTAAAATATTTGGCACAGAATGCCCTCAAGAGTAAAATTAGCAGAATAACTTTTACTGGCAAGGACCTGCTAGGTTCCTTATACAAGTCCAGAGGAGATGTATGCAGGAAGGACATAATTTATCTAAATGCTACAGTAACAGGCACCCTCAAATACTTTGATTGTGAAAGGTGAGTGAACAGAAAGGAGAGATGGCTTGTACTATTTCTAGCAGATCAGCTGAAGGGCATGATGACCAAAGGATGAGGATGCTCTGAGGAAAGGACAGCAACAATGAGAACCTTGTTAGTAGGACCAAAGTTTCCTCCCTTTCTGCACAGAATGTAGTGCAGCCTCTGACAGGCCATGCTTTCTATCTCTGAAAGTAATGGTTTTCACTTTTGATGTCATCCAGCTTGCAACGTACTTTAGAGATTCAGACATGGTTTAAAAAGTATAGCAAATGCAGGGAATCGCTTTTAGAGTTCCAGTACCTGAAGGAAAACTGGCTTTTTCCTTAGCAATTGCAGCTGTGCTGCCAAAATGTGCAATTCTCATCTGTTGGAGTTGATAATCAAAAACCAATACAAGCATTACTTAACCATCTTCATCTCTACACTCCACAACCATTACCCTACCTTATGTAAGTGCAGCAACTGTTCATACAAATCAGTTACAGTTATTCTCATTAGGGGTGTGTGAGAAATGTTTCCCTCTTTCATCGCTCCCCAGAGAACATTCTTCCCACCCCCCACATACCTCAAGGAAACTCTGGGAATAACCCACCCATGTTTATAATATCTCAAAAGGTCAAGAAAATATAGGCCACTTCAGTGGATTATTTAGCAGGGATACTGCATAAGAAATGATGCCAGTAAATATACTTGGCAATTTCAAAACCTTTTTTCTTAAACTAGTTTAGCTGCTTTCTGCTAAAGGTAAGCTTTTATTTGGAAAAAACCTAGCTACCTTCTAAAAGGTAAATGTTAATCTACTCACAATATGGGAATGCATCAGAATAAACCCTTCTCCATCCTAACTTCCAACATCTTGTCACTCCATAGTGAGGACTCAGGTGTGAGATTTCAATAAAAATATTAAATGACAACCTAGTAAAATCAGTAAGAGCTTACCTCTATAAAAAGGCTGCACTGATCAAAACATTAGCTTTGTGCCATTCATTTTATTCACTAATGTTTCACTTACAATTCATACAGAACATTTTAAACAATTTAAGAATGTTAAATAGTGGGTTTTAAAAGGCCAGAGAACCAGTATGTGATCTAATAGGTTTTTCTTTTTAAAAAGTCTAAATTTCATTTGATTTGTGAAAACTGTTTAATGTTTTTAAAATTATTGTAGTCTGTCTGACAAATGATCCATTTAATTTCCCCTTTCATTAAATTATCCACTTTAGAAATTAAAGCACACAGAAACAATTCTATCTTGATAAGACAGGAGTTAAGACTGAAATTGTTCTCAAATATAACCCATTCCGTTAAAAATTTAAGACTAAATTCTGCTTATCTTGCCTGTCAATCTTCAGAAAATTACAGTATCAGGTAGGGCTTTTAAATTTTCAGTGTTGCACAATATAAAACCAGATTTGATATTCTCATTCAAAAAGTCTGTTTGATCCTACACCATTCAAAATCTACCTTCAGTTAGATATGTGATTTTTTTAAAAAAAAAAAAATACTACAGTATGGATGATGGAAAAAACAGGCTGTACCCACATAACTGCAGCATGTACCACTGTACAGCATAACACCCTATTTTTAATATTTGAGATCTGGATGTAATACTCTTGCATGTACATCACAGCTGCTCTCATATCAACAAGCTTTTCTCAGAAAGAGTGATGTTTCAAGTCATAAGAGCAGGAAGAACAAGAGGATGACACCTCTGAAAGCATAAGTTTTGTGCATAAGTTTGACCCATGTTGAGTCACTGGAGAGTGAAGCTAAAAAAGATTAGGAGTACTTGTGGCACCTTAGACTAACCAATTTATTTGAGCATGAGCTTTCGTAAGCTACAGCTCACTTCATCGGATGCATACCGTGCTTAGGTATCTAAAGTTTGATTGAATATAAGTTTAGGGTGTGGGGGTTTTTTTTCTGAAACCCTTCACTTTCAAAGGCAAATCTGAAGAAACTTATCAGTGGTTTAGCTTTTCATTTAATCTTCTTTGGGTGTCTTAGCTGTGTAGTGATCAGCTTCCAATTTCAGGTCTTAGATTCTTAGTTGCGAACCATATGCTCTGGGACCTGCAGTAACAGAAGACAAGCATGATATAATTATATTGTAGTGTTCTCTAGTATTGCAGAGCTCTTTATTTTAGCACAAAGAGAAGCTGGCCATATATTAGCAATAGATATATTCATGCTCCTAGAAGGCCTTTGCAGATGAGTTTGGCTACGTGCCTGTTGCAAAAAATGCTCAGAAAACTTCAATTCTGGCTAGTTTCTCAAATCTGCAACTATAGCATATGTTTTACAGAGACTATTTTCAGTTGTATAGTGCAGTAATTCATGCTATTTTAAATCTGTTACAATTATTGCAGAGTTTATATCTGTCATCAAACCATGTCATGTTGCACACATGGAAAAGTGATCCTCTCTCTACCCCAAGTTTCTTGGTTGTTTTTATGCACTTTTTACTACACCAATAGCATGGTGCTGTGGGTGAGGAGCACAGAAGCAAGACAGTGCATGGGTCTAGTCCTTGTTTTGCCAGTGTCTTGCTGTATTGAGGCAAGTAACTTCTCCATTGGCCTGCTCCGAAGACCAGGCTCAAGGTCTTCCACAAGCACCTCCCTGTGGCTCCACCCCCCAGACTGACTACACTCTGCTCTTTTACGAGGCCCAGTTGTCCATTAAACTATCCTCTGATACCCAGAGTTACACTTCCTCAGGCTGAGAAGCAGCTAATTAATTATGGTGCAGTGGGGCTGGCTCATCTCCCCTTAAAAGGGCCAGCCACCTAATGACAACAGGTTTCAATTATTTGCTGAATGGGGGCCTGAGTCCACAAGCTCAGTTAGGAGCACATCTGTCTCCTTCCACTCCTCTACCCACAACAGACAGGAGGAGACAGGCATCCTCCAGAATATATGAATGTTCTGAGGCTCAGAAGGAGGTAGACCAGTTAAAAATTTGAGTAAAGATAAAGCGAGGGTGGGTGTGGAAGGCCAATAACATGGTACTATGGACTATCAAATCAGGAAGAGGAGGTGAATGAGGCATTTCTAGATCAAAAAATCCAGAACACAAGACCTGGTTCTAACAGAGGACCCAGATATCTGTTGGAAAAGTACTACAGTAAAATGCAAAAAATTCCAATATGATCTTGGAGTGTGTTGGGGACAACTTATTATTTCCTCCACTGTCTGAAATAAGGAGTGGTAGCCAGATAAGACTGGTTTTTGACTAACAGAACAATTAGTTGTGAAACTGAAGATGGAATGCAATTTGGGTACAAGAAGGGATGAGAGCGGTAGAATAAAGTTAATGGTGTGTGGTGTTTGTCTGTTTTTAAAAAAAACAAACAAAAAAACCCCCCTGAGAATTAGTAGGTAAGTTTTCTGGGGGGAAGAAGAGATCTAAGGGGAAAAAGGGAGTTCAGGAGAACTGGCAGTTTCTCAAAGAGACAAGTTAAAGTCACAACAGCAAACTATCCCAATACAAGGGAAAGATCGGAAGAACTGCCAGAGACCAATGTGGCTGCATCAGGAGCACTTGAATTACACTGAGGAGTAGCCCGGATTCCAGATCACAGGAGATGCAGGGGCCCAGGTACTTGTGGACACCCCAGAGAGATTGCAGTCGCTGCCTGAGGAGCCCAGAGACTCCCAAGACACCATGACTTCAACTGCAAGAGTCATGGTAGGAAGTAGCCCAGGGAGGGACTAGCCAGTATCCTGGCAGCAGTCTGCATGTTGTGGGCCAATTCCCCGCTGACTTAGTGGTGAACCCATTCACCATTACCAGGGCCCTGAGCTGGGACCTGGTGGAGCAGGGAGGGCCTGGGTCCCCTTACCTGGCTGCCCCCTTTGGGGGGTGGCCCACCAAACCAGCTCCCATTAATTAGCCATTAGGCTGCACTTCCCCACAGCCAGGGGAACCCTACTGACTTTAGCCATTAGGCCATGTGTCTCTGCAGCCTAAGGGAGTCCTACTGACTTTGGCTGTTGGGCCAAGCTTCCCTGCAATCCAGGGGAGTCTATTAGCTTTAACCACAGGCATACCCTGCCCTTTCCCCACCTCCAGGGGGATAGGGTGTACGGGCCCCACAACAAGGGCAAATACAGTAACTCCTCACTTAATGTTGTAGTTATGTTCCTGAAAAACGAGACTTTAAGCAAATCTAATTTCCCCATAAGAATTAATATAAATGGGGGGAAGGGGACTAGGTTCCAGGGAAAAATTTTCTTGCTAGACAAAAGACACATGCAGTATAAGTTTTAAACAAACAATTTAATACAGACACAGCAATGATGATTGTGAAGCTTGGTTGAGGTGGTGGAATCAGAGGGTGGAATATTTCCCAGGGAATGCCTTACTAGTAAATGATCTAGCAATTGCCTGAAACCTCAAGGGTTAACTCGTTGTTGTAGCCTCACACTCTACAAGGTAGCAGGAATGGAAGGAAGGGAGACTGCATGGCAGAAGAGAGACTCACTCTGTGTGTGAGAGAGAAAGATGTGTATTTTCCCCTTTAAGTATGCTGACATCACTCTTAAGTACACTACCTCCTTAAAAGAAAAGGAGGACTTGTGGCACCTTAGAGACTAACATTTATTTGAGCATAAGCTTTCGTGGGCTAAAACCCACTTCACTTTAGTCTCTAAGGTGCCACAAGTCCTCCTTTTCTTTTTGTGGATACAGACTAACACGGCTGCTACTCTGAAACTACCTTGTTAATCAGCAAGCTCAGACCACTGCAGCTGCTGCCAAAGACTCCCTCTGTCCTGAGCCCTGTTGTGTGGTCCCCCGATCTATGGAGGAGAGGTAAGCGGGGTCCAGGGGGAGGGGGACGCCCTGACTTAAGATGCCCTCCCCCCCGCACCCAGCAGGCTCTGGAAAGCAGCTCCAAGGCAGAGGGCAAGAGCAGCACATGGCAGTGGGGGGAGGGACAGCTGAACTGATGGCAACTGATTGCCTGCTGGGTGGCTGCCGCACAGGGAACTTAGGGGAGTGGGGAGCTGAATGGGGGGAGGGTGGGGCTGCCGGTCCACCCTGGTTCCAAGCCCCCACCAGCTAGCTGCAACATGCTGCTCTTCCTGCAAGCAGTGGACAAAGCAGGCAGCTGCTAAATGACACTATAAGGGAGCATTGCACAACTTTAAACGAGCATGTTCCCTAATTGATCAGCAAAGTAACAATGAAACAAGGTTAACTGGGACTACTTTAAGTGAGGCGTTACTGTATTGTACCTATCTTTTTTTTAAAAAACAAAAACAAACCCAAGGCCATTATAGAGCAGTCATCCTAACTTTGAAATCTGGAAAGATATTTGAACAAATCAATTTGTAAGTACCTAGAGGATAACAGGGTTTAAGTAATAGCCAACATAACTTGTCAAAGACAAATCATGCCAAACCAACCTCATTGACAGGGTTGCTAGCCGTAATGGCTGGGGGGGGGGAAGTAGTAGGTGGGACATTTTGATTTTTAGTAAGGTTTCTGACCCAGTCCCACAAAAACTAGGGAATGTGGTTTAGATTAAATTACTATAAACTGGGTGCATAACTGGTTGAAAGACCATACTCAGAGTAGCTACCAATGGTTCTCTGTCAAACAGGGAGGATGTATCTAGTGGGGTTTTGCAGGGGTCAGTCCTGGGTCTGGTACTAATCAACTTTTTCATTAATTACTTGGATAACAGAGTGGAGAGCATTCTTACAATTTGCAGGTGACACCAAGCTGGGATGGGTTGCGACCACTATGGTGGACAGGATTAGAATTCAAGACAAGCTTGACAAATTGGACAATTGGTATGAAACGAAGAAGAAATTCAATGAAGGCAAGTGCAAAGCATTACACTTAGGAAGGAAAAATCAAATGCATAACTACAAAATGGGGAATAACTGTCTAGGCAGCAGTAGTAGTAATGCAGTAAAAGATCTGGGAGCTACAGTGGATCTCGAAAGACCCAGCAATGTGATTCAGTTGCAAAAAAGGCTAATATTCTGGGGTGTATTAACAGGAAATCCTATATGTAAGACACAGGATGGAACTGTTCCATTCTATTCCACACTGGAGAGGTCTCAGCTGGAGTAGTGTTCAGTTCTGGATGCCATACTTTAAAAAAAGATATGGATACACAAGAGAGAGTCCAGAGGAGAGCAACAAAAACATTACAAGGTTTAGGAAAACCTTTCCTCATAGATCAGGTTAAGCTGGATATGTCTAGTCTTGAGAAGATTGAGGGTAGGGTGACCAGATGTCCTATTTTTACAAGCACAGTCCCGTTTTGGGACTCTTATAGGCACCTATTACATCCCACCCCTTGTCCCATTTTTTCACCGTTGCTATCTGGTCACCCTGGACCTGATAAGACACCAAATATGATAAGGGAACTTATGAAGAAGATGGTGGTCAATGGTCCTACTTTCAGTAAACATGGAGAACAAGTAGTAGTTGGCTTAATCTGCATCAAGGGAGATTTAAGTTTTCCATTAGGGAAAAAACTAAGTACAGGATATTCAAGCACTGGAACAGGCTTCCCAAGGGAGGTTGTTAGGACCCTGGTCATTAGAGGTTTTTATGAATAGATTAGACCAGACGTTCTCAAACTGTGGGTTGTGACTCTTTTGATGTGTTTCAGAGTAGCAGCCATGTTAGTCTGTATCCGCAAAAAGGAAAAGGAGTACTTGTGGCACCTTAGAGACTAACATTTATTTGAGCATAACCTTTTGTGAGCTACAGCTCACTTCATCGGACGCATGCAGTGGAAAATTTTATATACACAACATGAAACAATGGGTGTTACCATACACACTGTAACAAGAGTGATCAAGTAAGGTGAGCTATTACCAGCAGGAAAGAAGAAAAACCTTTTGTAGTGATAATCAAGGTGGGCCATTTCCAGCAGTAGACAAGAACGTGTGAGGAGCACTAGGGGGGGAAAAAAACATGGGGAAATAGTTTTTACTTTGTATAAAGACACATCCACTCCCAGTCTTTACTGAAGCCTAATTTAATGTTGTCCAGTTTGCAAATTAATTCCAATTCAGCAGTCTCTTGTTGGAGTCTGTTTTTTGAAGGTGTGGTGTTGTTGTTATGTTGTGACTTTTAGGTCTGTAATCAAGTGACCAGAGAGATCAAAGTGTTCTCCGACTGGTTTTTGAATGTTGTTCTTTATGTCTGATTTGTGTCCATTCTTTTATGTAGAGACTATCCGGTTTGGCCAATGTACATGGCAGAGCGGTATTGCTGGCACATGATGGCATATCACATTGGTAGATGTGCAGGTAAACGAGCCTCTGATAGTATGGCTGATGTGATTAGGCCCTATGATGGTGTCCCCTGAATAGATATGTGGACAGAGTTGGCAACGGACTTTGTTGCAAGGATAGGTGTGTGGTTGCTGGTGAGCATTTGCTTCAGGTTGGGGGGCTGTCTGTAAGCAAGGACTGGCCTGTCTCCCAAGATCTGTGAGAGTGATGGGTCATTCTTCAGGATAGGTTGTAGATCCCTGATGATGTGCTGGAGAGGCTTTAGTTGGGGGCTGAAGGTGATCGGTAGTGGCATTCTGTTACTTTCTTTGTTGGGCCTGTCCTGTAGTAGGTAACTTCTGGGTACTCTTCTGGCTCTGTCAATGTGTTTCCTCACTTCAGCAGGTGGGTAGTGTAAGAATGCTTGATAGAGATCTTGTAGGTGCTTGTCTCTGTCTGAGGGGTTGGAGTAAATGCAGTTGTATCGTAGAGGTTGGCTACAGACAATGGATCGTGTGGTCTGGATGAAAGCTGGAGGCATGTAGGTAAGTACAGTGTGTATGGCGACACCCATTGTTTCATGTTCTCTGTATATAAAATCTTCCTACTGTATTTTCCACTGCACGCATCCGATGAAGTGAGCTGTAGCTCACTAAAGCTTATGCTCAAATTAGTTAGTCTCTAAGGTGCCACAAGTACTCCTTTTCTGTTTTGATGTGGTCAGCAGGGTTGAAAGTAGGGGGTCACTTTTTTCCTACTAAGGGGGGGGTCATGATTTTTCCTAAGTCCAAATGGGGTCACCAGCACAAAGTTTGATAAACACTGGACTAGACAAACACCTGTCAGGGATGGTCTACGTCTCCTTCATCCTGCTTCAGCACAGGGAGCTGGACTAGATGACTTTCTGAGGTCCCTTCCAGCCCCACACTTCTATGATTTTCTACTCCATAGGATAGGAGCGTAAAGGTGTCAGGGCATGCCATCCTAAGAGCTGTGTGTTTCCTATGTTGTAGCAATGTGAGACAAAACAGACCAGCTGAGTTCCGCCCCTGCACCATAACACTAAAATGCAATATTAGGACTTCATGCCGCAATTTTTTTAATTATGCACCTCCAGATTGGTTCTCTAACTCAAAGATAAGTGTCTCTGCTTTAGATTAGGCAGTTATGCCTGGTCTATTCTATTAGGAGAGCTTGCAGAGAACTCTATTTGTTGAGAGCAGGTGTCATTCACCATGCCAACCATGCTTTGGAGAGTACAATTTTGTGCAAGTTCATAGAAGTAAGACAGATTTATCAACTGCTGTTGCCTTTTTTCCTTCTGTGTGTTTTTAGAGGACCTATGCTGAAGGAATGCAAATAGCATGATATTGCAAAAAAAAAAAAAAATTCTTAAATTTCTTTAAAAGACCTCTAGGGGTATGTAAGGTTTCAACTTTTCATAGATCTTAATTTTCAAGAGTTAAGAATAAATTCACTAGCTTAAACAAAAAAAAAAAAAGATACCAGCCAAGTATTTCCTGCATTAGATTACTTTGCAGGGAGAAGCCATTGTCCTTATTAGAAGTGCATAAACCTGTTAACCACTTCTTTGCCTAAGAGTTACCAATCATAAGTCATTTCTATTCCTGCCAGCTTCTAAGTATCATACACATTAATCTATAAATTTTTTTAACAGGATGTTGCAGAGGATATGTAAACAGGATACTAATCATGGAAATTCAAAAACCCAAAATGCAGTCAGATTTAAAATATTAAACTAAGAAGTTAAGATGATAAATGGTGAATGATCCCATACACCATTAGTTTGAAAAGCAATAAGTAAAATGCCAGGGGAAAAATCACTTATTAACAAGAAGCACTAAAGTATTAGATGACTTACTGCTACTTTCAAAGCTTGCTCCACATCGTCCAGTATATCTTGTGCATCCTCCAAACCAATTGACAGGCGAATCAAAGTATCATTGATCCCAAGAACCTCTCTCTCTTCTTCAGGAACTGAAGCGTGAGTCATAATGGCCCTGAAAGAAAAGAAAAATAATCTCTGCAGACCCATTAGGGGTTTTATTAAATAACTAATTTAGCTGGCCTTTACCGGTCAGCTCTGTAGGAGTGGTGACTATTTTCTGAACAGTAGTTTTGTGATATTCTCACATCAAAAGCCCAGATCCTCAGATTGTGCAAACTAGCATAGCTCCAATTAAGTCAATGGGGCATCAGCTAGAGTAAATCTACGTAGTTCCATTGACTTCACTGGTTTGTATTAGCTGAGAATCTGGTACAATATTGCCTGACTATAATTGCTACAGAAAAACAGTGGGTACTTTGGACACTGTAGCTCTAAGTTTTCATCTGGAAAAGGAAGCAAAATCCTATACTACTTTCTTTCAACCTTTCTATTGTTTAGAAAAATATAAATACATGTGATTCTAAAAGTTTTCCTGGTGGAACTGGATATCTGTGTTTAAAGACTATGTTTCAGCAAAGAAAACTGAGGTTATACAAGTAAGGAAGGTAGAAGAACTATTGAGTGAAGTTTCAGGAGAGAAGCTGAATCGGAAAGGTATACTTAGTCCAGTGGAGACAGATCTGGAAAACTGAACATAAAAACCCAATGCTCATTGGTGGCAGGAGTATTGTGAGACCAACAATTAAGTTACAAACTGAGAAGAAAAAGTATATGCTGCATGTGTCGGTCCTTGCCTGATCTATGGTTTGGAAATTGTGCGTCTTACAGAGAAGGAAGAAAAGATACAAGTAGTAGAAAATGATATACTGAGGAGAATGGAAGGCTAGAGGAGGGTAGACAGAGTAAAGCATGGAAGAAATTAGGAGGAAGATGAACTTGGGACTCTCAATGACCAGCTGGAGAGTGCAAGTTAGAGGTGGGCTGGACATATAAATAAGCATGGAAGGAAAAATGACCAGCAAAGAGAGAATGGCAGGAACAGGTCAGCAAGAAAGGAGGTAAAGATCAAGGATATGATGGAAAGACTATTGTGACACATTGCTAGACAGGATTAAGAATCCTGCAGGATAATGACCCAAATTCAACCTTTAGGGCAGAGGTGGGCAAACTTTTTGGCCTAAGGGCCACATCGGGCTTCCAAAACTGTATGGAGGGCTGGGTAGGGAAGGCTGTGCCTCACCAAACAGCCTGGTCCTCACCCCCATCCACTCTCTCCCACTTCCCACCCCCTGACTAACCCCTCAGAACCTCGGACCCATCCAACCCCACCCCCCCATCCCATTCCTGGACTGCCCCTGGGATCTCCTGCTCCTTATCCAACCCCCCTGACTCCCGACCCCCTTACCATACTGCTCAGAGCAGCAGGACTGACAGCTGTGCTGCCCGGCCAAAGCCAGCCATGCTGCCCAGCAGGAGCTCGCAGCCCTGCCACCCAGAGTGCTGGTGGTACAGCAAGCTGAGGCTGCAGGGGAGGGCGGATAGCAGGGGATGGGCCAGAGCTACTCTCCCTGGCCAGGATGGTCCGTAGTTTACCCACCTCTGCTTTAGGGACATATTCGTAGACTGTATTTTTGTGTTCACATATATTGTTAAAGGTTAATGTAACCAAACAGTTCCTGTCTATGCTGTATTCTATTAATTCAGAGATCAAAGGGTGAGCCTACATTTACGTGAACTGTAAATATAGTGATATCACTGTATTGCTCTCTTTGAAGAATATAGCAAATCACCTGCAAATGGTGGAAAACAGGCACTTGCCTTATGTTAATCCATGTAACTAATTACAGGTGATGCTTAGGAAATAGGTCTACTTCAGTCTCAATTACCTATTCACCTAACAATTCTGAGCTATCAAGAGAAGGCCTGGAACTGTAGTTAAACAAATGAAAAGGATCAGGACCCAAGGGTGGTTTGTTTGGGGAGGGAGGGGCGGTGGCTTTAAATCTCTGATCTGCTTGATGTATTATGCAGGGGAAGCTTGAGTCATGGGACTGGAGATCTGTCTTACCCCGATCACCCTGAATATGAATATTGGACTATAGCCTATGGACTAATTGATAGAAATCTTTGCAACTACAGTACTCACCATCTCTAGTATACCTACGTCTGTATGTATACTGATCTTTTAACCAATACTTTAAAAAACAAAATCTACTTTAAGAATTGGCCATAAGCATGTATTTGGGTAAGATCTGAAATATTCATTAACCTGGGAGGTAATGCTTCCGATCCTTTGGGATTGGTAGAATGTTAAGATTCTTTCAGTAATCCTCATCATATTTGACTTGGGTGACTGGGTAGAAGCCCAAGGCTGGGTTGCCAAAAGGGAACGGTGTTTTGGCTTCTAGGTAACTAGTAAGGTATTACAGAAATTGTTTTGTGCTGGCTTGGTAAATCTAAGTTTTGGAATATTCACCAGTTTTGGGGATTATCTGCCCTAACAGAATAAACACAGTACGGTTCCCCTGGGACCCACAACCGTCAAGAGGTTTGAAGAGAAAAAGGATTGGAACTCCAAGGCCTACAAACTTGTGCCATGGACCAGGAGGAATGATAAAGAATTGTGGGCAACTCCGATCCCATGTAAACTAGAAAAGGAGTCAAGAAGCGAAGCGAATTCAACAAACTTTCCTAGATATTCAAAAGTGGGTCACATAGGAAATAGTTCATGAGGGCTTCTCTTCAAGCAACTAATCAGCAAGTTTCTTAAGGCTAGAGCTTTACAGACTCAGTATTGCCTTTATGTACAGAGTGATATCTCCAATTGACTTAAGTGGGAGCTCATCCCAGATGCAAGGGGCAGAAGACGACAAGGGTATACACATGCAGAGAATGGCCAATTTTTCCTTTGTATTCTCCTCACCCCTAACTGACTGACAGACCATATTACATTCTTTTCACTACTGGCTGCAGTGGCTATGGCATTAGCAGAGAAGCACAGGTCGTGAAAGACTCAATAGCCATTTTATCTTTAAAGTCTTCAGATAAGCCCAGAATGATCTAGTGCCATGTAATGAAGTGTTTACAATCCCTCTGTTAAAATACAAAGTTTACTGGGTATGAAAAACAGGTGCACTTAATTTTGTGTGCCGAGTATGCCCTCTTGTGTAAGCAGTTAGAATAGCAGACATTTTTTACACTAGTAAAACTGAAGGACAAGTGCAGTAGAACCTCAAAGACAGAAACACAAGTTATGCACTGACCAGTCAAAGGGACACCCTGTGAAACTGGAAATAACCAATCTACTGCTGCGCTTTCGTTATTTCCCCTCAAACAAAACAAAAACAACAAACAAACAAACCAAACCAACCCCAACCAAGTACTGTGCCTGTACTGCATCTTAAAGGTAGGCATCTCAGGGCTGCCTGTCGCCATATGTGGGGCAGCCACTTACAGCTACAAAGTGAAGATGCTGGGGCTCCCACCCCAAGCAGTCAGAGCCAGAAGACCAGGAGCTGTGCAGGCATCTGTGCTGCTTTCACCCCCCTCTTCCCTGGCCAGGAGGGGGAACTTGCTGTTTTTACCTCCCCTCCCCCACCCAGAAGGGTGACAAGCTTGCCAATTCAGTTTGCCCCGAAAAGGAAGCTGCCATCACTGAGGAGGGAGCTCAGAAGCTACTGGAGCCTGGCCTGCAGCGTGAGCTGCTGGAGCCCAAACTACACTTTGTTCAGAGTAACAGACAGCTTCCATTCCCAAGGTGTCTGTAACCCTGAGGTTCTGCTGTACATGATGTGGATTTAGTGAATCCATTGTCCATACTTTCATTTGTGGCTCAGACTCCCACTTTGAAGAAGGCAGGCCAAAGAACAATAGTGGGCTGCAAAAAAGCCAATGATGATGCTGTGGAAGAAACTGAAGGATATTCCTTGGATTTATGGTGGCTGACGGGGCAGTTCTTCAGTTTCAGTTGATCCAAATGCCAGTAACATAACCATCTTCAGCCCATGACACAATAAAATGTACTATTTTTGAGAGAGGAATTTTGTTTTCACTTCACTCACCATTTTACTAATGCTGCTAGTTTCTAAAGTTAAGAATAGGAGGCAGAGATTAAATACTCTCTAGGTGAGATTTGGGGAGGCAAAGGTGATTTTGTGCCCTTCCAAGCCCTTGAGGCCTGTGCAAGTTACACCAGCTTTCCAGGGCTACCCTGCGGGTCACAGCACCACCCAGAATCTCCACAGTGCTGTGTGCACTGCATCTCATTATGCCCGGGGATGGATTTGGAGCTGCCTGTAATAGTTCATGTACGTGGTATTTCGAACTGATATCTGTTGCATGCAGATAGTGTGAATCAGAGTTTTGTCAGGAAGTGTACCCAGAAAGAGGAGGTGTGGTTCTTGATACTCACATCTTTCCGCAAAGATTTGGACAATGCAGAGCAATTTACTTCGAAGCCTTGGCTCAGCCCCCACTTACTGGGCCTGCCAGACCAGTTCCACCAGGAGGGACTCAGCCCCTTTGAGAGGGCAGGGGTCAAACAGCCTCAAAGGGTTTAACCACACAGGTACTCCTTTGAGGGAATCTGACAGTTAAGGGGGAGGCTGACCCAGACATTGCTGGGGAGCTAATTGACCCTTGTGCTCCAGGGGTCAGGGTACGACAGGGCTCTCTCTCTACCTTTAGGTAAGATAGATATGTACATAGATTGTTTTTAAAAAATCCCCTCTCATATCCTATGCTGCATTCCTACTGTTAAGATTAAATAATACTTTGTTTTATGAAGGCTGTGTGGGGTCACTATATTCACCATTGATCACATCTCATGAAGGGAAGAACAGTAGGTCCCCAAAACCCAGTTGGATCTACTGATCAGTCATGCAGGGCTAGTGCAACCACTAGGCAAATTAGGTGACCGCCTAGGGCGCCAAGTGGTTGGGGGCAGACAAAATCGCGCTCCGGGGAGGCGGAGGTGCGCGGGGAGGGCTGCCTGCAGCAAGTAACAGTGAGGGGGACATGAAGTGGAACTGCTCCCTGCCTCTGCTCTGCCTCCTCCCCAAGCATGCCACCCTGCTTTGCTTCTCTGCCTCCCAGCCTTGTGGGGCTGGGAGGGGAGACAACTGCCACAGGGCTGCTGCGGAGAGGGGGTTGGGGGGAGGAGAGGAGGAGCAGCAGGTGCAAGGTGGAAGTTTTGCCTAGGGTGTGAAACATCCTTGCACCAGCCCTGCAGTCATGTCTGGTACACAGGGCACTGAGAGTGGAAGAATTAGGGAATTCTACCACACAAAGGTTAAAGACTTGAGACCTAAGATTTGGAGGGTGTGCACTAAGAAGCCCAAAAGAGGGAACAGATATAAAGCTAGCTCTGAACTGTGACTCCCCTCCTGGCTCCATGCCCCACCCTGCCACCTACAGCAGGACTTAGGCAGGAATGCTTGGAAGCAGGAGGGCAGTACCCCATACCTGCAAGAGATTTCTAGCAGGCTGGGGTGGGCAGCAAGGCTGCACTCTGCTCCTTTGCAGCTAAGGAGGGCATTCATTCAGGTGCCTTTAACAGCACAATATGTACGCTAAACTTAAAGGCTTTGTTTAAGTTTGTTATCATATGTATTGCTGTTTTACACTGGTCATGAGTCCTCGAGAGGGGAGGATGGAATGTGTTTTATTTAAACAGTGTTTTTGATTCTTTTTCTCCTCATTGGTCTGAATTATTCATGCCATTAATACTGTATCACATCAAGTCCAGATCATTAGAGGACTGCCTCTGCTTTGTACTGGCCAGAGGATGTTTGGATTCTGACGTCAGCCTAGTTCTACAGCCTGACAGGAATCAGTGGTGTTAGCTCCAGTGTAATTAAACAGAATTCTTCTTTGCAGCCAAATTTGTCTAACAAGCAGCAAACCAAAGAAAACAAATGCCTCATTTTCCAGCTTGGTGGATGAGAGAACTACAAGGGAAGATTATAATGCTGGACGCTGACAGCCTTAAACCAGCTGCCTCAGGAATCTGCCAAAAACTTTGCTGAAAATATATTCCTCATCTTAGCAATGGTGCTAAGACTTATCACACATCTGTCCACCTTTATTCAAATGAAGCTCCTAATCTCACAGCTCAGGCATTGTCCATTTTATTGGGAACAATTTACAAACTTGGAATCTAATCCTGTAAAACAGAGGTGGGCAAACTACAGCCTGCAGGACCATCCTGCCTGACCCTTGAGCTCCTGGCTAAGGAGGCTAGGCCCCAGCCCCTCCCCTGCTGTCCTCCCTCCCCTGCAGCCTCACCTCACTGCGCTGCAGTGTGGCTGGCTCCAGCTGGGCCCTGCAGCTGCAAGCTTCTGCTGCTCAGAGCGGCATGGGGGGGGGGGAAGGGGGAGCAGGGGGGTTGGTTAGGCATGGGAGTCCTGGGGGGGCGGTTCCAGGGGATGGTTGGATGGGTCAGGAGTTTTGAGGGGAGCAGGCAGGAGGCAGGAAGTGGGCCAGGCTGTTTGGGGAGGCAAAGCCTTCCCTAGGCCTCCCCCCCCCAATACAGTTTCACAACCCCAATGTGGCCCTCAGGCCAAAAAGTTTGCCCACCCCTGCTGTAAGCCCTTAATCATTTGATCAATCCCATTAAAAACAATGGGACTATTTGCATGACTATAGACCACTTCTGTGATAAGTTTCAGGAGTCTGTTCCTATAAAGGAAGTTGAATTCCCCCCCCTCCCCCTTTGAAATACGTTTGGGTACAATAGCATAATGCAGTTTAGGATACATTCTACTTAAAATTTGTCTTTTAAATAAATCATACATACGCTGAAATGGCTCCTCACCCAACGCCCATATAAACAGACTGTCTACTACATATTTGGGGGAAAAAGTGAGGAGTTAAGCATGTTGATGTCTTGTATATACAAACACCCCTTTCATCACTGCCCTGGAAAGATACAGTTGAACTTAAACTTTCTTCAAATTCCACAGAAAATTAACAGCCCCAATTGTTTTGTGTTAATCAGTGTGTACCTGAAAAAAATTACACACCTTTTAAGAGAAAAGAATCAGGCCACACTTACTGGAAAATAATAATAATAAAAAAAATCCTTGCAACTGGTTCAGAAGAGTGCTACAAGACACACGCATAATCTCATGAGCAAAGGGTGGAGAGGATAATGTGGGAGGGTGTGACCAGCAAAATAATAATAATAATAAAGTCTCAAAGAGGCAGAGATTCACAGATTTGCAAAGCTAAAAAACCTTGTGCTTTAAACCACCTCATCACATAACTCTTTAAATGTTCATAAACCTGGTAACTGCAAAGGAACAGTGAAGCTCATTAACCTGAATGTGTGCCAGTAAGCCATCACCGACGAGGCTCAGTCACACCTGAACAGCTAAAAATTAACCTTTCCCTTTGAGGCTAAACAGACATATCACTGGCTCCATCTCTGTTACATAAGAGAACAAAACTCCAGTGGGGCATGGCGCTGGCACATAGGGTCTCAGGTACGTGATGTGATTTTTCAGAATCTCTTTTGGGAATAGTCATGTACATGAAATAGCTGGTACTTACGATTATGCTATTTCTATGCATGTATATTCAGCTTGGTATCTGAAGTTATGAATATTAGCTATGTTTACTACATGTTTGCTCCTGTGGTAATGCCCATAAGGTATTTAGCCAGCATGTGAAGGGACAAGTCAAGTTGAATGGCCCATTAAGGAATACTTAGCTCACAATGGACCCTGGAAAATGCCTGTCTACACTTGATGGACTTTTCCTGTGAACATTCTAACTACACAATGGATGGGGGTGATGGACATGTAACTTGCCCATGCGATTCCAAATACCACCTTTCACAGTGAGAACAAATTTCCTTTCACTTTTCAGAAGCTAAAAGACCCTGGAAACATCTCCATTTTGCTTCTTTCCTGCTCCAACCTCTGCTCCCATTAGTATATGTTCATTGTCCATTCTAACCAAGGGACTGAGGACTTTAGAGTAATCTGGAGCCTTGATATTCCTTGATCCTTTGCAGATGGACTTATGAGTTGGATATGGTACAGAGACTGTTCTAGCCTCATTGATTGCTGGTTTCTCCCTTGCACTGGACAAATATCAGATGTCTGCTGACTTTCGCACATGAGTCAGCAGCCTTTGATACCTGTGGCATAAGCAACATAGTCCTTGCTTGCGTGGTTTTGTTCTTTCCTCTCCAACTGTCAAAGCCTGTTCCCATTGAACTCAATAGCAAAACTCCTTTTGATTTCAATGGGAACAGGATTTGGCCCCAAGAGATCAGAGAATGTGATTTTGATTAGTTGCTTATCTGTCCAGAAATATTTCTCACGCATGTTCTGCCAGGCTGATTCTGATTGCCCCTCCTGTATGTCATGTGGAGGAAAATAATAAAACAATCTGGGCTGTAGTTCTATTAAGATACAAATGACACACAGTTCTATGCCTCTTTTCCATCAAACCCAGATGGCGCAGCTTCTTTGTTGCCCTAGTGCCTGGCGGAGAGCAATACTTAGATACAGGCAAGCTGGCAGAATCTTAGTTTGGACATAAGGGAGGCACTGATAGTGTGTTAAGGGAAAGTAAGGTGATTATCCCTCTCTCATTTAAGAAGCTTTCAATCTGTTTAACAGTTGTAAAATTTTAGATAGGTAAGGGGGGTGTTGGAGGGGATTGGGAGAGTGTGGGGGCCCTGGGCTGGGCAAGGAGGAGTCACAGAGGGCCATGTGGGAAGGTCACGTTTCCCCTCCCCCCCCGCGTCCCTCCCATGAGTGCAGTACTGGCAAGAAATGATTTCTACTTGCACTACTGCTTAGAAGGCAGCCTTATGGCCATCTTCCACAATGCCTAAAATAGGGGAATTCTCCAACAGCCAGAATCAGGGCTTTTAGGGGCACTTTATGCTAGGTGAAGAGATCATGGGAAGGTCTTGGAGACAGTATACTCTACCATTCAAAGCAAGAGTCTTCCATTGTTTAAATTTCTAAAATAAGATCACATCACTGCTCATTTCCTGACCAGCCATAAAATGCTCATGATATAAAAATTAGCTCTATAGTGCTTTATCACAAAGTGAAACATTCAAATTTTAAACACTACGCAGTTTCAAGATGGCCACAAAATCCAGTGGAAGCTTTTCTTCCACAGTATGTGCAATTTAAGAATATTTCATCTTCTATCTCTACTGGAAGACTGACTTACGGATGTTCTGCTAGGCTTTCATATCCTCCCAGACTCTCAGCCAGCGCAAAAAGCTATAGTGGGAAATACAAAAGTTCACTTTGAAACAAAGAGGATTTAAAATAGCTACATTGTAGAGAAAAAGGCAATTACGTCTTATAATTTACTTAATTTTGAAGTGGAATTCACTGAACTAGAAAACCACAAAAATAAACCCAAACTTTCATACCATGGAAAAAATACTGGATGCAACAATTGGTATGTAGTTTACTAGGAAAAAGTTACTGGGTCTGAAAACATTTCCTTCTCTTCTTTAGGCAAGTTAAGGCTAGAGAAAGTAAGCAACTTAAGGCAGAAATTTTTGTCAGGGCTAACCAGGGTGCACCCCTGACCTTTAAGTATAGTCAGAGTGGGGATAGGGTGAATCTCTGGAAAAAAAAATAAGAACAGAACTAAAAACTTTAAATTGAAATTACTCCCTCCTCTCTCTTTACCTTATCCCTCTCCTGTCCTATTAATTCTTCTAGTTTCACACACCTCTATACTTTCTGGGCCCAATCAAGGGCAGAACTGATGGAACACTGTTTCAGAGGTATTTTACTTGTGTTTGCAGTCTTACTAGAAACAGAAAAGTCATGAGATTCTTTTCTCACAAGATTACTCATATGATTTTGCAAACCCAGAAATTTGGAGGAGAATCCAAACTGCTGGGCACTTAACAGAATTCAGTTGTTGATCCTTGGAGGAATGGATTCCTCCACACATTAAAGGTCTTCACTAATCACTGCTCTTTAATCGTACATATGTTCTTGCACTAGATGACAAAAGGCTCTCCACATACTCTGCTGCATTCAGAAACTAGATGTGTGTCTACTGAGGGTGCAGCAGCTGCTGTCAGGATCAGTATGCCTGCTATTGTTCCTCTTCCGCATTTAGGAGTAATCCACTCCTTGTATATCCAGACAGTCTATTTTAGAAAACACCTCTTTCCTTAAGCATCAGCCCAACAACTGATTAGCCAGACACTGAGGGGCTGGAGGTGAAAACACTCAGAAGGAGGTGAATCCTCGATTCTGGAATTTGCTTCCCCCTATTATACCAACAGAGGCAGAGAGGACTGACCTTTCAGGACAGGATGAAAGGCTCATTTTTGTACTCAAACCTTTGTTTGTGGGATGTTATCTGATTATGTGAAATTTCAGTTGTGATTTTATTTGGGCAGTGAGGGCCAGTGGTGTTGGGATGGTATGGGAGGAAGAGAAATCCTTAATCTGACTATCAATTTAGATACCAATTGGTTCCATTTTAAAAAATTTACCCAAACATGTCCAGAGAACAATAGCCATGAAAAAGTTAAAAGATAAAGTTTAAGAAAAAGGGAGCTAAACAATGCTCATGTTAAGAGAACACCTGTCAGGTGATCTGCCTGAAAGAGGCAGCACTACCTTTTGGAAAGTGGATCATGAAGAAGTCTCAAAAGGCATTTTCCATTGTCAAGTATTTTAAAACGTTCTAGCATTGTTACATCAGCAACAGCTCTTCTGCTTTTAAATTGCATTAACAGTTGTCGAAAGATATGCAAATACTTTTAGTAGCAACACATGGTTTAAACTAGCTATATAAGCCCCAGCTATAATTGTAAACACTTCAAATGGGCTGATACTTCCTTTTCTTCCTTCTCATTAGTGTCCCATCTCATAATTATCCATTATTTAGATTGTGGTACCACCCAAATATATTAGAAGCTTTCCAAACTCATAGGAAGATAGTCCTTGCTTTGAAGGTAACCACTTCCTCTTTCACCACACTACCAGAACCCTAACTAACTCAGTCACAATCAGGTTCTCTTACAGAATTAGTTTAAATTCATTTGAAGGGAAATTACCTTTAAATTCTTGAGAAAGATTTCAGCATGTTCACGGTTTCCTTTAATGTAAAAGGTGACCATCCCAGGACAGCCAGTGGACTGACGCTTCATTAGCTTATGCTGAGGATGCGAGGGCAGTCCTGAAATTAGTCACATACTGTATAAGCTGTTTTATTCAGACTGTTAAAATTGCAGTAAAGAGCAAGCCACACTAAGGCACATAAAAAGCAACCCTCAAGTGTTAAGCAGCATAGAATCAGCTGCAAGATAAATGCCTATGCCAGAGTAACTTACATCAATAGAATTTGATTTGTATCAGCAACACTTAGGAATGCAGTATCCTATATCAAACAGAGCCAGAACAAAAATTTCTTCTCTTCAGAAATCCTGCAACTTACCAGGATAAATGACTTTTTCTACCCGGGGATTTGATTCAAGGTACTGAGCAACAGCCAGTGCATTGTGGAAATGCTGCTTCATCCGGATCTGCAGTGTCTTTAAACCCCGATTGCAAAGGTAACAGTCAAAAGGAGATGGAACTGCTCCAAGGGCTATGAAATAACGCAATATTACAAATATTAAAAAACAAAACCAAACCTCTTCTGCCTTATTGAATAAGTTCTTAGTTTAGAAACTGACCCCTGATGTTAACAGATGCAATTCCCATTGATTTCTATGGGAACTTTTCCTGTTTATACCAGGGTGGAATTTGGTCCTATATCTGGAAATTCAAACATATTACTTAGACTATTTTTAGTGTGGTATCAAACTTTAGAAGAAGATAAGGGAGGGAGGGAGGGAGAAAAAGATACACGTGTTTGTATATTCTTCCCCTCCGCCCAAGATAGAAGAGTCAGGCAGGAGCTAAGACACTGAAGACTCCGGGATGAATCTTATCAGACACAAGGCACTCCCTCAGATTACTTTACTTACGTGAGGCAGGGCGAATACGAAAAGTGTTCTTTATTCAATGGATAAAAATGAATTCATAAAAATACACAGATGACAGAAAATATGCAGCTGCCAAAACATAAAAGATTTCTAATTTATCATACAAAAATCAGATGGGTGCACGCTGAGTGATATGGTCAAGGGTCTAAAGGAAAACTAATTAAAAAATGAACACCAGCTACAGAGTTTATTAATTATATGCCTCCTTTTACACGCACACACACACGTAAGAAGAAATTAATCCCATTACAACATGTAAGGAGATATTTTGCAGGGTACTAAGGAGGAGAAAACTAATATTTAAATAAGTTTAGAAAGGTACCATCCTGGCAGCCCTGCAGCCACAAGTCCTCTGTTTACCCATAGAACAGATACTGCTTCAATCCTGATCTGAAAGGACTACCTCCAACAGATGAGGGCAGTTATTAATGGTTTGTAGTACAGTGGGGCTAGAGGCTCAATTCTGTTGGCACTGTACAAACACACATTAAGAGACAGTTCCTGCCTGACAAAGCTTGCTATCTAGGGCCCTGATCCTGCAAAGGACTTATACACATACCTATTTTTATATGCTGAGTACTCCCATTGACGTCAGTGGGACTACTCACAGAGCCTAAAAGTTAAGCATGTATGCAAGTCTTTCCAGGATCTGAATCTCATTTTAGGCATTTCTATATTCAGTCCTTGGTCATGGCTGAACTGGTCCCCATTAAAAAGGTAATTATGATGGGTCAAAAAAACAAACAAAAAAAAATCCAAACCACAAACATCTTTGTGTGACAGACTAACAATATCCTGGACAAACCTTAAGGAATTAAGATAAATTTTAAAGTAAAAGCTTATTGAATTGGGGTTAATACCATTAGGGTCCATTGTATTAAATATGTAATTGTGTCTCTGTTGTTATGGAAGTGTATCTACAGTAAGGGATTGCAAATGTGATTCCTCCACTATCAGCCCTTTGAGGCCACTCCCCTGGCAAGGTGCACATATATACTCACTCAAACGGATTCTCCAAGACCAACAGACAAAGAAAGGGGTTTTGGATAAATAGCCTGCTTTCAAATTGGCTCAAGGCCTTCTTTCTGATCCAGCAAATGGACAGGGCCCTAATCCTTAGGGAAGGATTGGAAGGACTTGGCCTACTGAGGCACCATTAGACTGGGTGTCTGTTCTGAGCTGAAGCTGTGATTAACTTGAAACATCAAGAAACCCCTTGGGTGGAGTATTGAAGATCCTGTATTAGGGCTGGGATGATCACTGGTAAGCTTAGTAGTATTCGTTTTTATTGTTTTTAATGTTTTGTCTGCAGTGCTTTTACCTTAAGAATAAAATAGGCTGTGCAGAAAGAGCTGTGTGATAAGTTATGACTGATCAGTCTCTGTAGAGAATGCAAGCAAGAGTGCAAGGGCAACCTCTCGCTGCTAGGGATAACACAGTGAAGGCAGGAAACAGTGCAGCCTGGAAATATGCCAGTAAGAAGTGGGTGAGACATGGGTGTCTACAAAAGAAAGGCAATGGCTAGGGAGCTGGAAGCCTGAGAGTAGTTGCCCTTGCTGGATCACACGTGCAATTGCCCTGAGCTGTGACACCTGGCAATAAACTGACACTATCAACTCATTTCATATAGGCCAATAGATGACTCGGGATGAATTTAAACACATGAGGTGAAGTCCTGGACCCATTGAACTCAATGGAAGTTGTCATTGATTTCAATGGAGGTTCTCACCCCTGGTCTAAGGAACAGAGGCTTGTATAGAAGCCTTTACTAATCTCCTGGGACATCCAGACCCTCATAATTAAAAGGACAATTAACCACTCTCTTTGCTTCCTGTTTGGACACTTGAAAATAATAGTATGAAAATCTTTCCATGTATAAGCAGTACAAATAGTGAATTAAACAGAGCTTTTCATCAGCATATTTCAAAGCACTTTACAAAGGCGGTCAGTATCATTTATCCCCATTTTACTGCTTGGGAAACCGAGGCACACAGAAGCAACATGACTTCGCCACCAGCCTCCTGGGTAGACTTGTAGGAGACAGGAATAGAACCCAGATCTGAGTGCTAATGCAGTGATATGGACACTAGGCCACAGTCCATCCCATTTAAACTCTTGGGTCATATTTGTAGCCTAAATACATGGATTTCATATATGTAAATACACCAAATGCTTTCTGCTGTGTACAAGCATACCTGGATCCAATAAGTTTTAAAGAATTTCCTGTATTGGCTACTTACCATTTTGTAAGAATTTGAGCCTTTCATAGAGATCATCACCATTTACTGAAACCAATCCCATTACAACATCACTGTGCCCTGAAGATGAAAGAAGAGCAATAAACTGTTAACTTGTTTGTATACAGGAAGCTTTCAATATATAAAGAGTTAGGGGGGGTGTTTTCTTGGTGCTGCTACTACACATTTCCTTTTCTGTTTTTGCAGTTCAAGACATCGGATATTTCTCCTCACTGCTTCCGTCATCTATGCACTGACATTCAGGCCAAGATCCAGATTATCCTCCTCCAAGATCATGGTTACTGCTATGCTCTGTAGCTGCTGGCAGGGCCTGCTTGTACAGTGGAGCAGTTGGTATCTTCCATCTTCTCAGAATACCTGACATTTGTGACACCCCTGCTCTCTACTTGCCAGAAAACAGGTAAAAACACCAGCACCTAACACTTCCATCTAGCAGTTCATGTGTTGCTATGGAGCAGACACAACAGTAGATACTGCTCTTAGCCAGTTTTAGTGGTAGTGGCCACTACACGTTAGTGGCTTCTGTTCACTTTAACAAAGCTTGATTTTTTTTCATAACCAGTGTTTATAGAGCATTGTAACCAGAAGTCCAGCTGCACTTCTGGGGGGAGGGATAGCTCAGTGGTTTGAGCATTGGCCTGCTAAACCTGGGGTTGTGAGTTCAATCCTTGAGGGGGCCATTGAGGATCTGGGGCAAAAATTGGGGATTGGTCCTGCTTTGAGCAGGGGGTTGGACTAGATGACCTCCTGAGGTCCCTTCCAACCCAAATATTCTATGATTCTATGACTCTATATGCATCTGAATGACAGGCTGTCGGTCTTGTAAGGAAGTACAGAGCTATTTTTCTGACTCATCCTGGAAATCAGATCATTAGCTCCATTCAGGAATATAAAGGACCCTTTGCTGTACTACTGATTGATCTCTTTAGCTCAGAGAAGCCCTTGAAATTGCCAGAATACACTCTCTGCGGTGAGAGAAAACAAACAAACAATCAATCTCTCACCTCCAGTAATGTCCCCTGGTAGCTGAGGGGTTGTCTACCAGCTTTGTACCAGCTACTGCAGCCCCAGGCAGCAATCCATCTGAGAGTCACTGACTGATGCACTCACTTTACTGAGCTGCCTGCAGTTGCTGGCTGGGGAGTGGCCCAACCAGAGTGTGGGTAGGGGGACACTGCTGAAGGACATAGTGGGTGTGATGCATAGCTGGAGGACCTACAGAGCAGAAGAGGGTTTGTAAATGAGGGGTGGGGATTTAGAAGGGGATATCCATGATCTAAAGGGATACACTGGCTGAGGGAGCTGTCAGAGCTAAGAGCTATCAAGGAAGACAGCAGTCAGAGTTCACACTATCTGTTGTGAAAGTGTTTTCCACCCACAGCAGCACCCAGTTTATTTAGCTTCCACTGATTATTTACCCCTACACATTTCAGGAACTAATGCCAGTCACTTGTGGCGTTCCATTCAGCATTTTTGCAAATGACATAAGGTGCTTTTCAATCAGTTGAGGGTCATTACAACCAACGGCTCTCGGTAACACAGACAAGAGAGAAAAAGGCAGAAGGTCCTGGAGGGAGAAATCCTAGTCACCTTGCTCAGGAAAGAGCTTAGGTTTGAAAGTATAGTCCTGTTTTAGGGCTTTGCTATTTTAACTAAATAAAGGCAAATCAGTTGGAGAATATCTGTTGGGTATGCGCTGTGGTCAGGAACTGGGTAGAGAAACCACCCATTTATAGGTTTCCTCATAGCAAGGATTTCCAAGAGCTCTTTAGACAGATATGGAGAACAAAGAGCATCAAGCAGCAATAGAAAATGATATTTTATGGCAGTTATTATTGGTTTTAAACAAAACAAAACCACAAGAGAGCATTTGAGCTATATAATATTCAGACGCTTACCGTTCATGTATTTGGTTGCTGAATACATACAAATATCTGCCCCAAGAGACAAAGGACGCTGAAACAGAATAAAAATAGAAGATTTGATTTAACATTCTTTCACCATTTTCAAATCACAAACTACTCTCACCTCATCCCACAGAAAGCAGAAGACTCAGGTAACAGGACACATGGGCTGGGAGTTTCAAAAGCACTGTCTATCTCCTATTGACTTCAGTGGGAGAAGAGCTAAGGCAATGCAATGCAGAGCACTTCTCAAAATCCTACCCCTAGTTTTTAAAATTTTATTTCCATTTACAGAATGCACCTACCAGACAGCTTGTAGGCACATACAGAATAGTAACCACTTCAACATTCTTACAACCTAATCAATGTTAACTGCACATACAAAATAACTTCCCCTGCCACTCAAAACCCTGAGCTTCTTCAAAGAAAACCCAGGTAACCAGGCCAATTTGTTCATTGCATTTTTTTTTTTACATTCGTGTCTGGATTTGTCTTTCACCTTAATGACACTGCCTCAGGAAAATTGAAGAGTTTAGAGCAGGAGCAACTGAAACAGAATTCTTCACATTTGCGTAAGTTTTCAAATTGCTCTTCCAAGGAAAGAGTAATTGGAAATGACAAGACAAACAGCTGCTTTCTCTAACAAATGATCTGATTTTACATCAGTCACTAAATTACAGACTGCAAATTATTACTCTTTAACCTTTATACTGTGTTTGTTCAGTGTGTTAAAAGGCCAATGTAGTTAATAGATTCAGAACAAAAGAAGGGAGAAAAGCTTGCTGTCAGACTATGTACGGAAGTTTGGATGGTCTTGCTGTCATCTCTGACTAGTGGAATAGTAATGAAAGCACTAGTGCTTTCTTCTGTATGCAACATATTGAAGTAATAATAAATTCATGGGGATAGTTATCCTCTTAGCATACTGTCCCAGTAGCAAAACTTCAAGTGTTTAATATATTACCTTTTAATACTTGTCAGACAATCCTACAGAGTTAATAATTGAAACAGATTTTCTCTTGTGATCAAGTTAACAGACATACTAGCTAGACAAGTTATTGCATACATTGCTCCTTCAACACATTTCCATACCAAGTCTTGCAGAAGCAACTCGGAGCCAAATTAGAAAAAAAGATCACTAAACTTTTTTCAAACTAGGGCCCCAACTCAAAAGCACACACTTAAACCTTAAGTACTTGCTTATATTCTTTGATGAACTAGTGCCTTTAAGGAAGAATATGAGGTATTACCTTGACAATGCCAAATCTTACAGTTTTGTATTTGTGCAGATCTACTTTAATCACATACAAATCTTTTATTTTGTAGCGCCTCCTAAATTTATGAAGAAAGTAAAAAGCAAACCAAACATGACAATTCCGGTTCCCCAAATGCAGTAAATTAATCTAATTTTCATTAAATCCGATAAGTGCATGTGTGTGGCTTTGGCATGAACTGGAAACTATACTTTGTCTGAATTTTATTCACTATACCTCAGGATTTTTTAACTTGAAAAATTATTTCCTGCTGCATATGTTTCTACTGCACACATGGAAAAAATAGGGGAGCTTTCTGTGGCCAAAATAATAAGCACCAAAATTACCACAAATAATAACTGAAGACTGTGTAGCTGAGAGGCTAAACGTTTTTTTTCTATATTTCCAAGATACTGTGTTCAAATACATTGAGGTTATAGTGTTAAAATATTTTGTTAACTTGTTCTCCAAAATCAAATGAGATTAAAGATTTACATTTTTTAAAAGAAAACAATTAAAAACACAGTGTAAGGCCCAGAAAGGTGTCCTAGATTAAAAAACAAACAAGACAGGAGAAGAATTCAGTCTTATAAAGAGGAGTTAACTATAAAAGCAACCAAATCAGAAAATCCATTTAAAGGCCATGTTAAGTCACAGTTAAAGAAGGTAGAAAATTAGCTTCACCACTATGCTAGTGCCTTAGATAATTGTTTTGATTTAGTGCAACCATTAACTAATTTGCCTGTTTTAACAGATCTCACATCTTTATATGGCTAGCTGGTTCTTTTTCCAATTCATTCTTTAAATGGTGTAAAGTGCTTTGGATGAGATCTGTATTAGTTAAAGAGCCAATTGTGCATCCTCTTTTCAGCGTGAAAGCTTTAAAACAAACCGGAGGCCAAGAGCACTTCTTCACTGGTCATCCCTTCTGCCATTAGAAGTCATTAAAAAAGATAAATAAATCACTGTTTACCAACATTCCCATGATTTCAGACACCCAGTCAGCTTACCTGGAAATATGCTGACATAAAAGTGTTGTCTACTACTAAAATAATGTCTTTATGTTTATGGATGACATCTGCACAGCCTTGAATATCAATTATCTTCAGGGTGGGATTTGTGGGAGTTTCAAGCCAAACAAGCTGTAATTTTTCAATGAACAGAAATCATTAGTTTTAGATACATTGTGTATTTTACAGGTACCATCACCTATAACTTTCTTTTTTTAAAAGGACACTTTTTCCTTTTCTTCTTTTGCATATATTCTGAAGAGAGCACCAGAATGACAGCCTCACATTCTTAGATCTGGGCCTGATGCTATGGATCTCACTCACACACACACTCCTTTCTTAGAATTCCTTTAGCAACAACTTTACCAATATAATAGTGAATTTTTCTTCATATTTTGAAGAAAAGCTCTTAAAAATCATTAGCTGTATTTAATATTAGTTTGCCAAATGCCATGTTCCCATCCAGCTGTGAAAAGTGTCATTACTAAAAAAAAAACCAAAACCCATGAAAAAGCAGCCTTTAACCATTAACAGAGTCAACAGCAAAACCTTCCCTCCTCAACTCAGAAGCCCCTTTACAACATTCACCTCTGAACAAACATTTATTACTAGCCCAGTAAAAAAATATCCCTCTCTGCATGGCCCCTGAAGTGTTCCGAATTTGCCATCCAAATGCAGAGTGTTCCCAAGAAGAGACTTCAGAACTTTTAAGATCTGTGTTTATGTTTTCTGCCATAAATAAAAACCTGTCCTAAGAATTTGCTACACAGTTTGTAAAAGGAACAAAATAAAATCATTCAAGACACACTGCAAATGGAATTCAGGAGTATTCTTCCATTACCTTTGTATCTGGTGTGATTGCAGACTCCAGGCATTCCAATTTGCTACAGTCAACAAAAGTAATCTTCAGACCCATTTTGGAGGCTACCTTCCTGAAATATCTGTTTGTACCTAAGACAGCAGGAACATTGTACTATGAAAGATATGCTTCTACTTTACACTTATAAGAGGGGAGAAATTTTTCATGAACACTAGAGCACACTCACTTATTTTCATTTTATGAAAATAAGATGGTAAGAAAGGCTTGGGAGGGTGGGAGGAAGACAAGGCAGGATGCTTTACGCAAAAGTTAGACTAGTAATTTTGTATTTTTAAAGTATGTTTTAGTGACTGGATGGGCTATTCCCTTCCTGTATGCAATTCAAGCTGCCATTTCCCCCTTTTCTCTTGACTTGCCATCAGATGATTTGTGCCAAAGCTGCGTAAAAACTTGTAGAAAAAAAATGTAGTTAACAATAATTCCAATGCCAACCAAGTAACTATGTACAGAAGACCTTGATTATATGATAACTTATCCAAAGCACATGTTGACCCTTGACTGACACGCCATCCAGAGTGGGCAGAATTGTGGGAGACTGTGCTAGCAGAAAGGAAATCATTGGGTAAGAAATTTTCTGTTCTGCAGCCCACTGTCTCCCACAGTTCTGCTATGCATGCAAAGCAGTGACCAGGACCAGAAAGGGATAACAGAACACACACAGGAAACAAAAAGACCTCTGCCTTTTACAAGATTGCTCAAACAACATGTTTATTACTGGACCACAACCTTTAAGACCTTCCTGCCAAAGGAGCATTCTGCAGAAGACAAAGTCCACTCTGTAGCATCTGACAAAGGTTTTAGTCAATGATCATATTGCTGCTTTGCAGATCTCTGTGGTGCAAGCACATGCTCTTTTGGCCCATGAGGTCACCATAGATGTTGTGGAGAGCTCCTTGATTCCTTCTGGTACAGAACATTGGCTGCATTGTATACCTCAACAATACATAATCTGATCCATCTAGCAAGGGAGAGCTTGGAGACTCTGAGTCCTAGAGTTTAGCTGGAAGGAGACAAACAGGATGCCTGACTCCTCATGGACTCTGTATGCTTGATGTGAATCTTTTGTGCTCTTCTAACATCCAAAGTGTGCCACAGCTTCACAGTGAGGTGCTGTGGCTTTCGACAGAATGAAGGGAGGGCAATCTTCCGCGAGGCATGGAAAGGAAAGTTCACCTTTGGCAAGAAAATATCTGGAGTTTTTAGCACCACCTTGTCATCGTGAAACATGCAGTAAGGTTTCTGCATAGATAAAGCTGCCAGTTCTGAAACTCATAGGGCAGATGTGATGGCCACCAGAAAACAGGTTTTGATGGAAAGATAGTATGAGGACGCAGAAGTCAGGGGTTCAACAAGGATGAGTGGTTAGGGCTTTCAACACCAGTGGTGGATCCCATTTAGGGAAGGTCAGTCCGACCGCCAGTCGGACTGCTCTGAGAAGCCTGGAAACCTGAAGGTTCTCAGCCAGGGAACCTGAAGATTCTGGGAACAGTACACTACCGAGGGCTAATTCCTTATCCACCCCTTGAAGAAGTCTAGAATAACTGCAATCCCCTAATCTTTTGGGTCTGCTCTGTGCTCAACATCAAAGGCTGAATTTAGTCCAAATTAGGCTTTTGGAATGCAAGCTCTCCTAGAGGAGAGCTAAGTCTCCTATCTCTTCTGAAGATAGGCCGAGCACAGCTAACACTTCCCTTTCAGTAGCCAGGCTGCTAGATGAAGACAGTCTGGGTCCAGATGAAGGAATGGTCCTTCATAAAGGATGTTGGGCCTCAATGGTAGGTGCAATAGTGGTTCCAGCTGTAATTCTATCAGGTCAGAGAACCAGAGTCTCCTTGGTCAGTGTGGAGTTAACACTTATCACTTTGTTCTTCTTGCCTTATCTTATGGATCACTTTCCTTAGGAGAGGAAAGGGTGGAAAGTGTATAGCAGGCCTTAAAGCCATCTGTGTGACAAAGCATCTATCCCCATAGCCTTGGGATCTGCTTCCCTGGTGAAGTATTTCAGCCACATTGCATTCTTGTGATTGGCAAACAAGTCAGCTGGAGGGAGACTGAACTGTGAGAGGAGGTTTAAGATTTTCTGGCTTATGCAACATTTCGAGTTGCTAATAATGGGCCTGCTGAGCGAGTCTACCTTTTGGTTCAGTTCCCTCTTATGTGATTTGCCTTGAAGAAAGGAGAGTTGCTTCTGCCCACTCCATTTTCTCTATCACTTCCACCTGTAAAGCATTGTATCTGGTTCCTCCTTGGTTCTTAATGCATGCATTCATGGTCATATTGTTGGACTGGACCAGGATGTGATTTCCTTCTGAGATTCCAGAGCTACCAAGAAGAGCTAATTTGATTGCCCTGAGTTCCAAGAGACTGATCTGTGGTTTTTTTCCCGTAGAGCTCCAGATGTCCTTTACTGTTCTGGGTCCTAGATGTGATCCCCATTCCGCTACGCAGGCGTTGGTGGTGAGGATCTGAGGGTTTGAAAACACATGGAATGACTCCAGCTGACATTTTCCCAGACTGTCCTCCGCTTCAAGACGTCGATGACATGTACCTCAAGTTGAATGCACTCTGAGGAGTGGTTCCATCCTTTCAGAAGAAAAGCCTGAAGACAGTGGATATGTGATCTCACCCATTGGGGTGATTCCTATGCATGTGACCAGGAGGCCCAGTGGCTGAAGGCACTGAGCAATAGTTGGGCACCTGCACTTGACCAGTGTGGATATCAGATTCTGATGAGATACCAAATGGAAATGTTTGACACTGGTTGTGACCTGTGCCATAAGCAAATCTCAGAAGCCTGGAATGGGCACACTAGAACGCGGAGGTATGAGTCTGCCAAATCCACTGAGGTTTGGAAGTTCCCTTGAGACAGACGTCATTATCAAAGCTAGGCTCTCCATCTGAAACTTTGTTTTCTTCATCCATTTGTTGAGCCTTTTGAAGTCAAGGATGGCTCTAATTCTTCCTGTGCCCTTCTGAACAGTGACGAAAACAGAGTAAAACCCGAAAAGCATTCATATGGGGAAATCCTATCACTCCCATGTTCATAGGTAGAAGATCTCATTCTGGAACAACCTGCGCTTGGCAGGATCCAAGGTGACTGGAAACTAGAGGAAGGGGTGTGGTGGAGCCCTTACCTCAAGAGAGTAACTCTGGCATGTTCTCTCTCAAATCCACTTGTTTACAGTTGAACTAATCCATTGGTCTTGAAAATAGTACATCCTGTCTCCAAAGCTCAGGTCTGGGCCAAGGTACATTTGCTCATTGTGATACCAAAGATGGAGGTTTCCCCCTCACTCCTCAGTTCCAATGTTTTCCCTTACATATCTGTTGTCTTTTCTCTGGAACCTCCATAAAGAAATGGATGAAAGGAGTGTCTGTCTCCATGTGAGTTTGTAGTCCCTTCTTAAGAGCATTAAGTGGAGAAGGAAGGGATTGATTGATTTTACCTGCATTTTAAGCCACTATCTTATCCAACTTTTCTCCAATGAAAAGAGATCCTGTGAATTTAGAGAAGCAAAGGGCTTGTTTGAAGAGAGTAATTACTTTATAGGGATAAAGCCACGCCTCCTGGCCACAGAGCTAGATGCCATGGCACAAAACTGCATAGCATCAATTGACACAAATGCTGTTGCTATGGAGATTTTCATAAGTATAGAATTAAAGTTGGTTTGGTTTCTGCCCTTAAGAGCTTTACATTATTCCAGCCATGACACTGTGGCTCGAGCAAAGCAAGTGGCTGCCAGAGATGCTCCAAGGGTGTCTGAGGAAGCACTGAAGTCCCTTCTGAGGGTGGCTTCCACCTTCCTATCCATTGGATCTTTGGGAAAGAAGTCTTCTTTGGTTGGAATAACAATATCCCTTGCTAGAGATGTTACTGCAGCATTGACGTTAGGCATGTCAGTGATGGCATTTTTTGACTCCTGGAGCTTGTAGAATCTGAGCATGTACTTGTTTAAGTGATTATCCTTTTCAGGAGCTTCCCACTCCTTCCTCATTATTTCCTCAAGGATACATACAGAAGAATAGAGAGGATTTAGCAGGCAGTATTTGCTCTGAAGCTTTGTCCTCATGGGCCTGCTTAGGTTGGATCTGTATAGTGGAGACAACTTTTTCCACGTCTTCAAAACTTCCCGGGGATGGGGGGGGTGGACAACACACAAAAACCCCCACACTTTTGTTGCATTTTATCAGTATCTTGCTCAGAAACAAAGTCTGATAGTTCTCTTTCCTTGGTAGAGAAGGAGGACAAAATACTTTTGGGGCTCTCTTATCCTTTTTGTTCTTTACTTTTTCAAGAGATGGGAGGGGAGAAGAGCAGTGGGGCACGTGCTTTTCAGGCTTGACCAGCCAGCTATGCCCTGGGCAGAGTCTTTTGCGGCTAGCCTTGCATAGGCTCTTGACAGTGCTGGAAACTTCTCCCTTGGGAGTCCTCCCCCACAGGCTCCCACTCCCCCACGTTGGGGGATGGGGACTCATTGCCAGAGTTTCCTGACTCCAGCTGAAAGGAAGGGGGCTGAATTGTGAGCCCAGATTCTTTCCCCAGAGTATTCTGGACCCATTTCAGGACTGAGGTGGGGGGGTGGGGTGGGCAACGGTAGCCCCGCTACAGACTTATTCTCATGATTTTGAATTGCCCCAGGATTTACCCCACTGGGCTGGCTGAATGAAGTCCTCCTGGTCCTTAGAGCCTCTCCCAGTTCTGCTCTAGGTCGCCTCATAAGGCTTTTCTGTGGTACAGTCATGGCTTCCTGCGGAGATCAGGTCCCAACATGTCTAGCTGGCTAAATGCTCCGTGCCCTCAGCTGGCTGAGCCTTGCACTGGTAGATTAGGCAGCGCATAATTCACCCTCCATGGAGTCTGCTAAAGTTGCCTCCCAGATGGAGCAAAATCTGGACTTAGCACTGTATTTGCATGGCTGCTCTGCCATCTCTGAAAGGGGGCAGAAGAGCTCTGCAGGGAGACACCGAAGCTGAGACTCTGTGCAGCTTTGCTGTTGCACTGCTGAATACCTGGTCCAAGAGAAGGAGAAGAAAAACAAAGAAGGCTGTTCACTGCTACCTGAAAATGAAGAAAATAAAAAGGCAGAGGAAAGGCAGGAGAAAAGAGAACCACAATTGACTGCTACCAGGGAAGCAGAAAATCTGGTGGCAGCCAGAGAATGGGGGTGGGGGGAAGTGCTGAAGCTTTGAATGGCCTCTGGAACTGCACACAGGAGGTGACTAGCTCATGCACAGCAAAATTATGGGAGATGCTAGGCTGCAGAGTGTTGTATTTTCAAACAGTGCTCTAGACATAATGGGAGACCATTAGGGCTATTGTTTCATATAAATTTCTTAAGTACTTTTTATTTTGTAATATTACATTGGTCTCTCCTAAAGGAAGATGAAAGTCAGGATTGAAAGTAAATCTTTATACTGGTCCCAACGTGCACACCCATAGTGGTTTCCAACTTGAGACCTGAAGAGAGGAGGGGAAAAAAAAAAAACCAGAAGGCTAGAATACCACTCTCTCTCCCCACATACACAACACACTCCCTGTCACACTCCACCCCACCCGCATTTGAAAAGCACGTTGAGCCACTTGCATGCTTGGATAGCTTCCACAATGCACTGCTCTCTGTGGCGGTTGCAAGAGCAGCTAATGTGGCCACGCCAGTGTGGACAGATTGCAGCACTTTCCCTACTGCGCTCTACGAAGGCTGGTTTAACTCAAAGCACTCTACATCTGCAAGTGTAGCCATGCCCTGAGTTTGCCTGTTTCCTCCCTTCCCTACAGCCCCTGGCAGTTCTACTCTCCACATCATCTTTCCATACCCCCACCTGTCCTAATTCTCCTCACAGTCATGTGTTTCTACCATGCAGCCTCAGAGTGGCCACCCATTTCAGAGTCTATTTAGTAGGCTTAACTAAGAATTTAGGAGGGAAAGGAAGAAGCAGGAAGAGAGATTACAATTATTATATTTCTTGTCTATTCCATTAGTCGGTGGTGACAAAAGCAAGGAGACGGATATTCCCCTAAGCTTCTTCCTTTGGTATGTTTCAGTTAAGCTCTTCTATAATTCTTTCACAGGAAATGTTGAGAGAGAACAGAAAACAAAAGTAATTATGTTATCCTTACAACATGCATCTGAAAACACCAAGCCATGATAATCTACTGTCTGAATTAAAAATAAATGCATGGATAACCGTATGGATCTCATTCCCTTGAAGCACTAACTTATTTAGCCACCAACAGCATGAAAGAGGCACACTCAGTTTGAAATCTAGTTTTTGTTTTGTTTTTCTTTAAATCACGTAAAAGGACATTACAGATACTGCACCTGGCCCTGAATCCCCAGTGGGGACAATTTTTGATTATATTTATCTGATCATTTATCTGTTTTTCAAAAAACATTTTTCTTTTCCCATTGCTGTGCAAAAGGCCCATACAGAGTGCAGTCCAATGCACAGAGAAAAACTGAAAACAGAGAAATTACTTTTCTGAACTTTCTTGAGGTAATCTTAGGCATCCCTTGTAATAACAGTGGGGTTAAAAAAAAAAATCTAACAAATGCCATTTTTACATTGATGCCTCTCTTTAAGAAAGCTACATCAGTACAAAAAGGTTTATGGCCTGGTACTCAAAGGCGCTGCATGCAAACAATTTCCACTAAAGTGCATTGCAGCTGAGCACCTCCTAAAAAAAGGCCTAGATTTTCTTCCAGAGTGACCCCACCAAATTTTTATTCTAGTCTACTAGTCTACCTTAATTAGGGTTCATTTACCAGTGTATGAGCTCATTAACTCGGAGGTTTAGCCACAAAGCCTACAGCGATGACCAAGTGCTGTTGGCATATCCAGTGTAATTTAATTTTTTTTAAACACTGGAAATAACCAATTTAAAGAGAGATGTCAATCTCACAAAGGCAATTTTGATGTCCATGTAGAGAATGGGTTTTCTGAGTCAACTTGGGATCACATAAGCATCTGACATTTAACTCTTGGATTCCTTGTGGCTCGATACACATAAATAGACTCTCTTTAGATCTTATTTCTGGGTTGGGAATGTGAGGATCATACCCTTGTCATGCTATCGTTATGTTTTTCAGGTGGAAATCAAGGCTCATTTTTGTTCTCATCAGGGTAGAAGACTTTTTTCCATTTATTCTGTCTGGGAAAGTAATGGACCAGGTTGGATTGTATACTTCTGTGGAGAAACACTCTACAGCCAGCAGCCTACTTTACTGATGGCCGGTTAGGACATTATGATGATTTATCACCTTCTGACACACTGGTTCCTTAGTAACCCCCCCTTTTTAAGCTATTCCCACAGGTCATCCTGGTAATATGGATGACCCATTTGTAACAGCAGCCAATAGAGGCTAGATGGCAGGGGTCAGTATCCCCAGTCTCCAGTGGTCACTGTTGAAAGGCTAGAGCCTGAAAGATGGTAGTGTGGAGCATTTAAGTCTCAGGCAATGCTGGTTTTGGTAGTGGAGAAGTAAATGCCACCACTTCCTCTGTAAATTTAAGTCAGCAACACTGTTTCATGTACTGGCCAGCCAGGTAAATCTAAGTGGCTTGGAAAATAAGTCAACATTTTTTTTTACTACGAGAAACTGCTTTGTGGATAATGGAGGGCAAGGTGCTGAATTCCTTCAAACATACTGTCCAGCTCTTGCTCAAGAAAACATCTTAACAAATATTGCCAGTGGTTGGCCTTTCCCCAACCTTTCCTTTGCTGAAGAGGTAGCTAATCAACTCTGGTGGCATCTGGACTCCTCTGCTTTTTTTCAATTTAGTTCAAGACCTGTATATGATCTGGAGGCTATATTAGCTAGATTGATTATCTCCTTGTAGTGATGAACAACCAAAGGTCAGCTGTTGACCATGCTGATTATTCTAGCTCTCTCTGCAGACCAAGAAACAGGAATCTTGAGATAGTATTTACTTTCTCAAAGACTCTGGCAGAAGTGTACAAGGTCACACTTCCATTAATACATTCTTTCCTCTAAAAGTTCCCAGAGTAATATGAACAATTCTCTACCATATGGAGGCTCAATAAGGTTATGTCACCCCTCCCCCATGTAAGGCTCCATAAGGATGCATCACCACTCCTGTTCACATTTGTGAGGCCTCTAGAGAAGATCACAAGAGAACATGGGCTGCAATGTTATCAATATATGGAGAACTCACAGCTCAGACTCAGACAAGGCTTCCACAGTCCCTGGTAAAGATAATAGTTTGGAATGAGAGTTGTCTGAAACTCAATCCAGACAGGATTGAGGTGATGCTGGTGAGTAGAACAGGTAATCTAGAGGAAATGACAGAGATGATGTTTTTTTGTTTTGTTTTTTGGAACACTGGCAATCTGGGGCCATTTTGGATCTTTAGCAGCTACTGGATTCCTAAGTAGAATCAACATTTATCTGTGCACAGCTAGGAGGCTGGGACTTTTCCTCTCAGAAGCAGACATCACCAGTTAGCCACACCTTTTGAGTTCTCCAGCTTAAATGAGTGCAACCATTCTACAAACATTCACATCTCCACCTTTGGCCAATGAAGTCACAAAACAGTGGTGTGTTATCACAGAAGACTTTTCATTGCATGAAGTATTCTTTCCAATTATTTAATATATTTAAGAGGTGTACAGCTAACACAGTTAAGACCTAACATATATTGGTGCTAACTTACCTCCATAAACATCATCCATACAGATAACAGTGTCTCCCACCTTTAACAAATGTGTAATATTCACAGTAGCTGCTAAGCCTGAAGCATAAGCTAAACCTAGAACAGAAAAAAGAATCACTGTGGCAGAGAACAAAGACACATTTATATTTTATAGAGAGATGTCTTTACATCATGTTATGAACATAAAATTTCTGTCACCCCCATTTTCCTGTTTAGTGTCAATGTTTTATAAAGGGCCAGACTCTTACTTAAACTGAATAGTTACTGCGTGAGTAGGTCCACTGAACTGCAGAGTGGAGTTGATATTTATGTACTAACCATTGTTAGCACTTTTGATTAAAGAATATTAATTCAGGTATATTCTAAGAAAAAAGATCACACCAGTGAAGAAGCTGACACTTGAAGTAAATGCTGACAGCAAAAGCTGAGTTAAATGATTTACTGTTAGTGGTCAAACTCCAGTGCTCCAACCCTCTTAGGATACTTTTATTGTAGTCCACTCTGAAGATACACATGCTGACATATTTCTTAATGAAAATGCTGAGACTTACAGTACTTGGCTCCATCCAGTGCTGCTACAGCCTTTTCCAGGCAATTCCGAGTAGGATTTCCACTACGGCTATATTCGAAACCCTGTGATGAAAATAAGATACAAAAACAACAGTAAGTGCTGGGGATTTTGGAGGAGGTGCTGTACAATAATATAGTTAGCTAAACTTGTACTGACAATCACCTGTCTTAAAATTTGGTAAAATCCTAGACCATCCAAGAGATCCATATTCCTAACACTAAGTTATGCATCCAAAAAAATAGCCACCTGCTATCACAAGTTGTTGTAGACCTCCCCCCCCCCCACAGGGATCCAATACCTGTTGCTTGTCAGAACAGAAGACAACCTATTTGCAGTCAAACTAAGCACTCTCATACGCTCTAGTAAGTCTTTTCTCTGAGTCATAACCTAAATTTCGCTGGTAAGGTTTTAATATGTCCTGTTATATTTTGTTGATAATTAGTCTCACATTGAAAGACTACTTTTACTAAAAGGGGCTTCTATAGTTCAATTCCAAGCATTAACATTTATCCCTCCATTTTGGGAACTGAAGCTAGAGCTTCAGCTGTGTAAATTTGTACAGCTCCACAGATTTCATGTAGCTATGCTAATTTACATCAACTAAGAATCTAGCCTGTACGTCTAAGTCACATACAACTTTTAAAACTTAAAGGTTAGTATGGGAAATCTGGATGCAGTGTGTGCTCATTAAAGTACAGGCTGTATTATAATGAAGATAAAATTTTACAATAAATTAATTTGCTACCATTTTAAAAATAACTCCATTTTTGGCACCAGCTGATTTTAATCATCTTATTCTAGCAATAATTTTATGAGACTCCCTCATGGACATTCAAATAGGATATAATAATCTCTGGTACTTTGCAAAGTGTCCATGCACTTTGCCTCCCATTGAGGTCAACTGGAGTTAATCAGTATTTCAGGCCCAGGCTCAAATATTGCGTAATTGGGGCTTGATCCTGCATCCATTGAAATTAACGGTAAAGATCCTACTGGCTTCAAATGATGAAAGACCAGGTCCTGAATCCTGTTCCACAATTCTGGAATGCAGTGCTGTCTCAAGTCTTCAGCAATGCATGAGTGTCACACAGGGATGCCAAAATGTATAATTGGTAGTCACATGAGCTGCCTCAGAACAAATGTTTACCTATCTGCAATAATAAACTGAACTGAATCCAAAACCTCCAGGGCTAATCAAAGGGAAAGATGAGCTTCCCTTTTAAAAAGAAAAGGAGTACTTGTGGCACCTTAGAGACTAACCAATTTATTTGAGCATGAGCTTTCGTGAGCTACAGCTCACTTCATCAGATGTTTACCGTGGAAACTGCAGCAGACTTTATATACACACAGAGAATATGAAACAATACCTCCTCCCACCCCACTGTCCTGCTGGTAATAGCTTATCTAAAGTGATCAACAGGTGGGCCATTTCCAGCACAAATCCAGGTTTTCTCACCCTCCACCCCCCACCTGTTCAAATCCAGAAAACCTGGATTTGTGCTGGAAATGGCCCACCTGTTGATCACTTTAGATAAGCTATTACCAGCAGGACAGTGGGGTGGGAGGAGGTATTGTTTCATATTCTCTGTGTGTATATAAAGTCTGCTGCAGTTTCCACGGTAAACATCTGATGAAGTGAGCTGTAGCTCACGAAAGCTCATGCTCAAATAAATTGGTTAGTCTCTAAGGTGCCACAAGTACTCCTTTTCTTTTTGCGAATACAGACTAACACGGCTGTTCCTCTGAAACCTTCCCTTTTAACACACACAACACTCTGCCAGTTGCAAGGCAGGTGCTGCAGAAAGCTTGTCAGTAGATTTTGAAAGCCACCAAGTCAGTCTGAAAAATTATGATCCTCAGAAGAACAAGTATTTTCTTGGCACAAGTCATCCTAAATTCCAACTGGCATGTTGGGAAGACCTTCACTGGTGCAATAAGCCCAACAGCCCTGAAAGGGGCATTGGAGCTCTGTCTAAAGAAACTCAACAGGGAAAAGGAAAAAAAAAAAAAAAAAAAAGAAGAAGTGGGGGTGGGGGAGAGTCTGGCTAAGTATTCTGATGTCTTTCTAGTTTCAGAATCCCTGTATAAAGAGATTCTTCATCCTGTTCTGGATTCTGATACAAGCTCACACAAGGTAAAGAAGTTATCTTTGAACTTGCAGTAAGAATGTGGCTCAGAAAGTTGGATAAAAAGTATATTCCATTAGCTCTCCTGTATTTCTCTTCTCCAATTGACTGTAAACAGCTTGTGATTATTTCCCATTTTAACTCAAATTTGGCAAATAATTATTGGTCTATCACTCATTCACAAGTATTTGATATTTAAATTTAAATTCTGTCAGGAGGACAGTGAGAGGACACACTGATCACATGGTACGTTTCCATTCCTTAGTTAAATAAGGGTAATGCTTAGAATCAGGGTTTTGGTGGGGAGCGGCAGGGAGGATATCACATTTATGAATTCAAAAGTTTATTTTTCACAATTATTGCCCAAAGTCTGCTTAATTCTTAGTTTCCACAAAAATTTCTGCCAGTATTCTCTATTATATTTATGGAAAGCGAGCAGCAAATGTTTGCTAACATTGTTGGAAGACAGGATACTGGGCTAGATGGACCTGTGGTCTGACCCAGTAGGGCCATTCTTATATTCTAATTGAAACAAATTAATTTAACGATACTGAGGAGGTTTTTCTGTGGTTGTTGTTTATTACAGTATGGACCCAGATTACATTCTGCTATCAAATTTCAGCTGAAGTAGTATTCTGCTTGCCCACAGACCACGTGATAAATGACAGAACATTCATCTGGCTTTCAGTTTCCTGATGTCAAAAGCACTTCATGGAATCTACACCAACGTATCAACAGAGAGTCAAAGGCACAAAGAGGAGGAATTAGGTACTCAACTCCAACTGACTTTTAGTTTGTCTTGGAAAATTTCCCTCAGAGGCTGTATGTTTTTTCAGATCATGGGGAAATCTCTACGTGGAGGGAAAAGATTGATGTTGCTGGCTTCATTTGTTTACTTAAGTTAGTATTAGGGAGGGATAGTAATATTTGGACCTGCACACATGGGTCATTTTTTTAAAATGACTATTGATTTAGGATGCTTAATTTGAGACATCTTAGAGGGCTCTGATTTTCAGGGGGCAGGTACTCAGCACTTGTTTAAAGTCAGGCCCCTTCAATATGTCTCAAGCTGGGCATCCAAAACATCACTAATCAGGTAAAGATCTTGGATCCTAATCAATGGCATTTCAGTCTCTGAACTCTGCCAGCAAGCATTGTTTCCTTTCAGCCTATAGTACAACCCGTTCTCTAGCATAATTTGTAGTTTATGGCGTATTGCATTGCTTTTTGCTCTGCTCTGCAGTATGACCACTTTTTAGTAGTATTACAGTTAAGAGAAACTGTAAGGACTATAGAGACTAACAAATTTATTTGAGCATAAGCTTTCGTGAGCTACAGCTCACTTCGTCGGATGCATCCGATGAAGTGAGCTGTAGCTCACGAAAGCTTATGCTCAAATAAATGTTAGTCTCTAAGGTGCCACAAGTACTCCTTTTCTTTTTGCGAATACAGACTAACACGGCTGCTACTCTGAAACCTGTAAGGACCATATATCCATGCCTACAAACTATCAAGGAACTTTTTCTATTACTCTTCTCCCATACTAATACTACCGGGAAATCAGACTGAAGGCAGAAATACAGTCTAATGACCTGATTCTGATCCACATTCATCTAATTGTGGGAGAAATTAAGGCTCCAAGCTGACTAGTCTCAGAGGAAAACAAGTTTGCCTTCTCTTGACTCATGCTACAATTCTGCGCTAACGAAGCAGAAACAAGGGAGGGAATTATGTTTTTCTTCCAGCCTGTTTTGCATTTTTACTTAGGGCTTCTCTACACAGGGAGAAAGTCTAAAGTAGCCGTTGTGCACTAGCTATTCTGCGTTAACCCCACCCCCCCAAGTGGATACCCTTACTGAGCACTGAAAGTGCCCCTATGCCTATTAACATACTTCCAATCTGAATTAAGTTAAGCTAAACTACCTAAGGGTACACTTAATGCACAGTAAGGGTGTCCACACAGAGAGACAGGGTAAGAATGTAGAGTACACTACCTACTCTACACTAACTTACTGCACACTACCTCCCTCGGGCAGCCAAGCCCCTTCTTTCATCATTCTGACATTGCTAGACTTTCATGCGTTAAATGGTTAAAGAGTTAAAAACTTTATTAAACATTATAAATGTTGATTTTTAAATGCATAACATGTCTCTGCACTGAGTATTTAATGATGGATATACTGCTTTGGACAGGTGCTATTTGGGCAGCTGCCACCTGGTTTATGAAACTTCCAAGCTGTGTTTTATATAAAGTGCAGTGACAAAGGATTTCTGTTCTGTGATATCCCCTGGAATCTCTAGAGTTAAAAATGAGTCTGCATTTCCACCCTCAACCTTTTTGTGATAGAGAGGAGGATTATTTACACCAATCATAGAGAATTTTTGTTTTTGGCTGAAACTTGGCATACTGGAAAGCGCCTTCTCCAGGGAAAATAAGTTTGTTTTGCAAAATAGAAAATTGTTGGGACTTTTTAAAAACTCTTCAGCTGTCAATAGTTTGCTGCTTTACATCCTTTTTGTGCCCCGAAACTGGATTTTAAAAAAAAACACCACTATTTCCAGTCTGAATGGACAGGAAACAAACTGGTTTCCCTTACAAATGTGCGTGTTTACATGTGCATAATTTGTGTAACGGTCAGAGCTGGACCTACAGGGACGCACGTTTCTGCTTTAGAGGGGAATAAACCTTCTACCCCACCTCATTTCCGTACAGGCGAAGAGAACCTTTGAAACCATCTGTTCCATTCCTCTCATCTAAAACAAAGCATCCCTGACCCGCTCGCTCACTCCCCATGTTTCCCTTCGCTCCGCATCACCCCTTCCACTCCTCCCTCGCAGGAGTCCCCACTCACGCAGTGCTGGCCGGGCGCCTGCTGCTTGAAGGTGGTGGAGAGAGAAATGGGGGGCACCACGGCCATGGAGGTCCATTGCTCCGGCTCCTGCCCAACGTGGATGGCCTGAGTGGCGAAGTGCTCGAAGGGCGGCAGGAAGCCCTGGGACCCGTCCTCAGCCTTCTCCATGGGGAGCTGTGGCGGCAAGAGGACCGAGGAAAGCGGCTGGTGTTGGCGTCTGCGAGGATAGGAAGCAGGGCTGGCTCAGCGGTAGGTGCAGCCGGCCGCTGTAATATACCGTGCCAGCAGCCGCGACTGCCTGCAAGCCAGCAACCCCGCCTTGCATTGCACAAAGCGGCTGGGGGAGGAGACTAGGCCGGGCGCCGCCACCTGAGCCTTGTCCCTCATTGGCGCAGGATGGAGGGCGTTGTGGCGTACCCCCGCCCCGGCTGCTGACCTTGGGAGGCCCCGGCCTCTGAGGAGCCGGGCGGGGACCGGCGGGAGCTGACGTGCCTCTAAAGCTGCCCAAGGAAGCATTGCTGCTCCACTGGCATTCGCGGCCCATGAACAGGCGTTTGCATGCATAAAACGAGAACTTGCCAGGGAGACAGCAGTGTAGGCCCAGGCCACAGACACTCCCTGGGGATAACACAGTAATAGTCGCTTTCGGGTCCATTGCACCCTCTTACTGTTCCATACCACTTGAGGGATCCCAAAGCACCTTACCCACACTATAACCGGGGTAGAAAGGGGAGTGGAGTGCAGAACTCCCCTGGCTCTGCTAATGCACAAAGTCCGCACCTGGTCTTGGTTTGGTGAAGCAGAGCGCTCCTTCCTCCTGGCTTGGTGCTCTCAGAGTTTGCCCTCCTCTTTCGGTTTATTTTAACCACTCTGTATCTACAGCACCCTTGAAGTGCAGCTGGCTCTGGGGCAGAAGGCGGCCATCCAACTGACCATAGCAATCCTCAACACGTTTCTTTCTGCACAACATCTCTAATACACAGTCTTTCCTATCCATAGCTAAAATTCTTGGCCAGATTCTCATCATCTTGTGTGGTTATCGCTACAGCAGCCTTTTCTCTAGCCTTGACAAATGCAGTGTTGCCCCACTTGTATCCAGTCAGCATGCTGCTGCTGCAAAGATCATTCTGCAGACTTGCTGCTTTGAATATATCACCCCTCTCTTTGCATCTGTCCACTAGCTCCCCCTCCTCCGTGTGTCAAACAGAACTACTTGTCTTCACCTTCAGTGCCCTTCACAGCCTCTCTCTCCTTCACCACTGAGATGGCAACTCCTTGCCTCCAACTGGCCAATGATGCCAGCCTCCATCACCCACCAGTTACATTTTCACACAAGCACCTTTGTGCTTCTTCCCATGCTGCTACACTTAAGAGCATGAATATCCATAAAGCTTCCTCATTGTCCTCTTCTAAATCCCTCCTTAAAATGTGCCTTTTCCGTGGTGCCTACAAACAAACTTTATAGCAGTTCGGCTGTTGGCATGCTGACCCAATTGCCAGTCATGCTGACTAATACTGTTTTATTGTTTCCTTGTACTTTCCCATCTGTTTTTATCCAGCAGTTGTCTCGTCTTATATTTAGATTGTAAGCTTTTTGGGGTAGGGACTCTGCTTCCGTTCCATGTTTGTACAGTGCCTAGCACATTGGGATCTTGGTCCATGAGTAGGGGTTATGGGCACCATGATCATATAAATAATAATTGGGGAGGATTGTGGCCAAAGACACCAGGGTAAAATACTGTGCTTAGGAAAAAGCATGTGATCTTTTTGGTGACTATGCAGAACAGACCCTATTTATTCATAGTGTCTCATTTAAAAAAAAAATAAATAAAAGCCCCGATCTCTTGTAAGAAATCTAACCCCACCCTTTGCATTCACACAGCATGCAATGCAATGTAACTATTGCAGGAGAAGGAAGGGATGAATAAGTCCTTCTGTAATTTGAACCTATGATTCTAGATGGTAGTTGTTTCTCATTGAGCATTGACAATATACTTTGTACAAAAGGAGTACTTGTGGCACCTTAGAGACTAACCAATTTATTTGAGCATAAGCTTTCATGAGCTACATCAGAGTGTGCATCCGATGAAGTGAGCTGTAGCTCACGAAAGCTTATGCTCAAATAAATTGGTTAGTCTCTAAGGTGCCACAAGTACTCCTTTTATTTTTGCGAATACAGACTAACACGGCTGTTACTCTGAAACCTCTCATACTTTGTACAGTTCCAGTGTTTCTACTGGGATCTGAAAATCTTCCTTCCTCATCATTTAGCCTCCACTCTATTTTTCCTGCTTTTTAGGTTTCCTTGCACCTTTAGCAAGTAGACATCTTTTAATCAGTATTTATTAATTCCACAGAATCAAAGATGTACGTAATGATTTATATAACATGTAACTTAGATATGGGATTGACTTAAAGAGTTTACAGTCTAAACTGGGTGCCTGCAATATAAACAATAAAAGAAAGAGATACAGCAATGAGGATATAGAATCATAGTCAGGAAAAAGGCAAAACTTGAGAGTGGGGGGTGGGACAAATGGAATATTAATATCCCTTTGTATCATTTAATTCACACACACACACACAGAGCGCAAAAGGTACTTTTACCAGTAAGAATATATTACTGCTTGTTTTCATTGTATCCATTTCCCTAAATATCTTTTTTATCCTTGAAAGGGGTTTGTCACCAAACTTTTAACCTAGTTACAAAACATGGCTCTGGGCCAATCTAAAGTGCAAATGAGGACCATTGTCTTGATTCTCCTCTCACTTACACTGGAGTAAATCCATGGTGTAGAACAAATGCAAAAGGAAATTCTGGCTTGTGTTTTTAACAAGGTTGGGGGAAATGAGCGGACTTTTCTCTGACATTAATAGTCATGACCTTATTTCTATGAATAGGGGTTCTTAGAGAAAAAACTCACTCAGCTAGTTTGTACAGTAATGTGCAGGATGGTTTTGCCGCTGAACTGTAAAAAAAGATGCAGTAGAGCTCTGTATTGGTAGAGTTTCTGTTTATTGTCATGCCTGACAATTCTGAGTAGCATTACCCTTTTAAATACTGGGCCCTTTCCAGCTAAAATGAGGTTGAACGACTACTGGCTCTAGGAAGAATGTGTACCTTTCTAGCCCAAGCCACATCCCCAGGTTCAGCCTGTGATGCCCCTTAATCCTATCATTGTATATGGCAATCTGGCCCCTAGGATGACACTGAAGTCCTCCCCAAACATGTTCAGTGAGCCCCCTAATGTCCTACTGTGAGACTATGCTTTCCTTCACTGACTGAATATCAGTTATTTGAGGAAGAAATTTGAAGGAGCCATGACCAAACTTATTGGGCACTTCCTGCTTGAAAGCTAGCAGTTCAGTTTCACAGGTTAGCAAGGGAGAGGAAGAAAGATGCTTAGGTGGTCTGAAGTGTATCTCTCTGCTCCACTCCAAAGGTAAGCAGGGTGCCCAATGACTTCCCCTCCCCAACAGACAGTACATCTTCCACGTAGCATGGTACAATATAGAAGATAAACTATACAAGTGCACTGGGAATATGCCTCATTAATGGGGGAGGATATGAGATCCTACCAAACACAGAGTTCCTAGGAAGTGGTTTCATATTATTTTAATATTCTAGGTCCATAAACCAAGCATAGGCCCATACATACACAAATGCTCTACAACTGCAGAAGAATGAGCTTACGAACCAAGTAAAATATGAAGCATTCATTTGAGTGAGCTTCTCTTTCCCAGACTGCTATGCAACTCACTGCCAGAGCTTAGAAGGAGGCTGTTTCTGTTTTACGGCATTAGCAGCTGGCTCACCTTTCTAACGAATGCCTCAGCTTGCTACAGAGTCAGTCTTCTTCTCTTTGTGTGACTCAGAAAAATGAAACTATTTCATACTGCAGGTGATCTATTATTATAGGTGGATCACATCAGAACATTTATATTGAAGGTTACACAAGAGTTTCTATTCCAAGACCCTTTTCGAGTACTTAGAACTTTCTCCAGTTTTTATTTTTCACAATGAATTTTCAATCTTTGGTCTCAATATTTCTTGGTGAAGTTTGAAAAGAGTGGGAGACAACTGCCGCCACACATTTGTCATTATAAACATTTCCTTCTCACCCCCGCCCACCTCAGCAGCAGATGGTAGGAACTTGAGATGTAGGAAGGACTTAGGTAGTACCTAGGTCACAAATATGTTTTTCAGTCGTCAGCAGAAAATCTTTTTACATTTTGTCAAAATCTAAGAGTTAAAAAAACACGCTTTGCATGGTTACTTTTATGAATAGGACACCAGAAGAAGCGATCGATTCCACATTTCTTGAACATGCGAAACTCCTACTAATTTCATTAGATCATAGGCAGACCTTTCATTTGTTCCTTTACGGTCACTCTTATATTGTGAGAGGCCTGGGTGGGTAGACTCAGGTCAAGGAGAAAATAAAATTCCATTTCTTCCATGTAGAATCTCGTTCCCTACCCCCAGTTTGACACATCACCATATCACATTATTTTGTTTCTGTTCTTGGAGGGATTCCGTAGGGCTTTCTCGAAATATTCAGGATCACCTTTAGTGTGGTAACTCCTTTCAGACTCCAATAACCTAATATTTGGTTCTCAACATTTTTCATTCTATGGTACACCAGAAGAGGCTCTGTCCTGGTTCCATGGACTACAGTTTGAGCAACCTCAGAACAAGGAGAATTCTTAGCAAATACAAATATTTATAAACAAACAGCTTCAGAAACAGTGACAGCCCCAAAGGAAAGGAGAGAGTTATATAACACTTCTTATTAAGAAGGATCCTGGAGTTTTGTCAGTTCTAATTTCTTTATTACCTGATTTTGCTCAAGCTTAATTTTCTCCAGCTGTTATTCTTTCTCCTCTTGAGAAATATGTCTCATCCGTATCAAGTCAATCACTGTGAACATTAAGACAAAATATAATTAAATTTTTTAGATCAGGCTGGTCTAGCTAGTTCCATTTACTATCTTCAGGGGGTTAGTTTTGTGTTTTTCTGTGCCTGGGAGGAAGCAGGTGGGAGGGTAGCATATCTCTTTACATATTTTCAGATAAGGAGGCTTCCAATATTTCAGTAGGAAGGTTTTATTTTTGAGCGTAAATATTATTATTAATTGGATTGGTAATAAAAAGAAATCCAGATACACTAATGAAATAATTTAGTTGTTCTTCTCTTGCTTTGGATTTTGTGCAATTTTTCTTTTACCTCTTTATTCTTGCCTGCCTTTCGCTTCCTACCTTGTTTTGGTGCATTTCCCCAGATCTCTTCAATTATTTTCACATTTCCCTACTGGCTCTTACTTTCAAACTTTTCTACCATCTCCCCCATCCAGCTCTTTGGCCAGAGAGACGGTTGCTGTGATACAGAGTATCTTACAAAATTCCATATCGTCTTACTTTCTTCCTCCATCTTATGGGCCTTGCATTATCACTACCATCCTACCAGTCAAAAAGAGCTGGATGCTACTCCTTGAGTCAGCTAGAGGAACTCTTTAAGAAAGCCACGAGGTACTCTCTCCCTTACGGCTTGGTGTACTGTCCCTTTAGAGCTTGGTCCCAAATGAATATGCAAAAACACTGATGACCAGTGCAGCTCCCTGTCCTTTTGTCAGTCTTCTCTCTGTAGTCTAATTGTGTGTCTCTCTCCCCACCTTACCCCCTTGTTTAGTTTATCTTCCTCAGTCTGATTTTAGCCATGATAGATTAGCCACTGGGCCAATGGGGCCCATGCCCAGGGGCCCCAGCCAATTGGGGCACCCCAGTGCATCGCGCTCCTGCCAAGGTGCATGGTCGGGGCACAGGGGCTTCCCCCGCTCTCCCCAACCCCACCCGCAGCAGGAGTGCCAGGCAGGCCGGGGAAGTCCCTGTGCCCCAACCCCACTCCCCAGCAGGAGTGCCAAGCATGAGGGTGGGGCAAGCCCCTGTGCCCTGATGCCATTTCCCCAGCAGGAGTGCCAGAGAGAGGTGTGGGAGGGGACTGCAGGCGCAAGAGGTGGGGAGGGGCCCCCACTTGCTGTGGCCCAGGGCCCCACAAGCCCCTAATCCACCTTTGTATTTTAGGATTTATTATTGCTGCTGCTCCTGTTGGGAACTCTGGTTGGGAAGCACTGTTTTAAAAATAAATGCAATTGTTGAAGGGAGGTGGGGGCTCTGACATATAGGAAAACGTGTGACTGATAAATTTAAATTCCTGCTTAGGGTGTGTCACAGGTTGACAGTGGCCCTTTTAGAGGGAAGAAGCCAGTGCACCTATGACTGGTCACTTGAACCTCAATTAGGCTTAACAGATGGCACTTGGACCCCAAAGGAAAGGCTAGTGGAGAACTGTCTGAAGGAGAACAGTAACTATGAGCTGCTAGTGAGGAGCTTAGAGAGAAGCTATTGTGAGAACTGACCAAAGCTAGGTCCCCTCAAGAAGTGGCCCACTAGGAAAAGGGAAAGATCCAGCTTGGTCTTGGCAAGACCCACCCCAGTCAGTCATCCTGGGAATTAGCTTTTTTCACCTGGAGTGCCCTCTGCAGGCTAGTGCCTCGCTGCTGCTGGCCCCCATGTCCCTCCTGGACCCATGCCCCTTGTCCTCAGGCGCTGCCCCCTGGCAGTACACCTGCTCTCAGGGTCTCCCCACCCAGGGGAACCCCCACCCACTATCCCCATCTTGCCTCACTGACTACTGCCAGTCACCATCTAGCCCCCTTTCACTGGAGCCAACTGCAGTTTGTATAAGCTAATCATCACAGGCAAGGGGGGTTTCGACTGGGTGCCTCTGCCTACCCTGGGCTGCACCCTTGCACCTTTCTGGCCTTTGACAAGGCTACAACCTGGGGCTTTTCCTCAGGTACTCTGTTCAGCTTCCCAACAGCCAAGCCCTTTGACAGAGACTGTCTGCTCCTGGTCCACTGCCCTCTTTTAAGGGCCAGCTGGGCCCTGCTTGGGCTGTGGCCACTGCTGAGGCTGCTTCTCCATTCAGCCTTCCCCAGCCACAGCCCTCCCCCGGGGCTGCTTTTAACCGCTCAGGGCAGGAGCGGGGTAATTACCCCACTACAGTCAGGAAAAGCTGAGCCTAGAAGCAAGATTATTGTTGCAGGAGGTTTCAGAGTAACAGCTGTGTTAGTCTGTATTCGCAAAAAGAAAAGGAGTACTTGTGGCACCTTAGAGACTAACCAATTTATTTGAGCATGAGCTTTCGTGAGCTACAGCTCACTTCATCGGATGCATCTGTAGCTCACGAAAGCTCATGCTCAAATAAATTGGTTAGTCTCTAAGGTGCCACAAGTACTCTTTTTCTTTTTGTTGCAGGAGGGTGGATTCCCAGGCAGGGAGGGCTGGAGGAATGTCACACTGCAGCAGGGGGAGCCCTCTGGGTGCAGATCTGAGTGAAGGGCTGTAGGAAAAGTGAGAGGACAGGGAGACCTAGATACTGGGTCCCTGGATCAGGGACAAAAGAAACTGGGACCAAAGTGCTGTTATTGACTCTCAAGTGGATGACCTACAGAAGGGACAGAAAAAGACAACTGTTGTATCTTTGAATATTTGTTGTGGAAATTAGAAAATGGTTTTATTACAAGGTCTTTGGGTAATTTTTGCACTGGTATATATAAATAATGTCCTTAGATGGGCTTTGTAACAGGCACTATGGGAAACTATGTTCTTTTCATTGGCAAACAGCAGAGGAAACTGAGGCAGACACATCTGCTATTGTCTAGCCTACTGCTGAAGAGCACCCCAGTGGTGGCTGCTTTTCCCTGGGTGCATGTGGTTTATGTTTTTTATAAACTTGCTCTAGGGACTTCCATAGGTCAGCTTATAATTATGCATTTATGCATATACTAAATTTATCTCTATCTAAGTTGTAAAACAAGCTTTACCAGATTTTTTTTTTATAAAAGAACGGATCTGATAATTAAAAAGAAGAGGAAAAACCTTAAAGGGAAAAAACGTAATTTAGCATAGCTTCCAATCACTGGCTCTAAATCAGCCCCAAACCAGTGGTGTGGTTGTTGAAGTGGAACACAGTGTGCCCCCCTCTCTTGGCTGAGGGGAATGTGGACAGTTATGTTCTGCAAATGTCAAGCATAAGGGGGTAGCCGTGTTAGTCTATATCCACAAAAGACAACAGATTAGTCTTTAAGGTGCCACCAGACTCCTTGTTGTTCTGCAAATGTAGCAAGAAAAAGGGAGCCAAACCAAGGTTTTTCAGAAGAGGTTAGACAAACACCTCTCAGGAGCACTGTTCCCTTTAAGCTGTGCACATATGTGCACGCACACAGATCCTAAACCCCACACACAGAAAGAAACACCGCACGCACAAAAAATGAAATACTACATCGGAGCCAGGCCGAAATATCATTTACGGGTGACTTTTGAGATTGTTTGCCCGCCATCTATCAACACAGCCAGATTCTACTACCTGGCAAGAGGGGGAAAGGGAAAGGAAGTTAAATTTCCTTTTTCTAAGTATTTAAAAATGACATAAAATAACATGGTGTAAAACTATTATCACAAATTGCAAATCAAAACTTTTTAAATGTATAAGCATTTTACTTGCTTGGGTGCATTTGCCACATGGCGCACAAATTTGAACTCTGCTTCAAAAATTTGCATAGAAGAAATTTTTTGCACACATGGCCTGTCAAAAATTAGAGGGAACACTGCTCAGGAGGGACTATGTATAAGTAGATCAGGCCTTGCTGAGTGCAGGAAACTGGACTGGCTGACGTACTGAGGTCCCTTACAGTCCTACACTTCGATTTCTCTCCCCACAGGTCATGCCTAGAGGAGGGAGAAGCTGTATTAATAAGTGTGTTAAACTCCTACTGTAGGCAAAGTAGGTTACCAGGCCTAACTACGAGGTAGGACCTTTTTTTTAGTAGGAGTGTGACCAGTTAGGTTACCACAGCAGGGACTGACCTGGCAACAGCCTGGACTAAGAGCATCAGCGGCTTTACCTAAGGAGCCGGTGGCCGTGTGGAGCGGGCACGGGGCTCCCTGGATCACCCCTTACCAGGGCCTTGCGAGCTGTCTCGGGTCTGAGCCCCGCAGGGATCCCAAGGCCGACGGAGTCCCACTGCCCGCGGGGCCTCCCGGACTGAAGCCGGGACAGCCGGAGCTGCGGAAGGCTGGCGCTGTAACAACGCTGACCGCGGGGGCGCCACCCAGGGTTACAAGGGCCATGGCCGCTCGGCTGAGCCGTGACTACCGTAGCCATGACGGGGGCCGCAGCCGGCAGCGTGCGTCCTGCCTATCTCCGCGGGAGCCCCCATGCCGCTCAACGCCCCGCCCAACCCGCTCCCTGCGGCGGCGCCGACGACTCAGCCGCCCCTCGCCGGCTGCCGCTGCTCCTCCTTTCACGCCAACTTCTCCGCGCCCAGCCGGGCCGCGGGGCTCTCGCGAGATCGCTTCGACAAGATGGCGGCGCGGTCGAGCCGCTGAGCGGAGCGGCCGGAGGGGGAAGGGGGTAGGCAGACTGTCGGCTCCCCTGAGCCTGCTGCGTCCGGGCTGTTTCCCGTAGGGGATGCTGACGGGACGGGACTCGCCGCCGCGGCTCTGAGTGCCTCGTCCCCCCAGCAGCGCCTCCGGCGAGTCTCCCCGGCGGGGCCCCCCGGTCCCCGGGGCCGCCGCTGGCGATGACCGGAGAGAAGCTGCGCTCGCTGCGCAGGGACCACAAGCCCAGCAAGGAGGACGGGGACCTGCTGGAGCCTGGCGAGGAGGAGGCGGCGCCCGCGCCCGGAGGCGTCTTCACGGGGGGCCGTGGGAGCAGCGGCAAGGGCGGCCGCGCGGGGGGCCACCGCATCTTCAGCAGCCACCACCACCGGCTGCAGCTGAAGGGGGCCCCGGCCCCCGCCACCCCGGGGGGAGTCAGCCCCGCCGCGGAGCCCGACAAGTGCCCGGGACACTTCCCGGTTCACGAGTGCGTCTTCAAGGGGGACGTGAGGCGGCTCTCGGCACTGATCCGCACGCAGGGCATCGGCCAGAAGGACAGTCATGGTGAGTGTTGCCCCGACCCGCGCCTGCGGACAGCAGCCAGGGCCTCGCAGAGACTTCTCCTCACCCTCCGCTCCCAGGAGAGAGCCCACCGCCGCCGTCCCTGTGCTCCGCCCTCGAGCTGCCAGAAGGACAGGCTGGCTGACCACTTTCTTTGGGAATTCCCCGCTAGCCCAGTGGGTGCACCCTCCCGAACCCACCCATCTGTCATCTACAGTCAGGGCATCTCCCAGAAAGATGGCCATGAGCAGTGTGCCATAGGTTGCTTCCCAAGTTACTTTCAGGAACCCCCTTATCCAGACCCCAGACATTTGGTCAGAAGGACAGCCACGTTTCCCATTTCTTGGGGTTGCACCTCAGAAAAGCAATCATAGTGGGTGATTCTTCTTTGAAGCTCCCCCAAACGGTGGTCCACAGCTGGGAGCATAGTGCAGAATGATAACCACAGTGCCAGGGAGAGACATTTCCCTTCCATTTTCTCCCCTGCCCAACTACCAGTACTTTCTAGGAGGAAATTTTCCACAGTGATCTGCACCCAGGGCAAAGGTTTATATGATAAACCCTGGTAAGGTCTTGGGAAGGTTCCCCACTATCCCATTCTCCATTGGATGAGGCTTTCAGCATTGATCTGCATCCATGGGATGCATCAGATGGATTGGTGGGGAGATATTTCCACCCCACTCTGCTTATAGAGAGACTCCCCCATTCCTTCCCATTTACCTATGTGATACATTATCTTGGCTTCCGTTCCCCTCTCTGGGGGAAAAAACCTTCCCATATATGAAACTACAGAATCAGTCAGAAAGATGACAGTGAGTTTCTTAATTTTCTTCCCCATATACTCTGGGGGGGAGACTCTTTATTCAGACACCCTGTGACATTACATTACAATCTGGACTGATGAACAGCTGTCCCCTCTCAGTTGTCTAACTTGCCTTTTACACTGCTTTGCTGTGAGAGCTACCAGTCCTGGTCTGGTCACACTAAGGGTTTGTCTACACTGCACACATTTTAGCGACATGGCTGTGGCGCTACAGCTGTGTTGCTAAAAGGCATGCAGTGTAGCCACTGTTGGCAAGAGAGCTCTCCTGCAGACAGAAAACTTCCACCCCCAACAAGCGGTGGTAGTTTTGACAAACCACTTCAAAGCTTTTCGTAGGCAAAACTTTTTTCTTTCAGGTGGGTGGTTTTTTTCACACCCCGAACAATAAATGTCTTTATTATTCAGTCCAGTGTTGACAAAGCCACAGTCTCCCTCATTAAATTATACTGCAAGAGTGCTACAGCCAGTACCCCTTCCATCACACTGCAGAGCAACACCAGCAAATTCCCAGCCCCAGACTTTCCCCCAGAAATGTACCTCTTGTACTGCCCAGCACTGTTCTGGATAATACAAGCTCATATAAAGTCCATCATTTTATTAATAGAAAACGATGTGCACAAATCCTGTTATCCCAAATGGAGCTTCCCAAACACTTCAATCCAAACACACTTGTCTCGATAAAACAATAAAACGAGTTCATTAACTAGAGAAAGATAGATTTTAAGTGATTATAAGTAATGAAATATAAAAGTCAGAATTGGTTAAAAGAAAATAAAAGTAAATCTCAACTAATGCCTAACTTAACAAGCTAGAGTGAAATCAAAGCAAAGGTCTCTCTCATCACATGTTTTAGCATTCTTACTGGCTGAACCTTTCATTCAGGATCCCTCCCCAAGTCCAAAGCTGTTTCCTTTATTCTTTAGGTGTTTTGGATGCCGTGGGTAGAGAGAAAGGAGAAATAATTTGGTTCATCTCCTCTCTCTAGCTCTTTCTCTTGTTTGTGAATCATCTCCTGCTGTGGTTCAGGAGACAGCCTATGTGGATTGGAACCCCCAGCTGTTCGTTTGTCAAGATGTAGATTTTCACCCACATCCTCTTTCCTGCCAAAGTATTGCCACTTAATCAGATGATGGTCCATTTGGTTTTGATGATACCTGGCTGAGGCACTGGATAGCCTTTTGTCTCTGGGGAACTGGTTTTGGGTACTCCCCCCCAGACTTGGAACATGTCGAGTAATAGCATACAGAGGAATCCTGTAACTTTACATGCAAAGTTGCCACACATACTTTACCTGGACAATAATGATCAGCAAGTTATGAGTTTTCAAATAATACCTCACAAGGCATACTTTGCACCAAATTTATTATAATCCTGTAAAAGAGGTGAACATAGGAGTACAGCTACTGCATGCCCACTTTAAGGACTGGTGGGATTGGGACAGTTCAGAATTTGGAGGAGAATCCTGGGGATATTGCTTCCCTAGGAGGCCTTCCTCTCATCCAGAAGCACTGGATTAGCCAGAAGCCATGGGGTTGAGTAGAAGAATAATTACGGCCAGTTCTTCTTACTGAACCAATCTCCCTTCCACTGTGGTGAGGCCCTCATCATCTTGCCTACCCCCTTTATTGTGAATTCCTTTCAAGCTTTCCTATTACGGTTTGTCAGGATAGATCCTTTGGGGCCAGATTCTTTCCTACTTCTTATCCAAGTGGATTCCCTGACACTATTCTTCTGCTATCTCTATTTGTGGTAGTCTTGTGTGGAACCTGGCAGTTAGCGATAGACTTGCTTACTATGATTTTTCTATCTCTTTGCAAAAGTAGAATTCATTCTCTCCCTCCTTCTGCCCCACAACAGCAGAGATTGAAGCCTTTCATCCTGAAACTATTGATGTAAACACAGGTTAGTGAACTGCATTGTAGTGTAAGGCTGTAAAAGCTTCCAATATGTAACATCTTTTCACATGCTCATAACTTGCCGACGATCTATGTTTGTGCAAATTCACCTCTGGACATTCATCAGTTTTGGCTGGGGAAAAACTTTAAAATAGTCAGAAGTGATTGAAAAATCACTTCCACGCATGCTCTAAGACTTGAGTGGAAGGATTTGAGCAGAGTTTTTTCCCAGCTGAAGGACACTCTGGATGAGTGATTGTAATGTAAACTCTTGCAAACAAAAATCCTCCAAAAAGATTCTGTAAAGTTGTGGATAGGAAAAAATAGGATATGTGGGGGGAAATATGAGGATTTATTTTTTAATGCAAGTGTAGGGCCTGTAACTTGTGATGTACACTTTGCAAATTCTTCATTTTGTTTTTAAATAAAAAATCTTTCCTTTGCTATGATACAGCTATCATAATGTAAACAAATGTACTACTGCCCTACTGATGTAGCCTAATAGAATACAGTTTCTAGATGTACAAGAGCAATGGCAAAGACTTGCCTCCTTCCCTAATTCATAAGGTTTGGACTTTCAAAGCCTGATCAAGGTCCCTAAAATACCAGTATTATCTTAAACCTGAAGTTTTCCGATTAAACAAATAGAGGATAAATCTGGAAAAATGGCAGGGAAGAAGGGGAAGGGATCTGCCTGCACTTACAAGATCTGCACGTGCCTCTAGGGAGGATGACTCTATATATACAAATTTTAATCTACAACTTTATTCAGCCTTACAGACTCTAAGTAACTTTCTTTCTGGTTCCTTGGATAGTTGTGTAAAATAGGTTTTACTATACCAAAAGAGCTTCATTTGTTGTCAGAAGCTTGTTGTCCACACTCGCTTTATGGCTGTTTGTATATGCATTGTGGCATCATGTTAAGGGAAAAGTTGGATTTTTGTACTAACTGTTCCATGAAAACCATTAATTTGGTTTTTAGACTCCATCATCTTCATAATAGTGAATCAAAAGTGTACAAACACTTGCAGCTAGAGCCTTTGAATCTCTGCTTGTACAGGTGCTGGATTTTGCATATGTGCTTATAAAAATGTTTTGTGCATGTAAACCCTGGAACCTAAAACACGTTTAAAACATGCATGTGCACTAGTGCTAGCTTGGATGAGCCCCCAGTGAAAGTCTGATCCTAAATGTGCAAAAACTCAATATCTAGTGAACTTCAGTCTCTTAATCTGGTCTGTCATCAGTTGTTTTATGGTGACAGGTTGCAAACTAATTTGATTTTCTCTCTTTCCAAACTCTTGCACTAATACGCACAACAGCCACTTGACGTTTTCATAATCATTTAAATAGCTGTTAGTACAAATTGACTTCTTATGCATGTCAGACCCTTAATAGTTGCAAAACTATAATGATCCAGTGGCTTATTTTCCAAAGCTGGCAACATTAATTAGAACTTGTGGCATCAGATGCATGGTATACATGACAGTTTTTAGGACAAACTAAGGTGGTGGCTGCAAAAGTAAAGTGTGGAATGAGAATGAACCTGATCATTGATAGTCTGTATTTTCCATAAGTAACTGACCCTGAAGAAGAGCTCTGTAAGCTTAAAAGCTTGTTTGACTCACCAACAGAAGTTGGTCCAATAAAAGATATTACCTCACCCACCTTTCTCTCTAATATTGTGGTATCAATACAGTTACAACAATACTGCATACTATGACGTTGTCACGGGTTCGGTATTTCATTCTCTTCCAAACATACCTCCTGCTTCTTCTAAATTGCATCAAGTCCAAGGATGTTGCATGAGGCTCCTCCTTCTTTATTTATATATACTACATTGTACTACTCTCATTTCCTCTTTTTGTATTACTCCAGTAATAGGCTGCTTAATCTCTGTCCTTTCGTGTATGTGATATCAATCACTGTAAAAAGCAAGGTCTTACAGCCTTTTACAGTAACTTCCTATTTCATAAGTGACTTGCGTGGTGCTTCTGTTGTAGAATGGATTCTATTATAAAAGGGGTTCTCTTATAACACAGATTTTACAATAGTGTTGCATATGTTAGTGCTCTAATAGCATTAAATCAAAATTCCTTACAGTAAAGTATCATAAAAAGCTGGTTTTAGTCGTGTCATAATTTACGGTGTACAAAAAGTAAGAGTAAGAAAAGTTAATCTTACTACATGGCTGTTACAGATGGTTTCTGATTGCTACTAATTTTGCATTAGAATTTCTAAAAATGGGTAAAATTTTAGACTTTTAGTTGTCAACTGTAGTTGTAATTTAATTTAGTTGTAATTAGATTGTAGCAATCCTAACACTATTTTTTAAAAAATCTATATTATAGCTTCCCTAGACATAATATTTGATAATACTCTTGAGAAGCCTTATTTTCAGTGCCATAATTAATAAGCCTAAGGTGACTCGCACATTTAATATGGAGTTCAATAAGACTGTTGTATGCTAGGATTGCTGACAAGCCAAAGTCAGGCCCTGTAGGTTTCTTAGATTAGGCTAAACTGGCTAGTGGAGGTGCTCTGCAAAAAGTTGTGCCATGATTGGTTTTCAGTGATAATCTGTTACAAACTAGTCACTCGTAGTTCGTATTGAAATAGTTATTCTCCTTTTTTAGGGCGGAGGGAATATTTGTTAGACGCCCTTCCGTTAAAACATTGTTGTAAGTGTGTATTGTCACTGGGTGCAAGTTTCTATCTTGAACTTTACTTTCTTTAGTTCTTCTATGGGTTGTTACTACAATCAAGGATTTTTGTATCATCTTTCCACTGTTCATGCTGAAATCAAACCGAATTCTTAGTTTCTTTCAGGTCATTGGTCACACCTTGTTCTGTTTCGATCAGGTCATAATTTACATGTATTCACTCTTTTTGATACAGAGCTGAAGTATTTTAGTTTCTGGGACTCAAAACTTGCTTCTTGCTTTTTTTTTTCATTCCCTAGTGGGAAACTTATCTCATCTGTATCTGCTGAGTCTTAGGATCCATTGATTGCTGAGTTATCCTCTGCTTCTAATTTTGTTTTCAGATCCTTTAGGCTTAAGTTTACTTAAGAAATCCATATTTGGGGTAAGGGAGGGAGAAACAGGATCTCTTGGGTTAATTAAGCTCTTTGGGGCAGGGACAGTCACTTTTGTGTTTGTACAGTGTCGTGTAAAATAGGGCCAAACCTGAAGCTGTGGCCTTCAGGTGCTACCACAATATAAATGTTTTAATCATGTTGTTGGTTGACATCTCCTTTCAACACTAGGTGAGGTCTTTCCAGGTCAGAACACTGACTGGGAAGCATGGGAAAAGTTTGCCATTTCCTGTACTGAACTTGTGTTGTGGTGAACAAAATAGAAGACTTCAGCTCTTAGGACTACCACCCAGAACCTTGCATGAACACTTACATTCAGGCAATAACAAGTGAACAATTTTACACACCTTCTTGCTGTTATGCAAAGCATTTTTCTAAGTAAAACCTTACAACATGCATGAGCTTTTGTTTTATTTTTGGTCTTCAGTGCTCTCTTGGCTGTTTCTACAATGTTTATAGCTTATTCAGGACCCATGACTCAATTTTAATAAGTCAGTTTGTTTTTCATATCATTCCATTAGTCATATGATTGAACTTGCATTTGAAATGCAAACGAGTATAAAAATTTCTTGCTGTCTTTTCAAGCTGTCTCAACCTCAGTGCCCCTACTGGCGTAATCCGGTCCAGGGCCAGCCATGTCTTTTTTGATATTATATTCTTGAAATACTACTCTACTCCACAGCCTCTTCCCTTGTGCCCTCTTCAAACCGATTCATCACCACAGCCCCTTTTGAGAGTGTCTTATCCTGTGATAATTGTGTAGAAGATGCTTCAGTATTTTTAACATTTAAAAAAGCACTTTTGTCTGATTTAATTCATTTACTAGTGCTGTGTGCATAATATAGTATTATGAATGCTTAATTCCAAACTAAAGCATTTTTCAAGTAAATATTCCTTGCACTTTTAAGCAGTATGTTCACATTCTTAAATAAGTTTAGGAAACTAACAATCTAACTTAATGGGCTTGATTTAAAAAATAAAAGATGGGAGGGTGAGTTAAGGCCCTCAATATTTGGCCATATATCAACATACTTTTGAATGTTAAGGTGTTAGTACCATGGCTTTTAAAAACAAATTCTCAACTGTTGTTCAGTGTGGAAGATTCCTGTGCCAGCAGACTCCTATCCCATCTTCGAGCAACCCCTTTTCACTTTACAGTAGTAAAATAATGTTCTGTTTGTGCACTTCATCTAATGTTCTACATTGTTAGGTATCGATATAATTTTTTTACAATGTAACTTGCATTTCTTGCTTTTATACTACCTTTCCATTTGCTTTCACTCTTCTCATAATAGATCACAATGTTTCTTCATTACCATCTGTGTCTTCCTATGTTGTGCTTTGTACTGTTTCCCCATTTTCCCCTTACTTCTCTCCTTCATAACTCTCCCCCTCTACCAAACTTTTTCTAACTTATCCCATCAGCGTTCTCTCCCTCCATGCTCCTCTACTCACAGAAACATAGGCCAGGCAGCTAATGGAAAGAAGACTAAGGACCAGTGTGAAAGAATGGTGGCCTTATTGTTCAAAGGCAATGCCCAGGTGAGAAGCAAAGATATTTTTCTGAACAAATTGCTGTCAAAGGTGAGGGTGCTGGGATTCCTATTAGAGTACTGTTCCTGGATTTTGCTTAAGGAACTTCAGCCTCTGTCTGATAAATTGGCTGCTGGGGAAAAAGGAGAACTTTCTCTTTTCTTACCCCAGACTTTCCTCACACTAGAACCTTCTGACTTTTGAAATTACCGTTGAGAATCTGTTACTTTACCACTCCTCTAGCTTCCTGGCTAATGTAATGTGTATATCTCATTTTTTCCTTGTTGTCCCTCATCTGTCCTATCAACCTGTTCTGTTGTCTTATAGTTGGTCTGCAAGAGCTTTGGGGCAGGGACCCCACTTGTTATGTTCTTGTACAGTGCCTAGCACAATCCCGGTCCCTGACTGAGGCTCTACTCTACTCTTCCATGATTTTTTAATTTATTTTTTAAGTCCATTTCCCTGCTGACTATGTCCAGTGACTGCATCTGTTGCTGAGAGCTTTCTCAGTCACGGATAGAATGAAATTGGTCAGAGTTCTGAATAGCACTTATGTAAAGTAGTAAGACTCTGGTTAGTTTTCATTTTTGTTATAGCTGGGCAAAGTGCTGAGACCTGCTGGCACTAAAATGTGTATAGCAATAAGAAAAATAGGGAAGTATTTTTTTCTTGATCTCCCTTTCTAGTTCTTATGCACTAACAAAGGTGCGATATTTGGGTAGCAAACACTGTTGGAGGACATTAAATTTCAATGAAAAAAAGTGTTGACTTCGAATTAGTGGAAAATTTATATTATTATTAAGTTTTATAAACTACTTAGAATCTACATTTGAGACCTGAACTATTGTTGCATCCCTTTTTTTAATAGGCATTTTGCTGGCACTCATTGGTGTAATCATCTTGATCATTCTGCAAAGCTTTATAAATACTATTCAGCTATTTGAGATTCCAGGAGCCTGTTAGATCAACACAGTGTATTTAGAGTATTGGTTATACAGCTTCATAGGTGAGTGTGATACTTGACAGCCCCCCCCCCCAAATAAATAGTTGTGAGGCACCTACCCAGAGGATACTACAATCCGAATTAGCTATAGTAGAGCTAGGGTGATGGAGTACGGGAGGTTAAGGGTGTGACAGGATCTCCGGGGTGCAGCCTGGGACTGTGAGAGCGCTGTGACCCTTAACTCTCCAGCCTGGGTTGTCTCTCTCAATGCTTTGCTAGTAACAAGCACAAACCCATCCAGGTGCGGTTACTGTTCAGTACAACTGCATGTGGAGCCCCACACCCAGCTAGATTGAATGAATGCTCCCAGAGTCACTCATGAATCTCAGAGAGAGTCACCAGCCAAATTCTCCCAGCCTTGTACCCTAGGAATATACTGTCTTGCGCTGCTCAAGACCCTTTCTTGAGCAGATAGTATAATTCTACTCTCACTAAAATGTGTATAGCAATAAGAAAAATAGGGAAGTATTTTCTTTCTCGAGCAATGCAAGTTTATTAATTGGTTTACCACTTCATCAATGGAAAGTGGATATACACCAGCTTTTGAAAACCTGAGCAGATTTACCAAGCACTTCAGACAAACTCGCCGTTAAAGATAAAGAGTTAATCAAGTTTATTGATTACAAAAGATAGGTTTTAAGTGATTATAAGTGATAGGCAAAAAGTCAGAGTGGTTACCAAAATAAAATATAAGCACATAGTCTAAACCAGGGTCTCAAACTCAAATGACCACATGAAGACTAGTGCATTGGCCCGAGGGCTGCATTACTGACACCCTCCCCTCGCTGCCTCCGGCCCCGCCCCCACCCCTTCCATGTCCCCACTCCAACCCCTTCCCCGAAGTTTCCACCTGAACTCCGCCCTCTCCCTACCCCCAGGGAAGGGTGTGGAGTGCAGCAGGGGGTTGGGGTGCAGGAGAGGTGTGGGATGTGGGAGGGGGCTCAGGGCAGGAAGTTGGGGCCTGCCCTGGCCCCGCTCCACTCTGCTCCACTCCAGGAAGCAGCCAGAACCACGTCCCTGCTGCTCCGGCGGGGGGGCGCGGAAAGGGCTCCGTATGCTGCTCCTCCAGGTACCTCCCCCGAAGCTTCCATTGGCTGCGGTTCCCTGTTCCCGGCCAATGGGAGCTGCAGGGGGCAGTGCCTGGAAGCAATGCATGGAGCCCTCTGTGTGCCCCTGCCCCGCCCCGTACGGACATGGTGCTGGGAGCAGTGCGGGGCTTGCGGCGCCGGGGGGGCAATCTTGGCCCGCGGGCTGCAGTTTGCCCACCCCAGCCCGGAGGTAGGTGGGGGGCGGGGAGCTTGGTGGCCTGAAGGAAATAGCCCCGCAGGCCACGTGTTTGAGACCCCTTGTCTAAACTCTCAACCCTATGAGACTGGGCAACATCTAGATTAAGCGGGTTTTTTTTCAGCCCACTGGATATTGCAGTTCATATTTCAGACCTGGGCTAGTCTCCTCTGTTGGAGTCTTTAGTCTTCTGAGAGTCCTTGTTGCTTGCAGCATAGGTCGGGGGAGGAAAAAAGGCCAAGCATGAGGCCCCTGTGTTCTGTTTTATACCCTTACTACATGTGCTTGGAGAACACAAATCCAGGCATGTCTGGTGGGCATTACTGAGTCACCACTAGGCAAGGTTGAGTGATTCTCCTGGTGTGGCCTTGTGCAAGTGACTCATTGCATTGTAGCTCCCTTGGTGGATAATGGCTGTTGAACACCTGTCCAGTCATTGGTTATCCCCCTAGTTTTGTCTTTGGGGAGCTAGTATCTGGGCGCTTTGCAGACCCACAGCATATTTTAGTGAGAACCATACAACACAATCTCATAACTTCATATGCATTAATGATGTACATATTTAGATGGAACAATGGGTTTCAGCAGATTGTAACTTTTCCCGTGATACCTTACAAGGCATGCTTTATATGCAATATCACAGTTATATACAAATGATGAATTTGGGGGTTACGGGGCATTCCCTTGGGGTGTAGAGTGTCTCAAAGGGTTATAAAGATCATTGCCTTTCTAGAAGGTAAACATTTCCAGTGCCTGCACTTAGAATCTACACTCTGCAACATAGTAGGGGAAATTTTGTATGTATAATAATGTATATAGTGGCATATTTAGAGGCACTCAAGATAATGTATCTTCTTTACCCTGGTATTTTTCAATACTTAAGAAATCCCTGTCAAAGTGTAAATTTAGAACTGGGAATTTTTAATACTTAAAATTACAGTTGTGTTTATTTTGTTGTTGGAACTGTCCAGAGGTCTAATTACAGTTCTCTCTTCCCTTTTTCTTTGGAAATGTTGTACTTGCTATTCCAGTTCTTTAGTAGCAGTTTATTCTTATGCTTTCTTGTAAAGTATCTAGTGACGAGTCTATTTTAAGCCTTTTAAGTAACCTGAAGGATTGACTGCCTTTAGCAATACTGTCTCCCCTGCCCTCCCCTCCCCTCATCCCAAAGTAGGAAGTTATGCAGATTTGAGACTTATCAAGTGTTGTTGATGGTCTAACTATGTTTGTTTGACCACAGAGACTTTTTTTGTTACATGTTAAAGGAGGTTTAATATATATAATTTAAAAATAACAGATATTGCTCTAACCCAGTGGTCCCAAAGCTTTTTACCTCGCCCCCCCCCCATTATCCTGTCGTGCCCCTCCCCCCACCGAGGCTCGGGGAAGGGAGGGGACGTGGTAAGAGGGCCAGGGCAGCTAAGACTCCAGGCACAGACCAGGAGTGGAGCTGGGTGGTGCTCCCTCCTCGCACACCCCAAATGTTTCTCTGTGCCCCCATGGGCGTGTGCCCCGTAGTTTGGGGACCTCTGCTCTAACCAGTCGCATGGCCTTTATACTGAAGGGTGGAGTATTACATTTCACTAGCTGTCTAATTCCATACTACTAAAACTGGTTTAGTATTGCTTCATGTCTGGAGAAAAAAAAAATAAAACATGCTCTCAGACTGTCTAAAGTTGCTCACAAGAGTGAGTACCAATCTCAGGACAGACTGAAGAAGCAGTGCACAAACCCCAAACTGAGTTCTATATGTAGATTTCACCAATCAAGTGTGAACTCCTCAAGAGCTATAACAGGCTTAACATGGAGTCACAGAGAGTTCTTTTGGGTACTCTGGTCTATTTTGCTATCCAAGCAAGCTTTCCTTTGTGATAGATGGTCCCTTACCCCAAAAATCACAACAATATTCAGGTTACTTACTGTTTATTACCCCAGGTCAATTGTACCTTAGATCCTATACCAAAGACAATGCTTGTAGCCAATCCTATCATAAATTAACTAAAGTTATTAACTAAGAAAAAAAAGTTATTTACAAGCTTAATGCAGTAAAAATACACAAATGATTTAGTCTAAGTTTCCAAAAGGGTAATAGAAGTTGCTGTAATATGCAAGCCCTATATGTTCTTTAGGGCTAACCCAGGCCAAACAGCTGGGGATCCCTGGCTTGTGCTTAGAAATCTTCTTCCCTCAGAGTTCAAGCACCATAGAGATACAATTCCTTCTTGCCAGGAATTTTTATTCCCTTCCCCCAGAGTTCAAGTTGATGGGACTTGTCCACCTGCAGTCTCCTCTTTATGGGTATTTGGGGGAGCAATCAACAAAGCCTTTGTTCTTTAACGTTTCACAGTATCTCATTTGGTTTCAATGGGCCTTCTTCATGGGCAGGACCGAACACCTTTGTAGCAAGCCAGCATTCCGATATTAATTAATGCTCCTTTCCTGTTAGATGACTGACACAATTACAGTGCAAACACTTAATGTAACCTTTAACATGGAGTACCAAATTTTTAGATGCAGCCTCCTACAAGCATTTCATAAAGTCTAAACACATTCTTATAAACTTAACGTCTATTGTAACAGTACTAACACACAGGTGAACCAGACTGATTTCCAGCTATGCATTTGTCAGCGTTCAGGGAGGCCTAGGGGCTTTGGCATGATCTGGCACCTTGTTTGGCAGCATCACACATACTCTTTAAAATTTTATCAGAATAACTTTGTGTAGTTGTTGCCCTAGATCTGCTATTCTTGATAAGATTTGAGACTTTTCAACAAATAAGTTTGGGCTATAGTTCTTTGGTTTGGGCTATAGTTCTTACTTTCCTAAAAATAGAATCAGACTTTTTTTTCCTGTTTGAATTGCTAGAAGTAAATTTCAAGGTGTAAATGATACAGAAAACTCTCTTCTTGAAACACTTTTGATGTTGATGTATATTAACACCTTACAGTTTTTGTATCAAAGGAATCATTCATTAAAAAAGAATAACCTTATAACTTTTATATATTTATGGTATCATAGGTTACATTTTCACATTGTTAAAATTAAGTTACTTATGAGCCTTCCTTGAGACACAAGAGCCAACTCCTGAAGAAAGTCTCTCATGGATTCTCGTACTATGAATCTAATGATTTCCATTTTTTTCCACTGCAGGAAACACTCCGTTACATCTTGCTGTGATGTTGGGACATAAAGGTTGGTAAAACTACTTTAAGTATCATATGTTCTCAGATTTCTCTCAAGATTTTAGGGAAGAGAAATGGTTCAAAAAGTTGACTTAAAAAAACTATTTTAATTGAATGTGTTCAGTTACAAGTTGAGGAGGCTTTCAGGAAAAAAAGAGGATACATGAGAATAGAAAAAAACTTGAGAGACTGGGGGTAAAGATGCCGAAACCACGGTTGTAGGAGGGAGCTGAGGGATGAATGGGAGCAGGTTGGAGGTCTTTGGAAACAGGAAAATGAGCTATAATAGGTGGGCATTCACTGGGCACTCTTCTGAGAGTCTAGTTAGAGAATAGGTGGAGAAGGCTTTCCTCTTCTTACAGAGCTATCAGAAAACAGTAAGACTTGGAGGGTCATAGAATTAGAAAGGTGAGAGGAAAAAAGGCATGACCAGAGGTGCTTTTCCATCTTCACCCTGAACTAAGATAGGAAGTAGTCCTCCTAGCAGGTGGGAAAAGATGCTGCCATTTCTTCTTGCATAGTTAAACCTCTCCAGGGGAACAGGAAGAGGAAGGGCTGTTGAAACAGGTGGGCTGCTTCACATGAGTTAGCTAAGCAACAGACGCCAGGGTGTTTTTCCCAGCTGTCTACTTGTATATCAGAAATCAGGAGAGGGGAAACTCTTGTTTAAAAAAAAAACAAAACAAAACTAGGGGAAAAAAATCAAGGACCAGCTGAGATTAATGCTTTTGATCATTTTTAGGTAGGTTGGGTGAAATTAACCTTTTAGTTGCTTTAAAATCCCATTATACATGTGTACTAATTGTTGATACCAACATCTGAAGATGTTGTATGTGACAGGTAGCCCAAAATTTCTTAGGGAAGCTTTTTATCAAAGTTTCCCCCATAAATAGTACACTGTATACTAAGATAATCTCAGTGGGATAAATGGGTGTTAACCCAGCCTGTTTCTAGATAGTTATGTCCTCTACCATTATTTGAGTAAATATCAGTGCAGTTTGGCAATTTTAAAATTAAATCAATTTCTAAAGTTTGATCTGGTTATGTCTTTAAAGAAGATTTTTTTTGGTAGTTGAACACTGGGTTGCATTGTTAATAATCAATGCTCCATGAATGTTGACTCATCCTCACAAGATCCCTGTGTAGGTAGGTATTGTCACCGTTTTAAAGTTTGTGACTTGCCCTGGGCCACATAGCAAATCATAGCATGAATTAAACTCAAGAATGCTTTGCTCATAGCCTTGTGCTCTGTCCATTAGATCATGATTTCTAGGCTCTCATATACCAGGTGACTGCATAACTTTAATCTTCTTTGTTTGGTGTTTGTATAACACATTATAATTGCACCTGTTTGTGGTATTTAATCATTTAAGCACATGGAATGCTAATGGGAGAGAAGCCTCAAACATAGGTTTGAGTAAATAATGAAAGCAAAATTAAGGGTAGAAAGTAGAAGGAGGAGGCTGTATGAACTGTGTGACCATGCTATTGAAGTGTGAATGCTTTTAAAAATATTTTTTCAGCTTCTGAAAACCAAGGGCAAAATTAGTTTCTCAATTTCATTTTTATATATGTGTCTAGTAGCTCTTCTCAATATATATACTGCCTGTAAATGACCCCAAAGTGTCTGTTGTAAATAATGAGAAATGGCAAACATAACACAATTAGCCTTTGTCCATTTTAAAGTATATATTACATGATAGCTATCATAGTTCCAACCAAAGTGAAACCAGACCCATTTTAAGAGCATTTCTGCTTCCCTTTTATTTTGGACAGTAGGGGCATTGTAGTAGAACTGGAAAGAATTCCTTTTCAGGATGCTCCTTTTGGAGCATAAGACTAAGAATATGGTTCAAATGACGTTAGCATTGTGCTGTCACTAAGACACCCTGGAAATTTTCCATTGAAACATTTATCATAGTTATTTTGGCAGGCTTTTGCTGGTGTACCAGTTAAACTGGAAGCTTATATGTAAGAGGTGGGTACCTGTGATTCTTATCTCCTAAGACTGCTTTTAAGGCAAGAGGATGTGCTCAACACATCAGCTAAGTGAACTCAGAGAAATCTCTATCATCCAGAAGTGACAGATGTCTTTAGAAGCATAACCATCAAGAACATGATAGTATGCCCATTGGGAATCTGGGTTTTAGATCAATAGACATTAGAGGCACAATGCAGTTAATCTTTCTGTTTGTGTACAGTCTCTGCATCTTGAGTAAATGTAAAATGATGGTTTGAACAACATCAGTTTGAAGAAACTAGCTGTTTTGGTTTTAAATTAAATTGGGTATGCTCTCAATCATGAGATGTGATTTCAAATCTCTATAGCTAGACAGGGTTGAGCCTGGTCAGTACTTGAATGGGACAAAGAAAACCTCAGGGGTCTAGAGAAAGTGGTCTGGGTAATTCAGTAGATTGCAAAGTTCTCTCTTAACCAATGCCCTTTTTATAGCTTTTGAGGCGAGAGAAAGCTATAGTCTTGACAATTCCTGGTCATCAAGGGTGACACACTATTTTTGTGAAACTGATGCATTGGAAACTAGGTCTGATTTGTGAACAAAATTAGTGATTGGCTGTTTCACCCATTGCTCCTACTTGCAGATGGGGAGAGGAGGTTGAACTGAAAGGAGTGATCTGTACCATTATGGCTGCCACCCTCACCATCTCCTAGTACCCTGGGATGCACTTTGACACCATTAGGTCTCCGTCAGCCTAATTCTGAGATGATCTGATCAGATCTGGTCAGAGAGAGAAAGGGGGACTTAGATGACATTCACCTCCAGTGGCTCTGTCTGCATTCTGAACACCACCTGGAATATGAGACTTTGGTTCCCGCTGTCACCCCACACTCTCATGTCATTTTTCTTTCCCACCTTTTCTTTTCTATTCTATTTTATGCCTTCTGTTTAATAAAAGTTTTAGCTGGCCAAGTCTGTCTGTCTCTCAGCACTGCAGTGAGCCTGTGACTAGGGGGCAGTTAACAGCAATGTTTTAAACAGCCAGCCTGACACTAGTACAAGTTTGCCAAGTCTCAGAGTAGCTGATAAGATCGGTGCTGTGCCCGTGTTTCTCTAGCAGTGAGATTGCAAATAAGAAACATTTACAAGTCAGTACCAGAGACAGAAGCTGCATTTTCTGTCCTTGCTGTTATTTTGTGTGTGTGCGCACGAGAGAGAGAAGGGAGGGGGGGGGAAATCTGGATCAGACTTTAACAGCAACAGTTCCAGCCCATCTCAACTGCTTTTCTCCGGAAAGGACAATTAATTATTACCATCTAAAGACTGTCACAAGCTTTTTTCCCTATAAAACCTGACAGCTGAAGGGAAGAGGAATAAGGGTTATTTTTAATGACCCCTTACAGAATAGTTAAAGGAAACTATAGTGTTTGCTCTAAATAAATAAACTTGTTCTGTTACAGAATGTGCACACTTACTTTTGGCCCACAATGCTCCAGTAAAGGTGAAAAATGCTCAGGGATGGAGTCCTCTTGCAGAAGCCATCAGCTATGGAGACAGACAAATGAGTAAGAAACCTTAGCTGATTACTTGGTTGATGTAAACAAAGGTCTTACTTAGCCTAAAAGAAAAGGAGTACTTGTGGCATCTTAGAGACTAACCAATTTATTTGAGCATAAGCTTTCGTGAGCTACAGCTCACTTCATCAAATTGGTTACTCTCTAAGGTGCCACAAGTACTCCTTTTCTTTCTGCGAATACAGACTAACATTGCTGTTACTCTGAAACCTTACTTAGCCTAGGAAATGAAGTCTGTTTAGCTGTCATGAAGTGTATTACTTGGCACCTCCTGTCGACAAAGACAGTGTTAATTGGTTGTTAAGGCTCCCTCTAAGGTTGACTGCAACTAGTTAACATTTATTTAAAATGCTACTGCCTTTGTCTACCCTGGACACTGTGGTGTTTTAAAATGCATTTTCTGTCCTTTCTGTTCGATTATTAAAAGCCCTGTTAATTAATATCTCTGCTAAACAGTTTTCCTAGTCCTGATAGCACCAGAATGGTAGTAAGATAAACTGTGTTGAAATGAAGACCGAAATTAAGTATGTTTAAGACCTTGTTTTTCAGTGAATGTGAAAACCACAAACTGACCTTTTCTAAATAAGAGTGAAATCATAAACCAAGGTAGCAATGTGATTCACTCACATTCTGCTATTCCTTCAGTGTGGACCATTGGGACATTTTAATGCCTCTTAAAAGTTAATAATCAACCAGCTATGTGTTAAATACATCAAGTGCAGTTTCTAGTTGTGATTAATGGGGGAGAATGTGTGTGCAGATAACATGTAACCACTGGCAGTGGGATACTACTTTTGTCATTGGTTCTCTGCTGACCCGGGGTGGGGGTGGGGGGGGAGGACAACGACACACTAAGGGCTTGTCTACACTGGCAACATTAAAGTGCTGTTTAATCGCGGCACAGCGCTGGGAGAGAGACAAATGAGTAAGAAACCTTAGCTGATTACTTGGTTGATGTAGCGCTCTCAAAAAACCACCTCCATGAGGGGCCTAGCTACCAGCGCTGGTGCCCTGTCTACACTGGTGCTTTTCAGTGCTGAAATTTGCTGCGCTCACGGGGTGTTTTTTCACACCCCAAAGGGAGAAAGTTGCAGCGCTGTAAAGTGCCAGTGTAGACAAGTTCTAAGTCACAAACTGTGTTGAGTGAGTTACTTATCCATTCTGCTCTCAAGTGAAGCAGTAAGGGTCAAAATTAGCCCATTGCCACCTGTTAGTAGATAGCAGTTAAGTACTGCACTATTTGCTTTTTTTACTGCTTCTCATAGCACACAACTTAAGGCTTGGCTATACTTCCATTTTATAGCGCTCTAACTTGCTGGCTCAGGGGGGTGAAAAATCACCAGGATTACCAGGAGCGGTGGGAGAGCTGTCTCCCAGCGACCACACTTGCACTTCAAACATGGGAGCGCTCCCGTGACAGTGCTTTGAAGTTTCCAGTGTAACCATGCCCTTAATGTTTTGCTGCTTGTTTGTAAATACTACCAGCATTTTAAACACAAGGCATTCCTCTGTGCTGAGGGAGTCTCCCCACAGAAGTAAATGTTAATGTCTTCCACTGACACATGTCCAGTAGCGTGCCAGCAAAAATGGGATGTAGCTAGAAATGTTACCATGAATTTACAGATACCAATTTTGTTGCAAAGCAGTATTACTGAGGCTTTCTTGCTGTTGTGATTCAAATAATATATATATATATATATATATATATATAAATGAGATATTTAAAATGTCTGATGAAACAGACACTTGCTTACATTTTTCAGTATTTGAAAAGCTCTGGAAGATGAGTCCCTGCCCTGAGGGGTTCACAATCTGAGCAAAATATTTGATTTACGGTACACTTCTGTTTAGTTACAGCACTCCTAAGGAAGCTGAAGCAGCAGTCCAGGGAAAGTGTTGAAGAAAAGCGACCTCGATTATTAAAAGCCCTCAAAGAGGTAAGCTTAAGGAAACTATTGATAAATGACAATTATTCTTTTATGATGTTGACACTGAGCCACACTATCATGTCCCTGCCACTCTTCAGCAGAGCCCATTTCAAACCACGTAACCCGGTACAGAAGGTGGTCCACCACCTGATGCCGTGGCTGCCAAATTCACCACAGAGCCTGCGCCTAGCTGGGAGCCCCCTTCTCCCCCCTTAATCCTCGAATCTGCTCGGGAGGTGCCACCTTTCAGCTGCTTGCCTCCTGAAGCCCAGAGCCTCGCCTCTGCCCCCGCCCCCACCCCCACCCCTGTCCCTGCCCAATCCACCTCCTCCTGCAATGCTATTGCTGCCCCTGGGGTTATTTCTTTCCCTTTTTTTGCGGATTCCCCCCAAGGAGCAGCCTTTGCATTTTCCTGCCCCAATCCATTAGGAGCTGCAATCTTCCCTCCGCCGTCCCCTTCTACCCCAAGGCTTGAGATGGACCTAATATCTTTAGCCTGTCAGACGCCCCGTCGGTGGTCCGCACCCTGCCTGCCCTCCTCAGTGGACCACGAGGCTGTACCAAGAGCCCCACCAGGGAATAACCGGGAAATCGCAACTCCACCCCCCATGAGCTACGAAAAGCATTGTGGGAGTTTTTAGAAGACATCCATGGCTCCTGCAACAGGGTACAGCTAGCTCTCCAGTTATGGGGGAACTTTGATCAAATCCTCCAGGCCACAAGGGGCCTTATAAAGGAGGGTAGAGGGAAAGGAAGGCACGGTGCCGCGGCCTACGGGCAGGCCTGCAGCTTCCGTGATAATTTACTCACTTACGGGATGGGTCATGGATTGTTGCGCGACCCGCTGGGGGCCGCGAACACCCCCGCCAACAAGGAACCCCCAGCCCTCTGCATGACGCCTCTCATTATCGCAACTTTGAACACTAGGGGCTGTAGGATGGCTCTCCGCAGGTCCCAGGTGCTCTCTTACCTTCAGGAGGGGGGGTACTCTGTGGTTTTCCTGCAGGAGACCCATACGGATCCAACCGCCGAGGACAGCTGGGGGGACGGGGTCTACTTTAGCCACTTCGCAATTTGACAAGCTGGAGTGGCAACCCTGTTCTCCCCCAACCTACGGCCTGAGGTGCTAGGGGTCACTGAGGCCATGCCGGGCCACCTGCTGCATCTCCGAGTCCGTATAGAGGGGCTCGTGGTCAACCTCGTTAACATCTATGCCCCGACGACGAGCCCGAAGCGGCCGCAATTCTATCAGCAGGTGTCCAACTTCCTCGGCACCCTAGATTCTCACGAGTGCCTAGTCCCGGGAGGGGACTTTAACACCACCCTCGAGGAGCAGGACCGCTCAGGGGCCGAGCTGAACATTCTTCGAGGAATAGTTGAACATCACTCCCTAGTGGACGTCTGGCGTGACCACCACCCAGATGACACTTCCACGTTCACCTTTGTCCGGGTGGAGGCCCATCGGTCACACTACTTTCGGTTGGACCGTATTTATTTATCCCGTTTCCATCTTTCACAAGCCCGCTCCTCCAACATTCGGCTGGCCCCTTTTTCCGACCACCATCTAGCCACCATAACAGCCTCCCTCCGTGCAGAGAGGCCGGGGCCGGCCTATTGGCACTTTAACAGCACCCTGTTGGAGGATGAGGGCTTCATGACGTCCTTCCGGGAGTTCTGGCTGGCCTGGCGAGAGCAGCGGTGTGCCTTTTCCTCGGCGTGGCGATGGTGGGATCTAGGGAAGGTGTGCGCCAAGCTCTTCTGCCATGACTACACCTGGGGCACCAGCCGACGGAGAAATGCGGCGATAGAGCAGTTGGAACGGGAGGTCTTAGAGATGGAGAGGCGTCGGGCCGCCAGCCCCGAGGACCCGTTCTTCTGCGGAGCGTGCCGGGAGAAGCGGGAGAAGCTCCGGGCCCTCGAGGACCATCGGGCCCGAGGTGCCTTTGTTCGATCCCGCATCCGCCTCCTTCGGGAGATGGATCGCGGCTCCCGTTTCTTCTACACCCTGGAGAAAACGAGGGGGGCCAAGAAACACGTCACCTGCCTTCTAGCAGAAGATGGCACCTCCCTCATGGATCTGGTGGAGATGTGTGGGAGGGCCTGTGACTTCTACACAAGCCTTTTCTCCCCGGATCCGACCGATCCTGGCGCTTGCAGGGTGCTCTGGGAGGAACTCCCCACGGTCAGCGTGGGCATCCGAGACCAACTAGAGCTGCCTCTCACCCTGGCCGAGTTCTCAGAAGCCCTCCGTCGCATGCCCACCAATAAATCTCTGGGCATGGACGGGCTGACCGTGGAGTTCTACCACGCGTTCTGGGACATCCTTGGCCCAGACCTAGCCACTGTCTGGGCTGAGTCTTTGCAGGGCGGGCTCCTCCCTCTTTCGTGCAGGCGAGCGGTGCTCGCCTTGTTGCCGAAGAAGGGGGACCTCTGCAATTTACGAAACTGGCGTCCCGTCTCGCTCCTAAGCATGGACTACAAAATCGTAGCGAAAGCAATCTTGCTGCGGCTACGGTCCGTGATGGCGGACGTGATCCACCCAGACCAGACCTACGCTGTCCTGGGCCGCAGCATTTTTGACAACCTATTTCTAGTCCGAGACCTTTTGGAACTCAGGCATAGAGACGGTCTGTCGTTCGCCCTCCTGTCTCTTGATCAGGAAAAGGCGTTCGATAGAGTGGACCATGGGTACCTCCTGGGCACTCTGCAGGTGTTTGGATTCGGACCTCAGTTTGTGAGTTTTCTCCGGGTGCTGTATGCTTCCGCGGAGTGTCTGGTTAGACTCAACTGGACCCTGACCGAACCGGTCAGCTTCGGGCGAGGAGTACGGCAGGGGTGCCCCCCCTCAGGCCAGCTGTACACTCTAGCGATCGAGCCCTTCCTCTGTCTCCTCCGAAGGAGGTTGACAGGGTTGGTGCTGCGGGAGCCGAAGCTGCGGCTGGTCCTGTTGGCGTACGCCGATGACGTGCTCCTCATGGTCCAGGACCCGGGCGACTTGGCGCGGGTGGAGGCTTGCCAGGCCATCTATTCGGCAGCCTCCTCCATCCGAGTCAGCTGGGTTAAGAGCTCTGGCTTGGCGGTGGGGGACTGGCGGCGGGTGAACTCCCTCCCGCCTGCGCTTCAGACCATCCGGTGGAGCGCGGGTCCACTGCTCTACCTAGGCGTTTACCTTTCTGCCACGCACCCTTCTCTGCCAGAGAACTGGCAAAATTTAGAAGGCGGGGTGATAGAGCGGCTCCGGAATGGGACGAGGCTACTCCAATGTCTTTCCCTCCGAGGGAGAGCATTGGTGCTTAACTAACTAGTCCTCTCCACGCTCTGGTACCGGCTCAACACCCTGGTCCCGGCCCCGGGTTTCCTGACCAACCTCCGGACATCGATTCTAGAGTTCTTTTGGTCAGGAATGCACTGGGCCCCTGTTGGAGTTCTTCATTTACCCCTGAAGGAAGGAGGGCAGGGCCTGAAGTGTCTGCACACTCAGGTCTGTGTCTTCCGCCTCCAGGCCCTGCAGAGGCTCCTTTATAGTGCAAGTAGTTCGACGTGGAGCATACTGGCGCACGCCTTCCTGCGCCGCTTCCAAGGGCTCCGATACGACCGGCAGCTCTTTTATCTCTGTCCGAGAGGTTTTCCGTGAGACCTCTCCAGGCTGCCGGTCTTCTACCAGGACCTCCTCCGGACCTGGAAACTGTTTTCAACGACCTGGTCCGTGGCGGCCACCGTGGGAGCAGATCTCCTCGCGGAGCCCCTGCTATACAACACCCAGCTTCGTCTGCAGGTGGCGGAGTCCCGCTCGATGCGCCAGAGTTTGGACCTGGCAGAAGTCACGAGAGTCTGAGACCTCCTGGACTACGACCGGGGAGACTGGCTGGATCCCTTGACGCTTGCTTGGCGCATGGGGCTCTCCAGACCTTGTACCCCCCCGGCGCATACTTCAGGAGGTGAAGGCCGCCTTGACGCCTGCTGCTCGGGCTTATCTCAATCGAGCCGGGCGCGAGGGCGCACCCCGCCCACCCTCTACCCCAGGCCCGCTGGAGCTTTCAATTGGGCCCCTACCCCGTAGATCCCAACAAACCCCTCACCCTTTCACTGCGAGCCGGCTGCATGAACTGCAGCCGGTCAGCTTCCAAATCGTGCCACGGAAACATCTATACACACTCACGCATCACACCCTTCACGCCCACACCCTGGTGTGCAGCCCCGATACAAAGTGGAGGGACCTCCTGCCACCTTTGGAGGGTGAGCAGCCCCGGTGGGCCAGCCTGTATTCCACCTTGGTCCCGAGGCCCATCGGGGACATTAGTTGGTGGCTCCTTCACAGAGCTGTGAGCACAGGCGTGTTTTTGACGCGGTTCACCCCCATCCCAGATACTTGCCCTTTTTGCAACGTGAGGGAAATCCCGGCACACGTATATATAGAATGTGCCAGGCTGCAGCCCCTTTTCCGGCTCCTCATGAATATTTTATTACGCTTTTGGCTACACTTTTCCCCTCACCTTTTTATTTACACACTCCCCATCCGTGGTCCCCACAAAGTCGCAGGATCTCCTGGTTAACCTCCTCCTAGCCCTAGCTAAAACAGCCATTTATAAAACCAGAGAGGGGAGGCTGGCCAATGAAGCGTCCTGTGACTGTAGGGCCATTTTCCAATCCTCAGTACATTCACGTATCCGGGCGGGGTTCCTCTGGGCAGCGTCCACTGACTCCCTTGACGCCTTCGAGGAGCGGTGGGCGCTGTCTGAGGTTTTTTGCTTGGTGATCCCGTCCAGTTCCCTCCATCTGACCCTTTGATTGAGGGGAAGAGCGAGAGACCCCAGCCCCAGCCGTTGCCGCTGTGGATACCATCATCACTGTCACCTAGGAGGGGTCCTATCACACGTGGGTGTACGTCTCCCCACCCCCAAACCGCCCACCCCGCAGCCATGCCCATCTTGTTAGGAACTCTCAGGAGAGGAATAATTGGTGACACTGGGCGTGGCACTAGGTAACTCAGGTGGGTGGAAGACCATGAGTGTCGAGGAAGCCCCCCCACTCTGGGCCCAGGCTAGCCTGAACACTTCTCCCTCCTGAAGGCTGCTGTGTCATACCTTGCATTTGCTTTTGTTTTGTTGCATAGTTTTGCTTTATCCCTTTTGGTGATTTTTTGTAAGTGTTACACAAATAAAATTCTTTTCTGCTTTAAAAAAAAAAAAATTACTCTTCTGTAGCCATCCGGCCCGACCCTGTCACATGGGGTATTCCTCTTTCACGCTAACGCAAGATCATTTTTCTAATCTCCATGTTGAGATTAGAAATGGATGAATATCTCAAGTTGTTATTTAAAAAAAAATGCTTGAAAAAGTACTTTACTCCTATCCCTTTTTGTTTTTGCTTTCTGCAACTATTCTGATGCAGAAATTTGAAGAAAGCACAATTTTGAACTTGTAAATATGAATGTTTATAATAGAGTTATATTTCTCACCATAATAGAGTTATACTTCCCTAATTATGGGACAAGCAGTGCTTCCTGACTGGGGTGTTCAATCAAAGTAGCTGACATAGCCTGAATTTTTAATATTGGATATTTACAACAAATTGCTTGTCCCCAGGCCAAGAAAAGCTTGAATGATTGCAAATAAAGAAATTCAGAAATAAAGGTACTAATGGGCAGTTTAGCCTCTCAATTTGTAACTTCATCATATTCACTCTGCTCTAGTTGGAATTAAGAAATGTTAATTTAATTCTTTTTCAGATGATAACATTGAAGGAACGAACGCTAGATTTTTTTTTTTTATTCACTGATACCCTGTCTTCGTTTTATCTAGCCTTTCCCAAGATGAAATTTGCATTTTGCGTGTCTTCCCAGAAATGTTAAAGAGCTGTCAAGCTAATGATACATTCATATTTTTTTCACAGCTAGGTGACTTCTATCTAGAACTTCACTGGGATTTTCAAAGTTGGGGTAAGAGCTATACTACCTATCTTTATGTTCTGGTAGGTGCACAGAAAGGGAATCTGTAGTATCCCCCTAAAATTAGACTTCAGCATTGTTGAAAGAAAAAAATTAAACCCCACAAAGACCCCTCCTTCCTTTTAGATGTTGTGTGCAGAATTTCAAAGCCAATTTGGAATTGAAGCATGGAAAAATAAGCATCTGCTGAGCTATGAAAATTTGTTGAGCAGATGTACATGTAGCAACAACTTGGTATGTTACAAAGTAAATTGTGCTCTGTCTGTCGAGCTGGCACTGCACCTTTCTGTATAGGTGTGCAGTATCAGAAAGGGACAGACAGGGAGGGAACTGGGCCTTCTTGGTGTGGTGATGCTGAGGCCTGGTTCACAATGCCTTGATATGGTAGTCAGCCTTTGCCAGGGAAAATAGGAACCAGGAGTATAGCAAGAACTGTATTGTGGTTCCACCACCAATCTCCCACAATGGTGAGCAGCACAGCCTTGAGTGGAGTGCATCCTCTAATGACTTTCCCTAAACCATCCCATTCTGTTGATCTATGGTTGAGCCCCTCTTTGTGTAAATCCAGTTTCAGAAGAACATCATCCTGGACAGTGCATTTCAGAGCAATTATTCCTCTTCTCAGTAGGTTCAATTGACTCTGCAATTTGTTTTGTGCCTTTATAACACCACTCAGAACATTCTGGGGCATTTTTAACCATTAACTTTTTTAAGGCTGTAAAACAAATGATGCTTTTAAAAATGCAGTCAGTTGTGTTATATCTGTCTTCTCACATATTAATATTATAAGACTGTCCTGATGCCCAGTTTCACTGCTGGTTTAATGTTCACTTGAGGTTTTAGATATAAGTGTAACTAATGGGCATAGTTCTATACTTAAAATACAGCAGTATCTGAAGATGGGTGAAATTTGCAGTGTTTTATTAAATGTATATTGCTGAGAGATGGTTGCACAAAAGTACTTAGTTATATTTCTTATGTCTTGTTCAGTATTAATACTTTTCTTTTACACATATAGTGCCTTTACTTTCCCGAATTCTGCCTTCCGATGCGTGTAAAATATACAAACAAGGTATAAATATCAGGTAAGTAATATCAGTACTGGTTTGTACTATTGTAAACTTAAGTTATAAAACTAAGTGTTTATTACAGAACTCCAGCAGTGCAACTGAAATATCACTTTTGGTAGCGGTTTGAAGGCTATAATGGCTCCAGCCTGTAGAGCTTTCCGAAACAGTGTTATGCTTGCATGATTTTGTTTAAAAGGGCGTGGGAGGTGGAAGGAGTTTAAGTTGCACATTGTCCTTTTTAAAAACAAAAAAAACCTGTTGTTTATTTAACAGAATAGAACTGCCTTGCAAATAACTGAGATCTGCATTCTGAGCTAGTTGTAAAGGTTTAGTTCTGTTTAAATTAAAAATTTCTTTATGTAATGGTTAGGTTTCGGGGGTCTGTATGGAAGTGAATCAAACAAGCATTTACAGTTATTCGAATATCAAACAGGAGTGGGCTATTATTGTTGACTGTACTTAACTCTATCTTAGGGGTATAATTAGGAGTAATAGGGTAAAATTAAGGGAAGAAATTTAGTCAAGGAAAATCTGTAAATAGAGAGACCTGTTGCATAACAGTGTTTTGTAGGATGTGGGTGAAGCGCATTATAACTTATCCAGTTTCAAGTGACCAAGCATCAAAGAACACTCTAATGAAAAAAATCTCTTTTGACACAGATATCTGAATAAATCGTCTCCATTTATTGCCTTTTAGATTCTTTGGGGCCAAATCTAAATTCTTATTTGATTCAATTCTGTAAATACTTCCAAAGGCAGCTTAGGGTATGTCTACACTATGAAATTAGGTCGAATTTATAGAAGTCAGTTTTTTAGAAATCGGTTTTATATTTTCGAGTGTGTGTGTCTCCACAGAAAATGCTCTAAGTGCATTAACTCTCCAGAGTGCTTGCACAGTACCGAGGCTAGAGTCGACTTCTGGAGCATTGCACTATGGGTAGCTATCCCACAGTTCCCGCAGTCTCCGCTGCCCATTGGAATTCTGGGTTGAGATCCCAATGCCTGATGGGGCTAAAATATTGTCGTGGGTGGTTCTGGGTACATATCATCAGGCCCCCATTCCCTCCCTCCCTCCGTGAAAGCAAGGGCAGACAATCATTTCGTGCCTTTTTTCCTGAGTTACCTATGCAGATGCCATACCACGGCAAGCATGGAGCACGCTCAGCTCACTGTCACCGTATGTCTCCTGGGTGCTGGCAGACGCGGTACTGCATTGCTACACAGCAGCAGCAACCCATTGCCTTGTGGCAGCAGACGGTGCAATAGGACTGGTAGCCGTCATTGTCATGTCCGAGGTGCTCCTGGTCGCCTGTGTGAGGTCGATCAGGAGCGCCTGGGCAGACATGGGCGCAGGGACTAAATTTGGAGTGACTTGATCAAGTCATTCTCTTTAGTCCTGCAGTCAGTCCTATTGAACCATCTTATGGTGAGCAGGCAGGTGATATGGATTGCTAGCAGTCCTATTGCATCATCTTCTGCCGGGCAGGCAAGAGATGAGGATGGCTAGCAGTCCTATTGTACCATCTGCTGCCGAGCAGCCATGAGATGTGGATGGCATGCAGTCCTTCTGCACCGTCTGCTGCCAGCCAAAGATGTAAAAGATAGATGGAGTGTATCAAAACAAGAAATAGACCAGATTTGTTTTGTACTCATTTGCAAACACATATCCGCCCCCCGTCTAGGGGACTCATTCCTCTAGGTCACACTGCAATCACTCACAGAGAAGGTGCAGCGAGGTAAATCTAGCCATGTATCAATCAGAGGCCAGACTAACCTCTTTGTTCCAATAAGAACAATAACTTAGGTGCACCATTTCTTATTGGAACCCTCCGTGAAGTCGTGCCTGAAATACTCCTTGATGTAAAGCCACCTCCTTTGTTGATTTTAGCTCCCTGTAAGCCAACCCTGTAAGCCGCGTCGTCAGTCGCCCCTCCCTGCGTCAGAGCAATGGCAAACAATCGTGCATCTGCGTTGAGAGTGCTGTCCAGAGCAGTCACAATGGAGCACTCTGGGATAGTTCCCGGAGGCCAATACCGTCGAATTGTGTCCACAGTACCCCAAATTCGACCCGGCAAGGCCGATTTAAGCGCTAATCCACTTGTCAGGGGTGGACTAAGGAAATCGATTTTAAGAGCCCTTTAAGTCAAAATAAAGGGTTTCATCGTGTGGACAGGTGCAGGTTTACATTGATTTAACGCTGCTAATTTCGACCTAAAGTCCTAGTGTAGACCAGGGCATAGTGTGTTTTTAAAATCTTTGGAATAAGTGTTTTCTGATATTCTTGTCCATTGGAATGCAGCTTTCTGCTCTCCTAGGTGTTAAAGTTGGTTTTCTTAGAAGTCAGCTCAGATGATGCTCTTGACTAACATGTGTTGTAATTACTGAAGTGCTTCTAAAACTTAACTAGACAGTGATAACTATAACTTAAATTCAAATGGTTTGGAGAATGAATTTTGGTTAATTTCTTACTGAGTCAGTTCCAGGAACAAATAGTTCAATTGTACCCAACTATTTGTCATGTAACAAATTCATGTCTCAGTGAGTTAAATATATTTTTAAACATTATTTGAATTAAAGCTGATTTCAGATATTTAAAAAGTGACTGCTCTATAAAACATCAGTGGCAAACATTACTATAATTTCAGAGAACAAATATTCAAATTCTGAGAGGCAAGCATTATAAACCATTTTGTTTCTACAACTTTTCCAGGACAGCTCTTTAATTAGCTGTAGTATTCTTTGTTGGATTCAAGTGTCCTTCCTTTTAAGCTCCAAAATAAAAAAAATCAGAATAATAAATTATTCAGAGAAACTGCTGCTTTCTTTAAAGCTTTTAACACAGAAATATGTTCTGCCTTTTTAGGTCAGATCTCTCTGAGACCGGCCTAAGTCTCGTCTCTTTGCGCAGATTCTAATTGCATTAATGGTAATGGGAGCTGAGAGTGAATCTACACGAGAATACCCTATATTGTCTTGACTTAAAAAGATGAATAAATGGCATAACTGAGTTTAAAAATATAACTTAAGATCTAGTGGCTGTTAGACCAAACAAATCTGGTGGCTTTAGCTGTCTATAAAAACATGTATTTTGGAGGCAGCCCTCAGGACTTATATCAGGAAACACTTCATGCTCCACTCAACTCTTAATTTGACAGGTCAGTAGAAGTATTCCCTATGCCTATGCTGCTGAAAGTACAAAAAAAAAAAATTAAAAGGCTAGAAATAGTCTAGCTAAATATGACAAAAACAAGACAGTGCAAAGTTCACGCTGGTCCTTTTCTCAATTTGGGCCAGATCCTGATTCCATTACTTGCAACCTTGCTGCAATCAGTGAACTGTTCAGTAATCCTCACTCACATTGAGTAACATGTATCAGAATGTGGCCACTTATGTTTAGGGAAATTCCTCTCCGTGTATTTGCCAGGTAAAATCAGTCAGTATCCTGATACAATGCAGTTTTGAGGGCAAAAGGATGCAGTGGCAGCTTTTCTTAAAATGTTTTCCATTTGTAATTCTATTGTATTCCTACAATATGAAGGGAAAGCATTATCTTTTGCCATAAAAGTAACACAAATATCCCCTGAACCATATTTGTAATGTAGGACTAAGTCACATTGAATTTTGTACATTTCACCACATTCATATAATTGAATGCTATAGATTTTCCTATGCATTTGTGCCACAACCTGTTAGTTTGCATTTATACAGATATCTTTACTACATTGGAATTTATTGTATAAGCAAAAAGTAGTAGTTTGTTGCCTATTTGTAGAAGTGAAATTTGCAATAATAACTGTATTAAAACACAATGAAAATGTAGATTTTACTATACCACTTTGGGGGGAAAAAGCAATGCTTTTGGATGCTAATAGAACTCATTTGTATATTTGAACATTTCTGGATAATTCGTTTTGCAAAGGTGCTTTACCATGGGTATATTTCCACAGGCTTGACACAACTCTCATAGACTTTACTGACATGAAGTGCCAACGAGGGGATTTAAGCTTCATTTTCAATGGTGATGCAGCACCCTCTGAATCTTTTGTAGTTTTAGACAACGAACAAAAAGTTTACCAGCGAATACATCATGAGGTGAGCAACTGCATATATAGATGACATTGAACATGTTACCTTATACCTATGTGTTTTCAGCACTCATGAAATACTTATATTAAATGGGTATTCTCCTAAAAAGTCAGGGTCTGTACCCAACTAGGGTTTAAGTAATACTTAGCAATGAGGTAAGCGTTCTACAAGGAAATCTTGCTGATGACACAATGGTTGGGGGGATGGTAAATAATCAAGAGGACAGGTCACTGACAGAGTGAGCTGCATTGCTTGGGAAGCTGGGCCCAAGCAAACAATGCATTTTTAATATAGCCAAATGTAAGGTCATACATGCAGGAACAAAGAATATAGGCCATGCTTACAGGATGGGGACATGCTATCTTGGGAAGCCTTAACTCTGAAAGATATGAGGATTGTGGTGAATAATCAGCCAGACATGCCATGAGCTCTCAATGTGACACTGGTCAAAAGAGTGAGTGGGATCCTTAGAAATATAAACAGGGGACTCTCAAGTGGGAATAGAGGTTATATTGCCTCTGTTTTTGGCACAGGTGCAACTGCTGCTGGAATACTGTGTCCAGTTCTGGTGTTCCCAGTTCAAGAAGGATGTTGATAAATTGAAGAGGGTTTGGAGAAGGGCCACGAGAATGATTAAAGAATTAGAAAACATGCCTTATAATTATAGACTCAAAGCACTCAATCTGTTTAGCTAAACAAATAGAAGGTTAAAGGGTGACTTGAGCGGTCTATAAGTATCTACATGGGGAACCAAGATATGATAATGGAACTCTTAAGTCTAGCAGACAAACAAGATACAATGGCTGGAAGTTGAAGCTAGAAAAAATCAGAGTAGAAATAAGGGGTAGATTTTTAACAGTGAATGTAATTTAACTGTTGGAACAATTTACCAAGATGGTGGATCTCTATCATTACACTGTCCTTTTTAAATCAAGACTGGATGTTTTTTTCTAAAATACATGCTTTTATTTAAATTGTAATTAATTCAGGAAGTCCTATGGCTTGTGTTATGCAGGCGGTCATGTGCCCAACTAGGTAGATCAGTGGTTCTCAAAGTTTTATACCCCTTAAGTTTTGACCCCTTTCACATAGCAAGCCTCTGAGTGTGACCCCCCCCCCCTTATAAATTAAAAACACTTTTAAATATATTTAATATCATTATAAATGCTGGAGGCAAAGCGGGGTTTGGGTTGGAGGCTGACAGTTCGTGACCCCCCCCCCAATGTAATAACGTGATCCCCTGAGGGGTCCCAAGCCCCAGTTTGAGAACCCCTGGACTAGATGATCACAATGGTATCTTCTGGCTTTTATAACCTGTGAACCTGTTTAGGCACTGTATGTAGCAAACAATCTGCATCAGCACAAAGTATGCGAAATACTGGATACTTTGAAGCCTCTTGAAGCAAAGACTTTAAGCTACTGTTTACATGGATAGTGATTGAAAATCAACAAAATGGGGCAAGGTGCTTTCAAATAATAACTTTAAAGCTTCTTAACTGATTTTAGACAGCTATCTGTCCCTTTCCACAGAAACAGGGAAAAATTGGAGCAGAGTTGTAAACGTATCGCAACATCAGCCACTGAAGTTGGGGACTAGTGATGCTGTTTGGGGTCCCCCCCCCCCCCCCCCGTACCAGACAAACTATGTTCGAATCTGTTTTTCCATTGGTGGTATAGTAATGTTAAACCAGTTGAGACTGTACATGTACACTGAATTATTAGTACATTTGGCTGGCACAGTTTTAGACCATGTGCCTCCTTCCGTAATACTAGTTGTATAAGGTACTACAATGCCAATGTTATAAGACATTTTTTGAATTATTCTAATAAAATAACTAGTTCTTGAAGCATCCGTAATTTTCTGGGGGAGAAAAATTTGTCCAATTAAAGTATAAGGCTTTTTCATGTACAGTCTGCTTGTAAAAATGAGAAAGTTTAAAATAATCAGTAAGTACTGTTCAGTATTTTAGGATTTCTTTTGTTCCAGGAATCTGAGATGGAAACGGAGGAGGAAGTTGACATTTTAATGAGCAGTGATATTTATTCAGCAACATTATCAACCAAATCAATTACCTTCACGCGTGCCCAAACAGGATGGCTTTTCAGAGAAGACAAAACAGTAAGTCTGAACAGAGCCTCTCTGTCTTATCCAGCCCTTTCTTTGATACTGTGCTCAAAATAGCACTGGCAGACGGTGTTAATGCAAAAGAGGAGAGTAAGGAGTGTTTATTTGTCTTCAACATTTTTATCATGTTAAATCTCACCTCTCTTTGAGTTGTAAGCCAGGGAGGAAGAGGGTTTTTTACGTTCGTGGTTGAAGCAGAGTCTGTGCCAGACAGTGCAGGCAGTGTAAGAAACGTAGTAAAAGGATCTTGGACTCATTGTGAAGAGACAGGAAAGGAGACAGAAAAGTGCAGTATTCCACAGTAGAAGTAGGGAGTGAACAAGAGATTATGAAGACCTGAAGTCGGAAGTAGAGGAGTAGGCAAATTCAAGATCTTGTAATGAAGACTTGAGAATGAAGATGTTTAAACATGTTGCTATAGCTTGGACAGAATCAGTTTATAGATGCCACAGTAATAGTTGACATATTAAAACATTAGATAGAAACCAAAACAATGGCAGAAAGCATATTAATTCCTTTTCAGAGGATGGGATGAAGAGAAGTCATAGTGGTTATTGTTCAGGCACTCCTTTTATTATCTTTGGCTAATGAAAACACTTCAACTTAAAAACTCCCAAGGGCCATTTCTGATAGCTGACAGCATTTGCTAGGTCCCTTGTCAAACCACTCCCCTCTTGCCAGCATGCAGTTTTCAGCCAGTCTTTGCTTCATCTAGTTCTCCTACCAGCTCCCCATTCAGGGCAGGCAAGATGAAAGGTGAGGCAATAATCAGCTGACCTAGGTGCTCTGCCCATGCCTCTGACATTCCAGATCCCAGACAGCAAAGGCAGATACAAAGATTATGCAAGAATAGAACTTAATTAATTTTTTTTTAAAGCATACAGTGTAAAAATCCCATGGGATTCACCTGCAAAATGCAACAGTTAAAAGTCAGCTTAGTTAGTAGGCACTTCAGACACCCAGTGCTCTTTGGTGCACCAACTTTAACTGTGCTCTGGCTGATCATTTTTGAAGAAACACCTGCTAATTTGGAACTCTGGGTAGAAATTGAGCTCAATACACTTTATGCCCCTGTGTCTTCTGATTCCACCAAAATCTACACTAGACTGCACCATTGTCAGGTACAAACACAAAATACAGCTCACTGTATTTGCACTTTGCCAAGATACATTTAGAGCTTGCAGAAATCTACATTAATTTGAATTAACCAGGGGGAAAAACCCCAAACTCTCTACAATTGTTATTGCTCTTACAGCTGTAGACCCTGTGAAAATACAGAATGCCAGTACCTTATACTTGTTCAGGTTTGGTCATCTCCAAGAGGATAAAGCAGAGATAGAATAGGCCCACAAAATATCAACAGTGGTCAGAGAGATGGGGTTGGGGATTTACCTGTGATATTAGAGATGACCTACTCTAGGATTATTTAGTGCAGAAAGGCAGTTTGGGAGGGATGAGGCTAAAATATGAGAAATAAGGCCCTGATTCTACAAGCTGCTTTATGTTCCATTGAACACAGGAGGTGGTACTTAGCATTTCCTAAGATTAGGCCCTGAGGAATTATAAACAATTAAAGGAGTTAACAAAAATTGTGTGGGGCTACTATTTCTTATCTCATTCTATAAGAGTAGAGACATTCAAAGCTGTAAAGTAGAAAGTAATGCCATTTATAATTTTAAATTACTAAGCTGTATACAGTAATACCAAGAGTAATGGCAAATAATTTAGCAGTGGTTTTTTAAAGGATTAAATAAACTAACACTTCCTGCTATTCAACCTAGACACATGGAGAATCCAACCTGTCTGTGAGGTACTAGCGCTCACTTGTAAGGGAATGAAAGGAATGTTTTTCCTCCTTAGGTATAGATATACTGCCAGTTGTCTTCCTGTGTGGGGTAAGATTTTTGCCTTCTTTTGAAGCATTAGGTGATGTCACTCAAAAGTTAGCTCATATCTGAACACGTTCTTATAACTTACTTTTTCCATTTTATATGCAAAAAATAAGTTCTGTATAAAATATCAATTGACACAGTCAGCTGTTCTAGAACATATCAGGCACAGAAGAAAAACCATGTTTTCCCTTGCCATCTTCAGATTTGCTCTTTGGGAAATGCTGACATAAATAGATGTTTCTTGCTAACGTAAGTTTTTATCCCCAAAGAAATCCTTGCAAGGGCAATCAGTGTTTCTGCTGCACTTGCATTTACATTGTTGGAGATATTCAGTGTTAATGCAAGTCCTCTGTCAGTACAGGTGACTTAAAGAATAACATTCATTCTTATGTACTTACATTTATTTCCTTTCATGTATTACTGGTTTTAGTCTTTGAATATTCCTGATTTAAGTTATTTTACCATAGCTTTTGAGTTCATTAATTCAAATATCTATCTTACAGGAAAGAGTAGGAAACTTCTTGGCAGACTTCTACTTGGTCAATGGACTTGTTTTAGAATCTAGGAAAAGAAGAGAACATCTCAGTGAGGAGGATATTCTTCGAAATAAGGCCATCATGGAAAGCCTGAGTAAAGGTGGTAACTTGATGGAACAAAATTTTGAGGTATAGTTAGCTTGTTATCTGTATAAATCTTAGTTTAAAACATCTGAACTGGTTTATAACTCTAATCAGTATGGTCTTTCCCCTGTAAAATTCCTTCTGATTATACTGAATATTTCAGTGAGTGATCCCTTGATCTTTCATGATGGCTTTTACAATAAGGTGGAGTTCTTTCTAGCTGACTGAATCAGAATATTTTCATTTTCTATTTGGCAGGATTTTTCGGTTCTAGTTTAGAATGTTGCTTTGAAGGTCATCTTTTTGTTAGTGCTGTTCCCCTCTAGAGCACTTTATAGAGGTGGCAGGCAGATTTTATCCAAGACCTGGTTTCTGGATGGTTCCTTTTTTAAGTACCTTATCAGGCCAATTGGTTAGAGCTTTGGGCCGGATTAGCCTTAAAATGTAGGTTTCAGAGTAACAGCCGTGTTAGTCTCTTTGCAAAAAGAAAAGGAGTACTTGTGGCACCTTAGAGACTAACCAGTTTATTTGAGCATGAGCTTTTGTGAGCTACAGCTCACTTCATCGGATGTAGTTTTCCTCTTTCCTTCATGAACTGGGAAATGATTCACCAAATAGTTAGAACCACTGACTTACTGTCTTTGCACTATCCTAAATGTTTGAATGTACTTTTTTGTTTTTAGTCTTTGTCTCATAATTTTCAGGTAAACTTTATGCATTCCAACTTTTGTGGCCTACACTCTTTGGTAAAATGTGGTAATATAAGGAAGGCATGGATATCACTTTACTATCTTTGAGTTAATTGTGGTTACTTTCAATAGATAGCAAATATTTCAGTGATCATAATGTAAAGAAAGCAAACTGCTACATGAAGTCAAAGCATGAGGAGTTCAACTATGTGGTGAATTGATTTAATATTTTCTTTTTGTCGAGTTTTTTGTGTGTTAAAATCATCCAGCATAAAATGACTGCAGGGATGTTATGCTTGTGGGGAGGCAGTGGAGGTGGGGGAGCATTGGAATTACTTGATGTTACTAATGTGTAACTCGTCACAGTGGACTTGCTGCTTGGGGGATTTATTAGAGCAGCCAAGCAACTTACTATTTTTACACGGATAGTGAGTTCAATCTTAGTAAGGAAGGACTGTGCAGTTGTGCCAGGTTGTGCAATTATATGGGTGTCTTTCTGGACCACAGTGTTTCAGAGAATAGGATGCTAGTACATTTTGACTTGTGTGCTAAGAATATAGAGCCAGGATTTTTTTTTTTAAATGTTTAACATCAGACACCTGTTTCTGAAAATCTTGCCAGTAGATATATAAATACTGGGTTTTGAGAATTTACTACCAATTTTAAAACCTTTCCCTAACTTACTAATTGTACATTCAGTTTCTGAATACATATGGTAATGGAGAGTAGCATCCCTCCACCATCATCCTGGAACAGGGATCCACAAGCAATGTTTTAGCAAGCTTCAGGCATGTCCAGTTTCCATTGGAAGAGATTAACTTCAGTAGATAGAAAGCTCTCAAATCCTACAATAAATGTGGTAATTTATTTATTTGGAATTAATGACACTTTTACATTTTCACTAGTTTTCTATTGCTTTAACAGGCACTTACATTGGTGAGAATAGGTGATTTTTAAAACATAAACACAGTAGAACTGATCTCGGAATAGATTTACCTTCTAAAATCAGCCAGACAGTAATCCATCTAAGGCAAACTACGGCCCGGGGGCCACATCCGGCCTATGGGATTGTCCTGCCCGGCCCCTGAGCTCCTGGCCCTGGAAGGTCGCCCCCGGCCCCTCCCCCACAGCTTCACCTCGCCACGCTGCCAGCGCAACGCTCTTGGCAGCAGGAGGGGCGAGCTCCTGGGCAGCACAGCTGCAGAGCCTGGCCTGACCCGGGGCTCTGTGCTGCATGGCGCAGCTGCTCCTCCTGGTGCAGCTGTGCTGCCAGCCACCAGTGCTCGGGGGGGGGGTGTGGATAGAGGGCAGGGGTGTGGATAGGGGTCGGCGTGGTCGGAGGGCGGGGAACGGGGGGGTTGAATGGGGACAGGGGTCCGGGGTGGCAGCAGTCAGGAAGGAGAGGAGGGGTTGGATGGGGGGTGGTCAGGGGACAGGGAGTGGGGGGTGGATGGGGCACGGGTCGGAGGGGGCAGTCAGGAAGGAAGGGGGGGTTGGATGGGGTGGTGGGGGGCAATTAGGGGTAGAGGGTCCGGGGGTGGTCAGGGGACCGAGAGCCGGGGGGGAGTGGATGGGGCGGGGTCCCGGGAGGGCCATCAGTGAACGGGGAGGGGGGTTGGATGGGGCAGGAGTCCCAGGGGGCGAGAAGCAGGGAGGTCGGATAGGGGGCGGGGGCTGGGCCATGCCTGGCTGTTTGGGGAGGCACAACCTTCCCTAACCAGCCCTCCATACAATTTCAGAAGCCCAATGCCACTCTCAGGACAAAAAGTTTGCCCGCCCCTGATGTAACCTGACACTTGAGTGCTACCATAAAACATTGGGCAAGCATTCTGGATTCCTAATTTAAGTCCTAGTGTGGTGTGTGTAATGATGTTTCCTGGTATTAAATAGACACTTTCTTTTTGCTAATGGAAATGACCTAGTTTGGTAATGTTATCTGCTTCGGTCTACTAAGTAAGTGACCCTTGCAAGCCAAGCTTGAAGTTCATTTGCAGGACAGTGTTGAACGCTGATCTTGAAATATGCTTGGATGAGTAGAGAAAATGGTTACTCACCTTCTCATAACTGTTGTTCTTCGAGATGTGTTGTTCACGTCCATTCCAATAAGGTGTGTGCGTGCCATGTGTACAGTCATCGAAAAGTTTTCCCTTAACAGCTCCGTCGGGTCGGCTGTGGAGCCCCCTGGAGTGGCGTCTTCATGGCACTCAATAAATGACCCTGCCGACCTGACCCCCCTTCGGTTCCTTCTTGCCGGCTACTCCGACAGAGGGGAAGGAGGGTGGGTATTGGAATAGACATGAACGACACATTTAGAAGAACAACAGTTACAAGAAGGTGAGTAACCGTTTTTCTTCTTCGAGTGCTTGTTCACATTGATTCCAATCAGGTGACTCCCAAGCGCTACCCTGGAGGTGGGGTCGGAGTGAAGGAATAAATAGTTGATTGGAGCACCGTCCTGCCGAATGCTGCATCGTCTCTGTCATGCTGGGTGATAGCATAGTGAGAAGTAAACATATGCACCAATGACCAAGTTGCTGCCCTGCAGATCTCTTGTATCGGGACCTGGGCCAGGAACACAGCTGATGAGGCTTGTGCCCTTGTGGAATGTGCCGTAAGAGTAGGGACTGGGACCTTGGCTAACTCGTAACATGTGCGGATGCAGGATGTGATCCAGGAAGATAGTCTTTGAGATGAGACCGGGAGTCCTTTCATCTGGTCTGCTACCGTCATGAACAGTTGGTTCAACTTCCTGAATGGTTTCGTGTGCTTGATATAAAATGCTAGTGCTTGCCGAACATCCAGTGACTGCAGCCTCTGCTCTTGGGTACTGGTGTGAGGCTTAGGATAGAAGACAGTTAGAAAAATGTCTTGACCAGTGTGGAATTGTGACACTACTTTGGGGAGGAAGGCTGGGTGAGGCCTGAGCTACACCATGTCCTTGTGAAAGACCAAGTAGGGTGAGCCGGAGGTCAGAGCCTTTAATTGGGACACCTGCCTGGCTGATGTGATGGCGACCAGGCAGGCCACCTTCCACAACAAATAGAGCAGGAAGCAAGTTGCCAGCAGTTCAAAAAGGGGCCCCATGAGCCAGGATAAGGTCCCACGCAGGAACCGATCCCTTAATCTGTGGATATAGGTGTGCCAAGCCCTTAAGGAAATGTCCTATTATGGGGTTGGCGAACATGGAGCATCCAGACATTCCTGGGTGGAAGGCCGAGATAGCAGCAAGGTGTACCTTGACGGATGCTGCAGGTAGGTTCTGCTGTTTGAGATGCAGAAGGTACTCCAGGATGAGTGGTATAGACTGGAGTGGAGGTGTGTGTTGCTGGGCACACCAGCAAGTGAATCTCTTCCAGTTGACTAGATAAGTGGCCCTGGTGGAAGGTTTCCTGCTGCCAAGAACCACCTCCTTTACTAGGAGCTCTATGGGGTTTAACCATGAAGCTTCCAGGCTGTGAGGTGGAGGGATTGGAGGTCTGGGTGGTGGAGGCAACCGTGGTCTTGAGTGATCAGATCAGGGCAGAGTGATAGCATGATTGTGGTGTCCCCTGACAGCTCCAGAAGCGTGGTGTACCAATATTGATGGGACCGTGCTGGGGCCAGCAGAATCACCTCCGGTTTGTCCCTGTAGATCTTGAGCAGTACCTTGTGTATGAGTGGGACCGGTGGGAACGCATACATGAGGTGGTCTCCCCAAGGCAGCAGAAACGCATCCGTGATTGAACCTGGGCGGTGTTTCTGGAAGAAGCAGAACAGAAGTCACTTCTTTTGCTCCGGGTGGCGAATAGGTCGACCTGGAGAAATCCCCATCTTTGGAAGATGGGATGAAGAACATCTGGACCATTTGTGGTTGCAGACCGATCTGCTGAGGTGATCCACTAGCTTGTTCTGCGCTCCTGGGAGATCATTCACTTGGATGCATCCTGAGTGGGCTATGCAGAACTCTCATAGGTGAAGGGCTTCTCGACATGTGGGGGAGAACGGGTTCCACCCTGTTTGTTTGTTGTACAATATAGCAGAGGTGTTGTCCATCATCGCTGCAACGCTTTGGCCTTGTAGCTGGGACTGGAAAGTTTGGCACGCCAGTTGCACTGCTCTGAGCTCCCTGATATTGATATGAAGGGGAGCTCGTCCTGCGACCACAGGCCCTGTATTCGGAGATCTCCCAAGTGTGCCCCCCAACCTAGATCTGACGCGTCCGTTCCTAGGGACGAGGAAGGCAGTGCACTGTTGAAGGGGACACCATCTGAGGGTTGAGCCACCACTGTAGGGACTCAAGTATGTGTCCTGGCACCATCACTACTGAGTCCAGCTGGTCGTGCCCCAGTCGGTATATCTGGGCGAGCCATGCTTGAAGGGGTCTCTCCTCATTCTGGCATGCCTGACTATTTATGTGCAGGAGACTCAGGCATCCCCTTGCAGTAGTGGTCGGGTACCACCTGAGGCTTTGAATAATTTCTGTCCTGGCCTGGAAACAGGTCTCTGGCAGGAATGCACTTGCCAGTACCGAATCCAATACCGCTCTGATGAATTCTGTTCTTTGGGTCGGTGATAAGATTGACTTGTTCACGTTGATGAGGATTCCTAATCTCTGGAAAGTGGACCTGACCAATCGTGCATGAGACTCTACCTGCTGTCTGGTACAGCCCCTGAGCAGCTAGTCATCTAGGTATGGGTATACCTGCATCTGCCTCCTCCGGAGAAAGGCTGCTAGACCGACATGCACTTGGTGAATATTTGGGGGGCTGTCAACAGACCGAATGGGAGGACCGTGAACTGATAGTGTTTGTGGTTGAGCGCAAACTGGAGAAAATGTCTGTGTGCAGGTTGAATGGCTATGTGAAAGTATGTGCCTTTCAAGTCAAGGGTGGCTACCAGTCTCCCGGAACGAGGGAAGGGAGACCATGCGGAACTTCAACTTCACCATGAACTGGTTGAGTCCTTGCAGGTCTAAAATGGGTCTGAATTTGCCTTGGGAATTAGGAAATAACGAGAGTAGAAACCCTTGCCCCTTAGCTCCTGAGGAACCTCTTCCACTGCCCCTATGGCGAGGAGCAATTGCACCTCCTCCATAAGGAGTTGCTCATGAGAGGGGTCCCTGAAGAGGGACGGGGAAGGGAGTTGGGAGGGAGAGGAGGAGCAGAATTGGAGAGAATAACGAAGAACCCAGCAGTCCAATGTTTGGGACCAAGCACGGTGGAAGTGGGATAGACCATTCAGAAAACATGGGTAAGGGTCCGGTGGTGTGGCACGTGCGCCGTCCTCAGGCGCATCTTCAAAAGGCCTGTTTAGAGCCTGATGAAGGCTTAGACTGGCCATGACCTTGCCCCAAAGGGGGGTTGGAAGGTTTCCGCCTGCCATTCCTGCCCCTTCATCTATAAAAATCCTGCCTTGGCCAAGGGAGGGTATGAGTGTTGTTGTTTTGGTTGGTTCTTAAAGTGTTTGCATTGGGTTGCCAGCGTATGCATTCCCAATGACTTCATGGTTGCCTTGGAGTCTTTCAGGCTGTGCAGCTTACAGTCTGTCTGCTCAGAAAGGAGCCCCACGCCCTCGAAGGAAAGGTCCTGCAGTGTTTGCTGCACTTCTGGGGGTAGCCCAGATGCTTGAAGGCATGATGTTCTCCTCATGGCTATGCTGGAGGAGAGGATACGGGTGGCTGAATCCGAGTCTAGGGAAGCCTGCAGAGAGGTCCACGCTACCACCTTCCCTTCCTCCTATGATGGCGGAGAATTCAGCCCTAGAATCCGCAGGGATCAGTTCTTTGAACTTCAACATGGAGGACCATGAATTGAAGTTATACCTACTGAGGATAGCTTGCTGGTTAGCTATCCTCAGCTGGAGGCCCACAGTGGCGTAGACCTTTCTACCAAATAGGTCCATCCTTTTTGCCTCCTTAGATTTGGGGGCTGGTCCTTGCTGTCCCTGACGCTCTTTCTCATTAACCTCTGACACAACCAGAGAGCATGGCTGCAGGTGTGAGAATAAGTATTCATAGCCCTGAAGTGACAAAGTATTTGTGCTCCACGCTTTTGGCAGTCAGTGGAATTTAGGCCGGGGTCTGCCATAGGGTCTTTATATTGTTTTGAGCAGTTTTGATCAAAGGCAGAGCTACCCGTGATGGACGTTCGGGAGTGAGAGTATCCACCATGGGGTCCTCAGCTCGACCACCTCCTCTGTTTGCAACCCCAAGTTGCGGGCAGTCGACCTAAGAAGGTCCTAATGTGCCCTATGGTCAATCGGAGGAGGGTCCGAAGCTGATGCCCCTGCCACAGCTTCATCAGGGGAAGATGATGAGGTGGCCAGAGGGGGTACTGGGTCTTCCTGCTCCTTCAGGTCCCTGACCTCCTCTTGGTCGGTGCAAGCCCCTGTGACGATTACAGCCTGGGACGCTGTAGCCTGACTCTGTGGCTGGTTCCGTGTTGGGGTCGCCTCTGCCAGGACTGGAGCCTGAAGGGATGGTTGGGACAGAATGGCCTCGGATCCCTGAGGCATAGGCCTGTCCCTAGGAGTGTCGGGTGGCCGGTGTTCCGATGCTACTGATCTTGACCCCCTTTAAAAGGTACCCTGGGCCTGATGGTAAGCACAGGGGGCCACTGTGGCTGCCAGGCCGGTGGTTCCCTCCTTCATTGCCTCTCGGACCTATGTCGAATGCGCCTCGACTAGTACAAGTCGGCATCAGACTCGGAGGAAGCAGATCCCAATTGTGAGGACCACGGCAGTGCAGAGAGCCCATGCACCGACGGCTGGTGCCGTGACAAGGTGGGGGACTGGTGCTGGGACAATCTCACTGGGGACCTGTGCCTGGGATCAGGCAATGGGGACCGGTAGTGGGTATCTGGTGCCGGTTATTGAGGATGAAGGCCCGGTGCCACGGGTCAGAGCTGGTCCTCTGCTAGCGCCAGGGATCAGTGCCGGAGAGGGAACGTATCTCCTTGTTTTACCAGCTCTTGGAATCCCAAACAATTCTTTATGCAGTATATTCTTGACGTACAGGAGTCTCTCCTCAATGTCGTTTTTTAAAGTTAAAGTCTTTGGATTATTTTTAAGAATATCCTATGATAGCATTGTCCAAACATCTAGTTTAAAGGGTACTTTTTATTTTAAAGAGGAAAAGGTGTATTATGAGAACAATCAGCATAAAGATTTTATTTGTAGTATACATTAGCCATAATTTCCATCAGTCTCTTCTTTCCTGTCACTTGTCATCCTGATGTTCGTGATTATTGCAGCACTAAAATAGCAGACTTCTGTGTGAATTAGTGCTTGGAGCCAAGTGTCCCCATGCAAAGTTAAAAATCATGGGAGAGAAGAGCAGGAGGTGGAGATATTAGGTGAAACGGTTAAACTTGGCTAGCTTCATACTGGATGGGGTGAAGTGATGCGTTTTATAGACTGAAAAGTGAAATTTTATCTTTTGAGCAATATAGTACCATGCAATAACTTAATATTTTACAGCTAGTGACCACTTGTTTTTCCTTAACAGCCTGTCAGACGACAGTCCCTTACTCCACCTCCACCCAACACAATTACATGGGAAGAATACATATCTGCTGAAAATGGAAAGTAAGTATATCAGTTTCTTTTAAAGACAAGGAGTCTTTAGCTGTAGATACTTTCCTTCTTTAGCTTATGTCTTTACAGCTCCATAGCATCTGTATTTTTCTTGCCTTGGCCTGTAAAACACACTTTTCACAAGGCTGGCGTGAGTAAAAAAGGGGTTGTGTAGCAGTAAAGATATAAATAATTTGACAATATAATCTTGCACTGCAATTAACTGAAAATACAGCAATATTTTGTAAGATTGTGGTCTACTTGATATCTGAAGCCTAAACTTTAAACACTTAAAAGATTAAGCTCTGTGTTTAACACATTTTAGTAAAGCTTTCTATGTACAACAATCCTATTTATGCTTAAGGTAGTATCAAATTAATTGCTAGCACCAATTAATAGACCTCAGTTTTGACTTCAGGCAAGATGTAATAAATAGCTTATGACCAAATGCATTATTTACATCCAGAAGCACACATTTTCTGAAACAATGTGTGAAACTGCTCAGTAGCAGCCATGTTTTGTGTAAAATGCAGTCCTCATCTAACACCATAGTTAGCTACTTGTTGCCTCTTATACTAGTTAACTGTAGTTTAGATTGTGTAAATTCAGCAGCTGAGTAAAAATTGTTTTTCCTAGGATTAGACTTTCCGTAATTTGATGTTTGAGCACCCAAAAGTGTCCTAGTTGCTTCACAAAAACCAGTAAAGATACAGACCTTGTTCCAAAGAGTTCACAATACATATTCAGATGTTAGAAGAAGAACAGTAAGGGTGATATACAGAGCAAGGTTTACAATATGTGATTATTCAATAAGACATGAACATCTTGATTTTGTTTAGGTATTAACTACATATAGAGGTGTAGCAGAAGTAAGTATATAAGGAAGGATGTGAATAATTGCGCACACACACTTATCTATTAATATGGGGAAAGAAAATGATTAAACGTTAGATTTTTTTTTTGCGTATTCCAAACATAAATCGTGTTCAAAAGTACAAACGTGAGAGGATATTAATGTCTAATCTGTATTTCCAATGAATATAAATTAAAGATAGAAAAGGCCTGTTATTTTCTATCTGTCCTGTTCCAGTACAAAATTGTGTTCTATGTTGTGTTCTCCAGTGTTTCATCCATTCTGTTTTTAAACGACTACCGCAAAAGAACTTCCATGGCTTCTGTTGTGAGCCCATTGTACTGTCTGATGGATCTCGTAGCAGGAATCTTATATTCTATCTAAACTCTTCCTGTCCAAGTTCATTATGGCATTTCTTGTTTATACTCCCATGGACAACCCTAAACACTTTCCCATACGATCTTGGCTGGTTTTCATGTCTTCCCCCATAGTTCTCATTTAGCACAACCTATCCGTATTCAGCTATTTTAATTTTTTTTTCATGTCAGCTACTTAATTGTTTTTGTTGCTTTTCTGTGAATTCCCCAGAACTTATGGTAAGCTAAATTAAGATGCTGTCCTTTTCTCTCCTAGGTGCAGCTCTTATTTCATATTAATTCTCTTAAACATAAATAATGTTTTTCACATCTTAACTCTTTTTAAGGTCTGACTTATTTATTTCGTAAAAACAAACATCCCATTGACAAGTGTTTTTAACTATTTGTTTATTTGTTTAAAGAGCTCCTCACTTGGGTAGAGAGCTGGTGTGCAAAGAAAGCAAGAAAACATTTAAAGCCACAATAGCCATGAGCCAGGAATTTCCCTTGGGAATTGAATCGTAAGTCAGAGTTGTCTGTAAACATTCATATGTGGTGGAATTAAACAGTTACGTTACTTGTACTGCAACTGTTTTTTTGAGATGTGGATGCAGACATGTATTCCACTCAGGTGTATGCATGTTTATTTTTCTGATTCTTTCCCCCTTAACGTCATTGACTTCTTGTACTGCCTCTTGGACAAGAAAACAGGAATGGTTTATGCTATCAACAGCAGTTTGACTCATTCTCTCAAACTTTCGCTCAGAAATCCACAGTGGAGTGAGTTAGCTCTTCTAAAACGACAGATATTTGTACAAAGCAATGATCAGTGAATATGGAAAAATATTAATGGGATGAAATCCAATCTGTAAATAGCCTTTACCTTTTCCAGATTGGTCCATACTGCCCACACGCCGCCCCTCACTTCTCCCCACTTTCTGCAGCTTCAGGTTTTTTTAGCAGCTGATACTGAATACAGGTAGTGAGTGAGACAATAATGGGTGAAAGCTACGGATTTAAGCTTTGTGATAGTTTAAAGCTTAGGTTCCTAGTTCTAGGTCTCCATATAAATGATGCCAGATTAATGTTAGAATTCAACTTTTGAAGTGTTGGGAGAAGGGAAGAATAGTAATTGGCAACATGATTTTAAGATCCAATTTCTCATGATTCACCAAGGCTAGAAACAAAAGCTTTCATACCCACTTTATTACATGCCATATGTTAAGATGTGGATTACTAGAAATTGGACTTTAAAACTGTCACTAAGACTAAGTCAAAGCACCAATGCTCTCATCACAGGAGTGATGGGTGTGTGGTGCGTGTGTATATATAACAGAACTTAGAGCACTAATTTTCAGTCCCTTAACTTTTAGTGACTTATCCATTGCATCAGTTTAAATTTTCTTGGAACAAAAATGAAGCTGGCAAAAGTGAAGAGCTTCTAATAAAAATGCACTTTCCTTTTCAGATTATTGAATGTTTTAGAAGTAATTGCACCCTTCAAGCACTTTAACAAACTTAGAGAATTCGTTCAGATGAAGCTTCCACCAGGCTTTCCTGTAAAGCTAGGTAAGGTGACTTTCAGCTTCTATTAAGATCCTCCATTCCCAAGAAGTGGAGGTGTTTAATTGAAATGACTAAATTTGTGTAAAACTGTTGATTTTTGGTTATATAAAGGAAACTTAATTCTCTGCTACAATAGGCTGCCACAGCGTTTAGAGGAGTATAGTCTAGTCCTCGGTGAATGGAAGAAACAGAATCCTATTAGATTAGTGAAAGACTGAGGAATATTTATAGCTGGGATTAGAAGAGTCAACAACAAAGAAGTCACTTGCTTTACTAGTCACTAAAGGGCTTGATCAAATAGTGGAAGCTCCAGATTATAAAAAATTACCCTTTCCTAGTGCTGGGGCTCATTCTGAAGTGAAGACTGCATGGTGAGGTGCTCCCAGGGAAGCTGCAGATCACTTGAATTGAGGGATGACCTTGTCCTTGAGTAAAGGAATACACTTTTGTTAATGTTCGGCCTGTGAAAATTCTGATTCTAATCAGGACTGTTGCCAGGACCCCTAACCCTACATCCTCATATGGCTGATTTTTTTTTCTCTTCAAGGATTGTTCAGAATATATTCCACATTTACTATTTCTTGCACCCCGTGATTGCTGTAAATCAGCTGTGAGAAACTACATGCAGGTTTCCAGTTTCTGGCAACAGAGGGATAAAACATATTTGCTAATTTGCATGGACAGATAACCACAGCAAAACCTTAGGCCATAAAGAAGCAAACCCACCCACACAAATAGCAGCAAAGATCCAAGAATAAACGGTCTCTGGTGCTCTAGGGTTATTTGTTATAAACCCGGGAGGTGGTGTATTTGAACTTTTTTTTTTAATACACCAAATCCTACCTTCTGTTACACATCACAACCCCACAGTATTCATTGGGAACTGCTTGTGCCAATTTGTCCATAGCTTTTAAATACTATTTAGGTTTTTTTTTTGTTTTAATCCAGACTGATTTGCCCACCTCTAAGACTTAGTTTAAATTTTGGGCAGAGTCATCTTGATGTTTGAAATTTTATTTAACCATTCTGGCACCTGTGCACTCATTTTGTCCACCTGAGACCAGAACCTGAATATTGCAAGAGCCTCTTATTGAGATTTCCAGCACAATTTTGCTCATCTAATAAATTCAGATGTTTATTCAAAGCACTGGGAATTTGGTTGTCATCTGAACCAAACCTCTAGAGCTTTGCAAGTCATTCAGGGCTTTTCTACACAAGGAGTGGCTATTCCTGATTGACTCCATGTGTGGGATGTTCTTATTCTGCAGTAAGAGTGCAATATTTCAGATTAATCTACTCTATTTTATCAGGAATAGTTAATCTGCTTTCAGTTCACACTCTGCCTTATTCTGGATTAATTTTCATTAGACAAGCCAGTAATGTGTTCGAAATATTTAATAAATTCGGAAACATAAAACTAGATTCCCTAATCACAAGAATATGATACACTTTATTAAACCAGTTGATAATGTAATAACTGTGTAACCCTTTGTCTCTTTGCTCTTTACTGTGCCACTCTGCTCTCTCCAGATATACCTGTGTTTCCCACCATCACGGCCACTGTGACGTTTCAGGAGTTTCGCTATGATGAGTTTGACGAATCCATCTTCACTATTCCTGATGACTATAAGGAGGACCCCAGCCGTTTTCCTGATCTCTGATTTACTGGAAAGTTAATAACAATACCAGCATACCCCAGAGAAAGCAAGTGTATGCAAATAGCCCACAGATATAGAAATGGGTCAAAATGGAAGAGAGAAACTTTTTTTAAATGATCCAGAAGAAAAGGGAACACACGTATGACTGATGTACTGAAATTGACTATAATGGTCATCTAATCTAGTATCTGAATTACAGCAAGTCTCCTGATGTGTCATTTACACTTTTATACATACAGTGCTGCAAGTGAAATAGTTTGACACCTCAGTGACTCTAAGGATACTTTAACAGCTGTGAGGACTGTCACTTGTTTATAAATTTTTTACATTTGTTCTTGGTGATACAAAAAGCACTCTTGGACCATTAGCGCAAAAACTGAAATGTCTTAGCTGGATATTAGCCCTTTAAACATCCCATTTTATACAAGGTGACCTTATAATATTCTTTCAAGCTGTTTCCATAAATTGTAAACTATGTAACATTATGTATAGTTCAGTAATTTGAATGTTAGTTGAACGTATATTAGAAGGAATGCATTTTCTGTAGATGAATGAACCAAATGGTAACCGTTACACAATTGCATTTACACATTGCAATACACTTCAGAAATAGCATTCACTCTGCAGGGAATAAGGTACCTCCTTTAGCACCTTAGTGCAATCCATTGTGGTGCTATTTGTGTTTTTATCTGAACTGTTAATTTTTTCACTGCAAGTTGTTTACTAATTTTCCTTTCAAAGAATTTGCAAATACTCCCTCCCTCTCACCCCTCTACTGGTTTAAAAATCGTTGCTGTGTTCATGGGTATGGTGTTGATTAGCATTCTTGGAGATTCTTTATCTACCTAGAAATTGCATCACTTGCATTATTTTACTCTTGGTTAGGAGACTTGCTCCATAATACCCTGGTTGATGTGCACCTATCTTATATTGATGTGGAGCAGCACACTGGAACATATTGGATGCATTAAGACACAATCTCAGACGTTAAAGAGGCTAAGTGAAATAAAACTTATTTCTTGAAAACCTAGTGTAATTGTAGGGCACATTTAATAGGACTCACAATGGAAAAATTTAAAACTTGCACTTTTTCACTACTAAGGGTGTAACTTCCCTTGCCATATAATGGAGTATGTTTGTTTATTTTTTAAAATAGGCTTTAAAATCAGGAATTGTTTTGGCTTCTTTAACGTATTCATTCCACTGTCCTAAATTTGAAGGTAATCTAGCTTTATTTTGCTAGAAAGAATGTGTGCAGCTGGCTGTTTGTATGAGATTTAGCCTCAAGTGCTGTGGTGCAAGTGTACAGAAATGTAAATTTTCAAAATTGTTTTGTGCACCTGAGCTAAACTACTTTTAGTAGAAATCAACACAGTAAATGTTAAACTTTAATATCTATAATGAACCGTCAGTGCTTAGTAAAGGTAACCAATCTTACTAATCAGGTGGATGATGAAATAAGATAGCTAAATCATGATACAGTAAAAGCAGACTTGTCAACCACATTGATTTTATTGGGAAATGGTTAAAGTAGAATTCTTTCAAAGGGCATTGGCCCCTGTCTATATAAAATCCAAAGAGGCTGCCCTAGGGAATTACAATATCCACAGTTTATCCATCGTCTCACCCTCAATAGCAGTTGCCTAAATGGACTGACAGGAGGAAAGAAGGATGGTTGCTTCATTCCAGTAGTGTTTTAAACCTGTAAAAGGTTAACACTTGCCTGTCTACATTGCAGATTGGTGACCGATACACTAGAGAGAAATCCATCAGTTCTGAATGAAAATAAAAAGCACTAGTGAATTGTAAAATTGTTGTAGTTATTCCCAAAGTACCTAACCAGTCACAGCTGTTGAACATTTAGTAGGAGTGAATTGTTCTTCCAGCTAATTATGAGTCCCTCAGGTTTGACATTGATTACATGAATTGGTACCTACCTTGCATCCTCCCTTGGCATCAGCTGAAATCCTTAGCAGTGAGAGAGACACAATTATGTAGATGGAGACAGAATTATCTTGTCAGTGCTGTAGGTCAAGGTTAAGCTTCCATAGGGCCTACTGTAGGAACTTACACTGCTACCCTAGCTATAACTGTTCTAAGGATAAATGGTGAGAGAGCTTCAGTATCCAGTACTGTCAGTCCAGCATGGGTGACAAATCCTAAACCTGTTCCTACAATATTTGTATTTCTGAAACTAATGGATACACCTCAGAACTTAACTGTGTGGCAATTTCTGCAAAGACAAATTGGGATATTTCTCAATGACAGACATCAATAGTTGATCAAATCTTTCTTAGTATTACAAGAAAGGAATTAGTACTTTGATGTAAAAAACCAAACCAATGCACAAACCTGTATCATAAAAGCTGCATCCATAGGAAGAGATGCTGGAAGCTGAGTTTTATATTAAAGGCAATATAATTGGATTATTTGGGGTGGGTGCGGGGCCATTAAATAAGCCTTGAGACAAAATAGAGGATACAGTCCACCTCTGGTGAGATCAGTAGTGGGCCTAAAGAGAGGACTACCTTTTCCTCTAATGAACTGTTTGATTTAAAACTCATTGCGGTCTATGGAAACATGATATCAATGCGCTTTGGATCAAGCCTTACATTCATTAATACGTTTCCTGATATACAATTAGGAATCATTTGACTGTAACCAGCTTTTGTTTCAGACCAGTTGCTATTAGATTCCAGTGACAGCCTCAATCAAATTTTAAGTAAGAATTAGCAGAGTTGCTTGCATCTCAAATCCTTTGGGGATATTATAATCTGTCTCAACAATCCCAGTGATGAATTTCAAAACGCAGCTAGTGAAATGTGCACTTTGAAGAGTGGCTTCCTAAACAATACACAGGCATAAGTCTTAGCAAATGAGGGATGATGTGTGAGTACAGGAGATCGGTGTTGTAGACCAGCATCTATGGTGTAGCAGGAGTAAACAGGCATAGCTTTCTTTCGTTTCCTTCCTGCTATGTAAAGGATAATTTTGTCCCCTCTTGAGTATGCAGCCACAATACTTTTACAGAACGCATACAGCACAGCTTGCTTCCGCAGCATAACAATGAACATGTCATGTAATAGTTTGAAAACTTTACATATGCATGTAAAGGGATTTGTTACAAAAAGATACACTGGAATGTAAAAGGCCGTTACCTGATTGTTTGAAAAAGCATGACATTTCTGGAAGTACGCTATTTGTATAATATCAACTAGAGCTTAATACTGCTGGGAAAACAACAAAAATGTTCATCTTCTACTATCATGGACATTCTAAAACACACAAGATTTAGAGATGCAAGTTATGAATAATTCCATGTCCATTTGAAAGTCAAGCTTTTAAATTTTCAAGATTCCTCACTGCGTGGGGAGGAGGAATCTCACAGCAAGACTGAAGAAAGCCTAAATGTTAGGTACTTTTTAAAAATTAGCAGTTGGATCTGGATTGAAATGTTTGATTCAGAATATTAAAAAAAAGCCATTAAGTCTCAAACTGAAACAGAATGTTTGCAAAGTCCTAGAACTGTTCCTTAACCAAACTCAGTTTTACTGGTCTTCCAAAACACCACTTTAATTTGTGGTAAAAGGGAATGCATTTTATTTTATTTTTAAGTAGCTGCTGTTCCAGTCACTCTATTCACTTTTATAGCTGCAGTTCTTGATATATGTACTTATCAACAGATGGTTACAAAACTTGGTATTTTCCTGGAAACCCTCCTTAAGTTTGGTAATATTTTCAAAGCAACTGTCAATTTTTAAATGTACTTGTTCTTGATTTTTTAATTCATGCAAGGATAATTACATTATTTAAACTTTATTAACAAATCTCCTGTAATGCTGCAGAGTCATTTATTTTCTTTAGATATTTGTAATTATCATGGAAACTTAAGGTCACTTTTTTGCATTTTACTATTTGTGTGGTCTGTGTTCTTAACTCACCTTCACTAATAGTAATTTTTAGGTTGTATCATCTGTTAGAATAAAGACCAAAAGATGCTGTTTGATTCTGAAACTGAACATGTGAAAACTTTAACTATAACTCTGTACAGTACTTTACATAATATGTACATTGTAGGCACTTTGTACATGTTTGAGCAAGGATTGAGTTGAAAAGCTGGAGTGCTTCAGCTCATTCTGTAAGGATGTTTTATTGGTCAGTTTTTAAATAAAATATGAAGTTTTCAATATAACCCTGTTCCTTCCCATCTCTCATGTGGAATTTTGTTGCTATACTGTATTCAGAATAAAAGTTACCTTCACAAGTAAGGTTCAGATCCTGAAAATAGCTGTATTAGTTTGAGCAGATATAATTCCACTCGAAGTCAGTTTGTTTGTAGGATCTGCGTCCAACCCACTGCACTTAACAGTAGGTGAATGGAAAGTGAAGTCTAATACGTGAAACCCTGGCCTCCCATTATTTTTTCAGATTTTTTTTTCAGAGCCTGATTAGGTGTATGCAATTGTCGCCCCCACAAATGACTGGAAGCATGTCATTTAAAATGGATCTGGATGAAAGAGAACATGGACTTGTGTCCCCCCTCACCTCTCCTTTGATTTTTTGCCTTCAAGACATGAAGCCTATAAATGGGTCTTTTCAAAACCCACATTAAAAATGTAGAGCTTAACCCTAGAATGTCGAGGGGAAACCATTTTATTGCAAGACTAGAGCGACAGTGCCGGAGGAGGAAAAATGATTTTTAGTCACACTGCTTAAAACTTTATAGATGTAAATTTCAACACCACTTTGGAGAAAGGCTATCTGATTCCTTAACATCTTAAAGGAGCCAGAGGCGTTACCTCACACACATACAGAGCAGGCAATTTACAAGCTTTACATCAGAGCAGCAAAAGCAGGGACCAAGATGATCCTTTGCAGGCCAAACACTACAGTAAAATGCTGGAATGTTTAGGGTTACCATATTTGAACATTCAAAAAAGAGGACACTCCATGGGGGGGGGGGGGGGTATTTGCTCATGCCCTGCCCCCAGTTCTACCCCTGCCCCGCCCCCATTCCAACCCCTTCCCCAAAGTCCCTGCCCCATTGGACCCCTTCCCCCAAATGCCCACCTCCTCCCCTGAGCGTGCTGCGATCCTGCTCCCTCCCAGCCATGCGAAACAACTGTTTTGTGGCACGAACGCTGGGAGCTAGGGGGAAAAAGCGGGCACTCTCTTGAGTGATCAACATTCACTCTCTTTCTTGAATGATCAACTCTTCTTTGGGGAAAAATAATAATGGCAAACTCCCGGACGCTTTTAGATATTTAAAAATTCCTCCCAGATGGCAATTTAAGACCCAAAAAGCCAGACATGTCTGGGAAAATACGGATGTATGGTAACCCTAGGTATGTTAATTATGAGAAGTATTTTTTAAAATAGCAGTGAAAAGTGCAACTATAACTATCCTGAAATGCTTAAAGTTGGACCTTAATCTGAATATTTTACTAGTTAGTGCAAGGTTAGTAAATAGCTCCCTTGCATGTTGGCTATCTGTAATATGCATTTTTATTAACTAGTGAATCCATTTACAATTTTTCAGCACAGCACTGAATAAACAGAGTTGATTATTGGGAGGGGCAGGGCAGAACAAGTTGGAGATACTCTTACCTTAATGAGAATGTGGGAAATGTCAGTTACACATCAGTTCCTGGTGGTGAATTATATTTAATTCAGAATTAGAGCTGTGCAAGAACTATTTCGGATTCAAAACAAAGCCAAATGTGAGTGGAAACAATTTCCCACAAAACCAAGTGTTTCATTTCAAGAGTTTGAAACAGTTGGATTGGCTAATGCTTCCCACCCTCCCTCCCCGAACAAAACTGCTGAAATCAAAGCGTTCCAAGTTTTGTTTTCAATGAAATGGCATTTTCTTACAGATGTTCTAATGGAAAATTCAATCAGTGCTATTCAGAATGTCTCAGGTATGCACAGAACAAGTTGATTGTATTAAATATAAGTTAAGGATGTTATTACTGCAATTTTTATATCACTAAGTATATACACTTGAGGTCAAGAAATAATCTCTTTACACCATTTTCTTATACTGAGGTGCATCCAATTTAATTGCAAGCAGCAATTCCGAAATATAATCTCCATGCTATCCAGATAAGGATTGCAAAGGTGTCAAAGTGACATGAAGGCCTGCCTTTAATCTAACTCTTTATTACAACTGGAGCATTTTGCAGAGCTACCGCGAGGAATCACTGCACACACTTATGTATACTTTATGCTTTCTTTTAAGCAGAAGACAGCTCTTTACTCAATGCAATGGCACATGACTTTTGGCACCACAAAGAATACATCTCTTCTTCAGTCCTCATTTGTGGACAGGAATAGAAGGGATTTAGGGGGAAGGGAAGGAGAGGTTACTTACTTTAAAAGTAACAGTTCGTTGAGATTTTTGTCCCTATATGGGTGCTCTGCAGTAGGCTATGTGTGCACCCAGGCACACTCAACCAGAGAATGCAAAGCAATGTCCAAAGGCTTGCACATTTGCAGAGCAGCACTTTGTGCCTCCAAACAAGGGCATATAAGGAGGCACAGACCTGCTTCCACTCAGTTTCTTCACTACTACAAAGCAGAGCCTCCAGAGCTAAAAGGGAAAGAGGGCAGGAGGAGGAGGACACATTTCAAAGAACTCAAGTTATTGTAAGGTATGTAACTCTCCTCTGAGTATATGTCCCTGTGGCTGCTTTACCGCAGAAGATACCCAAGCAGTATCTTGCTGAGGAGGTAAGTCCAAGACAGTTTGGAGGACTGCATCACCAAAGATGGTAGTATCCCTGGACGCAGGTAAGATCATGTAATTCTTAGCAAAGGTAAAAATGGGAAACCAAGTTGCAGGCCTACAAATTTAAGTTATGGAAACACCTTCAGGAGAGAGATAGATGTGGACTGAGCTAGAGTGGAACGTGCTGTCACTCTGTGAGGGAGGTCTGTATCCCAGTTGATTCATAGCAGGTTAAGATGCAACCTGAAATCCAATTTGAAAATCTGAGTGGAAATAGGTTAACCCTTCATCCTTCCCCGCAACAACACAAATAGCATATGAGGTGCCTGTCAGGTCTTAGTCCTGTCAAGGTAGAAGGCAACGGCCCTTCTGGCATCTATTTTATGTAGGCTGGTCTCTTCTCTAGAGGACTGAGGTTTTGGGTAGAACGCTGGCAGATGAATCGCTTTATCGATGTGCGATTCTGAAGAGAACTTTGAGAGCAAATGAGGATGGGGATGCAGTGTAACCATGTCTTTATAAAAAGTGGTATATGGCAGCTCAGCCCTAAGAGCACTGAGCTCTTTCTTCTAGCTATCACTTCAGCTAGAAGAAAGAGCTCAGTGCTCTTAGGGCTGAGCTGCCATATAGGAGAGGCAGGAAAGAGAACAGGTAGCCATTGGTTAAAATGGAGATTTTCTCAGGGCATTGAGAACCAAACTGAGGTCCCATGGGAGGTGCTGCTTTCTGTACAGGAGGCAAACTGTAGGAATCTAGCTGTAATAGGACGGGCAAAGACTGAAGCCTTTAATGGGGGAGAAGAAAGCTGTTATAGCAGCCAGATGTGCTCTGGGCTCATGGATTTAAAGACAAGGCTTATATAAGAGGTAGTTCAGGATTTTGGAAAGCAGAACCATTAAGGCTTCAGAAGAGTGAATGGAAGACCAGTCGTAGAAGCATTTCCTCTTTTGAATGTAAGTTTTGCAAGTGCTAGGTTTCCTGCTAGATAGGATAACTGACTGAACTCCGAACAGGTTAGTTCCATGCTCTCAGATTTAAAGAGAATGTTGGGATGGATCATGGTCCCTGAGTTCTGTGACAGGAGATCCTTCCGGAGAAGAAGTCTGAGCTGGAGGTTCAAGTCTTGGACAGGATGATGCTACGAGGATAAACCCTTGCTCTTTCCTGATGCAATCTGAGTAAGATCTTCAGGTGAGTATGTACTAGGATACAGGGGTGTGGGCAGTGTTGAGGGTATCTTCCAATGAGTTGCAGACATTTTCCCTTGGAGCAGGACAGAATTTCATGTTGTTTAGGTGGCAGAGGTCTGCTTCTGGGGACCCCCAAGTCTGGCAGATGCTAAGGAAGACAGCATTGTTGAGCTCCCATTTGTGGTCCTGAAGGAAGCGTCTAGTCAGAATGTGTATTCTGGCATCCTGGAAGATAGAAATCTCAACTGGCTATCTAACAGAACATGCACCAATTTCAAAGCTTAAGCAATGCTGCACATAAAGACTGGGATCTTGCTCTGACCTTACGTCATATCTGAAGGCACCTGAGGGGCAGTCTTGCATGAGGCATGACAAATGTGGAGGCATACAAGTTGTAGGCAGGTTCTTGCAAGCTATGTTGTATTGGCAAGATTAAACCTGATAGAGAATCTCTCTTTGGCAAGAGGCACTGGCAGTTAGGGAGCCTAGAATGGCTCCAATAAAGTCTAATCTCCAGGTGTCAGTGTAGAATTCTTTTTATTGATGCTGAGGCCTAGAGATTGAAAGAGGGAGTCCTGGAGGTTGCAGACTGGATCTCTACAGCTGATCAACCCCTGAGGAGCCAAGCATCCAGGTGAGGATTTCTATGCCCCACTGATGTAGATGGGCCGCACTGCTGAAAGCTTTGTAAAGACCATAGATGCTGTGAAGAGCCTGAAAGAAAGGACTTGTTACTGGTAAGTCTTTTAAACCTAAATTGAACCGTAGGAACTGTTTGTGGGATGGGTGGATAGCTACACAAAAGCAGGCATCACAGAGGTTGACGGTGACCAACAAGTCTCCTGAATCTAGGAACAGGATTATAGTGCCTAGCGTCACCATCCTGAAGTGCTGGGAAAGGAGGTTCAGGTTTCTTAGGTTGAGGATTAGTCTCCATTCTCCACCCCTTTTGAGAACTAGGAAATAGTTGGAATAGAACTTTCTTCTGATAAACTCTGGGGCAACTGGCTCAATCATCCCCAACCGTGAGACTGGACCTCTTGTTTCAAGAGATCTTTGTGAGAGGAGTTCCTGAAGAGGAATACGGATGAAGGGACAGTGTATCAATGTATCCCACATTGATCACCTCCAAAATCCATCTGTCTGAGGTACTTTGTGCTCAGGCAGGGAGGAAGTAGGATAGCTGATCTCAGGGGGAGCGAAGGGGAGATGAATGGAATCATTCAACACAGGATCCAGGTAGGTACATTTGGTTGAGGCCCTCAACCGAGACATCAAATTATTTCTTAGAGGGAGGTGCAGGTATTGCTGTAGAAAGTGGTAGTCCCCTATTCTGAGGAACAGATCTCCTCCTTTGAAAGTAGGAAGGTCTCAGAAAGCCTGTTGCTTGGTGTACTGGAATGGCCTAAATGGCTGTTATATTTATAGTTACCAAACCATCTTTTTGTTGCAGTAACTCAGATATCCAGTGACTGTAAGGTAGCTCTCAAATCCTTCAGTATGTGTAGGGAGGCATCCATGTCAGAGTTGAAGAGCTGGGCTCTTCGAAGGGGAGAGGGGGAGAAGAGGACCTTCAACTATAATCTGCACCTCTTGGGAGACCAGACAATAGGATGCTCTCCACAGTGCTGTGGCTAAGGATCTAGAAGCTGTCTGGGATATCTACAGCAGCTTGGAGGGAGTTTCTGGCTATAACTGGCCCTTTGAAATCATGGCCTGAAATTGTTCCATCTGGTCCTCTGGCAGATGTCAAATAAAAGGAGAATGTGTTGAAGTCATTTTGCCAACAAGGCCTGGTAGTTTGCAACACAGAATAGGACAGCTTCTGAGGAGTACCTTGTCCTACCCTGGAAGTCTAAACTTTTGGACTCCTTATAAGGAGAGGGTCTGGAATAGACTTGCCTCTACCCTTTATTAGCCACATCCACCCGCCCGTGAATTAGAAGTAGGGTGGGAAAATAAATGCTCCCTTTTCTTGGCTGGAATGTAGTACTTTTTATCTGCCTACAGCTAGGGCTTGGACCATGGCACTTGTTTACTAGTCTCTGTGAGCAGGTGAGAGTCCTAGACTTCCTCTAATAGGATCCGGAGGGATTCTGTCAGATGTTTTATGAGGTCTTGGAAAGCCCCAGAGTCATTGGTGCAAGAAAGTTGTGGAGGCATTACTGCCTCATCCAGGGATGAAAACGATTTAGCTGATGGGGGTGAGTTTCCCTCCTTTGGAGGGGGGAGAACTGCTCCTGGGTGTCTCCTAGTGCTGAGGTGCATAAGGTACTGGAGTACCAAATGGTGATCCTGGGGTACTCAAGGTCTATCAGTCAATGCCTGTGAATGATACAGTACCAGCTGGTACTGGGGATCTCTTTCTGGTTGGAACCCTTATAAAATTGTTCCCTAAGGTGACCCAGGAATTCTCGTAAACCCACTGAGGGGATAGAGAGGGGAAGGGTCCCCACGGATAGTCATAAGCTGTCTCCAGGATGTCTGGGGGGGATCTGAATTAGGCTCGTTAGGGTGTAGTAGCAAGGTGATGAAAAAGAGCCCTCTATGGAGGCCTTCAGACTCTGAGAAGTATCATCCCCTGGGCTGAAGGAGGGAGCATCAGACATGGGTATTGAAGGCTGGAGGTCTGGCCAATGTTCAATCTAAGCAGTACCAGGGAAGGGGTCATGGTAAAGGACCATAGCAGGAGAGATTCTGGTACCACTGGTATAAACAAGTCCCCTGGGAAAAGAAATCTGGAGGCTTATGATGTCCAGAAGACTGAGTTGGTGCTGGGACCTGGCCTTGCAAAGATGGTGAGCACAGTACTGGTGAGGCTTGTAGAAGAGCTTCTCTGATCTTGAAGCCCTGATGTAAGGGACATAACTCTCCTGTGTCATGTAGAGGAGGCCTGTGCCTGATCTTAGTGCCTAGAAATGTCAGTACCATGCTGCTTCTTGTGCAATACTAGGGGCTTGGTACCCAGGCTCAGATGGAGCCTTAGTTGCACCCCTTGGGGGATATGAGGTCTTAGAGGGGGGTTTATGAGGTGACCTCTCCCTCTTGGATACCCTGGAAGGAGAAAGTAGTAGTCTTAGACATTCTAGCCTTTGAAGGTGCTGCTGCCATGGGGTACTGCAAGAATTTAAGGTTGATGTACACAAGTGGAAAGTGGAGCCCTCCTGAGGCTAGTGAGCACTCTAGTAGAAGATGCTTCAGTCTAGCTTCTTTCTGAGACCCATCTTTAAACTCCATACATACATTAGTTGCAGATGGGATATGGGTGCCTCTGAGGCAGGGGAGACCTTGAATTCCCATCACTACAAGGCAAGCTTGAATTCCCATCACTCTGGGCAGGTCTGTCAGGGCTTGAACCCTGGGTCTTTGGCATAAACCAGAGTGGTAGAGGACTGAAGGGAAGATGGGGGTGGGGATGGGAGTAACCCTTTCTAAACACAACCATATAACATTAAAGAAATAAGGACAAAAATCAGAATACAAAGCAAGGCAGGAAGTTGAGAAGCACTAGACAAGCAATTGCTTCATCTCAAGTCACAGGCAGTAAAGAAGGAACTGAGTGGTGGTGGGTCCATGCCTCATTTGAAGGCTTGAGGTGCTGCTCTGCACAGGCCTGAGAAAGCATGGATGCCTGTCCATCCTACATTGGAGCACTCATATGGACATATACTTGAAGAATGTATGTTTTCTGATTAACATAAGCACAGTTAGTGATTTTGGTAAAATGCTGAATGTTAGCATTTCTCAGGCTTCAAAGCTGACACTCCATCAAGAGGAGTGGGGGCAATTCACATGTGGTGGAGCTACCAGTGAAGGCTCAGGAGTAGCTGCCACCAATCATAGACCTAGTGTACCTGAATGCATGGGGACATTAAAAGCTTGCTAGGCCACATCTTATTTATATTTGGCCCCAGCTGATGAAGGGGTATCTACCACACACTAAGATATGATCTAAGCTAACTTCAAAGTATTCTACATTTAAAAGTGAACATTTGCCAAAATGATCCCAAAGTTGTCTGCTAGAGGAAAAATGAATTTAGCACATGCTGATTTCTGAATGGCAACTAGGGTATTTGTGTTCAATTTTATAACAGGTAGAAGGATTCACTCATTGCACTGGTGAATGAATGTGAATTAGTAAATGGTAGTTTGTAAACCTTTGTTACTTCCACTGTGTCTTCAGGCACTTGCACTTGAGTTATATTACACAAACCAATTCTAACACACAATGCTCCTATTTCAAAAAAACAGTGTAAACTTAATTTGTGTAGTGTTTTTCCAAGTTTGTACCCACCACATTTGTTGGTTATCTGAGGACAGGATCCTCCTCATTAGTCAATGCTTATGCAATAGTGTTAATAATCCACAAATGTTTTAATAAAAGCAGGAGGGCTTTTTTTTGTTCTGTACTTGCTAGCAAGATAAGGTAAATTTAATTCAAACGTGAAGGAAATGTAACTTAATTAGAAGATGCAATATGCATGTCTTTTTTTCTTGATTAATGGGGATTATCAGCTTGTTTCACTCAACTAAAAAGAAAAGGCTAGGAGAACTCTTTGTATTGACATATACCTCTCTGTAGTGACAAAATACTCAACAGTTTTTTAAAAGTTACATTTCTACAAATTCTAAAAATGACACTGCATGTCTAAATGGCAAGTTTCATTTTAAAATGTCTGTGGAAAAGTGAATTTTAAAAACCAGACTCAAAAATTGCAAGCACTTGTGCTAATTTTAGTTTGACTCCAATACCTACTCATTTAAACCAGTGAATTGTTCTGTCATTTCAGGACCTTCTTTTATAGGTTAGCTTTTAGAGATGTATAGCTGATGCACACCCTTGCATTTCATTATCCTGTTCCTGCTAATCTTCCATCACCATTCTAGAGAAGATAAAAGGTGCAAGTGTTTACATTTCAATGAAAATACATACTTAACAATGAGAAAAATATATCTGAAAAGTACTTAACACTTTAAGTTCATTCAGGTCTATTACTTTTTATCCCCAGTTAAGGTAAAATACATACTATACTGAGGGGGAAAAGGCTTAACTCAGAGCTGAAAGACAGACTGGCTTAACAGTTTTCTTCACTACATTTACTAGTAAAAGAAATGGAATTAAACTGTGATACTGTTAAAGGAGGTAGTGAGGGGGGGAAGTCAACTCTAAATGAATGAGGTAATTTCATACATTCAATAGTGTAAATAAATACAAGTACAGTTTTACAGAAACATGAGCATAAATTTAAGGGTTTTATTATCAAAGTCTTGTAAAACAATTTCAGAAACTGTACATCAACATGGCACAGACTGTAGCCCACTTTTGTTTTTACCTGCACAAAAGTAAAAGCTCTGAAACGTCTTTAACTAAGAAAACAGCTCATCTAACTACTTTGCATAACATGGAATCACTGTGTGCATAAGATTACTATTGCAGTGACAGTAAACACAAATTTATTAGTTTATACAACTTGAGATCAAGTAAAAAGTACATTATCAAGTAGACTTGCTTTTAAAAGCATACAAAGGTCAATTTTAAAATGCACTACCTCTTTTTGCAACATATTTAGCTCATGAACAAATACAATAAAAATAAAAAACTGGGTGATGAAAACTGCACAAAGCAACCTCTAATCATTGGACACTGAGCAAGTCAGGAGATTTTGCATTACTACATCAGAAAATTTGACCTCCCCAGACCCAAGAGAAGTAGTTAAGAATTAAACTATACCTCTCTCCACTGCCTGACATGGATTTTAAATTGACTGAGTAAAAGACCATCAACATTAGCCATCCGAAAAGGTTAGTGCATTTTAACCTTGTCAAAATGAAACAAAACCCATCCACCCACCCCCCGAAAAATAGCCACATGGCTAAAAAGATTATCTATTTATATCAGAATGCTTATTTCCAGATGTAACTATGAATATTAATCTTGTGTAGCCACACTTAAGACCCTTAAAAAGATCCATCATATGTTGTAGAATTTTCTTAGAACATTTAGGATGTTTCTGCCACAATTAACATGCAATCAGTGCATTCCCTATACTGCTCTATTACTGCAATGAATCAAACTCTAGAAACACTATCATAAGTGAGCCAATTTACTAAAGGAGATCATACAACATAAACAATCCATGCCTGCTGTAGATGCATGCAGCTTTTCACTTTTGCTTGAAGCAGCACCAAGTTAATAAGACCTACTTGGCTACTCAAACCAAATTTGGCCATAGCAAGAACGGCAACCAAAGTACCTCTCACTATAAAGCTTTTGATGTAAATTAATATCAGGAGCTTTACAACCATTTATAGATTAGAGCTGTATACATCTAGATTTAGGATTAACAAGTACAGCATAAAAGAATCACACAGGAATGACACTGATGCATGTCTGCAGCTGCATTCACTGCAAAGGCAATATTCAGTCACTCATATCCATGTCTTCTTCATGATGATCATCCCCATTTACTTTGGATTCTCTTGCTGAATCTCCACTTCCCTTATCCACTGGTGATTCCTTTATTTTGGGAGAAGCAGAATCTGCTACTTTCTTTTCTTCCTTTTTTTCTTTCTCGCTGTCATATCCTTGTTCTTCTTCATCATAATCCCTTGTGACCTGCTTTGCCGAGATGAAAAAGTAAAAGTAAAACTTGCCTCAAGGTTCTTATGGGTTTAAGGTTAATACTACACCAAAGGCAGTGAAACTAAACAAGTTTTTAAACATACTTTTACGTCTTTGTCACTCTCGGATTTTCTTTCCCGATCCTTCTCTTTGTCTTTGCTTTTTTTCTTCTTGCTCGTTGACCGCTCTCTCTCATCTCTGCTTCTCTCTTTGTCTTTATCCTTCTTCTTTTCCTTTTTATGTCTAAGATGACAGTAGAGTACCTTGCTCAATCTTTGCACATTGCAAAAACTAAGTTTAACACTTTACTGTAATTCCTTCACACAGAACCAGCCCCTCATGCCAAAAACCTAGCTTAAGCCACCACCACAGTCACAAAACATCAGTTCAGCCAAGGTTAAGTATTCCTTTAGAATACAATCACGACCAGCCAACTCCCTATCGCAGCTCAAAGCAAGAGAGGGAGGTGAAAAGACAGAGTGGGGAATTTTCTAAACAGTGCAAGGCAGGACATGAAGTTTATTTCCAGAATGCAACACACCCTCCCACACACATTTATTAGTGCCAGAACAACAATCATGACTTCCCTTTCATGGAGAATTTACAGCAGAGTTCAAGAAATTCCTTGGTTGAAAAGGATAAAACTATACCCCTCCACTATAGCTCAAACATTTCAGGCACCAGGACTGTTTCCTCCCCAGACACCCCTTTGAAAATTAGAGATACAGAGCAACTGAATTCAGAGGCCTGCTAGCACACTGACCTTCTTGGAGATGGGGACCGAGACAGTTTTCTTTTAGGGGACCTGGGCTTTTTAGGTGACCTTGTTCCACTCCTGCTTCTTCTGCGCCGTCGATCTCTGTAGGCATTAAAGGGTAGAACAGTCCAAAAACATCTCAAAGTCAGAAGTGTTAAAATTATACAGTTTATATTAACTTAAATATATTTCTACTGGCTCATATCTACACTCTAAAGGAGTATTGCTCTACAGAGACACTCCTGCTTGTTTTACCAAAGACATATTTACTATTATCAGCACTGCAAAGCCAATGCAGCTGTTGATGAGCAGCACAAGCTGCCCTCTATTCTACCTCCACTATCATGAAATAAATTGCCATCTAAGTTCTTATTACAGATATTAATGGTGTAACAGTCAGATGAAACAGCTTGATTTTCAGCTATCATGTAGAGTTTTCAATAGGAAAATGGTTGTTTCAAACAACATCCATTTTTCACAAGGAAGGAGCAGAAATCTATTTTCAGAGACCAAAAAATACCTTCTTAGCACTTAAACTTATTTGAGGCACTTCATAAGTCCAGGTACATCCATCTCTCTCACACGCTCATTTAAGAGGTGCTTTATTTGAAAGTACATTTTCTCCTATTATTCTTTTATAGGTGGACAAAATAAACGCAGGTATGTTCCTGTAGTTTTCAAGCTGTCACAGTAAACAGTCTCTGAGTTGTGACCTTTTCAGGAGTCCAGAAGCACTCTGAGTATGTTAATTTAAGACTGGTGGTTTTTTTTGTGTATGAGATTTACAGTAAAAAACCCCAAACAAACAAAAAGAGAGAGATGTGCCTAGATCAATAAGGCTTTGCACAGATTTCTTTAAAAGCTCCAGGTAAGACTGAGTCTCTGTTTCACTTTCCTTGAAGTGGGAGCTGCAGGTACTTTGATAAATGGGCTGTGGTGGTTTTGTTGGAACAGCTCCTGTAAGTCTCTGTAACCCTAGTTGAAGTGCTAATTCATAATCTATAGCAATACTCCGCAGCAAATTAGAACTGATTTCTTCAGAGGTGAAAGAGGATAATTGTCACAATGATGTGACAAACCAGTTTAGAAACTTTTACACCAATACCACTATATACTATTCTTGAAACACAGACTAAGAAATTGACCCAAGTTCTGGTACCTGCTTGTGCTTCTCGATCGTCTGGTTGTGCTGTAGCTTTTTGGTGGAGTTTTAGAACGTTTCTTTTCCTTCTCTTCCTTCTTTTTATCCCTTGAAAGGCAATGAAATGTTATATATTCAAAACCAGTCAGTTATAGAGACAAATATTTGCATGTCACAAGAATAGGAAATAATACCAGATAAATGCCAGAGTTGTGGTTTACAGCACAAATTGTCTCTCCACTGTGAAACTCATTAGTGAGAGAGTGAAAGCAGAGTGGGACAATTACTGAAATAGCAGAACGGCAATTTTAATTCTTTGAGACAGCCAAGGAGTTACCAAGCTTAGATGCTAAAAGTTACAACTGATTTTTAAATGTAATAAGCATCCACAGCTCCCATTGAAACTAACAGAAGCTGCATGTTTTCAGCATCTATGAAAATGAGGCCACATTTAAGTTCTTAAATATACATACTCAGATATCTTAACTTTGGGCATCACAGCAGAACACAAACCTACTCTTACGAAGATACTTCCTCAAAGACATGAAAAGTTAGATTATACAAAAATGTTATTTGTTTAAACCTTGTCAGTGCTATACTTCAGTACCTATCACTGTTAAGATCTCCAATTTGTGGCACAGTAATAAAAACTACTTGGCAGTAGTTGATGACCTGGCTATTTTCTTTAATAGAAGTTAAATTACATATATTTCAGAATTAACAACTGGATTTCTAGAAAATTTCTGAAGTCGCAAGAGGGAATTACTTGGTTTTGGATGCGCTCCTAGACCTTCTGCCTCTCTCTCTGGAATGAGATCTCCTCCTTCTTGGACTTTTAGATCGCCGCCTACTTCTTGACTTTGAATGTGACCGCCTCCTTGATCTGCTTCTTGATCGTCTATCGAACAACGCATTAAACACAGGATTACAAAAATATATTTGACCTAGGCATACCAGACTATTAGTTAAAAGCGGTCAGCGCATACAGAAAAAATAAAGATGGAACCCATAAAGTCATGCCCAGAAAGGCCACAACAGAAAAGCAAGCGCCACAAAGTACAGGTAATGAACGAGTGATGGAAACCTCTATCAGCTATGCAACATTATCTACTTCGATGTGTGAGTAAACACGTATGGTGGCAGAAGAAAACAGATAGGGTGGCAAGGAAGTTTTGGAGGAATTATTTGAAATGGAGAAAGTGAATCATACTGATCAGCAGTAGGAGCAGCACAGAAGGCATGGAGATGAGAGCCAGAGGAAAAAGTATTTGATAAAGCATGTTGGCAGGCAGATCAGAGATGCAAGCACCAGTGGAACACTGCAGATCTGAATGTCGGAACAAGCTGAAACTTGATGCAGAAGATTTAGAGGACCCAGTAGAGCAGTATGAAGACAGGAGGGACATAATTAGCATGACTTAACTGTGCACAGACTATTGAGGTGCAAGATAAGAACTGAGAGGCCAGAGACAAAGTGCCAAGATATTGCATTGGAACACCTAAAATATCCTGGTTTTACATTTAATCAGTCAGGACATTCTAAAAAAAAACCCAAAGTGTTTAAGCCACTAGTATATAGAGTAAAATTTGCTGTGTTTACTAGGAGCAAACAGCCCAGTGGAATATGCATTCAGTATAAGAAACAGTGTTTTTGGAGTGAAGACCGAGTCAAATGAGTGTGGATATATATATTTTTTTAAACTAGAAGTGAATGTTTCTGAAAATATCATCCACTTTGAAATCATTGAATCTAGTCCAGTCCCCTGCTCTCATGACAGGACTAAGTATTATCTAAACCATTCCTGACAGGTGTTTGTCTAACCTGCTCTTAAAAATCTCCATGGAGATTCCACAACCTCCCTAGGCAATTTATTCCAGTGATTAACCACCCTGACAGTTAGGAAGTTTTTCCTGATGTCCAACCTAAACCTCCCTTACTGCAATTTAATCCTATTGCTTCTTGTCCTATCCTCAGAGGTTAAGAACAATTTATTTCACTCCTCCTTGTAACAACCTTTTATGTACTTGAAAACTGTTATGTCCCCTTCTCAGTCAACTTTTTTCCAGACTTAACAAACCCAGTTTCTTCAATCTTCCCTCATAGGTTATGTCTTCTAGAGCTTAAATCATTTTTGTTGCTCTTCTCTGGACTTTCTGCAATTTGTTCACATCTTCCCTGAAATGTGATGCCCAGGACTGGACACAATATTCCAGTTGAGGCCTAACCAGCGCGGAGTAGAGCAGAAGAATTACTTCTCGTATCTTGCTTACGAAACTCCTGCTAATATATCACAGAATGATGTTTGCTTTTTTTGCCACAGTGTTACACTGTTCACTCATATTTAACTACGACTCCCAGATCCCTTTCCACAGTACTCCTTTCTAGGCAGTCATTTCCTATTTTGTATGTGTGCAACTGATTGCTCCTTCCTAAATGCAGTACTTTGCATTTGTCCTCATTGAATTTCATCCTATTTACTTCAGACCATTTCTCCAGTTTGTCCAGATCATTTGGAATTTTAATCCTAGCCTCCAAAGCACTTGCAACCCCTCCCAGCTTAGTATCGTCCACAAACTTTATAACGTACTCTCTATGCCATCATCTGAATCACTGATGAAGATACTGAACAGAACCAGACCCAGAACTGATCCCTGCAGGACCCCACTTTTTATGCCCTTCCAGCAATGTGAACCACTGTTAACTACTCTCTGGGAACGGTTTTCCAACCAGTTTTGCACCCACCTTATTAGTAGCTTCATCTAGGTTGCATTTTCTTAGTTTGTTTATGAGGTCATGTGAGATCATATCAAATACATATGTGTCATTGTTGAATCGGAAGCCGGCAGTAGTGGCATCAGCACATATAATTTGTGGGTGTCTGAATATTGCATAACCCAAATTTATGTTGCAAACAAATTTCCTGGTGTTTGATTTTGCAAACAGTCAACCTTAAAGAGAACCCTGCAGAAATCTAGACATGTGATTACCCGAGCATGGATTATACAACTAAGGATGAAAAATGAAAGGGCAGATTTAAAGTAGTATAAATAGACATTACTTTGCAGCATAGAGGACGCAGTGGTAGGAGGAGTAAAAGATGAATATTGGCCAAACGATAGAATAGGTTAGTTGTTGATAGCAATGAAGAGGGAAGGGTTTGGGATTGGGGAAGATTAATGCATTCAGTTTTTAAAATTGCATTGATAAGAGGTAAAATACTTAGAATTAGATTATAAACACAGTGTAATAGTGTGGCAAAAGCAACACCCTCATGGGGACCTTTGAAGTGCCCTAACTTGGGTCTTCCAAGGAGAGAAATGAGTGCCCCCTTCTGGTGACACTGTAGTAGGCCTCTGGCCCACAAATTAGTTGTCCCTTCAGTCTTATCCCACTGTGAGGGAGGAGGGGGAAAGAGGCCTAAAACAGTTCCAAATCAAAAAGCACACCCAAGTCAATTCTGGGCCATCCCCCAGTCTTCCAGTGGGGCACCCCACCCTTCCCTTCAGGCCTGTCTCCCATTCTCTTACTCATGCATTGCCTGTTTCTGGGGTTAAATGTTCCTCCAGCTAGCAGACCTGTTCTTCCGCAGCTCTGCAAGCAGAGAGGCAGAACTCCATCCTTTGTGCTGACCAGCCAGGTCCCGACAGCCAGGTTCCGTCCTTTTATTCCTCCTCCAGGCTTAGCACTGGGTGCAGATATAGCTCACGGGGGAGCTAGCCTTACCCATAGGCTCTCCTTAACTCTTTCTCTGCTGGTGTGGGGCCTTTCTATCCCATCACATCTCCCACCCCCAAATACCATTTTGGGTACCTCCCTCCCCCACCAGCTCTCCCAAGAAAAACAATCAATCACAATTTGTGTGATGTACTGGATGTGGAAGGAGAAGGGCTTGAGAGATAGATACCATCCTCTTAATTTGGGGTTGGGTGTCTTTCATGGCGTGGAGCCAATGTAGCATGGCATGGTTGCTAACTAAAGTGAAATTATTGCCAAGAAGGTAGTATAACAGCAAGTCCATGGTCCACTTCACTGACTACGCCTCTTTCATGATTATGGAATATGCCTTCTCCATTGGGAATAATTTCCAACCAAGGTAGAGGATGGGGTGTTTTTTTCACATTCCACCAACTGGGATAAGACCGCCTCTAGTCCCACATCAGAGGTGTTACTCTGTAGTGGGAATTTCCTAGTGAAGCTGCAGCTATACGAGACAGGTTCTCAGAAGAGGTGAGCCCTATGGGTCTGAAAGGCCTTTTCACAAATGTTGGCCCACTGGAATTTCTTTGGGCTATTGGTTTAATGAGATCCATAAGGGAGGCTGCATGGCCAAGAAGCCAGTAATAAATTGTTGGTAGCATTATTTCAGTCTTAGGAAACAGTGTACCCGTTTCTTTGGGGCTGGTGAAGGGCGTGTCTGTAGGCCTGGACCTTATCCACAAGGGTTGCACCTTGCCCTTCTCCAGGACATACTCTATGTACGTCATCTCATTTTTGCCAGATGGCATTTTAGTAGGGTTTGCAGTGAGGCCAGCCACCCTAAGGAACAGGAGCACGGCAGTTACATGTTTCAGATGATCTTCACAAGTCTGACTACAGATTACGATGTCATCCAGGTATGCAGCAGCATGTTATGGGGCTGGAAGACCTGGTCCATTAACCTTCTGAACGTGGCTGGGGGGGTCATGGAATCCAAACAGCAAATCAAGAATGGAAAAGAAGCCAAAAGGGGAAGCAAGGCTGTTTTTCCCCCAGGTCTCAGGCATGAGGGTAATGTACTCCACCTCATCTAGCCAGTCAAGAATTAGTCAACACATGGCAGAGGGTAGGCATCAACTTTCAATATGTTGACTTTCCTGAAATCTACGCAAAAGCAAGTGGTCCTAACTGGCTTAGGGACCAGCGTTATTGGGCTCTCCAGTCAGTAAACAACTCAATTATTCTCAGCACTAGCACTGTGAAGCAGGAGCGTCAGTTAGTTTCTCTCATCCTCTCGGGATGATGGGGTTGTAGATTTTCTTGGACAAGTGTTCTGGTTCAGTCTGGACGTGATGAGTGATCAGATGAGTTCATCTGGGCTGCACAGAAAACACAGTGGAGAAGGCAGCAGTGATCAACTGGTGGGGCTGGACCCTCTGTTCTGGAGTGACATTGCTCCTGATTTTGATCATCCCAACCCTCAAGACTGCAGTGGCCTGCGGGACTAATTTGGTCTCCAGCGGGTAAGGGCTATGAACAAGGCTTTCCATAGCATTAATAGATTCATGAGGTAAACTTTGAATTTCTGTCTGTTGCTGGATCTCATAATTCACAGGCTCCACTTGTTGTATCACCTCATAAGGCCCCTGACAGCAGCTTTGATTCCACACGAATTTGGAAATAACAAGAGAACTTGATCCTCAGGGTGAAACACCTGGAGGTGGATCCCTTTATGACAGGATGCTTCCTGTGTGATCTGGGCACCTAGGAGGTTCTTGCTGGCAAATGAGCCTAGAACTTCAGGCTTCTCCTGAAGGCTAAGAACACACTGTACCACAATGTCAAACTGAGGTGACCGTTTTTCCCACATTTGCTGAATGAGATCCAAAACCCCTCATGCTTGTCTCCCACATAATAGCTCAAATGTTAGGAAGCCGGTGGAGGATTGTGGCACTTCACTTGGTCCCAGTGGCAGATATCCATAGCTATGAACCTTCTCAGCATATTCTTTAGCAACCTGTTAAAGTGTTCCATTAGCCCATCTCTGTGGGAACAGTGGACAGACATTCAGAGATTCTTCATTTTCACAACTGACATTCTTGCTTCATCGTCTGGGAAATGAGGTTTGTACACAAGTCCATTATAATTTCCCATGGAACCCAAACCCAGGCAAAGATCTTCAAAAGTTCAGAAGCAGCTACTCTGGTATTTATAGAGCACATAAGTATGAGCTTCAGGATACCAGGTGGCATAGTCTACAAGCACCAGAATGTACTGGTAGCTTGCAGCATAGTTACGGGGCCAACTATGTCCATTCCAATACATTCAAAGGGTATGTTCATGTGTGGGAGGGGAACCACTGTCCAGAGTGTTGTGAGCTGGCACACAAAGCACAAAAGCTGGGGAAGTCCATATACACTAAAGGCCAAAAAGCCCAGGCTAGAATTTGAGACAGTGTTTTCTCCATCCCAAGGTGCCCATGAAGGATCTGGTGTGGACCAGCCATATAACCTCCCTCTCGTAGGATCTGGGCACCAGAAGCTGGTTCTCTCATTTCCTTGGTCTGGTAGTCTCTCTCAAGGTGAAGTAGACGGTTGGCCTTCTCTCAAAATGAGGGAAGCTTCATCTTGTCAAGGTTCCACCAATTCCTCACCGACAACCACCACTTGGGTATAGGGTCAGCTCAGGATGTCATCAGCTTTCCATTCTTCAAGGAGTTTGAAAATTTTGTTATGATCTCATACTCGAGGGAAGAAAGGGTCTCCAAGTTGGGATAATATTGGGCCTCACTCTGTTTGGCTGTTGCCAATTTGCGTGAAAGTTCCTGCTGCTAGAGAAGAGACATCTCCCACACCCGGTTCACTAGGGTACGTGGAATTGGGGAGACTTGTTGCTCAGAAAAAGGTCCCAAAGATTCCTTCATCAGATCCCTGCAATATTCCCAATCTCAGCCATTAATAACGGAATAGGCAAGGGATGGGGCCAGGCCAACCATTATGCTTCCCCACAATTAGGTTACCTTGGACGCAAGGGTAGGGTTTCATGTCCCTGTGTACATATTGTAGAAGGAGAGTTCCCCAGGGTGATCCAGGATTTGGGACCACCAAGATCAACATCAGGATTGAGAATATGCTGAGTCCAAAAGATCACCCTTATGGGGGTGATCAACTTCATAAGACTTTGATCTTCAAGCATGGGCTCCCGCTATCCATATATGCAGAAAGCTGCGATCTTGGGAACACTGCCCAGGACAGCCACGTTTTGGGCTTTGATGCTGTGATCAGCACCCCCTGGGGTCCCTGAAAAGTCTCCTCTGAGTAGGGTCCCCCTACTTCAGTTTCCATGGTTGTTCCCTTCTTAAGGCCAGGCAGGTTGGTGGTTTCTTGAACTGGGACCCAGGTCAACAGCCCCAGACCTTTGGTCCAGGCTATCCAACGTCCCTGCAACACACAGGACCTCACCTCATGTGTCCTGGTGAGGGGTCAGCAGGGTGGAACCCCTGCCAAGATGTCAGCCTCTGTAGCCAGCTCTCTCATTCGCCTGTGCTCGTCCCTTGGCTCCAGCAGGCCTGTAGCAGATCATCATCATGGGGATCTTGGTTGTCAGATAGTACTCCATGAGGCAAAGGGTGTCAGTCATTGCCTCAGGTTGAAGCTGTAGGATCCAGTCCTTTCCCTCGGGGGAGGGAGTGGAGAAGGGGAGTATCTGGGTGAACTGTTTGAATAAAATTCTCTCTACCACCAAGGTTCATGTCTTTATCTGAGGTCTGAGCCATCTCCAACACAAATCTCATAGCTTTTGGGCAACTGGGGGGAGAGGGGGGAAGGGAGGGGCGGGGGGGGGAGCCATGCTCTCAGAGGATACTACTCCTCCAGGAAGTGTCAGAACATCTCTTCTGAGACATCCAGAGCATTGTGGATGGCCACTTTGACCTGTCCATAATCTCAGGCAGTAAAAAGTCTAAAGTACATAAACCATTTGCACTCTCCCAGTTAAGTATAGGGCAAGCAAATCTGCCTGCTGTTCAAGGGGCCAACGAGCTGCTGTGACTACCTGTTCAAAGATTTTGAGGAACGCCTTGGTGTCACTATTAGGCCCTATCTTTGTTCCTGACAGGAACAGGATCTGCCATTAGGTCTAGGCCTGCTGGTACCACTGTAGTGGCTGGCTGTATTAGGGTGACCAATTGTTGTACCAGCTGCTGCTGTTGGGCTGCTAGATCATGGATTAACGGCTCCCGCTGGTTGGCCATTTGCTGGAAAAGTTGCTGTTGAGCATTCTGCTCAGCCATTCACTTCAGCAGCTAATCCATATGCATCCAGCTACAGGGGCTGGTGGCATTTGTTTAGGGTCCCTCCTTTTTTAAGGTTTGACCAGTTCCCTTCCACAGGAAGGTCATTGCCTGCATTCTCCATCAAATCCATACAGCATGGAGAGAGCAGCACCCTCCTGGAGACCTTCTAGACACCATAACACAGCCACCGGGGGGGGGGGGGGGTAAGAGGAGCTGCTCACTCCTGGGGTCTAACTGCTCCTCTCCAGTGTCTGTCCTGCTACAGCTCTGCAGGCAAAGCTCCCTTCAGGTGGAGCTCTGTCCCTCCTTCCTGACCAACTAGCCCCCAACTGAGCCAGGCTCTCTCCTTTTATTCCCCCTGCAGGTTTAGCATTGGCTAAAGGTATAGCAGGGCGAGGCTAGATGAGACCATAGGCTCTCCTTAACCCTTTTTCTGCTCGTGTGGGACATCTGCTCCACCACACAGGGTGCGAAATAAAAATGTTTCAGTGGACACTCTTAAGGCTCCGAGCAAGTTGTCAGTGCAACTCTTGGTGCTGTAAAGTACAGGACTGTCTGTGCTACAATGTCACTTTCCAATCCACGTTCCCAAGCTCTCTACATGGCTTTACTCACTGTCATACTCTGCACTGGTCCTGGTAGTCAACTTAACACCACTAAACAGATTTGCTTTTTTCTCTATTTGTACCTAACAGCCGGTATTGCCAAGCTTAACGTTTTAAACGGAATTTTGAAGGAACTGTGTAAGGCACTTATTTCTGTTAATATTTATGGAGTGAGAAATCTAACCTGTGCCTAGAAGTAGAAGGAGTTCTCCTCCTTCTTGATCGTGATCTTGATCTTGAATGCCTTCGTTTTTCATCTTTTTTATCTGAAATTACGAAGGGGAAACATTAGTACAAAGGTAAAAGTGGTATCTATCTTTAAGACCACCCATAAAAGGAAGTAAGCGTGTGTTTGCACCCTCTTCAGACATCATAAAGAAGCAAAAGAAAGCTTGAAAAGTTGTTTTTTGGTGGTGGTGGTGGTGTTTTTGTTTTGTTTTAAATATCAGAAATTCAGGTCTGGTCTAGCCTGTTCTTGGAAGATGCTTTGGAGAACTAGTAGACTATGATATAACAAGAAACTTGATTTAGAGGGGAAGTAATTTTTATTCATACTAGTGAAAAAATATTTTCACACCTGCTCAACTCAAGCATTTAGCTGTGGGAAGAAAAACTTATGTTAAAGTTTCAGCATTCCCACCCCTTCATTTAAGGGCTGAGAAACCCAACTCACTGCTTTGGATCCTTTAAAAGAGAGAGTCCTAGAACAGAAATCAAGATGACTAGAGTTAACACTTCTGATCAATGGAGCTTCTCTCAAGTTCCCTTCTCTCTCAAAATACATTTAAAGCATTCAGACTTCTTTAACCTATCGTAAAGCAACAAAAGAAAATAGGGCACGACCACATTCTTTTACCTTAAAGGTCACGTTTCAGGTTCATTGTGTGTCAATTTAGAATTTGAAAATGAATTGGCCAACTCTCCCTGAAACAGAATTTTTATCCCAAATTATGATAAAAATGGCCTCCTCTCCTTTTCGCTACTTCCTAATCTGGTCACGTGAACACTAGCAATCACTGAGAATAGCACACTTTACTGACAACCAAGTGATCTGACCACTTGATATTTTCAATAAAAAACTTGAAGCAGAGGTGGCTATAGCAACTCCTCTAGAATTCATTCTGGGGGCGATTTAGGCATTTCATCATCTTCAATCAAATGCACTTTGATAAATGATGTGTCTCATTCACTAATTTATTCTCCAGAGCACTCTTCCATCATTTACATAACATAGATTAATAATTGTGTGGTCTAATTTGAGCTCCAGGTGAATCATTCAACCACTTTTGAAGGATCTTCTGCAGTAGAAACACTTCGCAATTAAAAATTAACCCATTAATCATAGAATCAGAGAATATCAAGGTTGGAAGGGACCTCAGGAGGTCATCTAGTCCAACCCCCTGCTCAAAGCAGGACCAATCCCCAATTAAATCATCCCAGCCAGGGCTTTGTCAAGCCTGACCTTAAAAACTTCCAAGGCAGGAGATTCTACCACCTCCCTAGGTAACTCATTCCAGTGTTTCACCACCCTCCTAGTGAAAAAGGAAAGTATGAAAACTATGTTTTACAGTGTATAAGCCCTTTTTAGCGGCTATACCACCAAAAATGGTGTTTAACCAAATATTTAAAAGTAGTTCAATTACCTGGCTCTATGGCTGCAGAAATCAGTGATTGTGCTTCTCTTACTCTTTTCATAGCTTCCTCTATTTCTTTACTGGAGGTATCAGATTTCAGACTTGGTGAGACAAGACCTGCAGCTACATGGTTCAACCTGGAACAAGCCATTAAGTGAAATGAAAATGAAATTTCAGATTGAAAAAAAATGACTTTTTAAACGAATACTGACCTAGACTGGGCAGACTGCAACTTGCTTGGAAGTAAGGGGTACTGCTCTTTGATTAGCCCAAGAAGGAGATTGCAGCTCTGAGTCAAACTCCCTCCTGGTCATGCCACTGCTTGGGGGAAAGAGTGTCATGTGCACCCTCCAGCCTATCTGACTGAACCCACCACAACCACACCATCACACACAGGGCAGCGGGAGCCATGCTCGGTGGCCACACCTCTGCGCATAGGACAACATGAGCCAGGCACCATGACCACACCACTGCACACTGGGCAGCATGAGCATGCCCAGCGATCACCATGAGATGGTCAAGGTCAGGATCCTGACAAAAGGAAGAAAGGAGAGCAGCAGAATATGGACCCTGGACTTCAGAAAAGCAGACTTTGACTCCCTCAGGGAACTGATGGACAGGACCCCCGGGAGGCTAAGATGAGGGGGTAAGGAGGCCAGAAGACTAGCTGTATTTTAAAGAAGCCTTCTTGAGGGCACAGGAACAAATCATCCCGATGCGCAGAAAGAACAGTAAATATGGCAGGCGACCAGCTTGGCTTAACAGAGAAATCTACGGTGGGCTTAAACACAAAAAGGATGCTTACAAGTAGTGAAAACTTGGACAGATGACTAGGGAGGAGTATAAAAATATTGCTTGACATGCAGGGGTGTAATCAAGAGGACCAAAGCACAACTGGAGATGAAGTGTATTCTGATGTAACTACATTGCTCCTTCCCCTACTCACAGGGGTGGGCAGGGAAGAAATGGAAAGAGGTTGGATAGACATCTTATGTAGCAAGCTCCACAAAACTGCTCTGTGCTGGAAGCAGTGATACAGGGTATGAGGACATGGGATAGCTTACATCCTCTTATTGCTTTGGCCCAGGGTATCACTATTGAGCCCACAAGTAGTAAGGGGTCCATTTATTGTCTTGTATAGATACCAGTTACCAATGTTACCCCTCAAATATTTTTGAAAAGGCAGAAATTTTTATTCTGATCGGCTTAAAGGGTAAATCCTTAGAGGAGAAAGTAAACTAATTCAGATTGATGCGACCTGCAGAACACAAGATTCCGTTTTAACTTTGTTTTCAGAAGTCAACTTGTTTCCGTGCAAGGTGTACTTGCTTGTACCTAATGGTTTAAAAGGATTAAAGTGACTGCACCACAAGTTTCTTTACATAAAGGGCATGGAGTAATGAAAAAACTGAATTCCTCTCGCCACCAAACTAGGAGAAACACAGTCTTTGATGCCTAGTGCTACGGTGAACCAACTCCCCACCCCCAGCCCAGGTGGCTTCCACAGGAAGCTAGTTTCTTCCAGTCTTTATCTGGCCAGGTGTGGGAAATGGGTCAGTATTGAGTGACATGAAACATTACCCTCAAGATTAAGTGCACGCCAATATAAACCTAAATACTGAAAGCTATCACTTGCACTTACTTTGGATCCACTGTGCTCATGAGCTTTAATAGCTGATCTGCTGCAAGAGACTGTGAAGAGACATTTTAAAACATGTTGAAAAGCATGAAATTTGCTTTAACACATTGACAGGTTAACCAAGCCTGAATACACATGGAATATAGCTAAAAACAAGAGCACAAAGTGCTTACAGTTGAGAAATGCAGAGACAACACAAAGAAACAGGGACTAGGGTTCAGTGGTTTCTTTAACCTTCTACTTCTGGGGGGTGGGTGGGGGTGTGTGTTGTTACAGACATACTTGCAGACAGATATTTTGAAATAAATTACCAAAATAATTGAAAATGGCATGATTATACAGTGTTATTTTGACAAATAAAATTTGCAGAACTTTAAAATATTCTGTGCAGAATTTTTAGGCACAGAATTCCCCCAGGAGCCTGACCTACACCATTTGAATGCTGGTGTTCCAAGTCTTCAGTTGGAATCAACCACAGGGTTTTAGAGACAGTAATTCTTTAGTATATATTATCTCAAGTGTCAGGATTAAATTAGAAAAGAAGCAAGACTGTAAAAGGATTTTTAAGTTGTACTATGAAACTGCTAGGCCCATAAACAAATGTACTGTATCATATGAAAAATAGGATTAATTTCTAAAAATTATTGGAACTTAAAACTATGCCCAATTTGGTCCCTTGCTATAACAGTATTTTTTTAGCACTGGTTCAGGAATAAATATAGCAAGTCCTGGACCTTCAATCGGTCAATTAATATACTGGTGGATCACAATCTACTGATCACAGTCTAAAAGTCTGCCAAAGCTGGGAAAAAAATAAAAAGTCACTTACATACCTGAGAGTTTAAGTTTGCTCCAGGAAGCCCAAGAGCAGCTAGGGCAGGATCAAGAGCAGGAGCTCCCAAAGCAGCTAAAGGAACAGCACCAATCTATAACACACAGATGATAAATTAAAAAACAGGCATTGACACAGTACAGTCCCTTTAACACTACCACATCACCTCCTAATTTAAACCCAATCTAGCAATCATGTACATTAATATACCCTTTAGCAAAAGTGCCAGTAAGACCACTTCGCCTCTCCTACTTATGTATTTGCAAACTGAAACATATAGAAGTAATACTATTGGAATTTTACGGGGAAAAAAAAGATTGCCTCCCACTCCCTTGGGCTGGGTGGGTGGGAGGGAAACAACCACCAACCAAAAAGACTTTGCCATTATATTCCACACAAACAACTTAAAATGACTTTTTTTTTTTTTTTTTTGAAAAAAGTGACTAAAAATATCACTATGTTTATTGCTTCACTTTCTATAGCAAGTATGCTTAGATTACAATTAAAAAGGCAATTTTAACAGCCAGACTACAAACTCTACCAGGATTCTTTCCGTAGCATTCATCATGCCTAATAAAAGGCTCTGAAGGTAATATTATACCTTCAGAAATACCTGTGCAAACTGACTGACCAGATGTAAGCCATTAGAATTTAGTAAACAACTGCAGATGCTAAAAAGGAAGGAACAGAATCCATCTCACTATTTTAGTTGCAGTGGGTCTGCAATGCTAGCCAAAGTAAAAGGCAGTTTTAAAAATATGCAACCCCCCCCCCCCCATTTTTCTCACTGAAGTGAGCAATTATGACTGAATACACACAGAAAACAGATCTGCATAGTAAGTATGTACCTTCCCTCCCCCTTTAAAGGCATACAAGGATACTCAAACAGATTCTATGAAAACAATAATGGAATTCTGAAACATGCCTACTGAATATATATATCCAACTCCCACTGAAAGTCAATGGAAGCTGGGCACCTAACTCCTTTAGATGCTTTTAAAAATCCATACCAGCCATTATAGTTTCTGAGAAAGCCTAAATAATCATATAAGAAAATCTATTAAATAAATTCCAAAGTAAAGCGCATTTCAGATTGGCACAATTGAAGTTAAGGATCTGTGTACAATATACACATTTTCAAGAATGTATACAGTCCATCTTAAGAGAAACTAACCCTTCAAACAATAACTGTATTTAAAGCCAGTTCTGGACCAAGTTATTTAATGGTTTTAATATAAAGAGATAGAACTGAGAACTTGCCCCAACAGAAGTCTGATAAAATCTTCTGAATAATTTAATCCCAAACTCTTCTTCCCCATGGTTAGGAGTCACCGAAGAACTTATACAGGCTACTAGAAGCACTAATTAAATTTCTGAGCATGCTTGTAAAAACCCAGTCTCCACACTAACGACCTACCATTGTTATACCATACAGTTCATCATGGTACAACTGATTTGCAGTGTGGTTACAGTGTTTAACTAAACCACTACAATGATCAATACAAAGTCAAATCTCTTCTTGCCATCCAAGCCTATTTGCCCAAGTGCATTAATATAGTAGATTAAGATCTAGCAAAATATGTACAGTATTCCTTTCACTCCAAGCAAATGAAAACCTACCTGAGAAAGTGGGTTGGGAGTAGGCAGGAGACCACCTCCAGGCAGCAGACCTGCCACAGCATTAGCTGGTGCCAAAAGAGATAAAGCCTTAGTCTCATCAGGAATAATTCCTGCAGAGAAACAGCCTTGCATTAGAATATATTCTCTCTCAAGGTCAGAAAACACACAAATACACCCAGAAAATGTCTCCCTGATACACCACCTGAGTTTGTTGAAAGTACTTATGTTGGCTAAAATATAAAGCTTGATTTCTATTAATATTTATCATTAAATTTTATGTCAGAATGAAACTTCAATGTGTGAAAATTTGACTGTTCCTTTTTCTCTACAAATGGTTAAGTTTCTAGCGTAAAAAATAGCACAATACACACTACTTTTTTGTTAACACTGCCAAGATTTCATCACCTGTACTCGATTTTTAAGTCATGAACCAAACGTAAGCAAGCACAGTCGGTTCTCCAGGGGTGTGCTCTCAACTTTCAAAAGCTGTTTTATGAACAACGACTCGTGTCGGCTGCTTCACTATAAAGCACACAGAAAAATCAAGATACACAAGACAAAAAAAGTTTGATTTAGGGGTTAATAATATGGTACAGTTCACTATGATTTTTTACACCTACCATACAAATTTTGTAAAAATTAAGAGACGGTAAGGAAATATTTTGTTGAATAAAGCGTAGGGCTTTTGCTGACTCGTCAAATGAATATGAAAGTGTCTGCAGATCTCCAAATACACGCTCTGTGTGTATATACAATATATTGTGGCACATTCCTTACCTGTCCAGTAAAATGCATATGTTCCATTATGTGCCACACTTACTGTACCAAGAATGCTGCTACATATTGCCATTTCAGAAAAAACTTCTGGCCCAAACTCTTGTAGCCAACTAAGACAAGTGTGGCTGATTTTACTGCCTATTCTGCACACAGAACAATCTTATTAAGGGTCCTACTATGAAACAAATATGTATGTAGGTAATTTTTATTCTATCCAACAGCAAAAGCCCTATACAGATGGATTAATCTGTTAATGTGCCCAAGCCCCCAAAATGAGAGTTCAATAAGACAATTTTACTATATATTTGCAAATACCAGTAGTGTTTCTGTAATACATATTGAGAAACTGCATCTCATCATAAAACATACAATATGTACAGGGCACTTAAGAGAAACTGGATAAGCTGCAGAAGAAAACTGTTGGGTGGTATTTTCAGCAGGGCCTGGTATATAGTTCAGGCTGAACCAGGGAAAAGAACTGTAAAACACAACAACAAAAAAGAAAAACCACTGTTAAATAAAGGTAATGGTTCCTTCCACCTATACTGAGAAGTGCCGATAATATAAACAAATGTATAATACACAGCAGTGTTATCTTGCTTGTGTCATTGAGCGGTCATCAATTTAGATACCAAAAGTTATGGGGGGGGGGGGAGAAAGGTCATTTAGATATAGGGCATTAATGCATCAATATATTAACATACCTATAGAGATTAGGGGTAATTTTGCATGCAAAATTATGTCTCAGAGGATATTATAAATTATATCTACACATATTTCAAATTAGTGCAAATACAACATTTCTGGCATCTAAATACAACTCCTCTGACTTATCTTGAGACACCTCAGAAGATCTGCATCCATTAAAAAAAAAGTCATGCATCTGATCCTCTTTTTTTTTTTTTTAAAGTATTTAGAAATAAATAAAACTACAATTTAAAAAAAAGCAATGAGGCCCCTCACCAGTTAATTTTCATGCGGCAAAGTTTTTTTTTACTGCTGCTTTGTTAGAACCAAGAAATACTGCTTGAATGTGTAGAAATGAAAGAAAAAGAAACAGACAAAAGAAACAAATATTAACCAAAGAACCTAAATAACCCCCCAACCATCTTTAATATTAAAATTCCTTCCAAATCTAGGAATATCACAGTGAAAATTAAAATTAATACTATGCCTTACCGTAGACTTTGTGTATAGGTCTAAAACACAAAGCAACAGCCAACACCAAAAATATCAGTAAAAGCTAAAACTGGACTGTGATTGTGATATAGGGGACTATTATCTGTGCAGTGTAATAATTAACATTTACTTTAGTGATGGACAACATTAATACAGAATATCACAATAGAAATTATAGAGTATTGGGCTCCAGTTCAGCAGACTACTTAAGCATGTGCCTAGCTATAAGCACGTAAGTAGTCTTGCTGACTTCAAATACCTTCCTATACTGTGCTTAAGTACCTTGTTGAATTGGGGCCCTACTGATAAATATAAAGAGAAAACTCTGTATTCCAAGTATAAAAGCAAACATTTTATTACAAAAATAAGGGACTTAAATTTAACTTGAAAACAGCAGACTCTGTACTGTGATATGCCATATCATGTCCAAAATTCTGAATCTCCAGAACCACACACAAGATGCCGCTCATCCCACAAGAAACTCCTTGTTCAAAATAGGCCCACTAAAATGCTAGTATTGGTTTAACTTGTAACATATCATCTTTAGCACATTCTGAACTGAAACTATTGGCAGATTTCTCTAAATGCCAAGTTTATCCACCATCAAGCAAATCCGTCAGTCATACTGACAGAGAACCACATTACCCATCAGTAATTCAAATGTTGAGTTTAAAGTTCTTAAACAAGGGCCTCTGAAATATTTAAATGCTATTGACAGAGATACTGTTATTATAGCATGACTTAATAATGTATAAATAAGAATAAGGAAGAAATTCCTTAAGATTCACTTTTTACCCAGATTAATGTAAACCAAAGCAACTACTTAGAAAGTGTTCTGTATTTTGAAAAATGACTCAATTACAGATCATGCTACAAATTTTAAAGTAATTAAGTCTTAAATGTTTAATTTCTTTTAAAATTTTTCTTTTAATAAGAACCTATAACTGCTCACCAGCCATGGAAGACAGCTGATAGAATTAAACTGCCTTGTCAAAAGTCTGAACAACACAGGCCTTATCTTAAATTTGTTACTGTAATACGACTTAATCCGCAGAGATTTTACTCTATTTCAAAAGGATTTTAAGTAAAAAAATTTAAGAATAAACCAATAATCAGTATATTTTAAATAAATTACTTCTAAAGCCTAGTAAAGTTTAATGAGAATTCTGTAAGAAGTGTTGTCTTCTCAACACATTGTTTTAAAACAAGTTCCAAAAAACCTGCTCACTGTCTTTTAAATTACTGTAACACCCTATAATGTTAAAAAAAAAAAAAAAAAAAAAAGGAAGAAGAAGAAGAGATAATGTAGTTAACAAGTGGTTACACCAGGAAAACACTTGGGGACTTGAGTGCTTGCTGGCCTTTAGTTAATGTCTAGAATCCCCTGTAGCTGCAGAGGACCCACTGTGTTTCAGTCATCTGGAAGGGCTTTGCATTTGCCTTCTCCACTACAAAAATCACACACACAAATAACAGAGAGAAGAGTTTATTATTCAGTGAAATTCTATAAAATATAGCAAGCCTGAACAAGAAAATTTGGAATAAAATCTAATACCCAGTGCCCATTTGGCACCTCTTGGAAGATCTCACTTTCATCTTAAAGCATAATCATTCAAACCCTTGGTATACTGGAATTTACAGGGAGGGTGAATGTTTTTTCAGAGAAGTTGTCAACTAAACGAAGTAGCAAGGACACTGCAAAATAACTGCTAATCCACTCCCCCATTCACTCTCAAAGAGGGAGAAAAAACTTGCATGAGGAAATTATATAAAAATACATATCCTGAATAATTCATCTTTAAGGCAATGTTTCTTATGCATACAAGTCAGCATTTTTAAGTCTGGTTAGAAACATGTCTTAGGGACTTTGATGCATTAAGAGCATAATTTTCATATAATTCTGCTTAAGAACATTCGCACCTTAAATGTAAGATTTTCTTATATAAAAAATTAACAGGAAAACTTCCAGCTTTCATCGAGTGCCAACAGAAAAACAAAAATTTGCTTTAATGAAAGACCTAATGACAGCGTACCAAGGGTTTCAAAACGTTAATATCTTAGATATTTTACAGGTTACTAAACCTCACTCTACTGAACTATACTGGGGTAGACTGCCATCTTATGACGACTTCATAGGTCATTAAACAATTCACAAACCTTCTGCATATGGTACGACTATCAACGCTCTGTCAACGAACACAGTGTTTGTCAGATGCTGGGCCACAACTGCCGAGTCAGGATCATGGAACTTTACAAAACAGACCCGTGATGAAACAGGCAAAGGAGAATCACTAAAGAAAAAGGAAAAAAAAAATAGTAGTATTAGATACAAACTTAACAACAAAAAAAATCAGACAAATTCATTAAAAACACTTAGACATTTGCAATCTGTTCACTGTATTAAGTTATGTATCTGAATATAGAGCACAAGTGTTGCAGTGTGGTTTGAATTTTATATCAGTTCTTACCATTAAGCTTTCATTAACAAGGATGATTGATAAGAATGTGTACATAAGAATGAAATGATACTGAATGAAGTTGCTTTGCCGTGATCACCAGAGATCTAACTACAGGATAGGAAATTAATTTTATTCCCCCATTTACAAGAGATAAATAAATGCTAATTCTACCACACACAATCTTCTCTAAATTAGCCAGTTATCTGAATACAAACTGGTAACTATGATTCAGGAGAGTGATCCAGTGGGTAAGATGTGAAAGGGCAGTGGTGGCAGCGGCAAGAGAAAAAAGGTATATGCCCCCACAGAAATTCCAAACATAGCAATTTCTACACCCTCTGCTTTGGTCCAAAATAATTTTTGAAGTTATATTAAGCACATAGTAATGATTAAAATAGCACTTTCATTTAGCTATTCACACATTTTCAATAGGTTTATCTTTTAGGCTAAAGTTTATCATGCGTTTCCTTATGACCAACTTCCAAAATGCACAAAAAGCATGAAGTTCAAATTTGAAGCTGGGCACATTATACGCAGATAACTAGGATTTGCAACAACATAGGACCAGAAATAGATCAAACAGAAAGTCAAGAAATTAAGGTGACAGGTAATGGATTTTAAATCTCACCAATCGCATCAAGAGTTTTTGAACTCTTATGTAGTGAACTTGAAGGAGACTAGAATGTCCCTTATAGGGCAGATCCAGGTCCATGTCTATGCCACAGTTCACCTGCAGCAACTGTTGGTGGAGCTGCAATTAAAGCTGAATGACTACCCAAGGGAAATACACATTGGGACCATGTAAAACTGTTTGTTGCAGGATCCTAGGGAGGGTGAAGAACCCTGGAATTTCTGGCAGAGAGTGAGAAGATCTTTTCCATTCCTCCGTGACAAAAGGCGAAGAGTTGAAGGTTGTAAGGGACATCAACTTCAAGGTGTCCAAAGAGCATGTGTAAAGGTTTGGAATTTGTTTTTTCATTTACCCTGGTAGGAGTGGAGTTTTCATTTACGCAGAGGAATAAACTATCCAGCCAGTGAGGGAGTCTGAGGCAGCAGCCACACTTGCATGGTAGATGAGGCAAGACCCCTATCGATGTTGGGGACAACTCCCCACAAATTAAAAATATCTTGCAGTTCTGAGCAGTAGAAACACTGTGGCTGAAAAATAATCTATCAAATGAAGATTGTCTTCATTCAGATACCTACAAACATGGAGCATATTTTACCTGTTCACAATAGATTACTGGCTTCTAATTAGTATCCTGGTGCAATTCAAGGTGTTTGAATTAATCTATAAAGGGTTCATAATTTGGATTTTATGTTTTCAAAACAGGGTGGCTAAAAATAAATGTTAATTTTCTTTAAAACTTCGATTCCTTTATTTAAAAAAATAAATACAATAAACCTATTTAAAAGTACGATAACTTATGTCAAAGCCTTCATTTACTATAATCTAAAAATCATTTAAATTAAATTAAAAAAAAAAAGCAGCATCTTTGAAAGTCAAATCACTACACTGGTAGAAGTCACTGGCTAAGCACTAGAAACCAGAATTTGTTGAAGTGCTAAATCCAGCTTCTAACAGCAGTAACCTCTTCTGCAGGTGCAAAGAGACTATTTTCTCATTTCAGTTCATTCAACTAGTTCAGTTCAATAACTAGTTCATTTAAAGCTAAGAAACTGATTGTGAGTTGAAAAAGCAAAGCAGGACAGCTTGTTTCCCCCTTCCATCTATGAATAAAAACTAAAAGTAAGAGAGAATGACACTTCTTAGTTCTACAATCTTGAAGGCCATGGTGACCAGAATGAAATCAATAACTAGAGACAACAACACTTCCTTTGTTTAATAAATCAGTTTGTTTTAAATGCAAAACATGTTGAGATAAACTCTGTTGTTATGTATCCAGCACACTTAAGCTAGTTTTATTTAACTAATAAAAAAATTTAGAATGCGTTTGTGCATTTTTCCAAATAGAACTCGACAAATCAAAGGTAAAATGTCAATCTAGTAAATAAGTAATGCATCATTCACCATTTTCTAACATAATAAAATAAAAGTTAAGAATCTGAATACATATGTTAAGGTATACAACTACTTAAATGAATGTGTATACAGTTATGCTCCTGGTTAGCAAAGAGAAGCACCAAATTTAGTATAAAGGCTAAATTTAGTTGCAAGTCAACATGTAATGGTTACTAGCCAGTGAGAATCAACTTCTCTTTTGGAAAATAAGTGCAAATACAAAACAAGATTAAAACAGATTTAAATAAAGGTTTCCTGCTTCATGATGCAAACAGATTAAAAGCAGTGATTTAAAGCAATCTACACTGATCAGAAAGTACTACTTCTTATCTTACTTCATATTTGTCTGACCAACTGAAATCTTGAATGCAAGATCCCAATCTAACAAAGCAAAGTCTAACCTTCAAGACCTGAGACTCTGCTACATCAGGCTTCATATCCTTATGTACATGAAAGGACCAGAACAGCAACCAAAAAGACTGAACAGTACTTAGACTTTCATATTTTAACAGTATTAACATCTTAGCTTAATATTTCTCTTAGATCTTGGTTTGCCTATGTAGCTTGGCCTTAAGTACCTGAGCCTTGACAGAATCTAACAAGCAATAATACCATCACAATTAAGTAGGTTTTAAGACAAAGCCATTCCAGGGTTGCTTTTGACCGCATTCCTCTTTTGAGCAGGTCATCTTAGCGGTTCTGCAATGTCATTTCTTCAGTAGTGTCTGCTATTCTCACTCTAATTTTGCCAAGAAGTGGTTCTGGCACTTTCTTCAGCAGCATTTACCTTTCCGGTGCACTGACTTTTGATCAGGAACTTACTAAGCTGAAAAATCATAAGAACTGTACATACTACTATTCCAAATGTAAATTCTGTAATTCTCAATACCACTGAATCCTTAGTCAAACCCAAAGACTTAGATAAGTTACAAAACTGATGCTGCTTAGTTTAAATAGAATTGGTAGAACTGTATAAAGAAAGCAAATAATTCCTGCTGCAAGAAAATGCAGAACACCATGTCATAAAGACTTAAACATGTTACATTTTAAACAAATCTCCATCATTTTTTTAACCCGTTTCCGAAAAAGATTCTTCAATGGAGACAGAATCTGTTTACACAAATATATGTCCTCTCATCAACCTACCCATTTTACCTGATTCATGTCAATAGTTTGATTCCATATATGACATCACACAGGCAATACAAACACTAAAGCTTTGATACCCCGCAATGACTGGCTAGCACATGGTAATTTAATGAAATTTTAGTAAATTATTAGATTGGTAGCAGCCAACGGTTAATTTCAAATCCATGTTCAGTCACACCGATTTCTGCAACTCATCTAATGAAGCTAAAATTTTCTCAACTTGGTCACTGCCTCAAGGCACTTTTTTTTTTTTTTTTAAAAACATTTGGGTAAACAGTAATGCCTAAAATTAGAGTGAAAAGTACATATTTTTCCTCTAAAACTTTAAAATGGATCTACACTCAACAGTGCAGAAAACTGAAGTTTGCTACAGAAGTTCATCCTCAATAAGTGCTTTTTATTGGTCAAGTGAATATAGATTTATTTCAATGTGATATGAGCCTTTTGACATTGAATGGTGTTTTTCACTAAAGTTATAATTGTTCCACTAGGAAAATATTTTGCATATGCCATGTAGCTATTCTAACTGCAAACTCAATTTTAGTTCCCTATCCCTCTTGCCCATCACTATAGTATCTAAATACACTTAACTGCTGAAAGAGAAAAACCAGCAGCACACAATTCAGAAGCAGGACCCTTTGCGGCAAATTGCCTCAAAAAGATTAAACAGTGTGGCTATTCAGCATATTCCATTAAGGACTGATTGGATAAAAATGGCTTATTGCACCCTTAAGGTAGTAAGTGTAGTTATGACAGGATCAGATTTCAGAGGTGAGCACCTGACACACAATGCTTTGTCCCCAATTCTTTCCACGCTTCATCATGAGGTATCTAGCTTAAGTATTCCCCTCCAAGTAGTTTGTCTAAGATGCCGAGAACATAGGCCATTTATTTTGCCCAAAAGTGAATTAGCAGATTGTGAAGAGTATGAAACACTAAGCCCTGGTCTACACTAGGATTTTAGGTCGAATTTAGCAGCATTAAATTGATGTAAACCTGCACCCGTCCACACGATGAAGCCCTTTATTTCGACTTAAAGGGCTCTTAAAATCGATTTCCTTATTCCACCCCGACAAGTGGTTTAGCGCTTAAATCGGCCTTGCCGGCTCGAATTTGGGGTACTGTGGACACAATTCGATGGTATTGGCCTCCGGGAGCTATCCCAGAGTGCTCCATTGTGACCGCTCTGGACAGCACTCTCAACTCAGATGCACTGGCCAGGTAGACAGGAAAAGAACCGCGAACTTTTGAATCTCATTTCCTGTTTGGCCAGCGTGGCAAGCTGCAGGTGACCATGATGGAGTCCCAGAATCGCAAAAGAGCTCCAGCATGGACCAAACGGGAGGTATGGGATCTGATCGCTGTTTGGGGAGAGGAATCCGTGCTATCAGAACTCCGTTCGTTTTCGAAATGCCAAAACCTTTGTCAAAATCTCCCAGGGCATGAAGGACAGAGGCCATAACAGGGACCCGAAGCAGTGCCGCGTGAAACTGAAGGAGCTGAGGCAAGCCTACCAGAAAACCAGAGAGGCGAACGGCCGCTCCGGGTCAGAGCCCCAAACATGCCGCTTCTATGATGAGCTGCATGCCATTTTAGGGGGTTCAGTCACCACTATCCCAGCCGTGTTGTTTGACTCCTTCAATGGAGATGGAGGCAATACGGAAGCAGGTTTTGGGGACGAAGAAGATGAGGAGGAGGAGGTTGTAGATAGCTCACAGCAAGCAAGCAGAGAATGCTGGCATTCAAACAACATCCGTTCTTTATCTCTCTGTGTTATCCTCAGGAAAGTGAGATATAATTCATGGTCACCTGGTTGAAATAGAGTGCTTTTCTTCAGGGGACACTCAGAGGAGCCCATTCCTGCTGGGCTGTTTGCCTGTGGCTAAACAGAAATGTTCCCCGCTGTTAGCCACAGGGAGGGGGGAAGGTTGAGGGGGTAGCCACACGGTGGGGGGAGGCAAAATGCGACCTTGTAACGAAAGCACATTGCTATGTATGTAATGTTAACAGCAAGGTTTACCATGAAAGAGTGTAGCCACTGTTTTATAAAATGTGTCTTTTTAAATACCGCTGTCCCTTTTTTTTCCTCCACCAGCTGCACATGTTTCAATGATCACAGGATCTTCTCCTTCCCCGAGGCTAGTGAAGCTTAGAAAGAAAAACAAAAAACAAAAAACGCACTCGCGATGAAATGTTCTCCGAGCTCATGCTGTCCTCCCACACTGACAGAGCACAGACGAATGCATGGAGGCAAATAATGTCAGAGTGCAGAAAAGCACAAAATGACCGGGAGGAGAGGTGGAGGGCTGAAGAGAGTAAGTGACGGGCTGAAGAGAGGGCTGAAGCTCAAATGTGGCGGCAGCGTGATGAGAGGAGGCAGGATTCAATGCTGAGGCTGCTGGAGGACCAAACCAGTATGCTCCAGTGCATGATTGAGCTGCAGCAAAGGCAGCTGGAGCACAGACTGCCACTACAGCCCCTGTGTAACCAACCGCCCTCCTCCCCAAGTTCCATAGCCTCCACACCCAAACGCCCAAGAACGCGGTGGGGGGGCCTCCGGCCAACCAGCCACTCCACCACAGAGGATTGCCCCCCAAAAAAGAAGGCTGTCATTCAATAAATTTTACAGTTGTAAACTTTTAAAGTGCTGTGTGGCATTTTCCTTCCCTCCTCCACCACCCCTCCTGGGCTACCTTGGTAGTCATCCCCCTATTTGTGTGATGAATGAATAAAGAATGCATGAATGTGAAGCAACAATGACTTTATTGCCCCTGCAAGCGGTGATTGAAGGGAGGAGGGGCGGGTGGTTAGCTTACAGGGAAGTAGAGTGAACCAAGGGGCAGGGGGGTTCATCAAGGAGAAACAAACAGAACGTTCACACCGTAGCCTGGCCAGTCATGAAACTGGTTTTCAAAGCTTCTCTGATGCGTACCGCGCCCTCCTGTGCTCTTCTAACCGCCCTGGTATCTGGCTGCGCGTAACCAGCAGCCAGGCGATTTGCCTCAACCTCCCACCCCGCCATAAACGTCTCCCCCTTACTCTCACAGATATTGTGGAGCACACAGCAAGCAGTAATAACAGTGGGAATATTGGTTTCGCTGAGGTCTAAGCGAGTCAGTAAACTGCGCCAGCGCGCCTTTAAACGTCCAAATGCACATTCTACCACCATTCTGCACTTGCTCAGCCTGTAGTTGAACAGCTCCTGACTACTGTCCAGGCTGCCTGTGTACGGCTTCATGAGCCATGGCATTAAGGGGTAGGCTGGGTCCCCAAGGATACATATAGGCATTTCAACATCCCCAACAGTTATTTTCTGGTCTGGGAATAAAGTCCCTTCCTGCAGCTTTTGAAACAGACCAGAGTTCCTGAAGATGCGAGCATCATGCACCTTTCCCGGCCATCCCACGTTGATGTTGGTGAAACGTCCCTTGGGATCCACCAGAGCTTGCAGCACTATCGAAAAGTACCCCTTGCGGTTTATGTACTCGGCGGCTTGGTGCTCCGGTGCCAAGATAGGGATATGGGTTCCGTCTATAGCCCCACCACAGTTAGGGAATCCCATTGCAGCAAAGCCATCCACTATGACCTGCACATTTCCCAGGGTCACTACCCTTGATAGCAGCAGATCTTTGATTGCGTGGGCTACTTGCATCACAGCAGCCCCCACAGTAGATTTGCCCACTCCAAATTGATTCCCAACTGACCGGTAGCTGTCTGGCGTTGCAAGCTTCCACAGGGCTATCGCCACTCGCTTCTCAACTGTGAGGGCTGCTCTCATCTTGGTATTCATGCGCTTCAGGGCAGGGGAAAGCAAGTCACAAAGTTCCATGAAAGTGCCCCTACGCATGCGAAAGTTTCGCAGCCACTGGGAATCGTCCCAGACCTGCAACACTATGCGGTCCCACCAGTCTGTGCTTGTTTCCCGAGCCCAGAATCGGCGTTCCACAGCATGAACCTGCCCCATTAGCACCATGATGCATGCATTGTCAGGGCCCATGCTTTCAGAGAAATCTGTGTCCATGTCCTGATCACTCACGGGACCGCGCTGACGTCGCCTCCTCGCCCGGTATCGCGTTGCCATGTTCTGGTGCTGCATATACTGCTGAATAATGCGTGTGGTGGTTAATGTGCTCCTAATTGCCAAAGTGAGCTGAGCGGGCTCCATGCTTGCCGTGGTATGGCGTCCGCACAGAAAAAAGGCGCGGAACGATTGTCTGCCGTTGCTCTGACGGAGGGAGGGGCGACTGACGACACGGCTTACAGGGTTGGCTTCAGGGAGCTAAAATCAACAAAGGGGGTGCCTGTACATCAAGGAGTATTTCAGGCAGGACTGCACGGAGGGTTCCAATAAGAAATGGTGCACCTAAGTTATCGTTATTGGAACAAGGAGGTTAGCCTGGCCTCTGATTGATACATGGCTAGATTTACCTCGCTGCACCTTCTCTGTGAGTGACTGCAGTGTGACCTAGAGGAATGAGTCCCCTAGACAGGGGAGGAGGCAAATGATGACGGCTACCAGTCGTACTGTACTGTCTGCTGCCACAAGGCAAGGGGTTGCTGCTACTGTGTAGCAATGCCGTACCGCGTCTGCCAGCACCCAGGAGACATAGGGTGACGGTTACCTGAGCGGGCTCCATGCTTGCCGTGGTATGGCGTCTGCACAGGTAACTCAGGAAAAAAGGCGCGAAATGATTGTCTGCCCTTGCTTTCACGGAGGGAGGGAGGGAACGGGGGCCTGACGATATGTACCCAGAACCACCCGCGACAATGTTTTAGCCCCATCAGGCATTGGGATCTCAACCCAGAATTCCAATGGGCAGCGGAGACTGCGGGAACTGTGGGATAGCTACCCACAGTGCAACGCTCCGGAAGTCGACTTTAGCCTCGGTACTGTGGAAGCGCTCCGCCGAGTTAATGCACTTAAAGCACTTAGAGCATTTTCTGTGGGGACACATACATTCGAATATATAAAACCGATTTCTAAAAAAACGACTTCTATAAATTCGACCTTATTCCGTAGTGTAGACATACCCTAAGATTCTTGCTAGTTTACCCCACCTGAAAGGGGTGGTATGTGTTGGCCCTCAAGTGACTGAGATATGACAAGATCTGCATCTGAGCCTGGTTTACACGATGAGTTTAGGTCAAATTTAGCAGCGTTAGGTTGATTTAACCCTTCACCCGTCCACATGACCAAGCCTGTTTTGTTGACTTAAAGGGCTCCTAAAATCGATTTCTGTACTCCTCCTCGGCAAGGGGAGTAGTGCTAAAATCGACCTCCCTGGGTCGAATACGGGGTAGCATGGACGCAATTCGACAGTATTGGCCTCCGGGAGCTATCCCAGAGTGCTCCATTGTGACTGCTCTGGACAGCACTCTCAAGTCAGTTGCACTGGCCAGGTAGACAGGAAAAGCCCCGGGGAACTTTTGAATTTCATTTCCTGTTTGGCCAGTATGGCGAGCTGATCAGCACAGGTGACCATGGAGTCCCAGAATCGCAAAAGAGCTCCAGCATGGACCGAACAGGAGGTACTGGATCTGATCGCTGTATGGGGAGAAGAATCCATGCAGGCAGAACTTCGTTCCAAAAGACAAAACGCCAATATATTTGCCAAAATCTCCAAGGGCATGATGGATAGAAGCTACAACAGGGACACACAGCAATGCTGCATGAAAGTTAAGGAGCTGAGGCAAGCCTACCAAAAAACAAAGGATGCGAACGGTTGCTCCAGGTCAGAACCCCTTACATGCCGCTTCTATGATGAGCTGCATGCAATTCTAGGGGGAACCCCTACCACTTCCCCACCACTGTTCGTGGACACCTGCAAGGGGGGAGTCTCATGCAACAGGGATGAGGATTTTGTGGATGAGGAAGATGAGGAGGAAAAGGTTGAGGATAGCGCACAGCAGGCAAGCGGAGAATCCCTTGTCTCCAGCAGCCAGGAACTGTTCATCACCCTGGAGCCAATACCCTCCCAAGGTGGGCTCCCGGACCATGAAGCCAGAGAAGGCACCTCAGGTGAGTGTACCTTTGTAAACATAATACAGGGTTTAAAAGCAAGTGATGTTTAATGATTAATTTGCCCTGAAGACTTGGGATGCATTCACAGCCAGTATAGCTACTGGAAAAGTCTGTTAAGTCTGGGATGGAGCAGAAATCATCCAGGGATATCTCCATGAAGCTCTCCTGGAGGTACTGTCTGTGTTAGCGTCAGGAGAGTGATATCATTCATGGTCACCTGATTGAAATATGGGAAATTTGTTTAAGGGGACATTCAGAGGTGCCCGTTCCTGCTGGACTGTTTGCCTTTGGCTGAAATCATCTCCGTTGTTAGCCACGCGGTGGGGGGGAGGCCAGTTCATGCTGAGCTGTTCATGTTTGGCTGACAGCGATCTTCCCTGATACTAGCCGCGCAGTGTGTGTGTGTGTGGGGGGGGGAGGTGAAGCGATCATCCCAGAGAATTGGGGTGGGGGTTGGGTTGTGCTCCACATTCACCCTAAAACCACAGCCCCTCCTTATAAATGGCCAACCCAACAGGCTTTGCTTGGTATGGGAAAGGAGGACGCTGCTGTTTGAAACCATTCCCACATGTTATGAAGGTTGAAGAAGCCGAAACCCTTTGCCTTACCATGGCTGCCTGCAAGCCGAAAGTGTGTGATGTCTCACACCAAACCGGCAGGCACTCAATATAAGAGGCAAAATGCAACCTTGTACCAAAAGCATGTGCTATGTAATGTGAATCACTTGATTCAGTGTGAAATAGTCTTTCCTTTGTTCTCTAAAATGTATCTTTTTCAATACTACTCTCCCTTTTTATCTCCCGCAGCTGAAAATGTTTCTATGCTCCCCCTATCATCTCTGTCCCAGAGGCTAGCGCAGATTAGAAGGCGAAAAAAACACACTCACGATGACATGTTCTCAGAGCTCATGCAGTCCTCCCGCATTGAAAGAGCTCAGCAGAATGCGTGGAGGCAAACAACGGCAGAGTCCAGGAAAGCGTTAAATGAACGCGTTGAGAGGAGGGAGGAGCGCGATGAAAGGAGGCAGGATGTAATGCTTAGTCTAATAGGGGAGCAAACTGACATGCTCAGGCATCTGGTGGAGCCGCAGGAAAAGCTGCAGCCCCTGTATAACCACCTGACCTCCTCCCCAAGTTCCATATCCTCCTCACCAAAGATGCCCAAGAATGCAAGCTGGTGCGGGGGGAGGGGAAGGCTACGGGCACCCAGCCACTCCACCCTAGAGGATTGCCCAAGCAACAGAAGGCTGGCATCCAATAAGTTTTGAACTGTAGTGTGGCCTTGTCCTTCCTGCCTCCCCTCAGCCACCATCCCACCCAGTGCTTCCCTCCTCACCTACCCCTCCCAGGCTACCTTGCGAGTTTTTCCCCTATTTGTGTGATGAATTAATAAAGAATGCATGATTTTGAAACAATAATGACATTGAAAGTGGTGAAAGTGAAGTGAACAATGATGACTCTGAAAGTGGTGATTGAAGGGGGGAGATCAGTTGGCTTACAGTGAAGTAGAGTCAACCACGGGGGCGGGCTTTCATCAAGGAGAAACAAACAGAACTGTCACACCATAGCCTGGCCAGTCATGAAACTGGTTTTCAAAGCTTCTCTGATGTGCAGGGTGTCCAGCTGTGCTCTTCTAATCGCCCCGATGTCTGAATGTGTGTAAACGTCCGCCGGCAGATTTGCCTCAATCTCCCACCCAGCCGTAAACTTCTCCCCCTTACTCTCAGATATTTTGGAGCACACAGCAAGCACCAATAACAATGGGAATATTGGTTTTGCTGAGGTCTACTCTAGTCAGTAAACTGCGCCAGCGAGCTTTTAAATGTCCAAAGCACATTTTACCGTCATTCTACACTTGCTCAGCCTATAGTTGAACAGCTCCTGACTACTGTCCAGGCTGCCTGTGTACGGCTTCATGAGCCATGACATTAAGGGGTAGGCTGGGTCCCCAAGGATAACTATAGGCATTTCAGTATCCCCAACAATTATTTTCTGGTCAGGGAAGTAAGTTCCTTCCTGCAGCTGTTCAAACAGACCAGAGTTCCTGAAGATGCGAGTGTCATGCCATCTTTCCCGGCCATCCCATGTTGACGTCCCTTGTGATCCACCAGTGCTTGCAGCACAATTGAAAAGTACCCCTTGCGGTTTACGTACTGGCTGCCAAGGTGGGCTTGATAGCAGCAGATCTTTGATTGCTTTGGCTACTTGGATCACAGCAGCCCCCACAGTAGATTTACCCACTCCAAATTGATTCCCGACAATTATTTTCTGGTCAGGGAAGTAAGTTCCTTCCTGCAGCTGTTCAAACAGACCAGAGTTCCTGAAGATGCGAGTGTCATGCCATCTTTCCCGGCCATCCCATGTTGACGTCCCTTGTGATCCACCAGTGCTTGCAGCACAATTGAAAAGTACCCCTTGCGGTTTACGTACTGGCTGCCAAGGTGGGCTTGATAGCAGCAGATCTTTGATTGCTTTGGCTACTTGGATCACAGCAGCCCCCACAGTAGATTTACCCACTCCAAATTGATTCCCGACTGACCGGTAGCTGTCTGGCATTGCAAGCTTCCAGAGGGCTATCGCCACTCACTTGTGAACTGTGAGGGCTACTCTCATCTTGGTATTCTTGTGCTTCACGGCAGGGGAAAGCAAGTCACAAAGTTCCATGAAAGTGCCCTTACGCATGAGAAAGTTTTGCAGCCACTGGGAATCATCCCAGACCTGCAACACTATGTGGTCCCACCAGTCTGTGCTTGTTTCCCGAGCCCAGAATCAGTGTTCCACGGCATGAACCTGCCCCATTACCACCAGGATGTCCAAATTGCCAGGGCCCGTGCTTTGAGAGAAGTCTGTGTCCATGTCCTCATCACTATCGTGATCGCGCTGTCGTCGCCTTCTCGCCTGCTTTTGCAGGTTCTGCACATGCTGCAGGATAATGCGTGAGGTGTTTGCAATGCTCACAACAGCAGCAGTGAGCTGAGCGGGCTCCATGCTTGCTGTGGTATGGCGTCTGCAGAAGAGCACAGTTGCAACGGAAGCGGTGGATGACAACAGATGTCACGAGAATAGATATTTATACAGAATGATGAGAGGACCTGTGAGGTAGAATCATGGCACCAGGAGAGCAGAGTTGCAGCGGAAGCAGTGGATGACGACGACGGTTAGCAGTCCTAGTACACTGTCTGCTGACGGCAGTATGGCAATTGCATGGAAAAAAGGAGCGAAACAATTATCTGCTGTTGCTTTCACAGAGGGAGGGGCGACTGACGACATGTATGCAAAACCACTCACGACAATGTTTTTGCCCCATCAGGCATTGGGAGCTCAACCCAGAATTCCAGTTGACAGTGGAGACTGCGGGAATGGTGCGATAGCTACCCAGAGTGCAACACTCCAAAAACTGACGCTAGTCACGGTAGTGAGGATTGCACGCCGCCAACTTAATGCGCTTAGTGTGGACATACGCAATCGACTGTATAAAATCGATTTCTAAAAATTGACTTCTATAATATCGACCTAATTTCGTAGTGTAGACATACCCTGAGAGGAGTATTCACTAGGCTAGAAATGACAGGTGTTATGCCTGGCAACTGACACCATAAGCCCTGGTCTACACTAGGACTTTAGGTCGAATTTAGCAGCGTTAAATCGATTTAAACCTGCACCCGTCCACACAATGAAGCCCTTTATTTCGACTTAAAGGGCTCTTAAAATCGATTTCCTTACTCCACCCCTGACAAGTGGATTAGCGTTTAAATCAACGTTGCCGGCTCGAATTTGGGGTACTGTGGACACAATTCGATGGTATTGGCCTCCGGGAGCTATCCCAGAGTGCTCCATTATGACCGCTCTGGACAGCACTCTCAACTCAGATGCACTGGCCAGGTAGACAGGAAAAGAACCGCGAATTTTTGAATCTCATTTCCTGTTTGGCCAGCGTGGCAAGCTGCAGGTGACCATGCAGAGCTCATCAGCAGAGGTGACCATGATGGAGTCCCAGAATCGCAAAAGAGCTCCAGCATGGACCGAACGGGAGGTACGGGATCTGATCGCTGTTTGGGGAGAGGAATCCGTGCTATCAGAACTCCGTTCCAGTTTTCGAAATGCCAAAACCTTTGTGAAAATCTCCCAGGGCATGAAGGACAGAGGCCATAACAGGGACCCGAAGCAGTGCCGCGTGAAACTGAAGGAGCTGAGGCAAGCCTACCAGAAAACCAGAGAGGCGAACAGCCGCTCTGGGTCAGAGCCCCAAACATGCCGCTTCTATGATGAGCTGCATGCCATTTTAGGGGGTTCAGCCACCACTACCCCAGCCGTGTTGTTTGACTCCTACAATGGAGATGGAGGCAATACGGAAGTAGGTTTTGGGGATGAAGAAGATGATGATGAGGAGGTTGTAGATAGCTCACAGCAAGCAAGCGGAGAAACCGGTTTTCCCGACAGCCAGGAACTGTTTCTCACCCTAGACCTGGAGCCAGTACCCCCCGAACCCACCCAAGGCTGCCTCCTGGACTCAGCAGGCGGAGAAGGGACCTCTGGTGAGTGTACCTTTTAAAATGCTATACATGGTTTAAAAGCAAGCATGTGAAAGGATTACTTTGCCCTGGCATTTGCGGTTCTGCCTTTGCAAAAGGTTTCTGGGGAGGGCAGCCTTATTTCATCCTTCATGGTAGGACACTTTACCACTCCAGGCCAGTAACACGTACTCGGGAATCACTGTAGAACAAAGCATTGCAGTGTATGTTTGCTGGCATTCGACCAAAATCCGTTCACGCGGTGGGAGGAGGCAAAATGCGACCTTGTAACGAAAGCACATGTGCTATGTATGTAATGTTAACAGCAAGGTTTACCCTGAAAGAGTGTAGCGACTGTTTTATAAAATGTGTCTTTTTAAATACCGCTGTCCCTTTTTTTTTCTCCACCAGCTGCATGTGTTTCAATGATCACAGGATCTTCTCCTTCCCAGAGGCTAGTGAAGCTTAGAAAGAAAAAAAAACGCACTCGCGATGAAATGTTCTCCGAGCTCATGCTGTCCTCCCACACTGACAGAGCACAGACGAATGTGTGGAGGCAAATAATGTCAGAGTGCAGGAAAGCACAAAATGACCGGGAGGAGAGGTGGAGGGCTGAAGAGAGTAAGTGGCGGGCTGAAGACAGGGCTGAAGCTCAAAGGTGGCGGCAGCGTGATGAGAGGAGGCAGGATTCAATGCTGAGGCTGATGCAGGACCAAACCAGTATGCTCCAGTGTATGGTTGAGCTGCAGCAAAGGCAGCTGCCATTTTCTGTGGGGACACACACACTCGAATTTATAAAACCGATTTCTAAAAAACCGACTTCTATAAATTCGACCTTATTCCGTAGTGTAGACATACCCTAAGAGTGTTTAGGAAAACCAGTTTTTTAAAGTACTTCTCTTTGCTAACCAATGCCATTTTTCTTATTAGGGCTGAATATAAGCCAGCTACGTTTTCAACCAGGTCCCTGTTCTTCCAAGTACCAGGAGAGTAGGGTAATAGCTCTATTAGGTTCCAGGGAAAAGGAGACAGTTCAACATCAGCATATTCACAATACTGTAATGCTTTTTACCACTGTATGATTCCTTTAATAGTTTACAGTAAATACAAATGCCAAAAAGTCTATCATGCTCAAGAATATCCTACCACAACCATCAAAGGCAGAGGATTCAGGATCAGCCCAAGCTTTTCATTCCAAAATGATGTACAGTCAGAAATACTCTCTACAATACATTGCTTTAGTATTCCCTATACAGTATATTAAATCTGAGAGGGGGTAGGTAGAGTGGGAATATTTTCTCGCAATAGAATCCTGGTTTTTCAACTATTTCTGCAGCTATAACATTGCTATGCGCAATGGGTCCTTGACTATAAGTCTAGTTTTAAAATCCCTGAATTGAAAACCAAAAAGCGTACTTTCACAGATACTTACTAACTGCAGGCAATCTCACTAGGTCATAAATTGAATTGCTGTTGCAGTTTGATCTTCTTACTACTGTATTTGACTAGTCTTCTCAAAGTTTTGTTTTGGTGTTATGACTTTTATTTGACTTCTAAATACAAATATAAATAAGATTACTAGAAAACTTCATAGTCAAATTTTATTAACCAAAGATATGTATTTGGTATAATTTAATACGGTTTATACTGACTAGGAGACCCCCACTCTGAATTACTAATACCACAAAATGTACTTTGTCTATTTGACAAGCATAATATAGAATGAAACTGACGATTCATAGCACATCTTACAAAAATAACTGAATCGGTAATTTCGGTTTTAGCCCACGAAAGCTTGTGCCCAAATAAATGTGTTAGTCTCTAAGGTGCCACAAGGACTCCTTGTCATTTTTGCTGATACAGACTAACACGGCTACCACTCTGAAACCTGAATCAGTAATGAAACCTTACTACAGAACTCTTAAGTTTTGGGTGAGAAATAAGGAGAAACCACCATTTGTATCTGTGAATTAAATTCTGAATTATACTAGTGTCAAGGTTCCTTCCCCACTCTGAACTCTACGGTACAGATGTGGGGACCTGCATGAAAACCCCTCAAGCTTACTTTACCAGCTTAGGTTAAAACTTCCCCAAGGTACAAACTATTTTACCCTTTGCCCTTGGACTTCCACTGCCACCACCAAACGTTTATCTGGGTTTATTGGGAAAACATTGTTTGGAAACGTCTTTCCCCCCAAAATCCTCCCAACCCTTGCACCCCACTTCCTGGGGAAGGTTTGATAAAAATCCTCACCAATTTGCATAGGTGACCACAGACCCAAATCCTTGGATCTTGGGACAATGAAAAAAGCATTCAGTTCTTGAAAAGAAAAGAAACAGTAAAAAGAATCACCTCTGTAAAATAAGGATGGTAAATACCTTACAGGGTAATTAGATTCAAAACATAGAGAATCCCTCTAGGCAAAACCTTAAGTTACAAAAAGACACACAGACAGGAATATTCATTCTATTCAGCACAACTTAATTTCTCAGCCATTTAAAGAAATCATAATCTAACGTATATCTAGTTAGATTACTTACTAAATTCTAAGACTCCACTCCTGTTCTGTCCCCCGCAAAAGTATCACCCAGACAGACCCTTTGTTTTTTCCTCCCCCCAGCTTTTGAAAGTATCTTGTCTCCTCACTGGTCATTTTGGTCAGGTGCAGCGAGGTTATCCTAGCTTCTTAACCCTTTACAGGTGAGAGGATTTTTCCTCTGGCCAGGAGGGATTTTAAAGGGGTTTACCGTTCCCTTTATATTTATGACAACTACTGAACATTTTTGAAACAGCAATCAATTGGGTAAGCAAAATACCAATCCTTTTACCCTTAAGCATAAATTACTGTGTTTGCTCATACCATTTATAAGCACATTTGTCACAAAGCTGGAAGTGAACCTATTATAGACACAGATCCTGATTAGTGTGACAAGAAGAAATTAACAGAAATACATTATGAGAGTACTCCTCATGAGGGTGCAGTTTTAAGAAGTTAGACATCAAATGCATCAACTCACATTAAACACTATTATCTTCTAACCCAATGTTTCTCAACGACTGGTCCATGGACCGGTGCCAGTCCCTGAGATTTCCTTTACACAGTTTAGGAAGGCAGCAAGCTGGTGCCTGATATCAAAGATTAAGAAACACTGTTCTAACTGATCTACACAAAATAAATCTGGGTTCGGAACCCAATTTCTGAAGAATAGGAAGGTCACAAAAGCCACCAGCACAACAAACCTGCATTCTTGATGACATCTCAGAAGAAGCTATACTGCATAAAGATCACTCTAGAATAAAGCTGAGGCACAGTGATAACAGGGTACATAAGTCTGTAATGGGCCCGTGACATACAAGGTTCTGTGAGAAAGGTACATATTGTAACCACTAAATACACTCAATCGCTAAAATAGCCCAGTAGCTCCTTTGCCCTGCCTTCTACTTCTTGAAGATAAAATCTTTAATGGACAGATTACCTCCCTGTATAAAAATAGTTAATGAATCAAAACTGGGATAGATTCAATATATATTGTTATAGTTCCACGCAACAGGAGCTTTAAAAAAACAAATTTTTTTTTTAAACCAGTTTGTCCATTTTTGGGGGCAGGGAAGGAGACGGAATAGAAAGAATGGTAAAAAACCTGAGATCCAGATTTGCCACCCAGGAATTAACTTTCTGCGCACTCTACAACAATGAAAGTAAGAAAAATGTAAACTTTCCTCAATAGAAATGGTGGACTAAGCCTTAAACTCTAGAGGAAACTCTGTATTCTGTTGTGCCCTCAAAATAATCTTCACTGCAGTCTTCCTAGGCAAGGCTATTAGCACCACCTATTATTAAGATTACCCCAAACTTTCCATTAAAAAGCCTGTTTTCAGATGCTTATAGCTTTGCCAAACTTTAATTAGGATGACATTTTTTAATGCCAGGTGTCTTCCTGTGGCTGAACTATTGTTGGAAAACTTCTGTCAAAATGGTTCAGACATTTCTGAGAATTGGGTTAGGGAAGAATACCTAGGAAACTACACACAAAGTTAAAGAATGCCAAGGTGACAACCTTAATTCATGGACTAAGAAGTCGGGAAACGTTAGTATTAAGGTTACTTGTGCAATCTTAATTTAGTTTTCTTGTGCATTATGATACAATTTTAATTACATGATCACATAGTATTTTTTCCACAGAAGCCCTGCCTCATTCAGTGCATAGTGTGGATCTGCTCTGGGGATTAATCAGGGTTGGAGAGAGAATGAAAGGGTTACCAGTAGGACCACTTAACCATGAGATCATAGTTTCTATTTCTGCAACCCCATGCCTCAATCACTACACACCTTCCAACTTCTGCAACAATTAAAGATGGAGTCCTACAGACAAGAGTCTCCTTTCATTACAGAATTATGATTCACTCCCAGAGCATATCTTAACTTGAGTGCTTACTTTGCAGTCTTAATAAATATTCTTTCAAAGTCTATTTGTGTGTAATATGTAACTTAAACAGTACATGCCAGAAATGGATTTTAACTATGAAATCAATCTTAAAATGGACAAAATACTGTTGAAATAGACTGTCAAGATAAACACATTACACAGTTCTCCTAATGTAGTAAAGTACAAATATTTGCTTTGGCAATCTTTTCTTCAATAAGAATGCAATGTGTCCCCTAGCGATAGTGCTCTGTCCAGGGCAGATTTTTATCTACCTCTGACAAAGACATGAACATTCTGTCTCTTACACTTTGCCAAAACTTGTAGTTTGTTGTGACAATAATGTACTCTTGAACTGAATGCAGCTGTCTGCATGAATGAGTGGGGACCAATTAAGAACACGTAGGGCCATATACAAAAACAAGGGAGCAGATGAGCTCACCAGCAGGAAAAGATGGAGCTTCAGAAGTTACTTCTAGAAGAAACTACTATCAGGAGCCCTCTGCACAGAAGTAGTAGAAGCACTAGACTAGTATTTGGGAGACCTAAGTTCAATATTCAATACCCAGTTCAACCAGACTCCCTTGAGAAAGTCATTCAAGAACCTATGCCTTAGGTTCTCATCTTTAGAGTGATGGTAACATCCACCTCATACAGGTCTTGAAAATATAAAATGAATTAATGATTGTGACAGGTAGCCATATTAGTCTGTATCAGCAAAAACAACGAGGAGTCCTTGTGGCACTTTAGAGACCAGCGTTTATTTGGGCATAAGCTTTTGTGGGCCAAAACCCAGAAAAAAAAACCCAGAAGTGGGTTTTAGCCCACAAAAGCTTATGCCCAAATAAATTTGTTAGTCTCTAAGGTGCCACAAAGACTCCTCCTTGTTCTTTTTAATGATTGTGAGATGTTCAAATACAGTGAACAGGACCATATAACAACCTAAACAGATTTCTCTTGCTAAAGACTGCTAACTCCTTGTTACTTTTCTGGCACTTAAATATGATTTTCCCACATGTACAAATTTAAACATTCATATTTGACATTATTCAAATAATAAAAACCTGTCACCAACTTTAATGCAATTGTATTAATTCAATTAGTTTTCCTCTACACTACAAATTCCAACAGAAAATTGCATTAACATGGGGTTCAGATTGCAAAATGTCCATTTGAAAATAACACAAACACCAAGACCACAGAAAATCCTGTGCTGGAATATATGTACATATCCATCTAGGAGCACTGGAGGATTTTCTTTTTCTTTTCTTTTTTTTGTGCAGGGGGGAACCGGTGACAGGATGAAAGAAGCTTTGTGGTGATTTCCCCCCCACCTCCAATAGCAACTATTTGAAACTAGGTGAAAAAATTGATATGTTAGAAACCACCTGAGGGGAGACTAAAACAGGCAGTCAAAATAAAGGCAGTTTGTCACGATTGAAAAAAAACTATCATATGGACATTACATATTATAATTACACACCCAAAATTCCACGTGGTGGTGACATCCATGATCTATGTGACAAAATGCATTTATTTTGACCTCATTTATTATATTAACCTATTTTTTTGAGTAACAAAGGCAACCATGCTTCACAAACAAAACTAGTACAAACAGAAGCTTGCAGTTTTCAGTCCTTTAAAAATAGCTTTTCATCCAATGTATCACAATAAGCGCACACACACACACACACACACAATCACCTGTAATAGTTTAAAGATTTTCCTCGCATGGATTTGGGATTCCCATTTGTGAGTTGGGCAGATTGTGTGTTAACGAGAACATGCATGTATTTCAAGAATTGTTTTAAATTTTTTTCTAAAAAAAAAAAGTTGTCATGCGTTATATTTTCATATAGCTGAGACCCTTTTACAAGTAATTGCAATCCACTAGAAGTAGACTGGAGGAGTGGGGAAGTTACTCCCAGCAACACAAAGCACTATTTACTGAAGTTCTTAATTTTTTTTTGATGTATGACCATCACTCAATCACTGGTTCAAAATTTACTACCTACCTTGCACCTTCTGTGTATTAAGGAGAGAAAATCCCAAATTTGTAAAGAAAAAAGCAAAAGCTTTTTTTTTTTTAATGACAGGTTTCAGAGTAACAGCCGTGTTAGTCTGTATTCGCAAAAAGAAAAAGGAGTACTTGTGGCACCTTAGAGACTAACCAATTTATTTGAGCATGAGCTTTCGTGAGCTCACGAAAGCTCATGTTCAAATAAATTGGTTAGTCTCTAAGGTGCCACAAGTACTCCTTTTTTTTTTAATGGCAGCTAACAGGTGTGCGGTGGTTCCGTATGTGAGGGACAATCCCACCACAGACGAGTTATCAGTTGGAGGCCCCTGGAACAGCCAGCATGCAAGATGACGTGCATTTAGCAGGGATAACTGCACACAGGCTCAGGCCCTTCTCTCACGCGTTGATACCACTCATGCTATTACTGAAACATAAACCCAGCCGTGAACTAATCTGGCGCGTTCCTAGGCGAGGAGAAGCCGCCTGCAGGAGCTGACACACGCAGCTCTCAAGCGGCCCCGGTACCTCGCTGCTAGCTATCCTTTACGGTGGCTCGTCTACACAAGCGACAGGCTGCGGCGGATGTTAAAGCTTCGGCGGGAAGCCAAATCCCGCCGCCCCACGGCCTAAAACTTCACGGCCCAGCGGGTCTCTCAGCAGTAGGCGGCGAGGCGCGGGGTGGGATGGGAAAGAGGCGGGACGTTGCCCTGGAATGGAGGAGGGGAAGGCTGAATGGCGCAGGGGAGGAAGAGGACTTGGGGGTAGGGGGGCGCTGGCGGACTCACTCGGGAGGGAAGAGGCGCAGCTCCTCGATCTTGCCCAGGAAACCGAAGAGTGTCCGCATCTGCTCGGAGCTGGCGCTAGGAGAGACATTGGTGACCTGAATCACGTCGGTGCCGCTGCTTGAAGCCATCGCGCTGCCACCCACTCCAGTGCTACAAACACATCAGGGAGAGGGAAGAGCGCGTTAGGAACCGGGTAGCTTTCCGCTATGTCCCCTGCCGCTTCCCGTCCGGGCACAAGCACGGGCCCCGCGCACAAAACAACCGTTGTCGGGCAATAACTGCCACCAGCTGCCTGTTCCACCAGCCTGCCCGGGCCGCAGACTAGTATCCCACAATCCTTTACTGCTCTTCTCTACGCAGGCGCGAGCTGCGTACTTCAGTGGTCCTGCGCAGACGCACAAGTCGCTTCTCCTACAGAACCCCGATGTGCGCATGTGTATTACCTGCACCTCTCCCAAGAACTTGCGGTTACTGCACATGCGTACTAGTCAACCACGTCTTGCCGCGCTTGGTGCTTCTGCGCCCGCGTCACCCTGGTGCCTTGACTGACCCGCGCGTGTGCAGTACAGGGAGCTATTCTGGAGGCTGGGCAGGCGAGACGGTGTCTGGGCGCGAGGGGGATTATCTCCGTTTCCCACTCCGGAATCGCTTCAACTGAATCCCCAGGGGGCGGAGAAAGTTCTGGCAGAGCAGAAGGCGTAGGGCCTAGTCTGAGGCCTGCCCGGGGCTATCGGCACAGAGCGCTCTTAGCTGAGGAGGCTGTAGCCTGGGTGGGCGCCCCCTCCCTATCCTTGAGGGTCCACGAGCCCTACAGCCGCAGGGCGCCTCCTCTGATCCTCCAGGACCAGCAGACCCTGCATTAGCAGGACAGTGCTGAGCGACCCCTTTCTCCAAATGACTCCAGTGGGAGTTGAGTGTGGTCAGCAGCTGGCAAAGTCTGCTCCTAATTATTTTACTGTTGTCAATTTAAAGTAGACTTCCTAGGGTAGATATTGAACTGCAAGCAAGATGTGCACCGACACGAGAAGTAGACTACAGTATTTCATCTCAAATTTAAAATACCTGAATAATATTAATGTCCTAGTCATTTTTCAGTTCTAGAGTAATTCTTTTCTAACTCTTATGCTGAAAATGAAACCAGTCTTCAGCCTGAGCTTGTTGTAACTGAAGTAAACTTGCTGTAACTGAAGTAAATTTAATGGCCAACCCCTCCACTCTGAGTCTTCTCTTTTCCAGACTAAACAAACCCAGTTTTTTCAATCTTCCCTCATAGGTCAAGTTTTCTGGACCTATAATCATTTTTGTTGCTCTTCTCTGGACTTTCTCCAATTTGTTCACATTTTTCCTGAAATCTGTGCCCAGAACTGGACACACATTCTTCAGTTGAGGCCTAATCAGCACAGAGTGGAAGAATTACTTCTCATTTCTTGATTACAACACTCCTGCTAATACATCCCAGAATGATGTTTGCTTTTTTTGCAAGTGTTACATTGCTTACTCATATTTAGCTTGTGATCTACTATGACCCTCAGATCCCTTTCTGCAGTACTCCTTCCTAGGTAGTCATTTCCCATTTTGTATGTGTGCAACTGATTATTCCTTCCAAGTGGAGTACTTTGCATTTGTCCTCATTGAAGTTCATCCTATTTACTTCAGACCATTTCTCCAGTTTGTCCAGATCATTTAAACTTCTGAAATAAAACACTGTCTCCAATATATTCAAATAATTTGTTGGATAATCTGTGCCCTGCTGTATTATTTTTCTGGGTAGTTGAATAATATGTATAATCATAATTAATACCTCCTTAGGTCAGTTAGAATCTTAGAATATCAGGGTTGGAAGGGACCTCAGGAGGTCATCTAGTCCAACCCCCTACTCAAAGCAGGACCAATCTCCAACTAAATCATCCCAGCCAGGGCTTTGTCAAGCCTGATCTTAAAAACTTCAAAGGAAGGCGATTCCACCACCAGTACAGTAGAATCAGTTATGGAATTCCAATTTGTGGTGGGAGAAAAGGATGTGGGGAGCCTATCTCTTTCCATTTTTTTCAGGGGACCTAGAATGAGAGAAAGACCGTGCTATAAGAAACATCCATCTTTCCTCTTTGAGGAAATGGGATTGGAAACCAGGCATGAGACATTTCTTTGCTTCATCAGGGAGGAGAAGGGGAGGAAGAAGAAGTATGTGTGTGTGTGTGTGGGGGGGGGGGGGGAATTATGTGAATTAGACCATTGTCTCTCAGGGAGGAGAGTGTGCATGAAGCGGGCGGGAGGGAGTCCCTCACAGCAAGGATTGGGGTTTGAGAAATGGGAAATACAGCATGCATGCTCAGGACAGATGTCTTCAGGAAGCAGGTGAGGGAAGAGGTGAAAATGAATAGAGGATGAATGTCTGTTATAGAGAAACATCAAGGGTTACAAGGGATGTGGCTGGGGGAAGAACAGCCTTCCTACCACAATTGTATTGTCTTGGTAGGGGAGAGTTGTCCACCATTAATCTCCCCCAAATATGTTTGATAGCAAAAGCATCAGTGTATATTATTTTAAAACAAGACAATTCCACATACTGACCACATTAAATGTGACCTGTAAAAGAAAACAAATCTTGTTTAGTGCCCTTTGTGTTTGTTTATTGTGTATAAAGAAGTTTTGAAATGGGTTTTTTTTCTGCTTGCTTTTTCTTAGAAATCACAGGAATGGCAAATCTCCCCTGTTTTCATTTGAGGACTCCTGGATAACTGAGGGGATTGGGGTCTTTCTCCATCTTTAGCTGAAGATGCAGACATGCTGAATGTTCAACAAAGAGTTTTTCTCCAAAGTATTTGTTAAATAGTTTACAAAATAACTTATGAACAAAGTTTTAAATGGTCTGATTACATATCATGTCTTTCACTTGCCTGGCCTCTCTAGCATAATATAAATATATTAGCTCTCCTATTATCCATGGGGTCTTCTGGGAAAAACAGGGCTTCTCTGGAGGGAGCAGGAGCACGCTCAGCCCTCCATTTGAAATGAGGTGAATCTTTTGCAAAGCTTTTCTCCCAGGTGTTTGTCAGAAGTTTGAGTGAACTAGGTTTTAACAAAACAATCACAAGGTTTTAAAGTGTGAGTCTACTCTGAAAAGTTACTTTGTGGGAGGACGTTGTGGGGGTTCTGGGTTTATTTTCTCAGGATGACTCCAGTCCAATCCGTTCAGTTTACAAGATGGTTTTTCTAACTGCCAGCCCTGCAAATTCACTCAGCCTGGGGTCTAAAAGTTAACCTGGAGCCTCTCTGGCTTACATATCAGTAAGGAAGGGCTCGAGCAAGATTCAAGAAGGGACTGAGATATTTCGATAAATGGAACAATACTCCGCGGGGTTAATGCTAACAAACACCGGACAGCTGTGGTCACTGACCCATACATCGCGCTTGGCACTGCTAGGTCCCCCTTTAACACAGGATGACAAACCACACCACCACAGACACAAGGAGACGTATGGGGGGCGAGTGTATGGTAGCCAGCAAGGGAGGATGGGGACCGATTTCCCAGTCTCACTGAGGTGGCGGACAGGGCCTGGAGGGGTCATTGGGACAGAGGGGCCCACGTTGGGGGTGGAGCGCCAGAGGCATCCCAGGGCAGGCAGTGACTTCCCCTACCGTACCGCACCCGGCAGCGCTGAACGCGGAGGCCGTGGCTGGCTCCGCCTGCTTCCCTGGCTAGTGGGGCGGGCTGACGGGGTCGGGGGGAGGCGGGCCGCGCCGCGCCGCACCGCGCCTTGGCGCTTTCTGGGGACATGGCGGCGGCACGCCGAGGGGGAGCGAGAGATTCTCGCGTCGGCTTCAGGCGGGATGCGGGGGAGCCGGGGCCCGCGGTGCCGCAGGGGCTGATCAGAGCGGCCAGGAAGAGCGGCCAGTTAAACCTGGCAGGCCGCGGCCTGAGTGAGGGTGAGAGCGACAGCCTGGGGCTCCGCGGCAGGTGTGGGGGGCCTGGTCTCTCCCGAAGGCGTGAAGGAGACCGGTGCATCCCTCCCCCTTTGTGCGCCGGGGCCGGGGTCGGGCCCTGCCTTTCCCCCAGGGGCAAACATGCTGACTGGGGCACCCGCCTCTCCGGGCTGGGTAGGTGGGTGCCCCAGGGCTGGACCGGCTGCTCCAGTGTGGAGGCCCCGCCACGGGACTCGGGGCGAGTGCGTCACACTAGGGCCAGGCTGTCCCCCTTGCGGGCTCTGAATAACTCAGGGAGGACACTGTGCTTTGAAGATGTGATGCTACATGTTTCTTTTATCTGTTCATGTGGGGGCCTGGGCTTGTATGTTAAAAAGGGCTCCCCTTTTTGCTAAGGCTGGTAGATCCCAACTGGTAGGCAGCTTTTGCAGAAAGGCTTCTGAAAGCTAGGATCCCAGTCACATAGGGCTTGGGAATGCATTGGAAGCCATTGTGGTCTGTAGGTCATAGGTGTGATGGGCTCTCTTTGTATAAGGCTAACCTTAGCAATAAGCGAGCTGATGGATTCTGCTCTAGCTGAAGCTTCTGAACAGTCCTGAGGGATAGCGCATTATAATACTCAAATCTGGATGTTACAAAGGCATAAATGCCACTGGCAAGGTCCAAAGCCAAAAGAAAAGGATGTGGCTGTTGCAACCAAGCACAGGTTATTAAAAAAAGTCCTTTAGACAAGCAGTGGCAGCTGACTATTAAGGAGCAGCTGGGGATCCTCTAGATTCCCAGAATTGTAAATGCGTTTTTCAAGCCCTTTCAGTTATGAGGATCTGATGCCATTCTCCTCACACTCTCCATGATGCTTAGCTAATTTAGCTGGTTAGCTACAATTTATGATTACATAAATACTTTGGTTAAGAATGAGTGCTGATCAGAAAATAGCGGGGAAATACTAGTGAAAGTAGTCAATTTTTTGTCCATTTCATTTGGACAAATGTTCTAACCAGCTCTATGAAGAATAAAGTTATTAAACATTTTTGGATAATCACAGTGACAGTAAAAGCCTAATGTTAAATATTGGAGACATTTATTGTACAAATATGCCACTTTTTTATGTGTGTAGTACCTGCGAATGTGTGGCGAATAAATTTGGATATTCCGGAGGAAGCCCATCAAAATCTGTCTTTTGGTGCTGCTGATCGCTGGTGGGAGCAAACAGATCTGACCAAACTCATCTTAGCCTCAAACAAACTGCAGTGTCTTTCTGAGGATGTCAGACTTTTGCCTGCTCTCACTGTACTGGATGTAAGTAAAGAGCACCTGTTATCAGATTGTGCTTGCATTCTGGAAGGGCGGGGGAAGGACTAGATTTCCTCACAGAGGTCTCAAGTTCCCCTCTCTTGTATTAAATGCTGGGTGTATTAAAGTGGTATTGATGTGTTCCTAGGGAAATGTAGGAATTGTTGTAACATATCCGATTAATGGTGCATCTAATCTAGTATCCTGTTTTTGACAGTGGCCAGAACCAAATTTTTCACAGGAAGGTCCTAGATACTCCATAATGGACAATTATTAAATATCTTGCCTGTGAGGACAAAAGTCCAGTCTCCTCCTTGATGAAGATTTGCCTAGATAGTGTCTTTGAGGAGAAAAGGCACCTGGGGGATCTTCAGGACCCAAAATAGGATTTTGAGTCCCTTGTCTACACCCCTTCCCCACAAACTCTCTAGGTATTTATTTAGCCACCATAGAATCATAGAATATCAGGGTTGGAAGGGACCTCAGGAGGTCATCTAGTCCAACCCCCTGCTCAAAGCAGGACCAATCCCCAATTAAATCATCCCAGCCAGGGCTTTGTCAAGCCTGACCTTAAAAACTTCTGAGGAAGGAGATTCCACCACCTCCCTAGGTAACGCATTCCAGTGTTTCACCACCCTCCTAGTGAAAAAGTTTTTCCTAATATCCAACCTAAACCTCCCCCACTGCAACTTGAGACCATTACTCCTTGTTCTGTCATCAGCTACCACTGAGAACAGTCGAGAGCCATCCTCTTTGGAACCCCCTTTCAGGTAGTTGAAAGCAGCTATCAAATCCCCCCTCATTCTTCTCTTCCGCAGACTAAACAATCCCAGTTCCCTCAGCCTCTCCTCATAAGTCATGTGTTGCAGTCCCCTAATCATTTTTGTTGCCCTCCGCTGGACTCTTTCCAATTTTTCCACATCCTTCTTGTAGTGTGGGGCCCAAAACTGGACACACTACTCCAGATGAGGCCTCACCAGTGTCTAATAGAAGGGAACGATCATGTCCCTCGATCTGCTGGCCATGCCCCTACTTATACATCCCCAAATGCCATTGGCCTTCTTGGCAACAAGGGCACACTGTTGACTCATATCCAGCTTCTTGTCCACTGTAACCCTAGGTCCTTTTCTGCAGAACTGCTGCCGAGCCATTCGGTCCCTAGTCTGTAGCGGTGCATGGGATTCTTCCGTCCTAAGTGCAGGACTCTGCACTTGTCCTTGTTGAACCTCGTCAGATTTCTTTTGGCCCAATCCTCTAATTTGTCTAGGTCCCTCTGTATCCTATCCCTACCCTCCAGTGTATCTACCACTCCTCCCAGTTTAGTGTCATCTGCAAACTTGCTGAGGGTGCAATCCACACCATCCTCCAGATCATTTATAAAGATATTGAACAAAACTGGCCCAAGCACTGACCCTTGGGGCACTCCACTTGATACCGGCTGCCAACTAGACATGGAGCCATTGATCACTACCTGTTGAGCCCAACAATCTAGCCAACTTTCTATCCACCTTATAGTCCGTTCATCCAGCCCGTACTTCTTTAACTTGCTGACAAGAATACTGTGGGAGACAGTGTCAAAAGCTTTGCTAAAGTCAAGGAACAACACGTCCACTGCTTTCCTCTCATCCACAGAACCAGTTATCTTGTCATAGAAGGCAATTAGATTAGTCAGGCATGACTTGCTCTTGGTGAATCTATGCTGACTGTTCCTGATCACTTTGCTTTCCTCTAAGTGCTTCAGAATTGATTCCTTGAGGACCTACTCCATGATTTTTCCAGGGACTGAGGTGAGGCTGACTGGCCTGTAGTTCCCAGGATCCTCCTTCTTCCCTTTTTTAAAGATGGGCACTATATTAGCCTTTTTCCAGTCGTCTGGGACTTCCCCCGATTGCCATGAGTTTTCAAAGATAATGGCCAATGGCTCTGCAATCACATCCGCCAACTCCTTTAGCACTCTCAGATGCAGCGCGATTGTATCTCAGTACCTCAGGTTTCTAGTATATCACAAGAGCACTGCAATAACAATGTAATATCTTGTGGGTTTGGCACCTGGAGTGCTGCAGAGGCAACATGCTCAGATCCTGTCGGCATGGAAGCATACTCTGATGCCCTTAACGAGCTAAACAGTGGTACTGGTTGGTTTGGGAGAGAGTTGTTTCTTCTTTCTTGGAGGGAAGGTTGCCCAGGCACTCCCCTTTTGTGGATGGTAGCTGGCGAATAAGGGCATTTGAATGGGGTTCTTGGAGGATTCCTGAAGGAGTGAAAAATTAAGGAATAGATGTACTTAGAACTTGGAAAAACTTAGATACAGCCAGAGGTAGATACAGAAGATCAGAAGTGTGTGTCTGTGTGAAGTTGGAGAAATCTCAAATCAAAGGATTCAGCTATAGCACTTTGGGTGAGAATTGCCCCCATCAAGCAGCTGGGAAGAAGAGAACTGGACTTCCCAGTAGAGAAATGTCTTTCATCTTGATTTCAAAGTGTCCGGTAAATTCTCCTCTGCCTTTTCCTCCTGTCTGCTGGGGAAAAAAAGCAGAGCTTTACTGCCTGTCCTGCGGTGGGCGGGCGGGCCTCCCCTGTACCCCACTGGAGGGAGGCTGATTTTTTTCACTCTCCCCCATCCTTTTTAGTTCATCTCTCACCTATGCTGCTCACAGCTTTTCCTGTCAACTGAGTGAAGCTTTTATGAGACTGGTAACTCTGTAGTGTTCTATTAGTAATGAAAATATCCTGACAATTGGCACTTGTCAAGGCTCTTGTACAAAATTTTCTTTTGTATAATAGTTTGTTTCTTGGCTATATATAAAAAAAGGGTATTGACAAGCAGTTACACTTCTAAAAACCTTTCTGTTTCTAGGTACATGATAATCAGCTGACATCTATTCCTTCTGCTATAGGATTTTTGGAAAATCTTCAGAAGCTTAATATCAGGTAAATATGTTTTACAACTCTGAATACAGTAAATATGTGTCGAGTGTTTGAGAACCTTAAAATCTTCTAAAATTGTCTGACTGTAATTTAAGAAAAGCTCTCTAAACCAGCACTATGTTCAATGTTGTTAAATGTGGTTGTAGCAGTGAGGGGAGAACTTTGTGAGTGTAGTCAGGCTTTCAGTTTGGTATTTTAGTGTAAAATTCATAAAATGACAGAGTCCCATTTTGGTTCTTGATTGTGCAAAGAGAATCATGCAGACAAACTGCTGTGTCTAGGTAGACACATTGCACAGGCATTGGGATCTGCCTTCATGGTTCTACTTGCATGATTGAGGCCTTGATTTGTCACTTTTTTAACTGTTATTGGTCAATGATTGTGTTCATTGTTTTTTCTATACACCGTTCTTCCAGCTAATTTTCAGAGCTTTTAGCCCAGTGACGTTAATCCTTACTTGTGTAAGTGTACATCTCAGACCCAAGACCCTGGATCTCTCAGGTTTCAGTTCTTAGAAGTGTTGTGACTAAGTCATATTTTTATCTGAAATGTGATCCCACCGCTGACACTTGACACATGTAAGGATGCTTGGAGAAAACAGTGATCTGAACATGCTCACATGAGTCATGTAAAATTGTTGTGAAAATTTACCAGCTCAGATACAGAATCTACTCATTTAATTGCCTGATAAATGAAAAATGTAATGACATCCCATTTGCCTGTTGAGGTCTGTGGGCTGGCATTCTCCCCCCCCAATATCTTCTGGGACTAGTGAGTGAATAGAATTCTAGCAAGGCAGCCCTAAAGACAGACGGAAAGCACTCCTTTCATGAAGAAGGCCAACATTATTTGTAGTTAAACACACTCAGTGAAAAAGTGGCAGCCTGAGTCTTGGAGATGTCACTGCTCACAGAAAACATATGTTGTCTGTACATTTAAATATTTTTGATGTCATAAAACTTCCGTTTGATTTCCTGATAAATGTACACTATATGTTGTTACTCCTCCTATCATGTGACAAATAAGGATGTTAAAGATTCCGGGCACTAAGGATGGAATTTTTCAAAAGTGCAAAGGGAGCTACTCGCCCAACTCTCTTAACTCATTAAAAGTCAATGAGAGTTGGGGATTCAATTCCTTCACTACATCTAAAAGTCTTGGCCTAAGTTACTATATATAGCAAGGTGCATTGCTTTCTGGTGATTAGGCACTTGATCTGAAGCACACTGAAGTGAACTGAAGTCTGTCCATTGACTTCAATGAGCTTTGAGTCAGATCCGAGACTTGCAAGGCAGCTCCACAAGCCTTTATGCTCTTTTTTGGCTCTGTATTGACAGAATTTGTCTTTGTACTTCATGAACAAATTTAAAACACTGAAAACCTCAATATTTGAGTTTTGATGTGATCAGGAAAGGCCTTTCCTCAGTCTTGTAGTTTTTAGGTTTTCATCTATGAATTCTTCAAAGGAAGATGTGCGCTCAGTCTAACAGCTTCAGTTTAAAGGATAAAAAATACTCTTCATATGGAATGTGTTTGACAATGAAATTTTAAAAGCATATTCATGCTGAAAAGTGGTTCTTACCATATGAACCTTCAGATTTGTGGACTGAAAAATATAGGTACAATTTTCTTTGTTTAAGATGCTGTCTGATAGAATAGCAACTAGGCAAGATTCAGCTGAAGTGTAACTTCAGATGGAGGTTTAAAGTCTTCTTGGGCAAATAAACAGAGGACAACCTAGAAAACTAACCAGTAAAAAGCTGCTTAATATTTATATCCATTTACATTTGCACTACTACCTTAACCCTGTCTTGCACAATGCTGTGTGAAACAGAAATATTTCACGAACAGTTGAGTTTAAAATAGGTTCATACTGATGTATCCCTTTACATTTATCATTTTATTACTAGTCACAACAAGCTGAAAAATCTTCCAGAAGAGCTGACACAGCTGAGTCAGTTGAAGAGCCTGCTTCTCCAACACAATGAGTTGAGTCATTTACCAGATGGGTTTGGACAGCTTATCAGTTTAGAAGAGTTAGTAAGTTGCATGTTTTTCTAATGGATTTTTTTTCTTGGTTAGCTGGTTTATCTGCACTTTGCTAGTGACAGTTCAAAAAGCCTATCTTTGGCAGGGCTACCACCTACACCCACTTCATAAGTATTTTAAAATATTCTAATGATTTCTGTGTACTATTGGATGTTACACTGTCTGATTGAAACCGTGTTCTTTAGTTTGCCAAATATTTGAGCTTTTTGCAGCATCACACTTAGCTTAAGACAATAGAAGGAAAGTTTATTATCTTGAAGTTACTATTAAACCCTTTCCAAAGTCTTTCAAATGTGTGGCAAAAAGTCAAAGGGAGCTGGGCTCCTAAGTCACTTATGCACTTTTGAATATCCCATCCCTGTTGTCGTCATGGACAGCTCAATAAAATAATCTATCAATACATGGCAGCAGTTAAAGAAAAGCCAACAAAATGTAAGGATGTTTGAAGCATGGGATAGAAAAACTACTGTCGTTGACGCTACTCTCACCACTGCTGGAGAACCATGTCGTCTGCTCTTGTCCCTAAACGAGGAAACTCCCAAACATGCTACCCAGCTACATTTGATGTTCTCTCTCAGTGATTAACTTTGCACATGGGCTGTTTCTAAACACTCTTCAAAGCCATTTTGTCTACCATTTCTCAGTTCTTTTTTTTTTTTCCCCCGCCCAGGATCTTTCCAACAACCAACTTGCAACCGTTCCATCCAGTTTTGCTTTCCTAACCAGGTTGGTGCGACTCAATTTGGCCCATAACCAACTGAGGAGCCTGCCAGCAGAAATCAGCGCAATGAAAAGTAAACTAGTTTCCCACAGCATTTTAAATGTCTTACAATGAATCTATAGTCTCTTATCTCGAAAGATGTTGCTTGCATTTTTATTGCAGCTGAATAAATAGGTATAATGAGAGGTATTGGCTGAAATAAGTCCTAGCTCGCTGGTTTTCCTGGATATCAAACTTCAGGTTTCCGATAGCTGGCATTTCTTGATAGAATGTGAGGAGTATTCAAAGAAGAGCAAGGATAAACCTTGTTCTGCTTAGAGGCTAGTGTTCTTGTTAAGATTATATAACAGATGAGCCTTTTCCTTATGGCATATGCTGTATGGAGAACCAAGCGCATAAAGGAGGTGGTGAAATTAGAGCTGGAGAAAGTATAAATGGATTACTTGTAAGGATGCTTGGAGAAAACAGTGATCTGAACATGCTCACATGAGTCATGTAAAATTGTTGTGAAAATTTACCAGCTCAGATACAGAATCTACTCATTTAATTGCCTGATAAATGAAAAATGTAATGACATCCCATTTGCCTGTTGAGGTCTGTGGGCTGGCATTCTCCCCCCCCAATATCTTCTGGGACTAGTGAGTGAATAGAATTCTAGCCAGGCAGCCCTAAAGACAGACGGAAAGCACTCCTTTCATGAAGAAGGCCAACATTATTTGTAGTTAAACACACTCAGCTTTAATCTTTGAATCATCTTCAATCATCAGCCTTAATAGCCATTTAAGCTAAACATGGACCGTAATTGCTGAAGCAGATAAAGAGGACCAGATTGTGTACTGATGGTAGACTGTTAGTTTCTAAACTGATATAGTTAAAGTGTGTGTAGACCGATTTGTGCTCCCGCCATACCACTTCCAATCTGAGCCCCCAAACAAGGCCTACCATGTGGCCAACTCTCTGCATTGTCATTGAATACTTAATATTTAATGTGGATAGAGTACTCTGAAAATCTTTGAAGTCCGTTTATAATTAGACAAACAGAAAGCTTTTGGAAACACTGAAGGTGTAGGTATTTCTGAAATTGGCAGCTGCCACACAAAGCTTATTTTAGAAAAGCATATTTCTGTGTGCCATCTGTCTCTCTAGTAAAAGTAAGTTTTAGAATTTTTTGATATTTCAGTTTTTCACCACTGAAATTATTTCTCTAGGGTTAAAACAACTGGATTGTACTAAAAACCAGTTGGAAACCATACCTTCTGAATTGGCCAGCATGGCATCTTTAGAACAGCTTTATCTAAGAAAAAATAAATTACAGTACTTACCAGAATTTCCATCATTCAAGTTACTGAAGGTAAGTTTTGTTACAGCTTTTGTAATCTAAATGTGTTGGAGTAAATTTTTTTTCTTAACCTTGCTTTGCTGTTGTGAACATGTAAATTATCACAAATTACTTTAAACATTAGCTTAACCTATAATGCTAGGCACAGAATTGTTACCAGTGTGTACAGTAGTAACAGTTGCATAGTTAAACTTAAACTGGAAGACAAATTTATAACTATCTTTAAATTTGGGAAAATACAAATTTGGATTAAGGGGAATGACTGAAAAAACTGAATGTAATAATATACAGTAGATATGATTTATACTAGTCTCTAGAAATGCTTTGTTATTCCAAGCATTTTGTAAAATGATGGGCTGTCCGTCTGAACTGTACCTAACACAAAGATGGACCTGTCTTGAGTAAAGGTATTCTGAAAGCTGATATCAGAAGCACATCTCTCCATGTATAGACTGTAAATTCTATTCACATTTGTTTTGTGATTTGAGAACTGCAGAAGACAAAACCTAAAATGAATCCCATTACATCGCAAGGCCTACTTTTGTTGCATTCTGTGAGTCTCATAGACATACACAGAGTCATATAGTGTGAACCTATAACAAAATCTACCTAGATCAACGTGCTGTGATGTCCAAAGATCCAGCTTTACGGGAAAGGAAGTTATTGCTATTCCTAGCTTTTTGTTGCAAGGAAGATATATAGTCTTTCAAAACATACAAACCCTATACCCAAATGTTAGTTTGTGACCAGAATTCTTAATACTTGATGATGCAGGATTTTGCATATTAGCTGTGTGACAGACTATAGAATACTTATTGTGATGTTGTTTCTAAGTCTATATTGAAGTTTCTTAAATATTTTGATGATGAAAGATGTCTTCTGTATGTAAGTGGGCAGCCTACAAGGGAGCCAACCCCCTTTCTTTTCTACATACTTCTCTTCCTTCCATGCTTTGAGACATGTATGCTTTGAGAGCATATCTGCTTTATTTACAATTAGTCCCATAACTTTTTAATATTGATAATCAGTTTAGTGTAAGTGTCTTTGGTAGGGAAAGGGCTGTGAAGGAAATGAAAAAAAAATTCTCCTCTTTAGTAATTAGGCCATGTTCTATTTTTATTTTAAATGAATTATCTGTGGTATCTATAACAATGATAGTGTTGTTACTTTTCAATAACAAACCCTTCAGAAATGGGATAAGCAACAGAGCTTTAAGGACAAAAAGGATTTAAGGCTAACATTTTCAAATGTGAGTTCCTGCAGTTAGGTTCTTAAGGCCAAGATTTTCAGAAGTGACTTGTAATTATGAACATTATCCCCTTCACTTTGTCAAGTTGGACAACCAAAAATGGGGGTGCAGTGTCAGAATTGAGATGAGTAAATTACATTTTGCCACAGAAATATAATTTTGCTGATCTCTGCTTCAACAGGAGTTACATGTTGGTGAAAATCAGATTGAAGTGTTAAGTGCAGAGCATCTTAAGCATCTGAATTCTCTCTGTGTGTTAGAGCTTAGAGATAACAAGCTAAAATCACTGCCTGATGAAATTACTCTGCTTCAGAAGTTGGAGCGACTTGACTTAACCAACAATGATATCAGTAGGTAAGATTAAAAACCACATGAATCTGTGGTGAGGCATAACTAATTAAATCAGTCTTCATTGTTTGAAGCAGTGAATTATTATTCTAATAATTTTGTAGTTATAAACTTATATTGTGCTTCAGTATTTTTGTAAAACAACTAAATGATTCAGTTATAAAATAAAATTGAACCGTGAGCGGGTTCTTCTAATTCACTTTACCTTTTGTGGTTTTCATTCCACTACATCATCTTTCTTACATGTGATATCCTTGTGTATCTAAGATTCAGAATAGTGAGTGATCTGACTGACTGGTGCAAATCATATTCTAGTTTTGTTGAAGTCACTCTCTGAAATGAGCTACTTCTATTTGCAGCTTGCCTTGTGCTCTGGGGAATCTTCCTCAGTTGAAACTCCTGGCACTAGAGGGAAATCCTTTGAGAACTATTCGAAGAGACATGTTACAGGTAAGTATACTTAGGAATCAGATACAGCTTGATATATCAAATTGTGTTACAGGACTTTATTAAAATTACAAAGGCAAGCTCTCAAAAGTTTGGGAATGGCACAATTACGGTTGCTTGTGTAAAAAACAGTTACTCACTTTCTCGGAACTGTTGTTCTTCGAGATGTGTAGTGTATGTCCATTCCAAGCGGGTGTGTGCGCGCTGCGTGCAGGCCAGCCGGAAGATTTTTCCCCTAGCAGCGTCCGTAGGGTCAGCCTGGGCGCCCCCTGGAGTGGCGCCTTCACGGCACCCAATTTCGGGCCCCACCGACCCCCACACCCCTTCAGTTTCTTCTTGCCAACTATTCCGACAGAGAGGTAGGAGGGTGGGTATTGGAATGAACATGAACAACACATCTCGAAGAACAACAGTTACGAGAAAGTGAATAACCGTTTTTTCTTTGAGTGATTTTCCATTCCAAGCAGGTGATTCACAAGCTAGAGCTCAGGAGGTGGGGTCAGAGTTATCCACAGAAAAGAGCACGGCTTGTCCAAAAACCACATCATCCCTGGACTGTTGTGCATAGTGCGATGTAAATGTATGTATTGAGGACCACATGGCTGCCCTGCAAATTTCCTGAATAGGGACTTGTGCCAGGAACGCCGCAGAGGAGGCCTGGGCCCTGGTAGAGTGAGCGGTTATTTGTGGAGTGGGCTCCTTTCCCAGGGTATAGCACTCCCTAATGCAGGACGTACATGACGATGTACGTTGAGAGGATACTGCGAGGCCCTTCATTCTGTCCGCCATGGCTACAAAGAGTTGGTCGGACTTCCGGAACAACTTAGTTCTCTCTATGTAGAAGGCTAAGGCCCTACGCATGTCCAGTGAGTGCAGCGTACGCTCCCTATCGGAGGAGCGTGGCTTGGGATAAAACACTGGGAGGAAGATGTCCTGGGTCATGTGAAAATGGGAGACGACCTTCGGGAGAAAAACCGGATGAGACCTGAGCTGGAGCTTATCCTTATGAAAAACTGTGTAAGGGGGCTCAGATGTGAGGGCCCTGAGCTCAGAAACCCGTTGAGTCGAGGTAAATTGCCATGAGGAATGTGACCTTGAATGAAAGATATAACAGAGAGCAGGTGGCCAGAGGTTCAAATGGCGGGCCTGTAAGCCTGGAGAGGACTAAATTGAGGTCCAAGGCAGGGACAGGCTGACGCGTGTGTGGGAAGAGCCTGTCCAAACCCTTGAGAAAACGACTGACCATAGGGTTTGCAAAGACTGAAAGGCCATCTGAGCCCAGATGGAAGGTGGAGATATCGGCCAAAAAGTGGACCCTTATTGATGACCAGGACAAGTCTTGATGCTTTAGGTGAAGGAGGTAGTCCAGTATAAACGGTATGGAGGTGAGGAGCGGCGACTGACTATGTTGCTCCACCCAGATGGAAAACCTTTTCCACTTGGCCAGGTAAGTAGCCCTGGTGGAGGGCTTTCTACTACCCAGGAGGACTTGTCTGACCTGATCCGAACAAGACAGCTCTGTGGCACTTAGCCATGGAGCATCCAGGCCGTAAGGTTGAGCGACTCCAGATTAGGGTGCCGGAGTCGGCCCTGGTCCTGCGTGATCAGGTCAGGGACCAGTGGTAAGGTGAGTGGGGCCACTATGGACATTTCCAGAAGCGAGGTGAACCACTGCTGACGCGGCCATGCCGACGCTATTAGTATGACTCGGACCAGCTCCCTGCAGATCTTGAGGAGCACCCTGTGGGCTAGGGGAATGGGTGGGAAAGCATATAGCAGGCAGCCCTCCCATGAGAGAAGGAAGGCGTCCCCGATGGACCCCGAGCTGTGGCTCCCAAGAGAACAGAATGTCTGACATTTCCTGTTGCCCGGAGTGGCGAACAGGTCTATCTGGGGAGAGCCCCAGAACCGGAAGATTGAGCTCACCACGTCTGGCCGAAGGGACCACTCGTGGCCACTGAAGGTCCGGCTGAGATTGTCCGCCAGTGTGTTTCGCACCCCTGGGAGGTATGAAGCCTGCAGGTGGAACGAGTGCTCTATGCAGAAGTCCCACAGTGCAAGGGCTTCTCGGCACAGGGGAGAGGAGCAAGCACCCTCCTGTTTGTTGATCTAAAACATTGCTGAGGTGTTGTCCGTGAGGATTGAAACACATCTGCCCATTATGTGTGTTTTGAAAGCATGCCAGACGCACTGCCCTCAGACCAAAGCCCTGAGGTAAGTGGGGAAGTGGGATGCCAGGAGGAAGCACAAGCAGGAGCGCGTGAGAGGGGAGGGCTCCTGCCTCATACTGAGAAAGAGGGGCGATCAGCGGGTTATCTCAAGAGCCTATACACAAATGCAAGAAGCCTGGGAAACGAGCAGGGAGAACTGGAAGTCCTGGCACAGTCAAGGAATTTCGATGTGATTGGAATAACAGAGACTTGGTGGGATAACTCACATGACTGGAGTACTGTCATGGATGGATATAAGCTGTTCAGGAAGGACAGGCAGGGCAGAAAAGGTGGGGGAGTTGCAATGTATGTAAGAGATCCGTATGACTGCTCAGAGCTCAAGTATGAAACTGCAGAAAAACCTGAGAGTCTCTGGATTAAGTTTCTTCCGGCAACTCGTAGAAGTTACTAAATCGCATGCCCTGGTTCTCATGGGAGACTTCAATCACCCTGATATCTGCCGGGAGAGCAATACAGCAGTGCACAGACAATCCAGGAAGTTTTTGGAAAATGTAGGGGACAATTTCCTGGGGCAAGTGCTGGAGGAACCAACTAGGGGCAGAGCTCTTCTTGACCTGCTGCTCACAGACCGGGAAGAATTAGTAGGGGAAGCTAAAGTGGATGGGAACCTGAGAGGCAGTGACCATAAGATGGTCGAGTTCAGGATCCTGACACAAGGAAGAAAGGAAAGCAGCAGAATACGGACCCTGGACTTCAGAAAAGCAGACTTTGACTCCCTCAGGGAACTGATGGGCAAGATCCCCTGGGAGAATAACATGAGGGGGAAAGGAGTCCAGGAGAGCTGGCTGTATTTTAAAGAATCCTTATTGAGGTTACAGGGACAAACCATCCTGATGTGTAGAAAGAATAGTAAATATGGCAGGCGACCAGCTTGGCTTAACAGTGAAATCCTTGCTGCTCTTAAATACAAAAAAGAAGCTTACAAGAAGTGGAAGATTGGACAAATGACCAGGGAAGAGTATAAAAATATTGCTCGGGCATGCAGGAGTGATATCAGGAAGGTCAAATCACACCTGGAGTTGCAGCTAGCAAGAGATGTTAAGAGTGACAAGAAGGGTTTCTTCAGGTATGTTAGCAACAAGAAGAAAGTCAAGGAAAGTGTGGGCCTCTTACTGAATGAGGGAAGCAACCTAGTGACAGAGAATGTGGAAAAAGCTAATGTACTCAATGCTTTTTTTTGCCTCTGTCTTCACGAACAAGGTCAGCTCCCAGACTACTGCTTTGGGCAGCACAGCATGGGGAGGAGGTGACCAGCCCTCTGTGGAGAAAAAAGTGGTTCGGGACTATTTAGAAAAGCTGGACATGCACAAGTCCATGGGGCCGGATGCGTTGCAGCCGAGAGTGCTAAAGGAGTTGGCGGATGTGATTGTAGAGCCATTGGCCATTATCTTTGAAAACTCCTGGCAATCGGGGGAAGTCCTGGACAACTGGAAAAAGGCTAATATAGTGCCCATCTTTAAAAAAGGGAAGAAGGAGGATCCTGGGAACTACAGGCCAGTCAGCCTCACCTCAGTCCCTGGAAAAATCATGGAGCAGGTCCTCAAGGAATCAGTTCTGAAGCACTTAGAGGAGAGGAAAGTGATCAGAAACAGTCAGCATAGATTCACCAAGGGCAAGTCATGCCTGACTAATCTAATTGCCTTTTATGATGAGATAACTGGTTCTGTGGATGAGAGGAAAGCAGTGGACGTGTTGTTCCTTGACTTTAGCAAAGCTTTTGACACTGTCTCCCACAGTATTCTTGCCAGCAAGTTAAAGAAGTATGGGCTGGATGAATGGACTATAAGGTGGATAGAAAGCTGGCTAGATTGTCGGGCTCAACGGGTAGTGATCAATGGCTCCATGTCTAGTTGGCAGCTGGTGTCAAGTGGAGTGTCCCAAGGGTCGGTTCTGGGGCCGGTTATGTTCAATATCTTCATAAATGATCTGGAGGATGGTGTGGATTGCACCCTCAGCAAGTTTGCAGATGACACTAAACTGGGAGGAGAGGTAGATACACTGGAGGGTAGGGATAGGATACAGAGGGACCTAGAGAAATTGGAGGATTGGGCCAAAAGAAATCTGATGAGGTTCAACAAGGACAAAAGAAATCTGATGAGGTTCAACAAGGACAAGTGCAGAGTCCTGCACTTAGGACGGAAGAATCCCATGCACCGCTACAGACTAGGGACCGAATGGCTCGGCAGCAGTTCTGCAGAAAAGGACCTAGGGGTGACAGTGGACGAGAAGCTGGATATGAGTCAACAGTGTGCCCTTGTTGCCAAGAAGGCCAATGGCATTTGGGGATGTATAAGTAGGGGCATGGCCAGCAGATCGAGGGACATGATCGTTCCCCTCTATTTGACACTGGTGAGCCCTCATCTGGAGTAGTGTGTCCAGTTTTGGGCCCCACACTACAAGAAGGATGTGGAAAAATTGGAAAGAGTTCAGCGGTGGGCAACAAAAATGATTAGGGGAACACATGACTGATGAGGAGAGGCTGAGGGAACTGGGGATGTTTAGTCTACGGAAGAGAAGAATGAGGGGGGATTTGATAGCTGCTTTCAACTACCTGAAAGGGGGTTCCAAAGAGGTTGGCTCTAGACTGTTCTCAGTGGTAGCAGATGACAGAACAAGGAGTAATGGTCTCAAGTTGCAGTGGGGGAGATTTAGGTTGGATTTTAGGAAAAACTTTTTCACTAGGAGGGTGGTGAAACACTGGAATGCGTTACCTAGGGAGGTGGTGGAATCTCCTTCCTTAGAAGTTTTTAAGGTCAGGCTTGACAAAGCCCTGGCTGGAATGATTTAATTGGGGATTGGTCCTGCTTTGAACAGGGGGTTGGACTAGATGACCTCCTGAGGTCCCTTCCAACCCTGATAGTCTATGATTCTATGTGAAGAGCGAGGTCCACCAGAGGCCTTGGGGTCCCCTAGGTGAGACCCCCAACCCAGATCTAAGGCATCTGACACCAAGGTGAGCGAGGGCTGAGGGCTGGCAAAAGGCACCCCTGCGCAAACCATTCAAGGGTCTAGCCACCATAGGAGAGAGTCCAGTACCTGCCCCGCCTGGGTTACGAGCCTGTCCAACACATCTCTGGCTGGTCGGTACACCGACGCCAGCCAAGACTGGAGTGGGCACAGCCTGAACCTGTAATGGTGCACCACGTATGTGTAGGAGGCCATGTGTCCCAGCAGCTTTAGACAGTTTCTTGCTGATGTCGTGGGGAACCGTCTGAGGCTCTGTGTGATGTCCTGAAGTGAGTGAAACCTGGCCTCCGGGAGGTACGCCCTGGCTTGGGTAGAGTCCAGTACTGCGCCTATGAACTCTAATCTCTGCACCAGGGACAGAGTAGATTTCTCCTTGTTCAGGAGGAGACCTAAGTCGAGGAAGGTCCTCCTTATAAACTCGACCTGAGCCTCCACCTGGGCTCTTGAGCGACCTTTGATCAGCCAGTCGTCGAGGTATGGAAAGACCTGTATCTGGCGCTTGCACAGGAACGCTGCACGACTGCCATGCATTTTGTGAATACTTGGGGGGCAGTCAACAGTCTGAACGGGAGGACGGCAAACTGGTAGTGGTCTCTGTTCACCACGAACCTGAGGTAGCGTCTGAGGTGTGGGACTATTGCGATATGAAAATATGCGTCCTTCAAGTCGAGGGTGGTGTACCAGTCTCCTGGATCCAGTGAGGGGATAATGGAGGTTAGTGAGACCATGCAAAACTTGAGTTTCTTTACATATTTGTTGAGCTGTTGCAGGTCCTGTATGGGTCTGAGGCCCCCCCCTTGGCCTTCGGTATGAGGAAATACCAGGAGTAGAAACCCTTGCCCCTTAGCTCCTGAGGAACCTCCTCCACTGCCCCTTCCGAGAGGAGGGACTGAACCTCTTGAATTAGAAGTTGCTCGTGAGAGGGGTCCCTGAAGAGGGACAGGGAAAGGGGTTGGGGGGGGGGAAGAAGGGTACAGAATTGGATGGAATATCCCCTCTCTACTGTGCGGAGCACCCATTGGTCTGAAGTAATTCGAGACCAGGGACTGTAGAAGGGGGATAGACGGGACAAGAAAGTAAGATGGGAAGGATCCAAAGGTCGTACTGGCAAGCCATCCTCGACCATACCCTCAAAAGGGTGGTCTAGAGCTCGGTGGGGACCTGGGCTGGCCCAAGCTTTGTCCAGAGGGAGGGCGTTGCCTCCTCCGAGTGCTCCTGTTCCGCCTATGTGGAGCGTCCTGGTGGTTTTGGGGTTGGTAAGGATGAGGGACAGGTTGAGGCCTAAAATGTCTGCGCCGGATAGCAGACGTGTGAAGCCCCAGCAAACAAAGGGTAGCCCTCGAGTCCTTCAAGCTGTGAAGTCTCTTATCCATCTTCTCTGGGAAGAGAGCTACACCCTCTAAGGGAAGGTCTTGAATGGTCTGCTGGACCTTGTGGGGAAGACCAGAGACCTGTAGCCATGAGCCTCTCCTCATAACTACCCCTGTGGCCAAAGTGTGGGAGGCCGCATCCAAGGCTGCTTGCAAAGACGCTCGGGAGACCAGTTTCCCCTCCACGAGCGCAGAGAACGCCCCTCGAGCTTCCTGGGACAGAAGTTCTGTAAACTTAGCCATAGACGAGCAAGTGCTATGCCCATAGTGGCTTATTATGGTTGTCTATACGAAGTTGCAGGCCTCCTGTCGAGTAGACCTTCCAACCAAACAGGTCCAGTTTCTTGGCATCCCTGTTTTTAGGGGTGGATCCTTGAAACTCTTGACGTTCTCTCTGATTGGCCACGTAGACCACCAAAGAGTCTGGAGGAGGGTGGGTGTAAAGATGCTCATACCCTCTAGAGGGAACAAAGTAGCGGCGCTCGGATTTCTTGGCTGTAGGTGCCAGAGAAGCAGGAGTTTGCCACAAGTTCTTAGATGTTTCGGTTATCAACTAGATAAATGGCAGTGCAACCCTGGATGGGCTGGAGGGAGCCAGGATGTCTACGACAGGGTCTAAATCCGCTTCCACGTCCTCTGCCTGAATCCTCAGGCTTTGGGCGGCCCGCCTCAAAAGCTGTTGAAGAACCCGGTTGTCCTCCAAAGCTGGGGCCGTCGAAGTCCCCGCAACCGCTTCATCGGGTGAGGACGAGGAAGAGAGAACAGGGGGTGGGCCCAGTTCACTGCCTTCGGCCCCCCTGGGGTCCCTCAGCATGCGGTACTTGGGCTGTGGAGCCAGTACCGATGAAGAACTCTGCGCTGCAGCCAGTGCCGGGGCAGATAATCCTGTGGGACCGAGACCGTTTGGGTTGGTAGGAATGGAGCTGAGGCTTCCACAGGTGCCCTCACCTGGAGAGCCAGTGCCGGAGCTGGCTGAGGTATTGGTGCCGAAACCATGTGAGTCGGTGGGGCCACTCCGCCTGAGGGCACCGTCGTCACAGGCGGTGCCGGCGCTGACTGTGGCAGGAACGACACCGAGGACACCAACACCATTCTGGAGTGCGGACCACGGACTTGACCCTGGCTCTGATGGTACATCCAGGGTGTCCAGAAGGGCCATTGAGTTGCCACTGTTGCTGCCACGGCGCTGGGTATGGTTGGTGACTGCACCAGGACCTGGACCTTCTGCTCTGCGATCTGCTAGATTGAGCTGAGTCCACCTCCGACTCCGAGGTCTCCGAATAAGAAGACCACAGAGGAGCAGTCCCCTGTGTCGCCAACGAACAATGACTCGCTTCCAGGGAGCAGTGCGCTTCCTGCGTCTGTGTAGGCGGTGCCGGGGATGGAGACCGACAGGCCATCATGGTTGGCTTTCCCCTGGAGTGGAACAATGGGTGTGCGGTCGCCGGAGATTTGTCCCTCCTTTGTGGGGAGGACGGCACTGGGAGGCGCATCAGGTCCGTTGCCGCCTTGAACACCTCCGGCGTCGGTGGTGGTTGTATGTCCATCAGATGGTCCGGGGACCGAGGAGGGTTCGGACTCAACTGGACCCTGGCCGGCGCAGGAGTCGACGAAACCCTGGGCGGAAGTGAGGCGGAGGCAGTCTGTCCCGAGCCACTCGTGGACAGCGACGGCCCCTTAGGTTTCAAGGGGGGTGATCAGTCCCTCACCAGCCTCTTCTTCTTTACCGGCACCGGAGATGGAGAACAGTGCCGAACTGAGGCCGACGCCCTATGGCCCGAATAGTGGGGGTGCCAGTGGGCTTTAGAGTCCTTAGTCGGGCCTGTTTTGCGCGCCGTTGGTGCTGGAGCGCTGTGCCCCAAAGAGGACGTGCTCGGTGCTGGTCGTTGGGTCCCGGGTCGGATTGCGGTCTCAGAGCTGCCTCCATGAGCGGGAGTTTTAGTCTCTGCTCTCTGTCCTTAAGGGTTCTTGGGTGGAAATCCTTGCAAATGCGGCACTTGTCCTTTTGGTGAGTCTCACCAAGGCACCGCAGGCAAGACGAGTGAGGATCACTCTTGGGCATAAACTTTCCATAGGACTCACAGAGTTTAAACCCCAGAGACCTGGACTACCCCCGAAGGGGAAACGAACTATCTAACAAACCACTACTAACTATATGAAAAAGTATAACTATAGAGAATAACTATTGAACTATGTACAGTAAGAAGAAAGACACTGCTAAGGTGCTTGCTGTAAGAGCGAGCAAAGTTCCAGCTAGCAGTCACGGGCGGTAAGAAGGAACTGAGAGGGTGGGGGGTCGGCAGGGCCCGATATTCGGCACCGTGAGGGCACCACTCCAGGGGGTGCCCAGGCCAACCCTACGAACGCTGCTTGGGGAAAAATCTTCCGGCTGGCATGCACGCGGCGTGCACACAGCTGCTTGGAGTGGACATGAACAATCACTTGAAGAAGAACCTTAATTCATGTTGTCTCCTGCCATGTGTATGCATTATGATAGAGTCTTTAGTTACATTATTATATCCTGTCTTTTTCCATGGAACTCCTACTTCATTCAGTGCACAGGATGGATGATGATAAATTAATGAGAAGCTATTCAATAGTTTTTCTTCTCATTCTTCAGTTTGTGGCCTACATTCTATTCAAACCCTACTCTGAATATAGAATTATTAATTTTCTCGTGGGTTTTTCTGTGGCACTGTGAAGGAATTGACTTATTGTGGCCTGGTGGAGGTGTAGCAGGCGTTCCTCTTTCTGGGCAGACCCTGCAGATAACTGCTCCAGCCCTGCAATGGTCTGCCCCCTCTTGTGACTCAGCCCTCCATCCAGGTCACATATTTATGTCTGCCCTTTTTGGGATATATAAAGAATCCAGCAATAGACAGACCTATAGTCAGGCGAAGGGATCCAGAACTCACCTGAGTCGAGGTTTCAGGGTCTTGACTCTTCTTTGACTTCAAGGCCTTCTCTTGTCCAAATTCCCCCATATGAAGAACAGGCACCTGCCCTCTCCTAGGGTTCCAATTCCAGGTGCAATAGTAGACAGCTAAATTATGCACCCAAAATGCTATACTGCTGCTTCCCTGGATCACTTCCTGCTCGTCCCCCCTTTCCCAGTACATAGTCACTAAAAAACTGAAATCAGAGGTAACGTCTCAGACCTTCTGCATGTCCTTTCTCTTTGGGTTTGGCAAAGTCACCACAGCCAGAAAGCTCAGGCAGCTGGATCACCTGCAGTGCTTCTTTCCAGGAGCTGCATGTGAAGGTCACTTTGCTCCGTTGTTTTCCCTCCTACAGAGCTGATCTGTTCTCCTTTTGAGCTCCTCCTCCAAGCCCTACATGCTTTGCAGGTGTGGTAGGGTAGGGTTGCCAGGGCCAGAGTTAGTTCTTAATTCCTCCTTACTGGTACAGGATTTGAATACCCCATCACAGGTGCTTATCACTATAGTATCTGAGTGCTTCAGAATTACTGTTTACAATACCTCTGTGAAGTGAGGGTATGGTATTATCCCCATTTTACAGATCGGAAACTGAGAAATTAAGGTCAGAAGTATCCGTTAATTTTGGCTGCCCAATTTGAGACAGCTAGAACCTGTCTAGCTGAAAAACTGAAATTTTTCAGCGCACTTAGCATTATATACCACTTTATATGTCCAGAGCAGAACTCGCATTGACTTCAGCTGCAGTTTTGTGTGATTCAGCACTTCTGTAAATCAGACCCCAGGATCTTAAGTTAGGCACCAGTAAATGAGGAACACAATCAGTAACCACATATGAAAAGTTTGGTTTAAATGACTTTCTTAGCATCATATAGAAGCTCTGTGCCAGAGGCAGGCATAGAATCCAGTTCCCCAGAACAGCGTTCATCTGCCTTAACCACGAGGCCATCCATTTTCTTTCTGTAATTCTCTGCCTCGTTCATTACACAACTTTCAGGGCACACATCCACATGGGGTGCGTCAGGTTACAGCCCCTCTTCCGACTCCTCCAAAACCACTTACTAAGATTCTGGCTGTGCTTCTCTCTTCACCTCTTGATTTTTGCACACCCCATTTGTGGCCCCACAAAATTGCAGGACCACTTTGTCAACCTCCTGGTGTTGGCCAAGATGGCCACCCATTATACCAGGAGGAGGAAGCTGGATGTGGGGGATGCTCTTTGACTGTGGGGCCTGTTTCCATTCCCTTCTTCAATCATGCCTCTGAGTAGAGTCCATCATTGACTCCCTGGACTCCTTTGAGGAAAAGTGGGTGCTGTCAGGGGTTCTCTGCTCGGTATCCCCCTCTGGATCTCTGATTTTTTTTTAACCTTTGGAAAAACAGGAGTGGAAGTGAGGTCATTTGTTGTCCCCAGAAATCAACCGTGGCCTAGGCTTAGTGGTTCATCCTCCTTAACTGAGGGGGCAGGCCTTTAATTATGAGTGGGCCTAAACCTTTATGCGCCAATTCTACAAATAGTACTTCAGCTTCTGCAACAAATGAGGCAGGGTCCTGTGGGAAAAATGGTAAGTGAACATGGAACTAAAGATTGTATCATAGTGCAGTCATAAGGGGGGGCAAATTTAGGTTTCACAGACAACATTAATTCTGGCACTTCCTAACTTTTGGGTGCTTAACTTAGGAACCTTAATAATGTTCTTTTAATGTATTTTTTGTGTAATTTCCTATGTTTTTAAAAAGAAAATTGAAAAATCAGAAATTCCATCATTTGCTATTATATTGAAACCCACATAGTTCATCAGTGGGGTTGGAACCATTAGGTTCTCCACACAGACCTCTGCCGCTGGAGCTAACAGAGTAAATGACGATAAAAGTAAGGGGTCCACCTGGAATGCTGTCCTCATAGAGGATGACAGACACACTTTGCCTGTGGGTTTGACATATATTCGCTGAGAGCGGAGGAATGGTGAGACTCAGAAAACTTGCATTCTTCACCAGGTTCTGGAGGAGAGTGTTCTGTAGTGGTCGCAGATCCTTCTGCCTGTCTCTTCCCCATCCCTGGCTCCTTGTCCCAGCCCCATTCTTCTTCCCTACATAGTCTCAGTCTCCATTCCTCAACCTTCTCATCTCTGTCTCTGTGCCTAGCCAGTCTTAGTCTTCCACTCCAAATTGCCTGTTTGAGTCCTAATTCCACCTCCTCCATTCCTAGTTTCTCTTGTTTCCACCCCAGCCCAACATCTTGTCCTCTGTCTCCTGGCCCAGCCAGTTCCACCTAGCTCCTTGTTTGATCTGTCTAATCTGTTACCAGTTCCCAGTCTCTCACTCTAGGTTCTTCATTCCATCTCAGTCTCCCACCCCAGCCCTGCCTGGCTCCTTGTCCCAGTCTCCTATCTCTGTTCCTTTTCCCATTTTTTTCCCCAGCCAGTCCCCGTGCTCCCCAGCTCCTTGTCAAACGTCTCCGTTCCCCCCACTAATTTTTTATCCCAGTCTCACTCCAGCTCCTCTGCAGATCTCAGTGGTATACACTCCAGCATTCTGGGGCCCATTTTGTTCCTCAGCACCTTTCAGTCTCCTCCATCACCAGCTCCCAATCCCGGTCTCCTTGCTCAACCAGCTCTATTCTCCCATCTGGCTCCCAGTCCCACTCTCCTTGCTCAGCCAGTCCCATCTTCCCTTCCTGCTTGGACTCTCAATCCCAGTCTCCATCCTCCCCCAACTTCCAGTCACAGTTTCTCTCTTCCCCTCCTCTCCAGTCCCAATCTCATTAGGCTCCCTGACCCATCCTTTCCCTCCCACTAGTCCAGCTCTTGTCCCTTCTCATTCCAGTTAGGTTCCCTCCTCCATGCTATCTGGGTGTCAGCAGGGAGATCACTGAGAGCACCTCAGATACCGGCTACATTTCCTAACCCTGCAGCAGCCAGGGGTGGCAATTACAGGAAAAATCTGGCTTCACCTCCATATCCTGGGGCAGGAGGAAGCATGCCCAGTCACTTTGTGGGGAAGAGTGTACAGAAAACTGAACTGATCACTCTATGAGGAACTCTCTACTGAGCTGGTGTGAACTGAGATTTTTTCAAGGGCTTGTTACATTTTAGCCAAATCTGGGTGGATGTTCACAGGAACAGCCAACGGCCAACCCTTTGCCAAATTTCAAGTCTTTGCTCCAAAGCATGAAGGCATTAGAGCTTCTTAAAGAAAAGGTCACCGTAATTTTTTTAACATAGAGAAAACCACATTGTTTTGTCAGACTTCATTCTTGGAAATGACTGATGTTAGGGGGCTTTTTCCTTCACCCACTTACTTCCCTCGTTCTTCTCGCATAAACAGAGAGCAACAATACCCGAAGTCCAAAGGTGCAAACAATTCGATGTTTATTGGGGTGAACTTCCAGCAAGCATGATTCCAGTTTCCTTCCTTAGTATCCTCCTTCCCAGCTCTGACACCACAGAACCTTACACCTGTGTCCCTGTTCCCATTCCTGCCCTTAGCCAAACATGATTCCAATTTCCCCACTCCCATTCCCTGTTCCCATTTCCCCCTTTAGCAAAACATGATTCCAATTTCCTTACTCCCATTCCCTCTTCCCATCTCCCCGACCCACACACCCACCCACTCACTCACTTCCTGATTGACTGCAGACTATATAGTAAAACTTGAGTTCTGCTTTTCTATACCTTAACCAATCATTTTCCTGAAATTTAACTAACCAATCCTAACCTATTGTAACATGATTATGTAACCAATTATATCCCACCACCTTAATTAGTTTACACCCAGCAAAATTAATTATACAGCAGACGGGAACACTCACAGAACCAGACAGAGATTATGCAGACAAACAATAGCAAAGTGGGAACTATAATGACAAAACAATACAGAAGTGAGGATTTCACATCCCAGCTATTGATAAGTGAGTTCTTGCCAGACAGATGCTATCTTGCCAGACAGGTCAAACTGGACAGTCTCTACGTAAAAGAATAAATGGACACAAATCAGATGTCAAGAATTATAACATTCATAAACCAGTCGGAGAACACTTCAATCTCTCTTGGTCACGCAATCACAGACATGAAGGTCGCTATCTTAAAACAAAAAAACTTCAAATCCAGACTCCAGCGAGAAACTGCTGAATTGGAATTCATTTGCAAATTGGATACTATTAATTTAGGCTTAAATAGAGACTGGGAGTGGCTAAGTCATTATGCAAGGTAGCCTGTTTCCTCTTGTTTTTTCCTACCCCCCCCCCCCCCCCGATGTTCTGGTTTAACTTAGATTTAAACTTGGAGAGTGGTCAGTTTAGATGAGCTATTACCAGCAGGAGAGTGAGTTTGTGTGTGTATGGGGGTGGGGGTGTGTGAGAAAACCTGGATTTATGCAGGAAATAGCCCGACTTGATTATGTAAAGAGTTGTCACTTTGGATGGGCTAGCACCAGCAGGAGAGTGAATTTGTGTGGGGGGGTGGAGGGTGAGAAAACCTGGATTTGTGCTGGAAATGGCCCACCGGATGATCACTTTAGATAAGCTATTACCAGCAGGACAGTGGGATGGGAGGAGGTATTGTTTCATATTCTCTGTGTATATATAAAGTCTGCTGCAATTTCCACGGTATACATCTGATGAAGTGAGCTGTAGCTCAGGAAAGCTCATGCTCAAATAAATTGGTTAGTCTCTAAGGTGCCACAAGTACTCCTTTTCTTTTTGCGAATACAGACTAACACGGCTGTTACTCTGAAAGCTATCAAACTAAGTTTCCTTTTACATTTTCTAGGCACTTCCCTTTCTCTGGAGGTGATAGGCACTATCAGGACAGGATTGTATTCCTAACAGCCCAATAGCACCTTATTTCAATGTGACTAGTTTGGAATGTGAGGTTGTGACCATTCACTTCCCAGCTTATGGTTGCGTCTGTTGCTTAGCCAAAGGCCTTAATCTAAGAACAGGGCCTCAGACTGTCATAGTAAGAGAAGGACCATTCACTGGCAGACAGTGATTTTGATTCTTTCTTTTATACCTCTAACTAGCCAAGTGATAAGAATACACCTAAATTCTTCGAGTACAGGCCTTTACCGACAGGCCTGAATATCTATATCCTAACAACTGACATTCCCCCCCGCAGATTAGCCTGAGGCAGATACCAGACATGGAAATCTTCAGCCCAAATGGTTAAAGTTTTTGTCAAAGTTGATAATCAACTGAAAACATGATCTTATAGTGGGAAGTGTCAGGCAACCTTAATAACATGCAGTGCTATGAGCTTTCCCTACAATACTGACTCTTTACATTCATTGTTTCTAATAAAACTACAGAAATACTGATTCACAGGTGCTTTTATCTTCATGTTTTTTCTCTGCATTTTTAGAAAGGCACCCAAGAACTCCTGAAGTATCTGAGAAGCAAAATCCAAGGTACAGGATTACTTTGCAATATATGTTGAAAGAAGAGACTTTTTTTTTTTTTTTTAAACTGTTGTGGCTTCAAATGCATTAGAACTTAGAACAGTTGCCCTGGTTATCTTGTCCAATTCTCCTAATATGATTAGCAGTGCTCTTTTTCCACAACAATTTGCTGTTATAATTTAACACTGATGTTCCTTTTCACAGAGGATGACACAAATTTGACTATATCCAAATAATAAGAATTTGTTCTGGGGTATTTAGAATAATGATAATTTAAATTGCTTTCCTCTTGTGGCCGTATGAGTTTATGGCCTCTAAACTCTGCATAAGGAATTCAGATTCTTCTGAACCTCCTAGTTACCTACATCCTGCAGTTTACCATTTTTAAGATCCTTCATCTGCCCAGTGGTTTGATCGTACAGTGTGAAATGCTGATCCTCTATTTGAGTGTTAATTGTACTTGCAAAATAACATTACCCGGGGATTACAAATTTAAACTGCCCAAGGTAGGTGTCTGTGTAGGTGAGTCTGCCTTAAATAATCTTTTATGACATGAGGACTTATTTTAGCTAATTAAGAACATAAACGGTATTTTTGGATTGCCTGAAACGAGAAGGGAAAAAATAGATTATGATAAATGTTGTTCAAATCCATCTGAACTGGCTTCTCCCCATTTAGTAGTTTATTTCCATTAACAATGTTGTGGCTAACATAAAAATCTTAAACTAGTGAATTAGATTGAATGTTTCAGGAGAGTTATTTCTCTGGAAACCAGTTTGATATTTTAGTGGGGTACTTTCCCCTTATCTTGAATAGAGAAAACTGATTTGATCTTGGAAGATATAGATGCTACATTTGAATATAGCCTCTACTACTCTGGATAGGAGAGTCAAAAAGCTATGTAATAGTATGAAAGAACCTGGGTAAAATTTTCAAAAGCACCTAAGTGAAAAATAAGAAAATAGATTGGGAGGATGGGAACCAAGCCCTCTCTAGCCCTAGCCCACCCCACTGCCTATGCTTGTTTCTGCTCTTTTCAAGAGAGAAAAACAATGAACCTTTCCACCCTATCCAGAATTTCTCAGGATCTTTCATTTAAATATCTCTGTTATAAAGCTAATGGAAAAAATATGGTGGTATGCCTGAAAATGAATTAAATTTTCTAGTTATTTGGTTTATATGGTAAATAGATATATATAAATAAATTACTTCATACACTTAAGAATTTAGAGAAACTTTCTCTATTTAATGTAGAAGGGGCCTTGGTAGCATATAGCCTGAGCATAGCTGTTTGAATACACATACTCAGGACCATTTTTCCTTCTAGTATAATACCTTTCACTGACTATGTATGGCTGATTTATTCCTTTTTATAATGTGTTTATCTCTTTGCACCAGAAGATGGCAGTATTAAACAATCAGTTCAGTGCCTTGTACAGGGTTGCACATGGCTTTTGAAATGTCAGGTTCTTCAATATTGTCCTGAAAAATTAAATCCTAGTACTAACTGCGTAAAGTGAGTATGGATATAAGTAGTTTATCAGACTCACTTAGTTTATATAGAGACACTAGGGTGTAGATGATAAAGTTATACTTACACTTATTGCAATATCTAAGTATGAGATCTGAGAGCTAGATAAACTGATGACTGCAGCAGTCCTGTTCCATAGAAATTTGGCTTGAAAAATAATGCATTTTGTTGTTTTTGACCCCTTTATAGTAAAAGCATGACTGGATGTGTTAATCTATATCTGCTCCCATACATTTTTTCATAAGTGGTGCTTAAAATCTGTATAGTTTCCTTTTTTAGTGGAAATTAGGTTTAGAATATAGTTGTATTTTCTGACAGATTCTTACACTAACCCACGGGTACATTGAGTCTTAAAGCCTGTTGCTGCAGCTCCATACGTGCACAGTTACAGATTTGGATTCTTTAATCCTCTGGATTTACTAGAGAGATACATTCCAGACTGTTCTCTAACCACTGACACCATTTTCCTCAAGATGACAGATAACAAACAGTAGGAACTCTAGAGAGAGGGGTACTACATGTGTGCTTATACGAGTGTTAACATTTATTAAACGCTGGTTTTTTGGGGGGTTTTTTGGTTTTTTTTACATGTATGGTTATGTTTTCTCTAGACGATACAACTAGCCTGAATGAGGGGTCTCCTGTGACAGCCATGACTCTTCCAAGTGAGTCAAGGATTAACATTCATGCCATAACTGCATTAAAAGTATTAGAATATAGGTATGTGTTTCACAAGGCTATCTATTTCTAGAACTGTAAGAATACTTTCTTGTTTTACATTTCCTTTGTTTTCAGACTCTCAGTGCTTGAGCTGGTCAAAATATTTTTGACGAAACTTTTTTCTGTCAAAAAACATTGTTTTGTCAAAACTGAAACATTTTGTGGAAATGTATCAGTTCGGAAAAAAAACTCATCAAGAAGATTTCTAAGGTCAAGACAGCCAGAGTCCCAGGCACTCATTCAGAACTGCCCAGTGATTAGGACACACACCTAGGAAGTGTGGGTATGTCTACACTGCAATTAGACACCCATGGTTGGCCCATGTTAGCTGACAGGCTCGTGGTGCTCAGGCTGCAGGGCTGTTTAATTGCGGTGTAGACGTTTTTGGCTTGGGCTGCAGCCTGAGCTCTGGGACTCTCCCACCTTGCAGGTCCTAGAGCCCAGTCTCCATCCAGAGCCTGGGACATCTACACTTCAGTTAAATAGCCCTTTAGCCCAAGTCTTGTGAGCCTGAGTCAGCTGTCGCAGGCAGCCATGGGTTTTTAATTGCAGTGTAGACATACCCTGGGAGACCAAAGTTCAGGTCCCTGCTCCAAACCAGGCAGGACTTGAGCCTCGATCACTCACATCCCAGGTAAGGGCCCTGGCCACCACTCTATTGTCTATTTTGGTGTGTGTGTCTCTCTCTGTCTCTCACACAGGTTTTTTTGTGAAAAATTCAGGTTTCATTTTCGTTCCAGCTGGGAATGAAAATAAATTCCAAAACCTCTAACATTTTTGCAAGGCAGAATTCTTGTTTTCTGGTCAGCCCTATATGGTGTGCCAGCCCTATATGGCGCATCCCAGACATGCGGAGATCCTAAACTCTTGCACATCCTGGTATTGCTTCTGTATCTTTTTATTTTGCGTGCCCTGTAACCAGCATGGTAGAGTTTCTTTAAAGCTCACTGAAATGTTAATGCATCAGACACTTTTAGCACCTGTTATCAGATCTCAAGTGTTTTAGAAACATGAAGAAATTACCCTCCCAAAACCCCTTTGTGGTTTGTAAGGAATCTCTTCAACTACTTTTGGAAATGGAAGCAATGCTTCACAGGTTAGGCGAAGAAGTGGAAAAAATACCGCATCCATTGGAAACTGCAGGTGTGTGCACAATGTAATTATTGGAGCTGGAATAGGACCAGAACAATAGGGTTTATGCCCTTTTTCTAATGAAAAGTGCCATGGGATCTTTAATTACCACAAATGTTCAGAAATTCAGCTTTATTTCTCATCTGAAAGATAACAACTCTAGCATCAGGGACCCTGTGGCACTATACTGGGGCATTGGTTGTGAGGTAAGAGTGACACCTGGGTAGTCCCAGCATCTTTTCCTCCAGCACTTACATGTTTGAGGTATTGATCTGGCCTAAGACTGCTTATCTTTTAAGGTCTGACAACAGGTCAGGATCACAGCATGAGGTGATAAAATTGCCTATGCATGAGGTACCATGGCACCATGTTCTGATAGCCTTCGGGTTAAGCGGAATTCAAAAACATCCACATTTCAGTACATTTTTCTGTTGATTATCTTCTAAAAGAGGAAGAATGTCCGGTTAATGAAGAGAGAATAATTGACATGTTCATGTTACTCTGCTAAATAAGATGCTTTTTGTTTAGTGAGAAACGAGCAGCTGTGATTCCTGATGAAATATTTAATGCAGTCGGAAGCAATTCTGTCACTACTGTAAACTTCAGCAAGAATCAGCTGAATGAAATTCCAAAAAGGTACAGTTGCTCCTTGGTAGATGTCATTCCATATCCTAATAATTCTTTTCTCTCTTTGTCCCTCTGCAATGTATTAAAATGTTGTGTTTTTAACCTTGTTGCCAAGAATATTTACTCCATATCTTAATTTCTACTTCAAGATGTATTTTATGTTATGATGCTATGAATAAGGGAATTGCACCTTTTCTTAAAAAGGACTTTGCTTATTCCGAGTAGCGTGCAGGTATTTGACCTAGATGCTAATTGTAGGTGAAAGAAGCATACCTAGGAGAAGATATGGCTGAGTAATACTTTCATTACCCACATGCGTGTGTGTGTGTTTTTATTTTTTTGCTTTGCTAAGTGTTGTTGAAACAAATGAGGGGATACTTCAGTGACACTTCACATAATAAAAATACAGTACAGCCAGTTGACCAGTTTGTTGAATCTGTAGGATTGTTCATTGTTATCACCACAAAGTGGTTCACCTTTTCCTATCCAAAGAAATAATTTGTGTGGATCCAGTGCTTTGAGAGCTGACAGCTGTGTGCTATAGATGAGGTCCAACTTAAAATGCAACTTTTGCAGGTACTTCAGTTTAGTGTTTCCTGCAAGCATAAATAATTTCAACATTTCCCCCCTTCAGTGATAGTCTGGCAGACTCTCCAAGCATGAAACCACTAGTACTGTAGCACTAGATATTATTGGGCTTCATTCTACCTCAATGGAAGTCCATGCAAAGCATTGCAATAACTTTAGTGGGAGCAACACAGTCTTTTATTTGTAAAGCACTTAAGAGTGTGCTGTACTAGATAAAAAGGAAGATATGATCTCTGCCCCAAGGAGATGACAGACTAAACAGACGACATAAGAATGCGCTTAATTCTAATTTATTTAATAGCACAGTGATATCTTTTTTACAACATGAGTTACTGCTTGTGGGCCTCAAGAAAGAAGTGAGTTTTCAGGAGGGATTTGAATTAAGATATTCTAACCTGATGCTGAACAGGGGAGCTGAGAGCTACTGAAATTGGCTCCCCTATCTGGCACAATATACTTGTGGCTCAAGCTAGGAGCCACAGATCAGAACTGCCAAGCTATCATCCATGCAGTGAGGCAGAGATGAACAGTCAGGAAGAGAGCCCACCCAAGGGAAGGAGGAGCCACAATCCTGATTAGGGCTACAGTAAAATAAAAAATATTATCTGGTAAGAAGAACACCTATCCTTGCATTCTGACCAACAGAGTATATAAGCTGCAGTACCTAGACACCCAAAAATGTGAACGAAATAACATTCGCTCTTGGTTCTATATGTTAGCTAGTTTCTTGCTGTTATACGGTATTTGCATACATACCACAGTTTTGATCTTGCAGTCCTTATTCAAACAAAAATTATCTTAAATGGGAATCTCACTTGAGTAGAAGCTGTTGAATTGAGCGCTGCATGAATGCTTATAAACTCTTCTGGGAAGGGACCATCTATTCATATGTTTGTACAGCCCTAGCACAATAAGGCTGTGATCCTAACTGGGGTCTCGAAGCAACACTGTAATATAAATATATAATAATCATATATGCCTGCATGTCTGTACATAGACCTGTTATTTATTTGTATTGCACTAGTGCCCAGGAGCCGCCATAATGGACTAGGACTCCATTGTACTAGGCTCTGAACAAAAACAAATACAACTGATAGGGACAGTCATTTTGTTCTATTTCCTAAACGAAACTCTCTCTTCAATGCAAGTGTATTCCTAGAATTCTGTAGAAAAACCAGTTCATTAAACTAGTGTTTGTGTCTGTGTGTGAACAGCCCCATTTGTTTAGTCACTGTATTAAAGATTGCGGGAGGAAGGTGCAGGTGAACCATGTATGTGAATAGCTGCTTGACAGGAAGGAATTTCAGGAGAAATCACAATTTGGAGAGATGAATACTCTGCATGTTAATTACCTTCCTTATTGGTTAAAGTAAGGCCTTAATCTGTGGGATTTCAATTAACTTCATGAACTTCCAAATAGTTCACATCAGTGTCCAAAATTATCTCAGCACACTGCTTACAAGAGGAACAAATACAATGTTCTCTGTAATTCACAATAATGATTCAATGAAACAGAAATGAAAGACTGGAATTTAATTTCAACATTGAAACAAGCTATTGCATTTCATTGTGGCTAATAAGAAGAGTGACTCTTCAGTGCCTTTTTAGTAAAACAGCATTTACAGTGTGGAAGTTAACCATGAAAATCCAGTCTGTTTTTGCCACAGCTTTCTGAAATATTTTGTTTCCTGACTGCACTTTAATAGTAAACCCTGACATTTGGATGAGTGAGGGCAACCTTAGAAAGTTAACTGTGGGCTTTTGTCTTGGCGTTAAAATATAAGCCTCAAGGACAGTCCACTTGCATAAGTGCATCTCCCATTATTTTCCTCCTGCCAACACTGCCACTGAAATCCCAAAGAGCACAGAAAATACCTGATGTATCAATGAAAGTTCCATAAAAAGAAAGTTGATTTTTATAAATTACACACACAATAAAAAGGGAGGTTTCAGAGTAGCAGCCATGTTAGTCTGTATTCGCAAAAAGAAAAGGAGTACTTGTGGCACCTTAAACCCTAACAAGTTTATTTGAGCATAAGCTTTCGTGAGCTACATGCTCAAATAAATGTGTTAGTCTCTAAGGTGCCACAAGTACTCCTTTTCTTTTTAATAAAAAGGGAGATGTTTTACTCAAGTAAGAAACTTTATTTGTAATGGGTTGCAGGATTGTGGAGCTGAAAGAATCAGTCTGTGATGTCAATCTTGGCTTCAATAAGCTCTCCTCCATTTCCCTGGAGCTCTGTGTACTTCATAAATTGACACACTTGGATATCAGGTTTGTGATGTTTTGCTGGACTTCCTTTTAGAGTAATTTCTTTTCATGCCTTTTTAAACCATCTCTTGGTACAGTATTGCAGTACTGCAATAATCTTTAATTTTCCTAATTGTTTCTTTGATGGTTGAACAGTTGGCAAGCTTGGAGTTGGATGGTGATCAGGTAGCCTAAACCTAATCATTGAAAATTGATCAAGTGGGCAAGCTCTAAGTAAATAAGACATGATCTGTCTGAAATGCTCTGCATCAGGGATGTAAAGGCTCTCATGAAGTTTAAGTGACTCTGAGAAAAGAGCCTTAAGGGCAGTTGTGACAGCAGTACCAAACAGTTATTCTCTCTGAGCATTACTCCTGGGACAATTCTGCGGCACTGCGTACTCGCAGAAAACACTCCTCTTGCAGAATTCCTGTGCTTCCCTGCAGAAAACAGCAGGGAAGCAAAGGGAAGCCATGTGGGGGTACGACCATGGGTGCAGTTTTTTGAGGGGGGGATTGCCCCCCCAGCAGAGGCGAGGCGTGGGGGAACACACAGGGTTACATGCCACTGGCTCCCCCTCCCCCATTTCTACAAGCGCAGAGCTGCCCAGCTGAAGGAGGCTGTGTGGGCTCCTCTGACTCTGCAGCTGATTGCTGCCTCCTGGGTTCTAGTGCCAGTCAAGCTCTTCCTTGCTAGGAGCCTTCCTCTTTTCTCTGCAACGGTGAGTCCCCGTGGTGGGGTGGGGAAAATGAGGGAAGGGGGTGAGAGGGTGTGGGTAAGAGGCAGTGGGGAAGGAAGGGCGGGGTGGAATAGGACAGGGGGAGGGGAATGTGGGAGTGAGGCATAGGTGCTGGAACTAGCAGTGCGGGGGTGCTGCCGCATCCCCTGGCTTGAAGTGGTTTCCATTATATACAGGCTTTACAGCTTGGTTCAATGGCTTTCAGCACCCTGGCGTGAGGGGAGGAGGATGAGGCATGGGGTAGTGGGGGAGGGAGATGAGATGGGGAAGAAAAGGTGATAGGGAAATCACGGGGGGAAGTGGGAGCCCAGCATGCAGAGTCCCCTGAGCAGCAGCTGGGGCTCCCCCATTAAGCAGGCCCATCGAACCCTCACCCTGACAAGCCCCACCCCCCTACCCCTGGATCCCTCCTGACAAGCTCCACCCCCCAGACATCCACCCTACTGAGCCTCAACCAGCTACACCTTGACCCCCATCCCATCAACCCCACTCCTCCAGCATTCAGATCCTCCTCTCAGCTCCCCACAGCAACACCCCGACCCCCCCCCCCCCCGCTGAGCCCCAACCACCTTCACCTGGATCCCTTGCAGACTCCCATTGCCCCTGCACCTGGAACCCCTCCTCCCAACAAGCCCCTTTGCAGTCATATCTACCACTGAACCGCCCGCATCCAGATTTCCCCCACTGAAACTTCTCACCCCACACCTGGATCCCCCCATGATAAGCCCGTCCACCCTTGGATTCTGCTGGGCTGAGCCTGCCCATTCACACCTGGTGCACCTGGCACAGAAAGGGCTGGGCTCCAGGATGTTTCTGGGGCAGGCCCGACCCTTGCACTGTGTCAGGGTTGGGTGCAGCCTCACTGCCAAGTCTCTGTACCGGGGGAGGTGGGAGCTTCAGGATGATCTCCCACCTCAATGCAGCCAGTGGCCTGTGCTCCGCACTGCCATGCTGGAGCCACATTTATTTATTGACAAGTAAAATTTGCAGAATTTTAAAATATTCTGGGCAAAATTTTTATTTTTTTGGTGCAGAATTCCCTCAGGACTAGAGATTAATAAGCTTGGAGTGTGTCCTGGGGCAACTATATTTGTAGTGGCTTCAGTAACTTCCAGTAGGCTCCTTATTGTTATTCAGATGGATACATTTAATCTCCATAACTTCTCAGGGTGTTCATTCAAGGTGGTAGAATTGTCATTGGCACTTATTACCAGGGTATAGGGCAAAGTGAAAAGTAGCCAGACACAGCAGCTTGCATTGGCTTAGTTAAATTAAAACAAGTTGGCTTAAATGTATGTGCTGCTGAAGAGGGAGGAAGAGTTAGACTGCAAGTTGCAAGGATGGGTAAGACCATGTGAGGTGGCTGATGGTGAGGGAACCAGGCTGAGTGCCCCAGGAAGGGAGTGAGGGCAGATTGGTTACTCTAAGACTGTGCAACATTTAATGGCCCTCAGTGATTGGTCCCCCTTACTTGAGTACTATATATGAAATGGCCCATTTTTTTCTCCTCAACCCCCCTTTCTCTTCTCATTTAAGAAGCTCCTGAAAACCTTTTAAGAAAGAGGGTGGATTTGGGCAATGTCATTGTATGTATGTTCTATGTTAGAGGTGGGGTGGGGGATGCCAGCTCTTTGCACACTTTGACTGAAATGTTCTGAACTGTAACTACATGTGGTTTTAGTCCATAAGTTCCTTGGGGGGTTCTTTATAGGTCACACTGACCATTGTACAGTGCTGGGTACACCTTACGGTACTATATAAATGCTATATTGAAATTATGGCGGTGACCTGATTACAATCAAATGCTAAAGAAAGAAAGAAAGATTTCAATGCCCATCTGTACTGACTGTGGTTTTGGCATACCCACGAGGCAGTTGACTGGTTTAGCATGTTGTTAGTAACATCAGCTCAAGGACAGACTAGCAAATTTTGCTTTCTGGAAAACCTTAAATTTGCTAAAGATTAGTAAATGCTGCTTTTCTTTGTTTACAATTCAGAAATAACTTTTTGACATCTTTACCTGAGGAAATGGAAGCTCTGATAAGACTGCAAATAATAAATCTTTGCTTTAATAGGTAAGTACCCTTGCAGATAGACCTGTTAACATATAATGAGAATTAGTCAAAGACCATCATGTGGTAATCCTCTTTGTGTTTTTGAAGCAATGTGCATGGGAGAATAAAAATGGCAATGCTTCTTCCTCCTCAGTACTACTGAGCCTGTTCATATTAGGGTTCTGATTCTGCCAGTGGAGAAGTTTTGTTTCCAAGTCACTAATGAAAACAATGGTGAATAATTTGAGATGTTAGTTACCTCCTTTCATTGTTTTTTTCAGTGAGAAAAACACCTTTTTCCTGCTTTCCCAGCCTCAGTAATGTTCAATGTTTAAATGTTCAAAGCATTCTGCAAATATGTTAACTAAGGAACGGGGTTGCATGTCTTATTTAAGCAAGTGCAAGTGTTCTTTTCTTCCATCTGCTGATAATTAACACAGGAATATTCTGTCACTGATGCTGGGATGGGGGCACCTGATAGGAAAAATACTCTGTACTTGTGATTTTTTTTTTTTTTAAAGGGTGTCTGTGGGTATTTTTGAGGGTTTCCTGCCCAGTCACTGGCTTCATCCTGTTTCAGTGATAGACATTTCCTGTAAAATCCTGGCCCTACTGAAGTCAATGGAGGTTTTGACAATAGGGCCAGAATTTCACACTTCATATTTTACCAGCGATAAAGGTTTCCAGACCTGGGCTATCTACCAAAGCCTTTCATTTTCTTGACTCATAATGAGCTTGCATCTCCCAGTTTTAGTTAGTGGTGCCTCATGGTTTTAGGGAGAAACTACTTATCATGATTTGGAGCAGGCTTGAACATTTGGCACCATTGCCAACGAGAACTTTTCAGGGCAAACTGCTTCTTACCAGGTGTAAACACAAACTCCTGCCCAGCTTGTTGTCTGTTTGGCAGGAAACAATGTGTGAAAGTATAGATTTTGATTCCTTTCACAAACGGCATTGCTTGGTGCTGGTTAGTTTAATATAATTTTCAGCCCATTTAAAAAAGGGTCAGTTTTACAAGAAAATATAAATTGTCCCTTGTGCCTGTTCCAGGTTTTTTCATTGAAACCATATGTCAATTTGCTTGAACGTATCAAAGTCGACACTTTGCTGGATCAGGCCCTATGTGAACAGTGTGTAAGGGAACTTTCTTCAGTAGCTGATACATACCCGGTACTAGGCTGTCATTCATAGAGATGCTAGCTTTCTCTGCCTATGCTGGTGCCAATTGGGGCCAAACTTTTAAAGCAGTTTACAAAGCACAATGGGATTTATCGGCATATACTCTTTTGCATGCACTGTATGGTGCTTATTTTTCAAAGAACTTATTGCTGCAGCAAATGGCTGGTGCTTGCAGGGAGCAATATATGTCACTGGTTTCCTGAGACATAGTTGTTATTTAGTAATAATCAGAGCTAGTTTTATATTTATAATAGTGATTTAAATAGATTCTGATTCATATTTATTCTCTTTCTAATTCCCATCTCATTTGAATGCTGCAGAGAATGGCAGGCCCCTCCTGCCTTTGCTAGTGATTCCCTTCCTCCAGGAGCCACAGCAATACATGTGGCTAAACCCAGTGGCTGGCTCCATTGCTCCAATCAAGCTGTTTGTTTCCAAAAAGCTATGCTTAAAGTTTTTTAAAAAACAGTCTCTCCCAAAGCACCCCCTCCTTGTCTCTGGCCACCCTGGCTGCAGTGAGACTCTTGAAAATGTTGCCATTAAAAGAGCAGAATAAAAACTGTGAGTGGGAAGAAAGAGACCCCTCCCCCCCCCCCTAAAAAGCACCCCCATTGTGAACTCTGATTAGGTCTGTAACATCTTAGTGTTTTCCAGCAAGAAAAAAATGAATAGAATTCTGTGGAGTGGAAGTAATTTTCCTTTCACTAAGACAATCAACAGCATTCTGTTTAACACAGGATTGTTATAATTGCGTTTGTTTTTTTTTAATGACTAAGTGAAGATCCGTTTTGGTTTTAAGCAGTATTGAAGGTTCTTCCTGTATTAATATTTAAAAGGAAAACACTCTTTTTGGAACTAAATCTTGCCTGTGTCTTAATTAATGAAAACAAGCTGTGAAAATGGGGTGATTTAGTTTTTTGCCAAATCACTGGGTGCTATGCATTATGCTAGAAATACAGCTGTTAGTATTTAGCAGTACAAGTAACAAAGCTTCTACTTAATTTCTTTGTGCCATGGACCAGAAACATGGTGTCTGTAAATGCAGGGCTCTTGTTTTAATATAGAAAGTGGTCATAAGTATGGTGGGATTTGGGGTGGGTGGTTGTTGGTATCTGAATGGTGACAATTTTTCATTGGTATAAAACAAGCAGGGTTAAAGTTGGGGAATGTAATGAATATGTTTACAGGAACTGTTAGCTCAGACTGTAGGAGGAATATGTCCAGCTGACATCATTGCTGTGTTCAGTTTTACAAAATGAGTGCTGCCGTCCTTTTGTTCTCTGTCACATGAGCACTGAGCAGTCATCATGCAAATTATATTCTGCTTTTATGTTTGTCAAGTAGACTAATCAGTATTACTGCCACCCTCCCAAAAATGCACCTTTAATGAGTGATTATTATTAAACAAACTCAGTTAAATCTAGTCTTTCACCTCACTGTTATTTGTTTTAAGAAAAGGAGTACTTGTGGCACCTTAGAGACTAACCAGTTTATTTGCGCATAAGCTTTCGTGAGCTACACTGTAGCTCACGAAAGCTTATGCGCAAATAAACTGGTTAGTCTCTAAGGTGCCACAAGTACTCCTTTTCTTTTTGCGAATACAGACTAACACGGCTGTTACTCTGAAACCTGTTACCTGTTTTGTTATCCATTTTGTATGTCTGTGTTTCTGATTTGATTCCTTAAGTGAATTTATTTTCATTTTTTGGTAGGTTTAAAATATTTCCCAATGTTCTTTATCGCATCCCAACACTTGAAACTATCCTACTCAGTAACAATCAGGTTGGATCCATCGACCCTCTGCAAATAAGGAAGATGGACAAGCTTGGCACCTTAGACCTTCAGAATAATGACCTCCTTCAAGTGCCACCAGAACTTGGAAACTGCGTAAATCTTAGGTGACTTTTTTTTTAAAACTGCACAATAACTTTTGATTTTGATGACTGTTTTTTAGGCCTTTTTTTTTTTAGTTACAAGGAAAATGGTAGAGTAACCGTGTACTTGTATGTTGGTCTAAATTCATAAAATGCCTGACCTCTAGTCATCAACTGTGAAGCAGCTACAGTTTTTTCATAGTTTCTCCGACTAATTGAGACTAGAGGCAATTTTTGGTTCATGATTTTATTTATCTATTTATTAAACAGAGTAACATGAAAATTATACTTCACATTAGAGGCTAACTCACATTACATAGGGGTATCTGAATGTGGCGTTTGCCCTCGAGCATCAAACTTGGCAGTTAGTCCAACTTTAATAAACCCACAAATTTAAGAAAATTTAGAATTTAGCTGCTGGTCTGTTCTTAACTTGCCTTATCTTTACTTACTTCAGGGATTGTTCATAACAGAGACTCATGTATAATACCCCATTTATTGACATTTGTCCCATGGCTATTTGTTAAAAGACTCACAGTAAGCTGCCCAAAGAGTCTGCACCAAGACTGGTATTTAATATATTGATCAGTGATCAGGAAGGGGGGTGTTAGTAAAGTGGCATCATTTGCAAAGGACGCAATATTTAGAGTAGACGATTGGAAAAGCCACTGAGGAATTTCATAACAAAGATAGGTGAATGGGCAGTGTGATGGCAGATGAATACAGCGGTGACATCTGTATGATAACCCATATTGGAAGGAATAATTTGAACTCCTCAACTACATTTGTAGGTTCTAAATTACTTTGAGCATTCAGGAGAAAGATCTGGGTATAATTGTATAAGCTCCATGAAAATCTCTGCTCATTGTGTTTCAGCACCCCCCCCCCCCCAAAAAAAAATGTTAAGGTGCATAAAGAATGTGATAGAAAATAACACTGAAAAATTATATGGGCACTTTATAAATTAATTTTAGGTCCTCACCTGGCATACTCTGTTCAGTCCTGCTTGCTCAATCTCAATGTTTATACTAGAGACAAGTCGTTCAGAGATGGGGATTGCAAATTATTAGCGGCATAACAAGGCTTCCTCATTAGGAGAGAATGAAAGATTTGGGACCATTCTGGTTTAGAGAAGAGAGATTTAAAAAAAAAAAAAAGTCAAAAAATGATTGTTACAGAGAAGGTAAATTGAGAGCAAATATGTATTTTTTTTCCACAATACAAGATCGGGGGGAGGTGATTAAAGTGGAAGGTAACAAATTTACATTGATAAAAGGAAATGTATGTACACACTAGAGCTGGTCAGGAATTTTTCTACAGAACAGTTTTTGTCAGAAAATGCCAGTTAGTTGAAACCAAAGCTTTTCATGGGAAAGGATGGTTTCAATGAAACTTTCATTGGGAAGGTTTTTAGGTCCAGGGTGCAGGAAGTGAAAAAGAGAGGCCAGTGGTTAGAGCACTCATCTGGGATGGAGGGCATATGCCTGGTTGTGGGAGACCCTAGGTCTCCTCCATGCCAGGTGAGTGCTTTAACCCCCTGGTTAGATTCAGTAGATAACCATTTTGAGAATATAAGCTCTCAAGGTTCAGGGAATAATCCAACCCCTACATGAAAGGGTTGGGATAGAAACTTGCTCTAGGGGCTGGTCATTTCACCACTGTGATGTTACTGGAGTTGACAAAGACAAGAAACTAGACTAAATGGATCACTGGTCTGGCAAGTCCTGTGTTCCTTCTTGGAATTTATTAAATAAAATTTAATTTTTAAAATTAAGGTTTTGAAGTCGTACAGGGACAAATAACTTCTTCAATAACCGCTCTTCAGCCTATCACTAGCTTTACCAATTTAAACCATTTTTGTGAATGAAATGGAAATCTCAAGTGGGCAGACAGCTTGTAAACCAAGCTTCGGTTCAGCATTGTTTAAAATGGCCAAGTTATGAACCCTCACACTACTTTTCCCAACAGAAATAGCAGTTGTTCTCTTACCATAGTGGCATAAGTGGGAACCACCTGCGGCAGAACTGATGTGGCTTGAGAAGAGGTGCTGAGTCACCCAAATTTCTCAGAGTAAACAGCATACTTGTTTTTCTGACTCAGGATTTTACAAGTGACTTCGTTTTAGATTTATTGGATAATCACATTTTCAAGAACATGAATGTATGGGCTATGAGACTCTTGCAGACTTATGGAGTGTAATTTTCTAGTGAACTCTAAAACTAGCCTATGTAGCGCTGACAAATGCTGTTCATGATTAGAATTTGAATATGTTAGTTAACACAATAAAAATACATCTTTTTTCCCTATTTATACATGGCCTAAGGATCTGACTTGTTCAGACACAGATCCTAGGTGATGGGGAAGGCTTGATATATGGGAATGTGCTCTGGTGACGGGACTTAAAGGGCCAGTGACTTGTGCTTACCTGAGAGCCTGTGCATAACAACTAAGTTGGGAAAAGGCAACATTGCCATTTAGCATAGCTCAATGCTACAACCAGTTATTCACGTTGATTTTATCATTTATTTTAATAAGCTCTTTTCCCCATCCTGCCCAGTGGCTAGGGGTTTTACTGAAAAAGTGTATGTTCCCCTAAATGTACAGTATTGCAGGGCACATGTGTATATTATGCACATATAACTATCCATCACTACATATGTTGGCATACTGTTAGCACTTGAATTATGCCAATATGAAATAGAGTAGCAGAAATTCATAACATAGTATTACTATTTCATCTTTAAGCAGGATTCTTTTATTTTTCTAAAGAGCCATAAGTGTGCATAATGTATGAATGTGCTGGTACAAGCAAAAGCACTGACAGTAATCATTTTTATTTCTGTACTTCCCCAGGACACTTCTGCTAGAAGGAAATCCATTCCGTACTCCTCGAGCAGCGATTTTGGCAAAAGGAACAGCTGCTGTACTAGAATACCTAAAAAGTCGAATTCCTACTTGATCAGAGTACACTTATTCTTTTGTTAGGCTTATGGATCAAAATACAAGCAAGATTTTTACCATCAGAAACCCAAAGGCCATACACCATTTTAACTGACTTCCTTCCTGTTTGTCAACTATTGACTGCTTTTTCTGTGCATGTTCCCCCTCCCCCCCCCCCAAAAAAAAAGAAAAAAGAAAAAAGCCCATCCGTAAAATCTCACAGATTTTCTTCCAGAGTTGCACAGATCAACATTTCAATTGAAAATACTACAATGCTAATTTTCTTTATTTGTAATGTAGTGATTTCATTGGATACTACCATTAATAAAGGCAATTTTTTTTTTTTACAATTCAGTTTAAAAAATATGAATTAATTTTAAGAACACTAAAGGGGTTGCATAAAAGGTAAAAAGTAAACTTTCTGATTTTCTTAGGTTTGTATTGTCCATAGCTGTGAGACCAAATGCTTTACAGCATGTGAGCTCTTAATCAAATAGGTAAGTGTTTCACACTGTCTGTCGACTGTTAAATGCCTGAAACCTTAAATAACACAGCAATGCTATAATAATAATGGTAAGGATACAATATGAACTGTGCTACAAAGAGTGTGAAGAATGTGTTTACAAAAGTGATTGACTTCTACTTGTTTGAATAGTAATAAATAAATATTTCCTGTTGGCTGTAAACCATTACCTTTGTTTAGTTTAATGTACCAGTCAAGCTCTCTAGCTCAATAACATTTAGATATGCTTGCCATATTACATACAAATGTGTTTGTTCATCCTGGAAATGGCACCTTAAGATGCATCAACACTGGTGATAAATTTGTAGGGGGATATGTGTGTCAGATCTGAACTGCAATGTAAATGTATATACATTGCTCTTTTTTAGGCTTTTATATGCAACAAATTGTAGCCTAAATCAAAATTGATCCCATGGTGGTTTGCAATGACTTTTCTTTGAACACTTCACTTCCAAACTGTATTGAAGACTGATAGCTGCCACGTTTTTAAGGCCATATTTTCAAGGGAATTCAGTATTGTACTGGAGGTCAGATGGCTTTTAATTCTTACAGACTAAACTACAGAACATACATTAGGAATGGGTGAACATCTCTACCTACCTTGGCTTACAAAAGTAATTTTTCCAAGCCTTTTTCTTCTAATTGCAACCCATTTCCCCCGCCGCCCTGATTGAACTTAAAAGAAAATGAGATCTTATACCTAAAGAGAATCCTGTGCTAATTATTAGGAATAGAAAAGCAACCTCTTGCCACATTCACCCTGCTCATGTCATTAGAAGACAGCTAAAGTGGATATCCTGTATATTATGTATGGTGTGTATAAACTATGCTTTCATTCAACACTTTTCTCTTTCTCCCTTCCCCATCTCTCCTATCCAACAGCAAAATTAAAAAGCTACTCCAATTAAAAACTTTCAACCCAATGATGGTTGAGTGGGTCCAAAATTAAGACAAAGTAAATCTACCCATCCCTAATGTCTTACATTTAATGAGCACCTTTCATCATAAATTATCACAATACACTGTATATGCAACAGCACTGTAATGTAACTCCTTCTGGAGAGGGAGGACAGCAAACAGCTGGCACATAACACTACATAGCAATAGGAAAGGACAAGAAGGTTGGGCTTTTGAGTAGATGTTACTGTTTTAAGACATAGCCCCATCCAAAAGGAAAAAAACCCACCCAAGTCAAATGACAATGTATTTATGTGGGAAGGCTAATGGTTGAAGGCCAAAGTTGCCCTTATTTGAATGAATGGTACCCAGCATTTTATAGCTGTATCAAGTCTAATATTTAGATAACTGAGGCACTCTTCCAGCTTCTATACAAAGCACATTCTATATAGCACCTGAAGGTCTAAAATTCAGTGTCTGTAGCTTTTCTTCATATAGTTGTGATAATTTTACAGTAGAACCTCACAGTTTCGAACACTTTGGAAATGGAGGTTGTGCGTAACTAAACAAAACATTTTGGTTGTTCTTTCAAAAGTTTACAACTAACCATTGAGTTAATGACAGGTTTCAGAGTAGCAGCCCTGTTAGTCTGTATTCGCAAAAAAAAAAGGAGTACTTGTGGCACCTTAGAAACTAACCAATTTATCTGAGCATAGGATGAAGTGAGCTGTAGCTCACGAAAGCTTATGCTCAAAGCAATTTGTTAGTCTCTAAGGTGCCACAAGTCTTCCTTTTCACTGAATTAATACAGTTTGAAACTTCACTATACAGAAGAAAAATAAAATTCTGCTTTTAACCATCTTCACTTAAATGAAACAAGCACAAAACCAGTTTCAACTTGTTTTAAATTTTCCTTCAATTTTTTTTAATAATTTACATTTAACACACTATTGTTCTGTATTTGCTTTTTTTTTTTTTTTTTGTCTCTACTGCTGCTGCCTGATTGCATACTTGCAGTTCCAAATGAGGTGTGTGGTTGACTGGGCAGTTCAGAACTCTGAGGTTCTACTGTATGATACCTCCCCAGAAGAATACTCGAACACTTGCTGAATGATGGGAGTATACTGGCAAGTTTGGGTATGCGTTTGGTTTTTTTTACTCTGAACTTTTTAAATTAACTGTGGCAATTAAAACTAATGGCAGAGTCTCAACCATTACCCCCTCAGGTTATATATTTAGTAAATAAATATTTAGTGAAGCTTTGATAACTGCATCTTTATCTTCACTACTTTTTTCTTTAAATCAAACAACGTATTAAACAGCAGTTTAAAAGGAACTAGACAGAGACCAACAATTCTTTCCGTAAGCCAGACGACACAGCAGTAAAATTATTTACTTTTGGATAATTGATATCCCTTCTTATATTAAAAGATGACAAAAGTTAGTTACAATAAGGTGACATTTTTATTATTTGTACAATAAAGAGACTTTTTTAATGTTATTCAAAACACTTCTTAAATACTGAAAAAGTTGGTACACCAAAGCCGAAAAATGGCTCTGCTATACACTGCACAGCATTGTTTTAGTCCCTGTATTTTTTTATGTACAGAAAGCATCTGCAAAATGCATCCTAAACACAATATGCACCTTACCAATTAGTGTCAATACATAAAATAAAACTGGAAGGATTCAACTTGCATGTGCAAATTAACTAACAAGATAATTGATTTCACTGAATCAATAGATTTAAAATATAGTTTTAAAGTACCTTTTTGCACATAAAATGAAGCAGCTTTCAAGTTCAGTAAGTCCTTATACTGCAAAAACATTAAATACATTCACAATCTATGTTAATAAAGTAGTAAATATTTCTTCATTCAGCTTTATTTACATCAATACTGTAATTAAACTGAAAAGTACAGTTAGTCATTTGTAATATAGCAATCTTTTTAACACATACAAAAATGACTTTTGTATATAATTTAAGCTCAATATCACAATTATCTCAAAATATTAATTACAATACAGCCATCTCCATAATTAAACATGTCTTTTATAAAATGGTAAAATTTTTAATAAAGTAAGCTGTTGGTTTTGAACTGGATACAGTACTCACAAGTAGAAAACATAAGTCTTTGTTTTGACCATGATTTCAGAGTAAACCCACTTAGGCTAGCAAAGAGGCCTAAAAGGCCCCAATTGATAAAGATCAAGCCTCTTGTGCTGCACTGTTGTGGCTTGTTGGTGATTCTTCATTAAATACTTTACAAGGGAGCAAGTAAATACTATATGCAATGAAATGGCGTGCATTACTATACAGAATATCTGCTTGAATTGTCTGAGGCTATTAATGCTCATAAGGATTGCCAAGGAATTTCTAACAAAACAAGGAACTGTTTAAAATGCTATAAGTATCAAATAATATCTTCTGAGAATTTACTTTTGCAAAGGTGTAATTTCATTGAGGTCTGATCAAAATTCAAACTGCCACTCTGAGGAAAAGGAGCTCTGGTTACATGCCTGGCCTCTGGGTGTCACTGTTGTGCTGCACACATATGGCTGTAAGGCCATTTATTAAGCATACCAAAACTGGAGTCATAAAAAGACCAACTCAATTAATATCCAATCCAAAGTACTGGCCTGAAAGTTGCATCATTGTTTTTATGTTTAGCTCATATTTACAGTACAGTGAAATAAACAAATCTGGTTAACAAGAAAGCAAAATGTATAACTTTATTTGAAATTCCACTTATTTGAAATCTAAAATTGACTGGATGACTATTTTATTTTAACACTTACATTTGGAAGTTTAAAATATAAAAAGCCCAGACACAGAAAATGAAAAGCTAGTAAGTACATCTCACTCTTGGATGGCCAATTCAAAGCCCACTGTTGGCGACTGCCAGTCTTCATAACAGGACACAAAATTACAAACGGGTGGTTATATTAATGTTTACTTTAGTTCCAGTTGGGTTTGCATGGTAACTTCTGAGCATGAGGTGAACGGAGGCTGTACCCAGTACATTCACAAGCTAACTTTACGGAAGTTGACAGTACCCTCTTCTAGTTAGGAAGATGGGTGGCACATATTGCAAAGCTAATTGAGCTAATGGATATGACCCTAAACTCCCACTGACTTCCCTGGGATTTGGGACATGTAGCCTGTGGCATAATCAGGTCCTATGCTTCCTTTGAATGTTCACTTGTACAGGATAGGAAGAGAAACTATGGTTTGTGAAAATAAACTCAATCATCACTTTTTCTTTACTAATGCACAAAATACACATCTGACCACATAAGCTGAATAACAGGGATTGGCTAGAGTTACAAGCAGGAGCAAGATGTAATGTGAGTAGTACATAGTAATATCAGCAGCAAGCAGATTTCCTAAACATACTACGTTCAATCCTTTTAACAGTTTATTATGGTCAGATGCTTTTGAACTGTCAAGAATTACTGATACTCGGGGAAGTGCTCATAGAATGAGTTTGTAGCTGTAAAAATAACCAAATGAGCTAAAGCAATTTTTTGCAAGTTTCTTAATTTTCAGAAAACCTAGTAACATCTGCCTGTGCTTTTTCAGCCTGGGAAATTCAACGAACAGCTGGCAGATTTCTATTTTACATGTCAGTAGTGAACTTCCTTAAAATTGTCCCTGTGTATAAACAGAGTAGAGACACTGTCAAGAAGCCACCTTAGTTATAGTTTGAGTAGCCTCTCAGTAGATCAGGCTGTAATATAATTGCACAAAGGAGAGGGATTGTGATAAATAAAGGGAGAGATATATTTTTACAAATCTGGCTTGTTAGAAAATACATTTCAGTGAATGAAAATATACTTGAAAGGTTAAATCTTTAATTACAATAAAACACAAAAACAGAATGGGTAAAGAATTGTTATTGAGACTGGAGACTTCTTTAGGAAATGCGTTGAGTCTCCTATGGTCTTGTCTCTTTAGATATTTCTCCTATTCTGAGAATGACCTGTGGCCAGAGGTTGTTGGCCAGTACTCAGTTCCAGCTGTGGCATCAACTAGTTGGATGCAACTGGGGAAAGAAGAGCTTTAGGCTCAGAACAAGCTTAAGAGAAACTAACCCAAACCCCAAAAATCTGGATAGGGGGTTCTGTATAAAACTGGAAACACAAAAGTGGGTTGTGCCCTTTCTTGAACCAATTTTATATGACTATCTGTAAATATGGTAGATTGGGGAGTTACTGTTGCATTGGCTAAATACTGTACAGGTTTGGCTGAGATACAGTTGATACTTTTGTTATACATTTTCATAGTGGTGTTTGGGAGTTGAAACCACAATAACTTCTAGTTTCTGTACAGTGACATGCCATGTGAACTGTGATAGTAACCATTTTGTGTTCCTTAACAGCTGCTGTAAAACCAGAACAAGGGAATTGTAGCAATGCCCTGCACTTTTAATCTAACCTTTACTTGAGGAGCACTAGATGAGCTTTGTTGTGCAGAAACCTAAAAAGCAGTGTCACAGTTTTAGGGCTAGCAGAAGTGTTACCATGGGAACAAAAAATTTAGCACAGCTGAAAGCCCACAGGAAGCTGGGAATTGAAAAGGGTAGAAGTTCCAAAGGCAATTTGGAGTTTCTGGTTTTATTTCTGAAATACCATGTTTCAGTCATTGTCTTTAGTAGCTAAAAGAAATAATTCCGGAGCTTTAGCTATTGTGTACTTGATATGAAAGCACATGGTGTAGTGTGTACTATCTAATAGCTGGGAGTCAGGAAGCTAGATGCAATTTTGAGATCACAGCTGCCTGCCTCAGAACTCATTGACTAAACATGAAAATAACCACGTCATATATATGCTATTCATCCGCTGCCAGTACCTGCCCTAGAATCTCAAATTTAACAAGATAGCTGAACCAAGGTATACGTATAATATGTTACTTCCTAACTGCATCTGCTGAATCTCTCCAGAAAAGACAAAAGGTGTGTTACATCAAAACAAGAATACCACATCCTAATTAGCCACAACGAAGACTTCCTTCATTGCTCAAAATATAAGCTTCCCCTCTGCCAATTTGTATATAAATACAACAAAATACAAAGAGAATCATGCTTGCTTTTTGCGGGGGGTGAGGAAGACACATCTTGAAGCTTAACTACTGTCTGAATGAAAAGCCTGAACTCCTGCTCACTTATCAGGAAAAGCTCTTTTACTTAGCCAAGCTTCCGTTGTCTCCAAAATCTGCAGTATAAGGCTTAAATGTGATAGAGGTTCCACTGGAATGTCTAGTTTTACTCCCAACAAAGACTTCATTAATTAAGGGGGAAGTTAAAGTCTCCAAATGCAGATCTAGACCTAGCCAACTATACAGTGGACAAGAAAGAGCTAGAGAAGAGGTAGGGAGAACAAAAAAGCTACTTGTATATTGTGATACAGGAGGGCCAAAGAGCAGTGGGAGAGTGCTAGATAGATAAGCTCAAGGCTAATTAAGGCGTGGTTCCCTGTAGACTAGGGAAGGTGGCTGCAGGTTAATTGGAGCACCTGCAGTCAATTAAGGCCCTGTTAGGAACCTAATAAAACCCCCTGCATCAGGCAGCCAGAAGAGGAGGACCCACTCACTGAGATGTGTTGTGAGATTTGGAAGATCTGAGAACTGGAGTAAGGGAGACCCTGCCCAGCAGGCCAGGGAGACTCCCTTCCCCCTGAGCATCTAAGGACCGAGGGTAAGAAACCCACAGGGGTTGAGAGAGGCTGGGACTCAGAGCAAGGAAAAAACTCAGACCCCTCCCCTGCCTCCCTCCTCTACTGCCTTCCTGGGCTAGTAGTGGGAGCCTTGGCACCTAAGAGCAGAGGCAAAGGGTGGCATCTTAGCTCCCTGCCAAGAAAAGCACAGGACCCACCAAACTAAAATCAGCCATCTTGCCACAATATCTTGTAACACTCAGGCTTACAAACCACATTGGCATAATCAGTGTATGTAATAAAAAGAGGACCTCAGAAATCCATCAGAGCAAAATGTGGCACAAACAACACACTAAAGATCACTTGGCTTTTGTTATATTACATCTTTCTTTGTTATGTTGTCTGTGTAGTTTGTAGGCTCCATAGGGTAGAACCCTTGTCAACCCACTTGTCTCTGTTTAAAAAAAAAAAAAGCCTACAATTAATTAATTAATAGTTAATTAATTTTGCAACATGCTTCAGGAGTCTGTCTTCTAGTTTTGCTTAGGGGACGGATGGTTGGCTGCATCCCATTCTGTAGTAGGTAATGTTACAATGTGACTCAAAACTAACTTTTTATTTACTCAGTTTTCTTGCCAGAAGCAGAAGTCAAGGGAAATATTTGAGCTATGCAAATAAATTACAATGAAATTCCCACAGAATGACTAGAATGTATTACATTTAGTGTGTTTACACTGAGTGAATTTCTTCACATAAAGAATGGATGTGAGCATCTCTTGACTGTTTTATTATGAAAGGGATAGCTGATGATGCTGAGAATTTGAATAATGGCCTCTGCAATTCTGCAGCTGTTACACTGTTAAAGATGCTGCATTCCTGCACCACGGGCTGAAACAAATAACTGAATAAATAATTTACCTTGAATAACTAATTTGAATGTATTTGCTGAATATCTTCAAATAGAGGAATTTGACATCTCCTCTGTACTCTTAGCTGAAAGAATAACTAAAGTCAAACTATTTGGGTGTAAATATTTAAAATTAGCACGGTGTGGATCAGTTATAGTCAGATAAGTTACATGGTATTTCTGCCTCCTGAATAATTTCTTGTACAAAATGAACATTTGTTTTCTGTGAGAACTTACATGTGCAGGTTTGGAATAAACTTTCCAGTTTTGCAGTGAAAAATGTAATCATTCATGTTTGTGGAAAGCAAACAATAAAGGGGATGTGAACAGTCACCATTTTAAAACCAGGAAATGTGTAAATACAAACAAAAGCCCTAACCCTGCATTCCCATGCACCCAAAGTCCCCAATTCCTTCAGAACCACAATTTGTCATTGTGATGAAGCTGACTGACCAAATCTCCAACCATACTGTCACATAGCAACAGCTGCAAAATACCAGCTGAAAATAAATGAAATCAAAATAAGACAATTCAAAACATTCATCAGGGAACGAGCCCCACCTCAAATATCTAATGAGCAACAGAAGACCATATAGTAGACAGGACATTACATAAACTGACAAAAAAAAAAGGCAGTTTAATTATATTTTTCAATTAAACTAAAACTAGTCAATATGTAAATTAATCAGAGGGGAGAAGGAAAACTTTAGTTAGTGTAAGTGTAACCCACACACTTCCTGGGGTGATGTTCTGTCCCATCTGGTGGCACTAAGACCACCTAAAGAGAGAGAGAGATTGAGTCTGCTCTACAGCCTTAGCTAAGAGGAGTTGACTTTTAGCTCATGCATTAAGCTCCAGAAGTCCCCAGTTCGATCCTGCCTGTCAACAACCGGGGTCTGTTGGTATTACATAGGCAATAGAGAAACACCTCAAATTAACTAAAATGTTCTTGACAGTGACCTTTAAAATCTACAATAGCCACAATTCAGGTGATTTGTGTTTTTTAAAAATGTTCAAGTTTAGTAAAACCAATACTCAATTTATTTCCTTCAAAAACTCTCATAAGCGGCTCATTCCTGCTGCGATTAGCAGTCACAATTATTTTACCATTGACTTCAATAGAAACAGGATTGACCCAATATATGTAGACTTATCCATGGCACAGAAATTGATTTTCCATGCTGTCAGCCGGAGGAATTACTAAAATTTCTATTACTGAACTAACACCAATGTACTGTAGCTTTGTGCTGTGTCTATTCCTGTCCCCTTAGCACAGTTCTAAGATTTACCTACTGTTATTTATTTTGCACACCTCTGAGAGAAAATATTTTAAATGTCATCTAGTCTTACTAGCGATGTATTGTACCTGACTCTGAGTAGTCCCACTGATTTCAATAGGACTGCTGCCCACAAAGGGCTAGATTTGGCCATGCTTACTCGGCGGTATTCTAGTCTGGCTCAGAATAAGATGGTGGGAGTATTGGGATCAAAATTTACTGAAAAGGTTCTATAATTTTAAATAAATTAAAACATTCACAAAAATAAAGCGTTAGGTTTTCCTGCCACCCACCACTCACTGCTTTTATTTGAGGAACATCACTATCTAAAATTATCTTGTCTGTTTCACAAGCTTACAGGTAATCAGCTAAAAGGATCAGACAAAAGCAATTAATTTTTGCCTAGACTATTATGTGTAGGTCCCAGGCTTGAAAGTATAATTTATGAAGTATTTCACGCTGTATTGCAATAATTCAGCTAATTAGTATGGACTCAGCACTAAATACTGTACTTGTACAGTTACTTCTATAAGGCATATATATTTGCATTGAAAAAATCAACATACTAAAGTTCAAATTTAATATTTACTTTCTTAGTGGTTTCTATGAAAATATTTTTTCTCTATAATCTTTTAGTATACCACTGGTGATAGAAATATTTTATGGGAATTACAGCTCAATATATGTTTTTCTTTATAAAGATATATACAACTTTGAGGCAGTATTTTTGATGGACAGCAGAATTCATAAAGAGCTTTTGTGTGCTTCTGTGTTCTGAAGTTATATGAAATCCACTTTGAGAAGTAACTTGATTAAAAAAGAAACTGCACCAATGCACAGCCAGAGGCTGACAATTAAAACTAATACATAACCACATGAACATCATATTTATATAGTTAACATTTTTCAAGAGGCGCAGTACTAACATATAGTATTATACATTTGGCACTAATGTTTGCCATTGATCCAGCAATTGGCAAAATTTGTTTCCTACGTATAAATTTCTGTTTGAACATTAGATCTGGCTAGACATATGTTTACTATTTATAAAAAATACTTAGACAGTAAGCTCACGTTGAATAACTAGGTCTACTGTATTCTGGAAACTCTTCAGTAGTAATACAGCTTTCTCATGTTCCATATGTACAAAACTGTGTCCATTTGCCTGTAACACACAAATGAAAAACAGGAAACAATCAAATGAAGTTATGTTTAGCACTTTTTCATTTTTTGGAGGAGAGCTGAAAATTAAAGTAAAAGAAACTTGATGGTTCAAAAATTAAAAAGAACATTGATTACTTTTGATTGGTGGAAATGTGATTCCATACCTTGAAGAGAATAACAATAATGTTCTAATTAAATAATAATAGTGCAACAATTCACTTCTTATAACTTTTTAAAAAATCCTGCTATAACAGTATCTTACACAACAGTAGAGCTATAAAATTAGAGATTTAACTGGACCATCAAAGGTATAGATTTAATCTTGGGATACATAAAGTAGATGTTACCCCAGCAAGCATAGTTTGACAAAGCGTAAGAAGTTAGTTTCAGAGGTCTCCAAGCAAGCAGAAGGTGTAGCCAAGTATGTATGTGTTATGGTACCATCGTGTAGCAGTGATAGAAGGGACAGAACACAGCAAACACTCAGGGAAGGACTCTATATGGACAAAGTGGATAGGTCAGTTGAATAAAGAGTGAGCTATCTGCAGTGATAGCCAGATGGTGAAGTTACTGTGTGGAACTCCTAAATGAAGCTATTGGGAGTTCTGCATGCAGAGGGGCTGCAGGCTGAGTCCTTTAGTCAGGAAGCATGCCCTCTGAATCTATCAATAATTTTAGCAATTTATAGGGTGTTAATCCCTGTAGTTTCCAAATGAAAATTCCAAGGAAGTTAATTCTGTCTAATGCATCATTAACTACTAACAGAAAAGTTCACAATGACGGGGAAAATGACAGATGGGTAACTATGTATTTGGAGGATAGGTAACTGCTGAGCAAGTTGCTTACATCTAGTTCTATCTAATCTCTACTTTGCCTGTTGTAGTATCTAGACACCATAGCAGACAGACCTGTTACTCCCACCTCAGAAGCACAAAGATCCAGCTCTTGAGTTGAGTCTAGGCATATCACCATAGGGGCAGACAACACCAGTTTGTGGACAAGCTACTGAAGGTAAATGTGCCAAAGCATAAGACTACTGATTACATGACATAAGCATTTCCAGGTATATGATCGCTCCACATACTCCTACAGACAACAGTCACAACGTGGCCCCAACACAACACAGTCACATATACTCCCTTGTATGCAGGACCTTGCCAACTTGCAACAACAGTCCAGAGGAATTTTTTTTTTAATTTAGTCCTGCATTCTTTCACATGACTAACATGCCACAGTACTCTCTTGCTGCAAGTTCTTGGGGCCACAGAATTTTTGCCTCTTTTCAGGCTACACCTGTTGATGTTTTCATGTTATGTCCAGAAGATGTGTAATTGTAGATTATTTCAATTTGTGTTATTTTTTCAAGTACTTTATCCGCTTCTGACTGCTGGTATGCTGTAGCTCACATGTTCTTTAGGAGAATGTCTTCACTGCACTTTTTCCTGTATGCCAGTGTTTTAATCATATCTTCTGTTGCATCCAAGAAATTACACACAAAAAATTATATGTATGTTGTATTAGACCACATTCTGTTCTCATTTACATTAGGAAAAATCAGGAGTAACTGCACTGAATTCAGGCCCACCACAGAAAGCTGAATGGTAGATGTGATAGGGGTCTGGTATTTGAAAGTATGAATAGATTACTTATAAAAACATGAGGATTTCATTAAGTTTTTAAAAATAATAGGTGATGACTATGAATCCCAAGAAAAAAAATGCTGTATTTCTACAGAATTGGTGTGAACTAGATGGGCCAAATTCTGCTTTTGGTTACATCAGTCTAAGTCAGGATTAACGTCCCTAAATTCCAAATGATGATGTCTCTCACACATGCAACTCTCTTCACAAACACTGCATAAAGTTGTCATCAGTAGTGGCAATTTTACTAAGTCACTAAATTTGAATATCTAGGGGCAAGAAACAGGACCTCTTGATGGAAGATCTTCCACTCTTGGTCTATGCAAGTCCAAGGTACAAAGGCTCATCTGTTTTCATGGGCTTTTGTCAAAGATAGGAGAGGTGACTGAAGAGGCAGGTTCCAAGCGGTTTGGGCTGGAAATACATTTTGTTCTGATATTTGTTGTTCATTGTTTTTTCATTTTTGTAAAGAGGTTTGAATTTTGTTGGAGAAGTATATTTCATAAATTAAAAATAAAGAAATGATAATATCTGAGCGGATCTGCAATTTCTGAAGAAGCTACATGTGGGTCCAGATCCTGTTCTACTTGAACACATCCATTGTCTTGAAAAAGCAAAGGATCAGGCCCCTATGTGTGGTGAATAAATGAAAGAGTCCATTTTATTCTGTTCTTCATGAACCATGAAGAATCTCTCATTTGAAAGGCAACCGCACAGTTGAAATCTTCATCAACACACTAATGCGTAATGGATGCAAAGGATTCAGGATGCAAACTCCTCATGGTGGGGAAACAGAAGGTAGGGAAAGTGCCATGTAGTAACAGCAAAGTAGTCACAACAGTTATGTACATGTACTTTAAAGGTATAAGTAAAGAAGTAACAGGCAGAACCATGCTGAAAAGAAAGACAACACTACAGTAAAGAGCAACTCCTTTTATTAATTTTTGTTTTGCTTCATACAGTAATATAATTTAGCACTGAGAAACAGTACAAATATCAGGCAGAAAAAGGTTTCAAAGGCATTCATTTGTGTTCCAAAAAGTAAACCCCCAAAAGGATACTCTGGCATTCAGGGCTGTGTTTGGGGCCTCCTTGGCCCCTAGCGTTATACACAGCGACCTCATTAGCTGATCTTTGTTACAGCACAGTCACACAGCTTCCTGCAATCTGTTCTACTCACTTAGAATAAGCCAAAGAACAGTGCACTCCTAGCCACAAGATGCTGGATTCTGCAAGTGAGGTTTGCATAGGACCAGCCCTAGTCACTGGAGAAACCCTCTTTAGAGAGGGAGTGTTTCCCAGGGTGCCAGTATACCCCACATTACACTTCCAGAGCAGCTGAAACAGGCCACAACTGGAAAGAAAATTCTCTGTTAGGTAACATATGGATAAATGACAATCAGGAATCCTCTATTTCTTTCAGCCTATGTGCTGTATCACCCCCACACTCTGTAACACATGCTATTAAATCCATGTATATCTAGGATTTATGGGCCTTGCTCTCCATTGCCTTGTACCCTGCATAGTCATTTAGATCTAATTCCTAGACAAACAATTATGTTAAGATGGAGGCAAGGTTGAGAGTACATATCAATAATTTACTGTGAAAATATATTACAGGGATGTTTTAATTATCTCCCCCCCCGCAACCAATAAAATAAAAAAACAAGAATTACAAATCCAGGAAATTCAGAGTTACGATTAAAGTTAAAATGGATCCAAACATATTAAAGTATAGAATTGTACAGTGAGGACCACCCAAACAACCTTAACTCTGTCCTACAGTGATGACCATGCAATTAAGATTAATGCATTTTAGTGTCTATAGCCCAGATGAAATTAAAGAGATGGTAAATGACAAAGTAATTTTTTTTCTCCCCCACCCATGATGTTACTGCAGTGTTACTTTGACTGAGAACAATGAGATATGGCAACCATTTTGAAAGAGGGTAATTCTTCACTGAGGAAGAGTATTATATTACAGCTTCTACTGAATGACAAGCTTTCAGTTATCAAAAAAATAAAATAAAATAAAAATCAGGAATAAATGATGTAATCCCAACAGGTTTTTTCCAAATGTAGCCTAGGCATTAAAGGTCAGTGAGTTTACTTCAATGGGTAGTTTACAGAGTTGTGTTATTTTGTTACCAATATCATTCAAGACCCCAAAAAATAATCTTACATCCATGAAAATGGCACTTCCATAAAGTTAGTGCAAAATGGGTGTAAAATGTTAACCAAATGTCAGACAAGAATTCTGATTTGATAGTTTTACATGCATTTTGCCTAGCAGTAACTGACTACACAAGGAAATAGGCAGTGGGAATCAGATCCAGTAACGCTATTTTATTCTAAATTCTTTGACAACTGTCAGTTCTGTTTCTAAGGGAGACCTCCTCTTTTATCTGCTACAGAGCAACCTTTGAGCTTCAGAATGCCCAATGTAAAGTCAAATGAAGGCAACTGCATAAGCAGACTAGAAATTCCTCTACACCTGAACTGCATAACAGGCTTGGAGACTCAGTGCACCACAAAAGGAAACAAAAAGCATATAAAAATCAGCCAAGGAATTGAAGACTCATCTCCACTTATGCTCCTGCTACAGTTTTCCTTTCTTACCATCATTTCTGATTCAGATGCTTGTTGCTGCTTCAGAAGGTACAGCAAAATCCGTCAGTCTTATCTGAAGGAAGACATTTCATTCTGAGTCACATTCCTTACAGCAGTTAAGAAGGAGATATTTTTAACCTGGAGGCCATGACTGGAAGCCAAGAGACCATGAACACTCACAAGCTTCATATGTAGGACATGAAGCACTGTTGCTCTGAATGGATATTTTCAGTTGCTCCCAGTCAGGACTCCAGAGAAAATGGAAAAGACACACTTCATGTTGCTGTTGCTCTGGAGATTTTTCTGACCTAGTCATGTTGAAAATTAATAGGGAGCTATTGTACTGAGAAATTAAATACGATCCATTCCAAACTCCCTATAGCTGAATGGCCTTGAAAAAGAAGGGACATTTCTGAGGAATTAGCAGTTCTTCACCTGCAAAGCATGTGGTTTCCTGGTATCTTTAGCCCTGGCCCAAAAATCTTTCCCTGAAACATTTGTAACGTGATTTACTCAGTGGGAACTTCTGTAGATTGGGTCTGTATATTTGCCATTATTTCCGCACCATTCCTAAAAAATTCAATGTTGAAGGGTAGGCTTTTTGAGGAGAAATGTTCCCCATTCATGGGCCATGTCACATAGCATGCATGTTATTGCAAAGACCCAAAATATTTTACATGGGGTGAGCTAAACAGCTTCCTCAATACACACACAAAAATCTCACTTTTGATACCTCAGACATTCTAAACATGCTCTACAATGGACTGTGTTATACAATATTTCTTCAGGACAGAAGATTGACTCTGAAATGGGATCAGGAAGTATCTGCCTCTTCATGTGTTCTCACTGCCATCTGCAATGAAAAGAAATAAGTTTTATAACATTTTTTCACCATTTATACCATCTTTACAGAAAAATCCTCATCAAGTCTAATTCAATGGCAGACTTACCAAGAATCCATCCCAAGTTTGTTGGCCAGAATTTAAGCAATGGCCAGGTTCTGAAATCTGAAAAAGGAAAGCATAGTGGCTGGGTTCTGGATAATTTGCCACTATGTTATCATTATTAATAACTTATTATTTACTGAGTGTCAGCAGTGCATTTGGTACAGAACAAATATTTACGATGACAGTCCCTGACCCCAGTTACTGTCTAACTCAGACTCTGATAGTACAGTTCAATCACATATAATAACCTGTATTGGCTTGTCAGAGGGTATTAAGATTCCTTGTGGTAAATAATCTCTGGTGGGGCAGTATCTAGTAGTGAGATGAAACCCAACAGAGAAAGGGAAATTACCTCAACCATCCTTCAGCTTGATGATGGAATTTTAGCTTCTTCAAGCTAAAATGGGCCACTCTGTGACCCATTACTGTTTGTTGTATACCCACAGGTTAGATATACTTCCTAGCTCAGAGGAACTGGATTAGCCACATTTGTCTCAAGATGAATGCACACTACAGCACATATAATCACCTTGGAAATAGAGTGATATTGTAAGGCCCCACAGGTGAGGTGAGGTTCTGTGGTCTGCAATGTGCAGGAGGTCAGACTAGAAGATCACAATGGTCCCCTTTGACCTTAAAGTCTGAGTCTAGAACCCAGGCCTGTAGAGCTACCAGGCAGCTGGCAGCTCCAGGTTGTCACCCAGTGGCAGCTGTAACTAACTTGTGCTTCACTTCCTATGATCTGCTGTGGACCCAGACCATGGGAAGTTCCGTCTCAAGGGTTTGACCGACAGAAAGCCTGTGGCTCCTTGCCCAATATAAACCCAAGAGGTATTCCAGGAAGTTTCCAGACAACAGTATAGAACTTCTGTAGCTGTCATAACTGTTCCTTGCTCTTGAAGTGCTGGCTTGACTTTGCCTTGATTTGGACTTTGCCTCCTGACTCAGACTCAGACCCTTGGTATCAACCCTGGCTGGACCTGACTACAAAATCCTCTCTTATCCCAGCCTTGGTTTTGCCCCTGCTCTGACCCTTGGCCCTGTCTACCCTTGGTGGAATCTTGACAGATATTGTACTTGATCCTGGAAGGGGCACAGCACTTGCAACCCCTGTTGATTTTGGCTGGTATTTCTAAAGGAACTAATGGGAAGTACGCACCCAAATCCCTCTGAAATTCAACAGAAGTTAGGCACCTAACTCCTTTACACTCCTTTGAAATCCCAGCCTGTGTAAATACTATATTAGCCACAGAGCAGTGACAAAGTCCACTGAGCTGAATATCCCTTTCTCCCCATGAAAACTGTGGGAGTGGAGAAGGCCCACCACTGTCCCCCCTTTAGTACTATTGCAAGGTGCAGATTAAGGTCTCATCCTCTGCCATTTCCATGGCAGATGTAACTCCTGCAACCCTCACAGCCCCAGATAAACTGCACAAGGCTGCTCAGAGGGCTAGAGTGGACAGGAGCTCATTTGCATGACTTGCCCAGCCTCCTTGAACAGCTTCTACCTGTAGAGATCCCCTTTTTTCCACTCTGCTCATCACACCATCACATTAAACATCCTAAGGACTGGTGAGCCCTGTGAGCAGTGGTTTCACATATATACTCTGCCTTTAGGAGACGATATCGTGCCCAACCAACTTTTTCTCTAAGAAGAAAAGGAGTACTTGTGGCACCTTAGAGACTAACCAATTTATTTGAGCATGAGCTTTCTTTTCTTTTCTCCAAGGCGTCTCCATATTTTGTTTTGAGAGCTGGCAAAGTTTGGTCACTTGAGCACGAGCCTTTCTTTCCCCAATCACTGTGTATTGTGTACCCATTAAATATAGGAAACACTTCTTGGTAAGTAGCAAATAATCTTGATGGTTTGCATTCATTCAGGGCAAGGTTCTGCCACCATAGCCCTTTGGAGTAGTTCCACTGAAGTCAAAGATACTACTTGTAGAATAAGACACTACTCAATGTGTGTAAGGGGGAAGAACTGAGGCGTTATTTTTTATTTCCACTTTTTTACAGGGGAAAGTCACATTCTGCATTTTCTCACTTAAATAACATGAAAATTGGCTGCCTGCTGCTCTCTGAAAATAATACTTTTTATGTTGATGTTGCTAGACTTGAAGGACGCTAACATATGAAAGCAAAAGTTATTTGGGATAACTAGATATTTTTCTTGTCATGTTTTCTGGACTTTTACAGTATAGTCATTCTAAAATGATCTATTAAAATTCCTGCCATTTTTATAACAATATAAATGTTTCTTACCTGATAAGCAGTTAAATTATCTATGAGTTTATGAGTGACAGAAGAAAGATATGAGAATTCTGGTTGATAATGAGATATAGTTTAATGTTCCACAAAGAAGCCAAAAGGAAGCTACAGAAACAAATGAATTTTCATCCTCCAAATAATTAACACTTGGCATCAATACAGCACCTTCTACCTCAGGATCTTAAAGCACTTTACAAACATTAATGAATTAAACCTCACAATAGTTCCATGTGATATCTGTATTAATATCCCCTTTTATAAGTGGTGATATTGGCATACAGAATGTTTAAGTGACTTAGGCTATGTCTACACATCAACTGCTACAACAGAACCACAGTGATTCTCCCATCAGCATAGGTAATTCACTTCCCTGAGAGGCAGTAGCTAGGTCAACAGAAGAATTCTTCCATTGACCTACTGCTGTTTACACTGAGGGCTATGCTGATGTAAGTTTCCAGTGTAGACCAACCCCTAGGGCATGTCTACACTTACCACCAGAGCGATCGATCCAGCAGGGGTCGATTTATTGCCTGTAGTGAAGACACAATAAATAGACCGCTGAGCGCTCTCCCATCTACTCTGGTACTCCACCGGAGTGAGAAGCGTAGGCGGAGTTGACGGGGGAGCAGCAGCAGTCGACCTACCGCCATGAAAACACCGCGGTAAGAGCTCTAAATACGTCAACTTCAGCTATGCTATTTTCGTAACTGAAGCTGCATAACTTAGACCAACTTAGCTTGCCTCCCCTCCCCCTCCCAGTGTAGACCAGGCCTTACTTAGTTAAAGAAGTCTGACACAGAACTGGGAATGGAACACAGGTGTCTTGAGTCCCAGAACTCTCCATATCAAAACCATAAGAAAACTATCTGGCCTTAAAGTTTGAACAGTCATATTCAGCTATGAATTAATAACAAACCAGAGAATTCTGTTATTGTGTTTACTGTGCATATGACAAATTCTCCTTAATCTAATACATTAATTAGTACATCTTTTTTCCTCATTTGAGTGACTTCTTTATAACAATAGACAGTAAACATCTTCATGGATTAAAACAGAGCAAAACCAACCCATTAAAATCCCTGAATTACATTTTCAATTTATTTCAGTTAAACTTTATTGATAATCTCAGAGTACAAAAACTCCAGAATAATTTCATACTGTTAATTGCATTTTAAAAAGACTATAAATCCACTAAACTTTCTGTGGTTTTAGGATAATAATGCAGCTTTTTACAAGATGTATTCAAGTCAGCAGGGCCTGATGAAATTCACCCAGAGTACTTAAGGAACTAGCAGAAGCTATGTTGGAACCATTACTGATTGTCTTCAAGAATTTATGGAAGATGGGTGAAGTGCCAGATGACTGGAGAAAGCAAACACAGTACCTATTTTGTCCTCTGACAGACTTACAGACCTACTGGATTGAGGAGAAGCAACAGACGTGATACAACTTGATTTTACTGAGGCTTCTGACACAGTCCCACATAACATCCTCATAAGCAAATGAGGGAAACGTGGCCTAGATAAAATTACTATAAGGTGGGTACACAACTTGTTGAAAAACCATACTCAGAGAGTAGTTATCAGTTTCTGCAATGTTTATAAATAAGGCAGAGGAGAATTAGGCCCAAGTGGACCCAAACCTAATATCCCAATTTGAACACCTCCAAATTCTGGGAAAGCCTATATCCCCACTACAATCCAAAATTTGGGCCTGGAATCTGATTGTATAATGGATTGAAACAATACCCCAGATCCAAACACATCCACATTTTCAGATGTTTCTCAAATTTGCCACTCAGGGCATATGTTTTTTCTTTGTTTGTTTTTTAGCAACTCTGATTTCAATCAATTCCTTGGGATGGAAATGAGCGAAGAAAGCTCATTTTGTGCTATTCAAGCCAAATACTAATACTACAATAACAATTTTTTGTACCCCATGCTACCGGAGGGCCAGGGAAGAAAAAGGCCATATGTTCAGTGATAGCACACACAACTTTCTTCTCTCCTAGAAAAGCCTCCCATTTTAACTTCCATGTTATTCTCTAGTGGAACCTTTTTCCAAAATGCCTTTTGTTGGTCTCACTCTTTAAATTTGGCAGAGAGAAGTACCTGTAGCCCTAAAGTGGTCACTTTGCTACTTGCTGCTGCTTCCCACATCTCCATCTATTTCAGCTAGTAAGCAGTCTTCATTTCTGATGTTCCACACTGAGGAGAAGTTTATGTCCTAGAAGCATGTTTAAAACAATGTTAAACTGTTTTATTCAAATAGAAAGTTAAATTGGGAGGTACAGTTCCAAACTGAAGCACTGGGAGAGATGTTCAGAACAAGAAGTAATGGGTTTAAGTTGCAGCAAGGAAGATTCAGGTTAGACACTAGGAAACACTTCCTAACCGTCAGGGTAGTTAAGTACTGGAACAAATTACCTACGGAGGTTGCGGAATCTCTGTCCCTCAAGGTTTTTAAGAGCAGGTTAGGCAAACACCTGTCAGGGATGATCTAGGTAATATTTAGTCCTGCCTCAGTTCAGAGGACTGGACTAGATGACCCACTGAGGTCCCTTCCAATCCTTCATTTCTATGAAAATGGGTAGAGGAAGGAGGGCTGACTCAGAAAAAGAGAGAGAAAGATTCAGTTGGTGGTGGGGGTGATGCTTGGGCCCTTCAATGTGGCTAGGAGAGTTTCCTCTTGTAATGAGTAAATGTTTGGATAGTTGGAGAAGACTAAAAGGGGCTAGTGTGGGAGGATATGGAGAGCCCTGCCCTGGGGAAGGTAAGGAGCATCAAAAAAGTGACCAAGTCTGTATTACTGCAGTGAAGTTCTCTTCAGCTCCTTGAGAGAGTATTCATGTCTGTATGTCACTCTCAACCCTTCCTTCCAGTCAGAGTACAACACTATTCTCCACTTTTATGAGTGAATGGTAGCAGATCCCAGAGTACTTGGCCTAAAGGATGTGGAAGAGTGCAGTCTCTGCACTATACTCCGCCACCTATCCTTCCACATCCTGGTAGAAGCCCCTTTGCAGATGCTTTTTGTGGTTGGGCCGCTACAGTACTGAAAGGGGCAAGCTGGCTACTTCCTACAGAATGTCCCTCCCCACACCAAATCTGTGAGCCAAACTGATTTATGTTAACTTTCAAGGGCTCCTCCCCTGTCCTGGGAACCCTTCCTCTCTCCTCCTCCAGGGAGAGATTAGGAGGGGCATTGGCCAATGAGAGATTAAATTGAATTTGGGAAATATGGGGCTGTGGGAATGGGAGGGAAGATGTCTGGTGGCAGTGCAGAGGAAAAAGAGTTCCACAACATTTTGAGGACCAAAGTTTCTTCGAGTTTTGCCTGGGGATAATGGAAGAACTATTCTCCTAATGGAAGAACACAGGAGGAGGAAACTGCGTAACTAAGAATTAGCAATTTCCTTAACCACATGGGGAAAATCCAAATAGGTAAGCACCATGCCCTTACATTTTAATGCGTAACTTTTCTCCTACCAAGGTGCTTGCGGCACCCCACAAAAACTCCCCAACCATGAACAATAAAACCTTCTTTGATCAAGAATAATACAGGGTAAGCATATCATGTGAGAAAATGAAGGAAGCATTGACCATTCCATTCTTGCTCCACACTATTTTGTTGAATGAGTTCATATTTCAGACAATAAAACTGACTTTGAGAGCACTGCCATTAATTAGGTGCAGATTTAGGGATGTATGAGTGGGCTGACTTAATCAACTTTGCATTGATTCACAATGTAGTCACTGTATTATTTTCTCCAGTGTTTTTTGTCAGTACAAGTTTTCTTCACTGATCCACTAAAGTCAAGTCAGCTTTTAAAGGCAGCAATATTAAATCAATTTATATTTTGGAAAATTCAGAAGCCACAGCGATTATTTCTTTAAGCTATTTTGGATGATATATTATTGATGTTTAAAAAAATTAAAAGGACACTTTGCCTTACATTCAGACTAAAGCACAGTTTAATTTCTACTGCCTTCAGTCCATTTTAATAAAATTACAGCAGATGGCATGGTATAAAGTGAATTTCTAACAAATTGAACTAATTTCTCTTACATTCGGATAGCTACAATCTTACTTCTGGCTACTTACGTAAAATACTAAACTACATGAGAAAGGGTGGCAGAATCAGACCTTAAGGGGTAGAGTTCTTGTGGCTGTGTTGGTCCCAGCATATGAGAGAGAACAAGGTGAGTGGGGCAACATCTTTTTTTGCACCAGCTTTTGTTGATGAAAGGGATAAGCCTTTGAGCTTCACAGAGCTCTTCTCGGCAGACCTGACCTGAGGAAGAGCTTTGTGAAGCTCAAAAACTTGTCCTCCACCATCAGAAGTGGGTCCAATAAAAGATATTACCTCACCCACTTTGTCTCTCTCCAAAGGGTGAGTCACAAAGGGACTTAGGCCTTGCAATACTTGGTACTGTGATGCTTGGGTGGCCTGCCACTCTGTGGAATTCATAGTCTCAAGTTAGGTGCCCAGGCCTGCGGAGAGTTAGGTGCCTAAGAATGGTATTCACAAAAGCCAGCACACTGAACAGGGAGCTGCCTCACACAGCCAGTAGGAAATGCTGAGGAGACAGGTGCAGTTTAAGCTCCACTTCTCAAAGGAATTTAGCTGCCTAAATCCAGGCCAAAGGGAGATGCCTATCTCTGCTCGGAATTAAGAGCCATGAACCCTCTCCTGGAGTTCGGTGCCTAAGCCCTTTCTTGAAAAAAACAAAACAAAAAAACAGTGGTGCTTGTGCTTCCTCCCCACTTTATTAGCTTTTGCCTAGTGGTTATAGCAGTCAATCAAGTCAATTCCATTCCTCCTATCTGGTGTGGAGCAGGAATTTGAATCAGAAGAGTGCTCTAATCACTGAGCTATGGGATATTACGGAGTGTCTCTCCTGTTGAAATTGTTCCATTTTGTATAACCAATTAAATAGAGATCTGAACAGAGAATTGAACAGAGAATATCCTGGGTGACTGTGCTAACTACTCAGCTAAAGATTATAAAGGTACGACCATCACTTCCTCCTCTGGCCTTCGAGTACATCTACTGGATCAGGCCCTGCAGGTGACAAAGGTAGGGCAATGCTTGGTTTTACAATTCTGCCACGGCTTAGGCATGAGATAGGCACCTGGACATCAGCACTGAGTTGGCTGTGCACATGCTCAGCAGCAGATATTTAGGTGCCTATACTGGCAGAAAGGTAGACTTAGAGGCCTACAGAATTAGGCAGCAGCTAAGTGGTGAATGCCAGTGGTAGCTAAATGTTGGAATTAAGCAGTTAGTGGCAGTTAGACACTTTAATCCCTTTGTGAATCTGGACCTAAGTGTATAGGAGTCCAATCCAGCAAGCCCTCTACATGCAGGACTCTGGTTTAAGCACTGAGAATTTTGTGCACAGAAGGGTTGGGTGCATATCTATCTTTATATAGATCTTGAAATGCATAACCTACAGTAAGAAACATATTTATATCTCAGATTTGACACAGCTAATTAGCTATAAGTGGCAATAGGGCTACTAAGAATGAGCATACTCCAAGAATTCACCAACATTTCACTGTGAGGAAGCAAGCTGGTCTTGTGGTTAAGATACTGGATTGGCAATCCGGGTTCAATTCCTGTCTGTGATCACAGGCAAGTCACTTAACCAGACTTAATTCCCTATTTGTGAAAGAGGGGTGATAATACTTTGTCTGCCTTTGCCTATTAGAATCTGCGCTCTTCAAGATAAGGACGGTTTCTTACAGTTTTACTGTGTATGTAGTGCTTAGCAAAACAGGACTTCAATCTTGGGTTTGGGTTGCTCTAGACATTTCTGTAATCCAAATAATAAAGTCACCAGGTGTCACTCTGCAAAGTGCAGTTTGGGCCTTCTCTAGCTGACAGCTCTGTTCCAGATGTTGTCTAGGAATAGAACTGGTTAAAAAATTTAAAATTTTGGAATGTCAACATAAATATGGTGAAATTTTGATGAAAACAATGTTTTTGACCAGCTATAACAGTGGTTCCCAAACTTGTTCCGCCGCTTCTGCAGGGAAAGGCCCTGGCAGCCCGGGCCAGTTTGTTTACCTTCTGCGTCCACAGGTTCGACCCATCACGGCTCCCAGTGGCCACGGTTCGCTGCTCCAGGCCAATGGGAGCTGCTGGAAGCGGCGCAGGCCGAGGGACATACTGGCCGCCGCTTCCAGCAGCTCCCATTGGCCTGGAGCAGTGAACTGCGGCCACTGGGAGCTGCGATCGGCCAAACCTGCGGACACGGAAGGTAAACAAACCGGTCCCCGGCCCGTCAGGGGCTTTCCCTGCACAAGCGGCGGAACAAGTTTGGGAACCACTGAGCTATAAACAGGAAGGGGGACAAGCACCATACAGCTGACGAAGTAAAAAATGACAGGTGACTGGGGCAAGGGGATAAGGGTGATGAGCTTTTCCTATCCTTTCCCAACAACACCCTTCTATACCTGGAGAAGAAGGGAGGAGCCCTTAAAAAGTTCCAAACTGGTAACTAGGGTGAGAACCGAACATAGAAGCAGATTTAATCCAATAATGCCTTTTGTTTTTAAAAAATAAAATCTTGGTTCATAGTTTGGTTTGGATCCAATTTGTCCCCACACTTGCAGGACAGCTACTCCAATATTACTAGAGGTGAATGGCCATAAAGAGAGAACTAATGCCCATGAAACATAACCTGTGGGCGCATGACTTCATGAAATCTCCCAGCTTGTTTTTTAACATGTCAACATGGACCTGGTTCTTCTGGAGCATATGCAACAAACTGACTCTGAATAGGCCAGGCTGCTGTGGTGCCAAGATCTGCTTCCTTCCGGTGCTTGTACAGCTCTGAAAGCTGTAGATATTTATGTCTGGAAAGGTCACATATCCCACACTATCACCCGGGTACTTTCAAAGTTTTCTGATCAAAATATTCCAATTGTATATTGATCTTAAAGAAAATGTCATAAAATGGTTAACGAGACAGATAAAGACATACATGTCATGGAATACTTTACTTAAAATTGTTTGTCAAGTTATTAACCGTTGAGTTTATATACCCAATAATATTAAGATTATTTAGATATTCAGGTTATTATTTCCATAATTCTAAACTACATTGTAAACATTATCAGAGGCAAGACAATGAGTACTACCGCACCTTGCTGATTTACTATATGATTAAGGAATTTTTGCTGCCTTAAATTGATAACAAACATTTTGATTTAAGATTGATAATCATTATTTCAAATCACTATCGTGGTTTTTAAAACTCAGTTTCTAAATGTACAGTTCTACTCTGAAAAGTTACTCTGAAAAAATTGGCATATGGAGTTCCATGGTTACTGTCTTACTGATTCCAAATTGAATTTGCTCTGTATAAAAGTAAATAGATTATACTTTGCCAATTCCGTAAATTTACCTGGACTCTCAGGCACAAGCTGGGTTCTCTCATCCTTGCACACCATTATCAGTAATCGAGGTTCTGCAGGTCAGATCACTCACTGACTTCTGCACAACCCCATTAGCCTTATGTGGCGTTGTACAGATACAAGCGAACGTATAATTGGAAGACAGTAGGGTTGCACAAGGGTAACTGAGGACATAATTTGCCTAGTGTGTGTCTGTTACTGGTGATAATGTACAAAAGTAAAATCTTTCTTGAGTGATACTTCCCAGCTTGAGTTTGGTCCTGAGAAAAAACATATTACATTTGATATGGAAACTGTGAGAAATAAACCTGGAATGTCGTGATGCCATTTTTAGAAAGTCACTCTTCAGAACAAAACAGCAATGTAAACTCCCTTGACTTAATTGTGCCTGAAAGGCACTACCCCAGTGGCGGCACCAACCAGGTAGAGGCAGGTATTATGACTGCTGCTATACCTCTTCATGAAGTTCAGTTTACATCCTCTGACACACAGCTTTGCCAGGCATTGCACAGAGGAGAGGGAGAGCTGTGCATCACTTTCTTCCCACACCTTTTAAGGGTGCACAGTTGGGGAAGCAAAGGCTGCTTGTGTGCTTCCTCTTCTCTCCACATTTCTACATACGGGTCACATGCAATCCTATTTTATTTACTGGATAAACTTTGCTAAAGTAGTTCACTAATAGGAGACAGTTGCACTTCTTTAATTGTTTTGCACTTGAAGCTGTTTTTCAGTTACCTACGGTAATTGAATGGTGTTCACAGGCAAAATTGGTTCTAGGCTACCACCATGAATCATGTTGTTAGACCTTGCAGTCTACTAGGTACAATAAATATTTTTCTCTAACCTGCTTTCCCTCTAAACAACGAAGTAATCATAATTAATTGAGTGTCACTATCCAAATGAGATCAGAATTATAAAAAGTATAATAAATTAGGTTGGTAGGTAAACCATCTGCATTGTTTTTCAGTTACAGTGCATTCACTCTTGCGGTATGGACGGCATTAAAGAGAGAGAATGCAGTTCCAAAAGTTGCAGGTAAATGTATTATTATTACTTGTCACCTATTTGGAATAAATATGTTTTGTCTTTCCTGTATTTAATTATACCATGAAGACTCCTGCCTGTTGATGTATAAGTGAAGGAGTACAGACCAGAAAAATTCTGAATAATTTAAATGGAAAGCAGGCATCCCATGCAATTATGTATTGCTGCTATTATACCTCCAGCATTCCTTTGCATTTCTTGAAATCAGTTGCTTTGATTCTAAAAAGCACTGAGTCAACCCAGTGACAAAGGTATTTCCAGAAATTATCTCTCATGGGGTCGGTCAAATTACTGCACTTCTGCAATTATCAGGCTATAATGTAGGAAGTACAGAACAATTTATTAGAGCAGTGACACATGCTTATGTCACTGTTAATGGTAGATAACTCAATGCCATTAACATGTTGTACTGTGAGTGCTTGTCCACAAGTGTCCCTGTTGTATGACATCATGAAAAATCATTTGAGATAACATGACAATTATGAAATTAAACTAGGTGTGAACTGTATACCCTAGATAAAAATGATATAATGTACAGAATAGTAGAATCCATCATCCACAGTTGCATAAAACAGTACAAACTACAAAGGATTCTATCAGGAATACTCCCACAGTTTCTGCACATTAGACAACATTCTAATGCAACTTTAGACAACATTCTTACCTCACTAATTTTTGTACTATTCTTTGATTGCTTTACTTTATTTAACCTAACTTCAATGTTCTGCTTTATAATTCTAGCTGTTGCTTATTTAAAACACTTATTTTAGATTTGTTGGCTGATTTCTTTAATTCATTTCTCTCTGGGAACAAGTAATTGTATAATATAACATTAATAAATTAGTTCATATAGATGTATGTTAACTGCAAACAAATTAGCAACAATGAAGGCCTGATTCAAAGCTTGTTGAAGTCAATGAGATTCTTTCTAGTGCAAGGGAGAACAGAGGCACAGGTATGATACAGTAGTGTAATTGCAGATTGCCCCATTATAGAAGTTTGCAAAATGCAATGAGCCTCAACCCCAGGATAAGTTCAAGAGGTTTCAAAGTCCACTATGAACCTTTTGCACAGCTATAATCACTCTTCCCTCACGCACATACTCACTCTGCCTGAAAATACCATTTACAGTGACAATACATTTTCCAGGTAAAAATAATGGTTTCCAGGATTCTGTAGAAAAGCATCTTTTTTGGAAAAAATATAGTTATTTGCCATTACTTCTGAGTGGGAAATCTTGATCTTCCACCAGTGGAGAATTTCTAAAATGCCATCAGGGCAGCTTTCCTTGCCTTTGCCTGGATTACACCAGGGGACTTAATTTAAATAGTCCATACTAAAATGTAGAGCTTTCATTTGAAATCAATTGACAAAAAAGGCCCCAGGTTTCTTCTGAGGCCATTCACATGTTTTTGTTCTCCAGCACAAGGGATGTCAGTTCTTCTGGTGAGAGTATTTCAAAGATATTCCCACAGTGAAGCAGAGGCAACGTACTGCAGTCACATTTCTTTGTGAAAATGTGACTGCAGAGAAATTTGGTCTTATACTGGAAGAAAATGTGCAAATCATAAACATGACTCGAGTTGTCAGCCACTTAATAAAATGTTCAAATTCTTGCTTTCATTCACATACAAGAAACAAAGGAATAACACTGAAATAGCATGATGTTATTCATTTATACAACAGCACAATTGTTGAGGTAAAAAATATTGCATACACTATGTTTACTTCTTTTAGTCACTATTAATTTTAGAAAGTTATAGGTAAAACTGCTTTTTATTATCTCAGAGTAGCTCTATTGTTTGCTTTGCATTTAAAGACAATAAATGGGACTGTTCTATCTGTTACCATTTGAAGTATGGGTTTATATATAGTTTGGTCCTTTACAGATCCTTACCCACATCATCCAGATAGCTTGAGATTATATTCCTGCTAATAGATCCATGATTTCAACTCTGCAGGGCAGGTGAAAGGGCATTACCAGTGAAGATGCCTTTCCTCTGGAGTGTATTATCCTGTTAGTTTAACAGAGCTGGAATCTGTTGATCTTGATGCCAAGCACATTTATTTTTTCCAGGGTTTTACCTGTGTGTGAGAACTGTGTGGAGGACCATTCTTTATTTTTGGTCAATCTGTTCTCCGGAACTGATTATTGCTCTATGTGCATTGCATGTAGACAGAGGTAACGAGACAGGCACCTCACTGTACATAAAGAAGAGCCCAATGCTCCCCTCTCTGAAAAGTACATGGGAGGGCAAAAACAATAGGGGAAAAACCGTTTACTAGGATTATCTTGATGCCACAGGCTCATTTCAAAAAGGAGCAGACTGTGGTCTATGGGAGGGAGAAAGGTCACAGTTTCTAGATCCTGTGTATCCAAAGCATAAGCCTATGGAGCCTGAGCCAACCATGGCAACAGACTTTCTCTCTGAACCATTCTCTGCAGGGTCTAGAAGCCTCCTCTATGTTGCCATTAGCTCTTTCCTCCTGTGCCTGAGCACTATATCCTGTGAGGGAGCAGAAGCCACAGAGAAGAATGAATGCTGCTTGGACCTCATGCCCCACTACTGTGTAACACCACTCTCTGATCTCAGAGATTTCTCCAGGAGGGGTTTCTTCTGCTCTCAGGAAGGTGGTGCATGACACTGAGACAAGTTGTCTCCTTTCTTCATGTTTCCCATCCCTTCCACACTGGTTTGTTCCCATTCCCTCTGAGAAAGGGAAGAGAAATATCTAGCCCTAAATAAAGTACTATGAATTAATTATAAACTAAATTAATAAAATAAATTAGCTAACAAAAAGTGGGAATGTATAAACTAATTGGCAGTGAGGAAAAACTTATTTGTATATTGTGCAAATTTGATCCAGAACTAAATTAAAATTACAAACTAAACAAAAAACATAGTTCCCTCTTACCTTAAGGATCTTATCACCAGGCTGGAGCAGGCTGGATGCTGGTCCATCAGGCTGAACCCTAGTAACAAAGATACCCTATAAGTCAGAAGTAACAGAGGTTAGGATTCTATTACCAAGCACTAGCTAAAGGTTCTTTTGATATTTTGTATTAAAAATGGAGAAACTTCAGCAATGACCCCATTTCTATGTAGCTCAGTTTCTAAAAGGTCCCATTCACTGAGATTTAAAAAGATCTGATATTGTGCAACAATAGAAAAACTGCCAGTCACCACGCAATAATAATTTAGAAATATACATACATGAACCAGTCACTAAGAGTGATTTGTCCAGCTCCAGAAGCATGGTGTTGAACTATATATGCACCATAGGACATTTTTATTTTAAATCATCTGGAATCCTTCCAGTACTCAGCTTTTCTGAATATACCCTGTAGATTTGACCCCAATTATCGCATGCACCTTTCAAAGATGTGTTAGAACTGTTTCTCTCATTGATAATTTTACCTATTACAAGTTTAAAGGCTTTATACAGATTTGTATGAACAGAAGTAGATCAGTGATTATAGACTTTTACTTCAGTGAAATACTGTTTTATCAAGCAAGTACCTGGCTACATACATTACAGAAGCTTTCATAAAGAACTTTAAAGGATTGATGCTTACTAAACATCCTGTAAGAGACCAATATAATCATTTCCTGAAATCTGTCCAACTGCCTGTTTGCTGATCTGAAGGCTTTAAATAATCCTGTTAATGCTTTAAAGCTAAAACTTTATAAGTAGCTAAGCAGCAGTCCCAAGTTACAGCACTTCTGTATTGTGCTCTCGTGGTGTTTCTCTGCTGATATCAATTTAATTAGTTAGGGCAGGGATTGGCAACCTTTGGCATGCGGCCCATGTGGGAAAGCCACTGGCAGGCTTTTGTTTGTTTACCTGCAGTGTCTGCAGGTTCAGCCAGCACATCCCTCGGCCCACACCGCTTCCCACAGCCCCCATTGGCTTGAGACATGGACACAGAGGCAAAATGAGGACAGAAATACATGGAATTAAGCAGCAGGCCTAAACTTTTATTAAACTTTAACAAGAGAAGGGGCACTATCCACCCATTACTTCTGACTTATAGGGTAACTCCTATATCAGGCATTTAATTGGTTCAAGTGTGGGGGTTACAGGTCTCTTTACCATATAATATGGGGTAGGACTCAGCTCTCTCTGAGTCAGAGCACCCTCACCCTATGATGGGGCAGAGGGTGAGCCACAATGCGAGGGACACAATGTCTGACCTCGGCCCGTGAAAGCCACAAGGTCTGACCCTATCACATGAGCCCAAGGCCCATCACCAAAATCCCAGATCTTTTACTTCTGGGAACCATTCATTTTATTCACTTAATCACACTGGAAACCGGCTGCAAGTTGTGACAAATAAACAACTCCATCCCAGTACCACAGTTAGTTACTTAACCCACTGTGGTTTTAAGGTGCTGTGAGAAAGGCAAAAACCTCTCCAGATCTCTGCCAATTGGCCCATGGGAGAAAGAATTCCTGACCTCCTAAACAGATGATTGACTAGACCAGCAGCATCTGTCAGGCCAGGTTCCCATTCCTAGTTCAGGTGGGTAGGGTGGGATATTGGACTGGAGCTGAAAGAGACTACCCACGCCTCATGCGATGGGTTAAATTCTGGGAACTGGGTATGCTGGCCATTCAGCACCCCTTGCCTCCAGCTGATCAATGGGTGCCAGAGACTCCTGGAAGAGGAGCTACCTATTGTCCCTTCGTGACTGTCCCTTCCTTACTGCTGAGCCTGTCCCGCTTTCACAACTGGACATCAAGTTCTCCCATATGTTAATGTGAGTGGATTATGTTCTCAGTTACTTCTCTGTTCCTTTGGCTCCCCCTTTGAATAATTTCGTTTGCACTCCTTTATCTGTCACACCATTTCTCTGCTCTTACCTAAATCTTTTTACTATGTTTAACCGGCACCTTTGGTTTTTCTCTCTGTTATATAGGTCATGCTTGGAAATAAGGATTGGTTAAATAAACTTCCTCTTGATTTAGTTTGGAATCTGACCTCTGGATAACACACAGAAGGGGGAGGGCAAGGAGGCCAGACCATTTCAAAAACACTGTCCAGAAGATACTGCACATAGGAAAAGGGTTGAGGACTCCATCAAAATAACTGCAAGGTGATTAGGAAACTGAGACAAGGAGAGGTCACTCAGAGTTGCTGTTGGCTAAGGTTATTATGGACTGAGCAGGCAAGATGATCTAGGCAATTCTGAGACACTTTTACTCCATCAGCACATCTTATTTTAACTATTATTATGAGGATGAATATTCTTTAGCATGGTGTACTATAAGTTTGCTGATTTCACGTGGTATACAGTAAAATACTGTACATGAAGTATTTATATCTAAATTATTGGAATTGTACGATGAGAGAGAAGTTGAGCCCCACTATAACCTTTAAATTATTATAAATAAGCAAATAATGATTGAAGCATTAAAAACACTTAGAAGATCTCAAGTAAAAACATGTAAGGATTTAAGAGCAATGATTTGAAATAACCTGAAATAATTAATTCCTTTGATAAAAAGAAATAACAATGTAGAAATGCAACCCCAGACAGTCTAACTCACTTTCTCTCAAAAGACAATTCTCTGGTCCAATTTAAACTTTTCTTGATCAATTGTTAATCATATTAAAAATATGGTTATAATTTTGCTATATACAGTTGTTACAGAATCAGAGATATTACTTATGTAGATACATTCATGAGGGAACATGGTTCCTTTTTTAAAAGAAAAGTGTGAAGAATTTCAATTGTCAAAACAACTGATACAGAATTTAATTATAATATCATAAGCCAAATTAGGAACCATGACATGAAGTCACATTTACATTTGTTATAAAGCACATTGGAAAGACCATATTAAGCAGCATTTCAACCAATACCAATACAGTTTTAAGTACTACAGGTTCAAATGTCTATTGGTTACACAGAATAAAATGATCTACTCCCTGTAGTCCAAATTCACTAACTGACAACATAAAAAATCGTTAGAACCTGTCCATATTACATGGGTACCTTCAAAGGCATTTGACATTTTCTGTAAATATTAATTTTCCTTTCAATTTTAATCGATGCTGATGGGAAATTTTAAAAAAAATGGGGTCTAAGGCTACATATGAGGATTTGTTTAAAAAAATACACCAATCTTATGATTTGATGAGCATTCTCAGCTCACGCTGAAATTAGTGGGCATAGACGGGTGCAGAGATGAGGTGCTGGCCACCCAGTAGGATTGGGTCTAATCTTAACACAGATAACACCATGTTTAAAATATACAAACCTATAGTCCTTTATATGTAACAAGCTCCACTTAGTTTTAGTACACATCACAGATTAATTCAGAGGCCTCAGAGTCCACTTTCTAATCTCTAGACCATTTGAATTTGATAACCCTTGATTGTCACATTTTTATTTGTCCCCATTTTGCTGACTAAAGAAATACATCATTCTCCTAGGCTATTTAGTGTAAACATGCAATGGATCCAGATGTTTATTACCAAAAACTTCACAATCCTGATTACTAAAAGGCATGCTCATTTATAGGGAAGTTTGTGCAGAGTCTTCTATAGACCTTTCCACCACTATTAATCTGCAGAGTTCAGATAGAATCTGTTGTGTTTGGCAGAGTAGGCAAAAGTCTAGGCAATTGAAGCTAGTTTATGATACTACTACTGTTTAAAATACCAGTGAATTTATCCTCCTAATTAGCGGACCAATCCAACTCCCACTGAAATCAACAGGAATCTTTTCAACTACTTCAGAAGGAGTTGGATCAGGTCCTAGGTTTGTTCTGGAAAAAATATACCCTTACAACTAGGGTGACCAGGTGTTGCTGTTGCCCAGCCCTCTTCTCCTCCAGAAGGAGTTGGAGGTATGTGTGTCCCCATCTCTGAGTGCTGGGAATGTGGCTACACCCCCACCCCCCTCACTGCATCCCTCTCCGTCCCACCCCCCTCCCACACTCCAATGCCCCTGTCATTGCATCCCTCCCCTCCCTGTCCGACCCCCCGTCCCCCATCCCCCTCACTGCATCCCTCCCCGTCCCATCCTGCCCCCCACACCATCCATCCCAGCCCTGTATCCTCTGCAGTGCTCTCCTACCCATCTTCTCCACCTCCCAGACCACCACCCCCATGTCCCTCACCCCCTCACACCCTTGCATCCCATTCACCTCCATACACTGCTGCACTCCCATTATGTACATACACCCTGTGCTCCCTACACCCCCTGTAGCCTTCTGCCTCCCCCTGCATCCCCATTGGCCCCCACAGACCCCCGACCCCCCCATTCTCCTTCTCACCTCCACGCTGCTCTCGTCCTTGGCCTCTTTCCCTCTCCATCCCCTCTCCTTCTCCCCCACCTCCATCTTTTCCCCTCCAGGCAGCACCCAGAAAAGTGTATGAAAAAGTGTCTCTGTGTCGGCAAGTGTGTGCATGCATGCATTGTATGTGTGTAAGAGACTGTGTGTCTTTGTGTAGGGAAGTGTGTGTATTGCCGCATGTGTGTATACCTGTGTGAATAAAATTTGCAGCCTAACTCTCTGACTTTGATTCCTTTTTCTGGCTTGTGCACAAAAAATTGATGACATAAAATATGTCTGTGTATTCATTTCAACAAGTTTTTAAAACAGAAGGGAACTCTAAAAGAAATGTATTATTTCTTAAAAAGTGAATGTTGTTGACTAGTAATTGCAGAAGAGCCAATGTATCATACATTTGTCCCCACCTTTGTCTAGCTACATTATAAACTCTTTGTTGCAGACTCTCTCTTTTTATGTGTATGTCCAGCACCTACCAATGTGGAGTCCTGATCTTAGTTGGGGTCTCTAGGCACTAAACAACAATTGTAATAATAAATAATGTAGAAGTATATGTGTTAGTGCATGCTAGATGTGTACACATGAATACATGTGTGTATCTGCATGTAGGTGTGGGAGTCAGTTTCTACATATTTATTTATATAGGTATCTGGACAGGTGTGCATTTCTGTGGTTGTGCTATATGGATTTGTATTTGGGCTTCAGGACTGGGCCTTTAATGGACCCATTGCAGCTTTGATAATGTGTGGTCCTAATTCCACAAATAAATTTACAATAACTTTAGTGAACAAAAAACTGGAGCTGGTTATGAAAAATGGGAAGAGGGAAAGGAAAGAATCATGAAAACCTTTGTGAAATTTCATTTTTTTAAAAATTACCCTTTTTGACTATTTTGCTGCCAGCTCTAGCATCCTGTAACAAATAAAACCTGAACTTAGCATAATACATCTGTCAAAACAATAAATATGCCTGTTTGGGCCTTGCAGTGAAAATGAGTACATGACCAAGGGTGGGAAGAGCAAGCGATGAAGGGAGGGGGGATGGAGGGAACAGGGGCCGGGCCTTGGGCAGGGGCGGGGCCTCAGGGAAGGGGCATGGCAGTGGCGGGGCAGCAGGTGGGGCAAGGGTGTTCAGTTTACTGGCATTAGGAAATTGGCAACCCTACTTACAACAAGTCAAGAAAGTTGGTACTTGGGAAAAGGCAAACCACATGAAAAGATTAACTAGTGCAATACAGAGAATAGCCTGTTTTGATTAAACCTTTATTTATCAACCAGAAGGAAAATACCCATTTTTGTTTAAAAAAGTCACATCCTGGACCAATTTCTGTATGTTCACAACTTCTATTGAATTTCACATGCTTGTATCTGAGGACATTGTTTGGCTCTCTGTAATAAAGACCATTAGTAAGAAATTCACATCTTACCTTATCAGAAGGTTTGAATGGATTTCCTTGTCCACTTATTCCACCACTGATACTAAATCCAAGTCCAGGATTCTTTTCTATTCTCACACAAAACTATGTTAAAAAGATATGGAAAGATAATCGAACACCATCATTAAAGCTAATCTTCTAAACAATTGTGTCTCTGCCTGACACATTTTGGTTTATGGTTAACTATTGGAGTTGACCATTCTGAATTATATTGTACAGAGTATTAAAAAACATTAATAATGTTGTTTTGAAGTACACAAATGTGATATTTCATCATTTTTAATATGCCCTCACACTTCTGAGGATCATGCAAACAATAACTGTGCCTGACAGGTACTGTTTCTTCTTTATTCGTCTGACTGAAGAACACCTTACAAAGTAACTGTTAATCTAACTAACTCAAAAGAAAATAGCCACAAAGGGCAAAATTAAAAGAAACTAATGAGGAAAGTTATTACACACACTGTCCTCATTTCAGATCACTGCACTTTTGGTGGTTTAAAAGGAACTGAAGGCTAGCTAAGGCCTCTCCCCATTTTATATCCTCAGAATCCTCTATGAGGGAGGGATTAGGTGAGTGACGTCCACAGACACTGTTCACTAGAAAAATTCCGCAAATCAATGCCAGAGGCACCAGATACCACCAGTGGTAATATGCAGAAGCCACTTGAAAAACTGCGGTTTCTCATTTCTCTGAGTATTACTCCTTAAAAGCTCTTTTTCTTCAATGTTTTGTTTATTTAATGTTCAGACATCTAAAATACACACTCTTCCTCATACCTAAGAGCCTATACACTGTTCAATAAAACACATCTAAATGCACATGAATCCTCCTTTCTTCAGTGGTAGAAAATAGGATCATCCTCCACAACCAATCAATTCCCCCATCATCCCTTGGTACTCTGCCTCTCAAATCAATGCCAGAAAGAAGAGATTGGCTGCACTGTGTCCTGAAGGCCAAAAAACTCTGGATCAGTTGGACCATCTCAGAAAGTGTCAATTCTTAGATTAACAATGATACTATTAAAATAACTGCAATAATAGGCCTGTTATAGCTCCCATTAAAGCACCTGGAAAAATATCAATATGAATTTGCATTGTGTCGGACTTTAGGTTTTCAGTTAATGTTAAGTAAAAACATCACATTTAAATTTAAGCAGTACTTTCAGGAATAAAACTTTAAAAACACATTTATGTATAAATCTGTCAGCTGTCCACAACATGGGTACATTTATGACATACTTGTTACTGAAGCACCCATTTTAATTAGTGAATCAGGGGAAAATGTCAGTAACCTTCCTGATAAAAAGTGGATCATATTTGTCATTAAATGCATCACTTATTTGTTTGTAAGTAGGCTTTTTAGGTTTCCAAATATTATAAGTATTCAAGTACCCAGTTAGAAAGTGGACAGGAATGGGAGTGGGTATACATTTTCCAAGTGAAACAAATTGCTACAGGCACAAATAAAAAGACTGGAGCTGATTAAGGCCCCTGAGACATTTCAATGAATGCTTTTAGAGAAATGGCATGATCAATAGTACAATTTGTGTCCATTCAATTTGCTAGTACTGTGTTAAGTGCAACCTCAGTGGAATAATGCAACCATAAAACAAAAACAAATTGCTTTGAAAAAAATCATGATTCTGTTGCAGACAGAAAGTTATCTTTAAAATCTATCCACAGGAACTCAACTATAAGTAGGCTCAAAGTTCTGCTCCTTCCGTAAAATATCAGACTAATCACTCACATTGCTCAATGTTGTGTATATGGTAATTGCCATTCATAATCAACAAGCCTAAGCATGTACACACAATCATAAAACACGAATCAAAATCCTTGCAAGTTGATAATCCTTACATAGACCAAGAATCACAACTTCCTGTTAATGTAGCCCCTCACTTTCCTAACAATTTAGCTGCTACCTGACAGGAACCCCCCCCCAATGTTGCTTCATCAGCATGTTATTTATATACACATTTTCTCACCTGCTCTTGATAACCATCCATACTCCTCTGCCCTTTGGTTTGAATTAAGCACCTCCCGGCCTGAGGTGCCCGAGAGCTCTGCGAAGAAGGGATCTGAATTGGCAGTGGTGATTGAAACTGCTGAATGGTAACTTTATTCATGTTTCCTTCATATTGCTGCTCTCGACTCCGATGTTGTAGGCTTTGAGATCCCATCAAAGTCTGGATATGGCTACCTGCCTGTGGGTAACGTAACCCGTTAGGCCAGAAATTCAGGAAGCTGAAAAGAAGCAATTATTACAACTTACACAGTCAAGTAAAAGCAAACCTCTTAAATAAATATCAGAGGTTTGCCTTTTGACCACAGTTGGAAACAACCGTGATTAAAACCAGCAAGGATTTATCCATTGCATTTAGTGAATCTAGGAGCCATAACTGAGATCAAATGTACAGAGTCTGATACATAAAAGGAAAATATTTTAGGCTTATTTCATGTTATATGTTTCTGGTCCGAAAATCTCATGAAATGAAAATATATAACGATGAAATAAATAAGATGATTTTGCAGCACATTCTAAAAAATGTTAAATATTGGGTAGCATTGAATTTGAGGATAGTTTGGAATAGAGTTTATTCTCTATTGATCACAAATATTGGCCTAAATTGTACACTGTTTCAGGATTATCTATTAAAAATCACATTTTATAATATAGTTTAAATTCAGTGATTGTTTATAATCATGTCACAGGCTAGCAGAAGCCAAGTGGATACTATTCAGTGTCAATGCATTGTCCCAATAAAGAATGTGTTTTTTACATGACCTTATGTTTACCAATGTCACTAATCGGATTATCAACTTTTTGAAAAGAGCTAGTAGTTAGTAATTTGAAAAGATTCATACTTTTCAAAATTATGGAAAATATTGAACTTGTGTTATTTTGTTCACTGTCTTTTGATATTTATCAGAGAAAGGCCACTGATAATAGTCTTCAATCCCTGCTTATCTGTCACATTTTCAATTTTATTGCTCTAACATGTGGGGTTTGGTTTGTATGTTACTCTATTCTTGACATGGTAAAGTTGCACACTTGCTTACTTTTCAACATACATTCTGTTTATACACATACATTACATACACATTTGAGTCAAATAATTTAAAAATAAATTAATTGAAAACAATTTATACTGTTTATGATGACAGGATTGAACTGTTGATGCTTATTAATAATTGGCATGCAACTTAGCCATAAAGGAATGAGTAAAATGAATGCTCCAAGGAATGCTCATATCTTACTACCTCCATGAAACGTCACAATCCTATGTTACTGGCCATCTTTAGAGTACGTAAACTCAGCAATTTATGACAGGCATGTTAGAGACCCTGAGAGAACTTCAGTGCCTTGCCCAAGATCACAGAGGCAGAACATGGCCAGAAGGAGAAATCTGATCTAGTGACTCAAAACAATATGCCTTAATGATAACTGGCCAGATCCTTAGCTGTTTAATGAAGCTATGCCAATTTATACAAGCTGAGGATCTGGCGAGAATATATCCGTAGTTTCACATTGACTCTGTACTTGGATTTTCATAGAATCATAGAATATCAGGGTTGGAAGGGACCTCAGGAGGTCATCTAGTCTAACCCCCTGCTCAAAGCAGGACCAATCCACAAGTAAATCATCCCAGCCAGGGCTTTGTCAAGCCTGACCTTAAAAACTTCTAAGGAAGGAGATTCCACCACCTCCCTAGGTAACGCATTCCAGTGTTTCACCACCCTCCTAGTGAAAATTTTTTCCTAATATCCAGCCTAAACCTCCCCCACTGCAACTTGAGACCATTACTCCTTGTTCTGTCATCAGCTACCACTGAGAACAGTCTAGAGCCATCCTCTTTGGAACCCCCTTTCACGTAGTTGAAAGCAGCTATCAAATCCCCCCTCATTCTTCTCTTCCACAGACTAAACAATCCCAGTTCCCTCAGCCTCTCCTCATAAGTCATGTGTTCCAGCCCCCTAACCATTTTTGTTGCCCTCCGCTGGACTCTTTCCAATTTTTCCACATCCTTCTTGTAGTGTGGGGCCCAAAACTGGACACAGTACTCCAGATGAGGCCTCACCAATGTCGAATAGAGGGGAACGATCACGTCTCAATCTGCTGGCAATGCCCCTATGTATACATCCCAAAATGCCATTGGCCTTCTTGGCAACAAGGGCACACTGTTGACTCATATCCAGCTTCTCGTCCACTGTAACCCCTAAGTCCTTTTCTGCTGAACTGCTGCTGAGCCATTCGGTCCCTAGTCTGTAGCGGTGCATGGGATTCTTCCGTCCTAAGTGCAGGACTCGGCACTTGTCCTTGTTGAACCTCATCAGATTTCTTTTGGCCCAATCCTCTAATTTGTCTAGGTCCCTCTGTATCGTCTCCCTACCCTCCAGCGTATCTACCTCTCCTCCCAGTTTAGTGTAATCTGCAAACTTGCTGAGGGTGCTATCCACACCATCCTCCAGATCATTTATGAAGATATTGAACAAAACCAGCCTGAGGACCGACCCTTGGGGCACTCCACTTGATACCAGCTGCCAACTAGACATGGAGCCATTGATCACTACCCGTTGAGCCCGACTATTTTCACCAGATAGTCATCATGGGATGCTTGAAAATGAGTAGCATCTCATCAGCTTCAAGTCACGGCACAAATGTAACCTGAAGATGTCCTTCACAGAAGTCCACAGCAGGTGCACTGTCTTCCTCAGAGGAAGAAATCTGCTTAAAGGTCTTGCATACAGAAATTGTGGCCCAACACCAAAAAAACTTCATATCTATTTTATTGGCTTGGATCACCTCAGGGCTGAGTGACAGATGCACATAATGAAAACAAAACAGAGCACCAGCTCCTCAGCTATGGGCAAGGCATGCACTCAACTCAGAAGAGGAGGGCAACAGCAGTTTTAATCACTTTTGCATATTCTAATTCTAGGCCAGCAGTCCATTGGTCATGTGTACTAGCATAGACCACTAACTTGTACCAAATTCACCACAGACCAAATGAATCTCAAGGGGCTCATACAGCAGCCAAGGTGCAGAAATGCCCTGGCCCACACACCTTTTCCCTAGCCATGTTCCCTATATCAGCTGCAAGGAGGGGGGTGGGTGATGTTGGTGCTTGTATTCTGGCTCCATGCCACTGGGGTGATCCTCTTGTGGCAGATACACCAGGTTTATGTCTGACTATCTTTCTTCTATTTCCCCTCGTTCATTCAACCTCATTCATCTGCCCCTTGAGCAATCCCCAGCTTCATTTTCAGTGATCTTATCTCCTAACAGTGAATCCCTTTCTTTCTCATAATGAGCAGTTAACTCATAGATAAATATGTAGATGACTTTGTCAACTAGTTTCTCGTAGGCACCACAGAAAAAGTGCATCTCCAGCAGTATTAAAATGAGGAGAGGATTGTTTTTCAGCAAATGAATAGATTTACAGAGTGGCATTCTAAATCAAAGGGCAAAAATACCAAACTACTTTTTAATGGAAATATTCTAATGATTGCCTGCAGATTACTGTGTAATTGATCACCTTGGAGCTAGAAGTAACCAGCATTTAATCTACACGCTGCATAGTTAAGAGGAGAGAAATAACCATGAATTACTATGTAATTGTATAGTTAATAGTTGCACGGTAATTACCATGGTTGTATGGTACAATACATACATACTGCAGTTACATGGTGATAACCCACTGCCTCGTAGTTACCATGTAACTAATCAACACTGGTCCTACAGGTATGGCTCATTTACATGATATATATTCTGTCATTTAAACTGAAGAAATTAGATTTATTATGGATAGGTTACACACATGGGGCTCTGTACCAGATTCTGCTCTCATTTGCATTGACACAAACCCATTAAAGCTAGTGTGATTATGCTAGTGGGAGTGCAGTTTTACCCCTTATTTATTTTTACAAAATCACATTATTCAGTATATGAGAATTTAATTTTACAGAAGACTCTGAAATTAATTTCAAAATGATTGTTACATTTAAGCCTTCAACTGGTGAAAAAACGAAACAAAATATTCTAGGTCACGTTCAATGCAAGGGAAATTAGCATTGTCATAAATACACGTTAAAAATACCTATTGAGAATGAAAAGTAAATAATATTCATCATTCATTCTCTCTTTCATTTTCATAGATTTTGTTTGCAAAGATTATATCAATGCTTCTTGTGCCTTTATAGCATGGTTTCTGCTGTATAAAGGTTAAGTTGAGAATAAATCCTTTTCTAGAAACAGAAATCACTTAGAAACAGAAACAGAAATTCTGCTGAAAAAACATCTCTATTGTATGGAATGTTTTCCCTTGATTTCATTTGTATTCTATATATTATTTTAACATCCATCATAAAAGTTAATTATTTGAAGCTGGGAGTCCGTTATTGCCAATGCAATTCAAACTGCTGACGATGGCTACAACAATGGATAGTGCCAATGAGTTAAACAGATTCTGATGCATTGTGTAATGTTTTAACATACCACATCTGTACAGCAGGATATTGAAATGTCTACTACGGATTTCACTTTTCAGTTTCTTATCACAATAATGCATATCAGAGTTCCAATACAAGACATAAAATATATTGTTTGAGCTGATGAGTCTAATCCTGACCTCACATATACTGGAGAAAATCAGGTGTAACTCCTCTCAGGAAGGAGAATCCTTCTCCCAGCTCCTGTGTATACTATACAATCCCTTTGAGTGGTTCAGCCTACTCTCAGTGCCCAGCTCCACAAATGCAAGGCCAGGGCCCCATCTGCCTTCAACCACCCGTTGTCTCTTGCAATGATTTATGTTCCTGGGGATTCCAGGAGGGAATGGTCCCTGGGCTGCACTGAGCAGAGTGACTTCTATTGCATCTGGACCTGATGACCTACTTGAGTAATTCTCCTGCACATTTATAAATGACCTCTTTTCACTCTATAATTTTTGTAATGGCAAAGACTGCTGCTTCTGTGTTGAATGAAAAAATCTGAAGCCAGTAGGAAAATATTTACCTGATCAATACTTAAAGGTATTTGAAGTGCAGCATTCGCAAATATATTCATTATGTCTTTGGACCTGACTCTGATTCACGTACACCATTTTTACTCACTTTGTTCACTCCTCTAACTAGTGCAAGAAAGATCAGAACCAAAACATGTAGATTAACAATTACCACCAATGGCCAAATTTTCAGCAAGCCTTGAGCTGGTCTCTTTCTCCACACTTAGTTTTAAATTACTGCATTAAATTACTGTACCCTAAGAATGTAGGAATATGAATATTTTGTGCAGCTAGAGTGTGCAGTTATTTGCCCAGCTATCTAGTTTGTGTATGCAGAACATACTGGTACATGCATCCACTTTTGCAAACATAATAAGTTAACTTGGCATAAATGAGCTCAAAAACAGGTTAGAACTGAAAATATGATTAGATTATGAATTTACAAGCTGTTCTAAGCCTTGAAGAAAAAATGCATTGCACCTATCCTGTGTCCACTGAAGCCAACTGGAGTAAGGGGATTGCTGCTGATTTTGGTGGGTGAAGGAAAAAGCTGACAGTACATAAATGTCTGATTTTATATCATCATGTTGCTACTGGTTACCTTTTTAGTAATGGTATCTGGTGGCACATCCCGCCTTCCAAGTGGATATGGGTTCCATTGGCTACTAGCAGAAACATCTTCTTGTCCATTGTCTAGAATGTTGCTCTGCTGTGATGGGGTCTATTGTAAAAATGGTAGGATATACTTTAGTGCCTTGACAGATCACTGTATAAAACCACCACTTACTTTTGCCCCAAATCCACCTTGTTCAGTTGCACAGCATTTCATTTGTAATGGGAATCATTTTATGCTTTATCCCCATATCGTGTTAATGTATAAGAACTATATACTTGCTGCAGTCTTGACTGCACTGTTGTCTGTGGACCTTACTTTAAATGGGAGAACTTTAGATGTTCATTAATTATCTTGGCAATAATGAGAGAAGTGAGAAAATTAACTCAAAGTCTGAAATCATGGAACAGTAAATATTTTTCTGAAATTACATTTTTAACACAATAGTGTGCTACAGAATCACACAATCTAAAAACATCGTACTGCTCATTCAAACTGTAAGTAAGTAAAGAGCAATGAAAGAATGTATAAATATCTCACCATCATCTATAATGTAAATATGAAATGTTAAATTTACAATGCATTTTTTTAAAATGTTATATTTAATACAGACAATACTGAAGTTATAGTTGTCATACCTTGGGTTACCTTCTGCACTGCTCTTACAGACCCCAGTTCAGGAAAGCACTTAAGCATATGTTTAAATTCCAATTAAGTCAATGGTACTTAAGCACATGCTTAAAATTAGGCACATACTTAAGTGCTTTCCCGAATAAGGATGGACTTAAGCACATGTTTAAGTGCTTTCCTGAAACAGGGTCATACTTCTATTATTCTTTTCTGTTTCCTCCCCCTTGGACACATTTAATCCTGGTCATTTTCCTTCACTGGTAACTTTACTCATCTCTTTTTCAGTCATTTTTGTGGTCTTGGTGTCCTATTCTATCTTAATCTAATTTTATTTTCCATTTATTAATTTTTTTAGTTAGGCTTAATTAATTTTTATTCACATAAACATAACTTTCTTGACTGAATCCTTTCAAAATCCTGCCATCACAGGGCAGATCCAGCCACAGGAGAATTTCTACAATGTGGAGGATCCTCTGATGATACTTCTGCTGGCACAAATGCACGGCTAGGAGAATGAGAGCATGGCTGTGAGTCCATTACATATGGCTGATCCCTCATCTATTGTAACAGACCCTTGGGACCATCAGCAGATAGCATAAATTAAAGCAGATTTTAAACCACTCTATTATATGCCAGGGACTGGCCCAGTGCCAAGAAGGATCAAAGGAATGCAAAAGTTGCTTAGAGCCATTACCGTACTGCTTACACACTACTGTTTTCCTTGTCTGCAGTTCAGAATCTGGGCCATTGTTTCAGATTATTTCCAATTGGGTTTTTTGCTTGTGGAAACCCTTTAGATATCTGAGTACTGCCAATGCCTCCTACCCTGTTTCTCAGTTTGGTTGAATGAGACTGCATGATTGCAATCCCCTTGGAGTCATGAAAATGAGATGTGTATCTTGAGAGATTATTCAAGTGAGCAACATTAGAAATGAAAACTTCCCATTGCATAGTCTCTATTCTGAGAATAAAAATACACAGAGAAAAGCAAGTGTGTCACCCGTGTGATGTGACTAATTTCACCAGTTAATCCCCAGAGTTACTCCTACTTTGTAAAACTGATAAGAACATTTAAAACAAATCATGTGCTATATGCTATTCAAAGGACTGTGCCTCTATGACAATATTTTCTGACAAAGTAACATACTGTGTGACTGTTTGATTGGTCCTAGGGGAGAGAGTAATATACTTTTGATCCTGAAGTTCATCTAAGCAAGAATCCATACAGTGTTAAAAATAATTATCATATGAACTTTAAAATTGAAGGCATTCTTCTGAAAGAAGTTCCTTTTTCCACTACAGAGAATGTGGTGCCATTTTTATAAGACAGTGACTGTAATTGTAGAGGTGATTTAAAGCTGCGGAATAAAGAAAAATGATGCAGTTGTTTACTGTTTTCTGTACAAGATTGGGAAAAATCTGTGATGATTGAGCTTTTCGTTTTTGACAGGAAAATGAATTTGGCTGCTTATAAAGTTATTCATTTGACAGCGGCTGAATGAACTGCACATCAATAGACGTTTTACACCGATTACATCTAGATAAAAAGTAAGAAGCAACAGTTCAATGTGATAGTAGAAAGTTGTCTAGATTGTTGGGCTCAACGGGTAGTGATCAATGGCTCCATGTCTAGTTGGCAGCCGGTGTCAAGTGGAGTGCCCCAGGGGTCGGTCCTGGGGCCGGTTTTGTTCAATATCTTCATAAATGATCTGGAGGATGGTGTGGATTGCACTCTCAGCAAATTTGCGGATGATACTAAACTGGGAGGAGTGGTAGATACGCTGGAGGGGAGGGATAGGATACAGAAGGACCTAGACAAATTGGAGGATTGGGCCAAAAGAAATCTGATGAGGTTCAATAAGGATAAGTGCAGGGTCCTGCACTTAGGACGGAAGAACCCAATGCACAGCTACAGACTAGGGACCGAATGGCTAGGCAGCAGTTCTGCGGAAAAGGACCTAGGGGTGACAGTGGACGAGAAGCTGGATATGAGTCAGCAGTGTGCCCTTGTTGCCAAGAAGGCCAATGGCATTTTGGGATGTATAAGTAGGGGCATAGCGAGCAGATCGAGGGACGTGATAGTTCCCCTCTATTCGTCATTGGTGAGGCCTCATCTGGAGTACTGTGTCCAGTTTTGGGCCCCACACTTCAAGAAGGATGTGGATAAATTGGAGAGAGTCCAGCGAAGGGCAACAAAAATGATTAGGGGTCTGGAACATATGAGTTATGAGGAGAGGCTGAGGGAGCTGGGATTGTTTAGCCTGCAGAAGAGAAGAATGAGGGGGGATTTGATAGCTGCTTTCAACTACCTGAAAGGGGGTTCCAAAGAGGATGGCTCTAGACTGTTCTCAATGGTATCAGATGACAGAACGAGGAGTAATGGTCTCAAGTTACAGTGGGGGAGGTTTAGATTGGATATTAGGAAAAACTTTTTCACTATGAGGGTGGTGAAACACTGGAATGCGTTACCTAGGGAGGTGGTAGAATCTCCTTCCTTAGAGGTTTTTAAGGTCAGGCTTGACAAAGCCCTGGCTGGGATGATTTAACTGGGAATTGGTCCTGCTTTGAGCAGGGGGTTGGACTAGATGACCTCCTGAGGTCCCTTCCAACCCTGATATTCTATGATTCTATGATTCTAGAAGCAGTAGAACAGATTAAGAAAGATAAACACATCCCTAATTACAGGTTTCAGAGTAGCAGCCGTGTTAGTCTGTGTTCGCAAAAAGAAAAGGAGTACTTGTGGCACCTTAGCGACTAACCAATTTATTTGAGCATGAGCTTTCGTTGGTTATGTTTACTGGTTAGTCGCTAAGGTGCCACAAGTACTCCTTTTCTTTTTACATCCCTAATTGTTTTCTTTGACTCTTTGAGCTGCCATTGGCCAGTTAGGCCTTAATTATTGCTCTTTTGAGTCTGAGCAACACTAGGGAGAAAAAAAAGGAGCAAACCACCCAAGTGGTGTTGTTTGGATATATTACAGCTTTGAAAAGCATAATGCACATGATCCTTCTTACTTTCACCAATGGAAATCAGTAACCTCTTTGGAGTCAAATTATGCTGCTGTAAATGAGAGGAGGAGAAGGCCTGGAATAAACAATTGACGTAGTCATTCTTGCTATAACTGCTCAACTGGTATAACAGGCATTCTCCCTAGTACAGCAATCCTGGTATATAAAGGGCTGAGGCCCAGGTCCTCTCCTCCTACTCCAAAACACACCATTTATTGGGCTCTTAGCTCTCTGTTAAAAGCACTAGCTGCTCCCCTTGATTCATAGCACTAGAAACCAGATTGTGTGCGAGTGTGCTGTGGGGACAAACTCCCTGCTACATCTCCTTCCTTTAATGCACCTACATATTGGAGGAATACTTTTGCTTCTAGAGTTTCTGTCCCTTGCTTGAGTTCTCAGAGTTAAAATTAAAATCAGATCCAGCTGACCCTATAGCTGAACATCAATAACTTAAGCATAGTATTGTTTAAAATGTATTAAAATTTGCTCTTTCATCAATATATACTCCAATTAATGTCAGCAGGGATTACATGCATATAGAATGTATCCCTTTCAAAACTTTTAAGTAGACAAATGTAGAACTGAAAATTAAGAAACCAATAAAACATTGCAGATGTTTAAATGTATGATGGTGTTGTTTCAATCTGTCTAGATGTGGAGACACCTGCAAAATGAAGTAAGGTTATTTTAATAACCAGGATAATGATAAAAAAAATCTTAAACAACAAATCAGAGAGAACACATCAAAAGCTGCCACAGTCATTAAATTTGCAGGCTCCACGGATGTGGATTGCCCACAGGCATTCAGTTTTCAGAAAGAAAAGGTTGATATATGTAAGCAATCTTTTTTCCTGTGAGATATGCATTCTGAATGTGAGAATTTCAAGTGACTTATGTTTAGTTATAAACATTCTACTGTATTACCCTTCTTTGAATAAAAACTGAATCAACATTTTCTGTGAAAACAGTCTGAGTCCACAACACACTTGCAGACAATTCCAAAATTTCCAGTAGACACCTTTCAAAGATCTACATAGTGCCAGTGGAAGATTTATAGTTTAGCATTTAGTTCACAAGTTATTTATGTCCCACAGCCAGAAATGCAAAATGTTCTAGAAGATATCAAGGAATAAAAATAAGCAGTATTAGGAATTCAAAATATTACATCAGCACTAACTTTGTCTTTGCTGTGCAAATTGTATAGTAAGAGAATATCATTCTTCCACATTTTTTAAGATGAGATTTTATGGTGGCATGTAGCAGATTGTGATTGAGTGCTTAACAGAAGGAATATTAGAGTAAGAGCTTGGAGTCCTTAGTTGCTGGTCACAAGAATACGCACGTGGGGTCATATATCACCCTAGATCCACACATGTAACTCCCCATTGACCAGAATGCATTAAAGTCAAATATAGCATATGACCTAAAGTTCTTGATGTGCATGATATATGAAATACCTCATTCATAAATACACATGCATGAAATACTAAGGCTGTCTGGAATTACATGTCAAAATGATTCCTTGCTAGGACCTGGAACAAGAATTAATATATCACCCAAAGATATATCAACAGTCTTTGAAAGAAAAAAAATATGACAAATGCTGGAAAACTCCTTTTCTAAGTGAGTACACATCTATATTTAAGATGACAATTTGGTTGTCATTAATTTTGCCACATTGGAGATGTACAAGTACAAATATGAAGGTTTGTAACACTCTGGATAAGCAGAGAGTGAAGGGCATAAGAAACTAACCAAATGTGAAAGGATAAGTTATTAGGTGCAGCTTGGCAATGCAATGTGTGTATTTGTACTGTTGAAATATTCCGGTATGCTTACTGGCTGGGAAATACAATACACTATATGTATTAATAGTTAGATCAGGCTGTTAGACTCCAGGTCAGCAAAACTCTTATGCCACATGGCTAACATTAGAGCATGTGAGTAGTTACACTGATTTCATATGCACATGCATAAATAATATGACTGTTTGGAATTTTATGTCAACGCTATTCCTTGCAAGGACCTGTCCTTACTTCAGTGAGACTACTCTCACATGTGTTAAAGCAGAGATTAAAGTCCCTTCTACATCACGCTATGAATATTTTGGCAAGATTTTAATGGGTAACATTCTACTCTATCTTGTTATAGCTACTTCGTTCATGAACCATGTAGATTAGTAGATGTTTATACATGTGTATGATGCATATATACATGCACCAATATATCAATAATAGGTATGAAATCAGAAACTGAAAAGTTTTAGAACACTAATTTTCTTTTCTATATCCCCAATACTTAAAACCAAAATTTAAAAATACTGTAATTGTAGCCAGTAGGGGCTCAAAGCATGTCAGTGCTGTTACAGATAAATTAGTGGAAAGTGGAACACCTTGGCTCCTGTGATGCAATCTACATACATTCTTAAAAAAATGTCTACAGTACCATTTCTAGGATTAAACATCTACAACATGAAACATAATCCCAGCGCTATTCCCAGAACATATAATCAGGATAACATTAGTCTGCAACACAAGAGCAGAAAGCAGCAATAACAGCCATGTGAGCTAGTTAATCCAAAAAGCAAGGTTATTAACTAGGCAAACTATGGTACCAGCATCTTTGCTTTTTGGACTGATTACAGGGTATAAGCATGAAAAGCTAAAGCAGGAAAAAGCAAAGGGTATTAATTTATTCTGTGATGTTGGTATATACTGGCTATCCCATACTTACTTTTGGTAGAGGTAGCTCTTGCTGAATTTGGTTTTCAAATTTAGATCTAGTCTGCAAGTTTAAAGTCATGCTTCTGCCTGCATGCATTGCTGACAAACCTCCAGAGTGCAGCATGCCAAGGTTAACAGTGTGGTGTTTGTAAGCAGCGGTCTGAGTAAAGGAAATAACCACGTGACAGGATATGAACACACATGCTCATTGAATTAAGTATCGCAAAAACATGGTTAACTTCACAGGTTTTAGTATAAGCAAACAAACGATACCAAGAAATAAGTAGCTTTTTGATGCATGCACTCAGTTGAACAAAAGCACATACAGTACTGGTTATACATAAAATGGATACCATAAAAAGACTATAACACTGATAGAAAATGAAATATTTTTTATACCCATAGTCTGAAAACTCTAGTATATTGTACGGTACACGTCATTTTATGGATATAGGACCAGGGACGCCCTATACTCCCACGGATGGTCCAAAAATCTGTGTATTTGAAGTGCTGGGAAGTAATAGCAGGAAAATCCATACAAGAGGTCTCTGTACCATCTTGTGTGCTAAGCTCTTTGTGGAAGAGAGGATTTTGGTTGGGACAGACACACAGTGAATGGGTCTGTGCACGCATGGACTAAATGGACCAAAATTCCACATGACAGGATCAGCTGGCTGGATCCACTACTGCCCATTTCCTTTATTAGCAGCTACAAACCAGCTGCACAGGCAACCTGATATGTTTGGGTTGAGAATTCCATCAGTTAGCACAATATGTTTTCATCTGGAGCAAAGACCTTTTACATGAAGGTTGTTACACTTCCTACATCTCCATAAAGGTTGGTCCATAAAACTGATCTTGTGCAAAGTATCGCCATGGTCACAGTCTCAGTTTCTGACTGTATACTGCAAATTTACTGTATATTAGATCACTTTCAATTGCATTAATCAATATGAACCTAATTTAATTAATCAGGATCTTCACTGCATGCTTTATATGAATGAATGTATTCCTTACACCAAACACAAATATTTAAAATAATTGTAAAGTATGTCCTAAACCAACAAAATCCAGAAAATACAAAGTTTAGCCTGAAACCTCTGTTCTTAAGATACCACATTTTCATTAGGTATTATGTGGTCTCCAAACATGGAGTAATTTTACATACCACATGTACAGCAACGGAGGTAAGGAAGAAGTTTCAATCTTGAAGATACATTTTTTAAAGTTTGTCTGTTTGAGCCTTAATGTTATTTTAATATGCATCATTCTTTAGTACATGAATAGCAATGGGTATCTTGACTTCAGAGTTGTTAAGATCCAGCATAAATTATGTATTTGAATACATTTTAAAAATGCATATAATTTACACATTAGACCACAGCAGTTTTTCAAAGCCGCTTTGATTTATGAAACAAGCCCATATTTATAAAGTGTATTTTTGGCTGGATAGTCAAACCATGCATAGAAATATTATATCATCAATACTATATTTTGCATGGAAAATAAACATGCTCATCTTTCTACAGCTAAATGGGTATAACAATAATCTCCACACTGAAAAGCAATAGTTGTGCATATCCAATGCTACCATTACAAAGTTAAATAAGCTACAGGTTTAATATTGCCCCCTAAAAACACCAATGAGGGTTAGAATACATTTTTGACAGTTTACTTATGTTTTTTCCCTCTTTTTAAAAAGCTATGATGTATTTGTAATACACTATTGCCAAACACTATCCAGAGCCTTTCAATGCTCTCTGAGCATTACTGAAAAGGTAGGGTTTCAGCAGTACACCCATCTCACTTCTGACAAAACCATTAGCAGGTTCCATTTTTCTTTTGGTAAGGACTCCTGGAAATCAAAAGAATTAAGCCTTCTGAGTTAGTTTTTCCATGAAGAGTGCATATTAAAGGCAATGGAGTCATGTATGAAGAACTTCTGAAAGCCACTACCATCCCAAAGCTGGAGAAGAAAAGTCGTAATGAGTTTGTCTTCAAAACCTAGACCAATCAATTATTTACTTTAATATGGCTTCGGTTAGTGATTGTCAGAAGTAGAACTGACTGGAAAATTTTTGTTAAAACAGTTTTCATTCAGAAAATACCATTTTGATTAAACTGATTTTTTTGTGAAATTGTATGGATTTCAGTGAAATTTCATTTAAAAATTGGAAATCATTTTGAAAATGTCAAAACATCCTATTTCAAAATTTTCAGAACAAAGTTTTGATTTTTCATTTCAAAACATCTTTTCGTTTAAAATTTACTTATTTTTTATAAAAATAAAAGGGGGATCAAAATCAAAATTGAAAATGTCATATATATCAAAACAAAACATTTTTAGTGACCCTAAACAATTTTTTCCCAGAGTTTAATTCTGCAAAAAATTTCAAAATTCCAGCTTTATGTCCCAATTCAGAATGAATTTTTTTTCACAATCTCAAAATTTTTTGACGGATGGAAAATCAATTTTCTGACCAGCTCTAGTCAGTAGTTTTCATTGGTTTGACCTTTTTTATTTTAAAGTGATGTCATGTTTGAAACCCCAATTAGTCATGAATGATACATTACCAACCACAGACCATATTCTGCCTTAAAGTATACCCCTATTGCACATCTGTAAATGAGAGCAGAATTTGAACCCTTATTACGAAATCATCTCATTTATATAAAAAACAAATCTACTATCCAGCTATCCTTTATGTAAGTTAGATGGGTTTAAAAAAAAAAGGAAGAGGAAAAACAGTATAATTTTTTAATTGCCTAGTTTAATTTTATTTTTAAAGGCAATATTGCTTTGATTTGTAGTCGCCAGCCCCCAGCAACTCCTTCTTTCCTTTTCCAGCCTGGCTTTGGTGTTTTTCAAATACTGGCCCTGCTTTAAAGTTGAACCTTTACTTACAAAACTAAACTGGGAGTACTGAATCCTAATCTGGAAAACAAGCAATTCCCATAAATTTGGCCATTTGAAGAGTGTTGGCAATTAGACATCAAAGATAAGGTCTAAATCTGGTTGCCAAGATTTGGAGGTGGTTGAGCCTCTATGGAAAGTAGATAATTTACCTTTTATTTGAAAGTAAAAATTCACAGCAGCCAAGGTGCCTGTTTTTCTTGCAGGCCTGTCTGACAAAGGATGCACAAGTAGCCTTTAAAATGTGACAATCAGGAGTTCAAGTGGTGAGGCTTCAGTGGGAAACGTTCCATGTTTCTCCTAACCCAATGTGGCACTCAGCTGTGCTTCAGAGGTAGCTTTGGTGCTATGAAACTTTAGGAACAGATTTTCTGACTCCTGCCTGTGGCAGCATAGTAGGGCTTAAAAAGCACCTTATGGGGCCACAAAATAATTCCCTGCATGGCCTTATCCTGTCCTATCTGCAAGCTCCAGCACAGGGGGATGACAGGGGTAGGGAAGGAGGCATTATAAGGGGCAGGTCCATAATGCATGGCACTATGGAGGTTATGGGTTATGTTGCAGCACCTAGATCATTCAAGATAGGCTACTGTATGTTAGCTATACACTTTATGCTGGGGATAGGGTAACCATATATCCCATTTTGGTCAGGACAGTGTCCTTTTTAAGCCCTACCCGGGTGTCCTGATTTTTGGGACAAATGCCCAGTTTTGCCCAAAAAGTGGGGCACCCTCTCCAATGGGGCAAGGAAGAATGTTTGGGGAGGGGGGAGTAGGGTTGCCAGTTGTGGTTGGACGTATTCCTGGAGGTTTCATCACATGACATAATGTTTAATCAAAGATTAGTCTAATTCCTGAAGACTCCAGGACAATCCTGCAAGGTTGGCAATCCCGGGGAGAGTGAGCGGCAAACGCCAGACCCATGCAGGGGGGTTCAGGCAAGCAGTGATGCCAGGTGGCTTGGGATAGCCCTGCATGCAGGAGGGAACTCAGGCAAGCAGCTCAGACCAGCTCTGCTTGGGGGATTGGATGAGAGACTTGGAAGAGCCCTACACAGTATCCCATTTTCCCTTAGGGAAATAAGGTCACCCTCGCTGGGGACCATTTTTGACCCTAGAGCAGCCAAGAATCTGAAGTATGCTGTGACACAGAGGTCCCTTGGGGGTTCGCTACTCTGTCAGCAACTCCTGTGAGGCCTGACATACTCACTACAGCTAACACTTGTCACGATATATATTTAAAAGGTGTCATGTAATATATCACTGGAAAATGAATAACTCACTGATCATTAATATTCTTGCATGATGTATGTACTGTCAACCCACAAGGAATTATACAGATTTTCTGGAGTTATGACTAAAACGTGTTTAAACCAGGCATATCAGAAGGAGTTGATAAAATAATCTTTTGCCCCCCCCCCCCCGAACAAAGGAATGTGGTTGCGTCTGCTTGCATGTATATTCCATCTAAATTGAGTAAGGTGTGACAAAAGAATATTTGCATGCCAGGCAAAAAAAGCCATAAGGAGTGCAAGTGGGGAAAAAGTGATCACATTGTCAGTGGGGGATGGAGACTGCACTCCCAGGAAGCCTTCCTGCCCTTTGAAGAAGGGTCAATGAACTCAGAGAGATACTTTTCAAAGGTTTACTGGACTATAAAGAGAGGAGCAGAGAACCCCTAAGTTATTCTTCACTTGAGGAGACAAGGAAAACCAGCGCCTTGGACTCTGTGGGGATTCCAAGAGCTAGTCACCGACTGCTGGAAAAGGAAGATTATACAAGGTAGTTTCCTCACCAAAGACTGTAGCTTAAGTGAGATCTTTGCCATTAGAAAGCATATTTTGACTTTTTTTTGTTGGTAACCCTCTCTATTTTTACCCCTTATCCTCACTTAAATCTCTCTCTTTTTGATTGAATAAGCTTGTTTTTACCTTTTATCTAAACCGACCAGTGCTGTGATTGAAATAACGGTGATTGTCAAACCCCAGTTAGATTAATAAGCTGCAGAGTATAGTCTCTTTAAAGGAGAAACAAACTTAATAAGATTCTGTGAGTGCTACAGTCAGAAGGACTGGACACTACACAGCAGATGGTTTGGGGGAAATTCAGGACTGGGAGGGTCTTGGGGTCACTCTGAAACAGTAACTAAGCAGTGGAAGCCAGGGTCTGACATGCATGCTTGTGTTCAGGCTGTTGGTATCAGGGCTGTGAGCCACCACAACATAACATTTAAGGCACCCAGAGTTTCAAAGCAGGTGGTGACACACCCCTTACTGATCTGGGTTGAACCCCAAAGTGTCACAGATACAAAGGTGGGTGACATAAAGCCATCTTTGGCCCCTCCTCCTCAAACTCTGCTGTGCACTTCCTAGAGGTACAGCCAGCATCAGACCCTTACTCTACTTTTTAAGTGGAGTTAAGACCAAAAACTGAAAATCTTGGTACCTATACTGCCATCTAAATGAGTTTTAAAAAGTTTTTTCAATTTTTTCCTAAAATACACCATGAAATAGCCCTTACAAAGCTGAATAGGGAACTTCATATTTTTAAGTAAAAATTAGATTTTTCCACTAAGATTCAGTCCTTTCTAGTTTTATTTCAGAATCTTCTACTGTGGCTGATACTGCTCTTTGATAGAAATTATGGTTGTAGTGTTTCAGACAGTTCCAAAAGTAGTAACTAAATGAAGCAGGTTTTTTGGTACCAAACACTTTTATACATAAGCCTCCATAAATCATTTACCCAAGAACCCCCAATACTAATTGATTATATATCTTATGTTAACAAAATCCTTCACAGAAGAGTTCCCCATAACACAAATACAGGGAATCTCAGAATCAGAAATATGTATATTCACCACTGTACGTGCACATACTTAGAAATATTAAAATATAAAACTAGAGCATTAATTCCAGAGAAATGTCAAACATACCCTGTCTAACCTTCTAGCTTCTATATGTCTAAGTAGCTGTTGTCTCCAGTCAGCAGGCATTTTAGCACAGCTCTCATTTCCCTTCACAGGGGTAGGCCTTGTCTTTATATCACTGTTATCTGAAGGCTTGTCACCATAGTTACCCAAGTTATAGTCTGATGGTATCTTTTCCAATAGAGCTGCCATTGTAGGCCGAGCTGAAACTGGTCTAGTCTGAGATGTACCGTAACTCTCTGTACTGTAGCTTCTTGCAGACAATGGCCTCCTTTGTGTAAGGTTTTTAACTGGAAAACTTCCAGACTGGGCTTTCACTTCTTGATATGAAGGGTGTTCATCTTCATACCTGCCATTCCTTTTGAGGAACTGGGTTTCAGACACTGAGATACTGCTTTGGCGTTCCATAGCTGCTCTATACTGAGGTCTGCTATACCTATCACTCTGAGGCAGTTCGTGAGGTTCGCTTACTCTTCTATACATTGACATTTCAGTGGAGCTTGCCAATGAATCTGCTCTTCTCAAAAATCCTGACCTTGATCCCTGGGTTGAGAACTGAGCACTAACAGCCTCCTCATTAACTGAAGGCTGAGAGAATGAAAACATGTGCTCCATGGGGGGATATCCTCTATAGGCTCTTGGACTAACCAAATCCTTGGCAATGCTTTTACTCTGCTGGGGAACATATTCTGGATTGTGTTGAAAAGGTGGTGGTATCCTCTTTTCTGCTTTAACTTCCACTGCTCCTTGAGGGTTGAAGCTTTGGTCAAACTGATAGACTTTTTTGGTTACAGAAGGCTTTTGCTGCTGCTGTACCTTAACACTTCCATAACTCAGTAACTCATCATCTAGCATTGGTACAGACTGGCTACGAGACATACTAGACATACCATGCTCCTGTCCTACCATTTTATCTAGTCTTTCATGGGTTCCTGCATTGTCATTACGGGATGCATAGTTTTCTAATGGAATATTATAAACTTTATATGTACCAATGTCGATCTCATCAATACTTTGCGACTTCTTAAATTTACTAGTTTTTAAATCTCTCATCATTGGGGAAAGCCTCTCTGTACTCTTGCTTATTGCAATAACACTTTTAGAAGATTCTGGACGGCAATGAATATGTGAAAAGACATTACTAAGACTTCTGTTAGCATTTGAATCATGATACTCCCATGCTACTCCTGGAGAAAAAGTGCTAGCTGCTTCAGGAGATTCTTTGATATGATCTTTCCTTTCAGGCAAAGGGCTGGTGGTGGGGGTGCTCTCCAATTTAGAAGGAAAAGCTGTCCTATCTTCAAAAGGACTTGGAGTTCTGGTCCAATTCTGCCAAGGATTGGGAGGAGGCACTTCTGATTCAGGTGTGTTTCTGAGTGTAGGCTGTTCAAGTTCCAGGGGAATGCCAACTATCCTGTCTTGTCTAATTAAAGGCCTGCGTCCATGAGCAGATGTGCTTCTAGATTTAGAGCATAAGAGAGGGTTAGTGCTAGGATTCTCCACTGTGCTCTCCTCTGCAACAAACCCTGTGTTATCATAGTGTGGGGTATCATTCCAGCTGTCAGCAAAAGTGTCACTCATTGGATGCCTATCATTGCGCTGCTGCAGATTTCCCACTGGAGCAGACTCTAGCTGGCTGAGTAATGGCTTTGTCTCAAGAGGCTGTGGAAAAGACTGCGCAAGCCTGCAAAAAGTAAAAATAAAATGCAATGAAGACTATCAGGTCCTCTGTTACAATAAGTGAGTATCAGCAGAAAGAAAGTCTTACAAAATATCCTAATAAGAAAAGGACTAACCACCTTGGTTAGTCTCTAAGGTGCCACAAGTACTCCTCTTCTTTTTGCGAATACAGACTAACACGGCTGTTACTCTGAAACCTCCAAAAACATCCTAATGTTTTCTCATGTATATCTATCTCTTTGGATTATATTACAATACATATAGAAATTATGCCGGTGCTTTGTCACAAAATCTGGCATTTTCTAACTTTTCAGAGCTTAGTTTTGCAACCTAAATAACTGTTTTAACATTTTTTTGTATGTAATATAACTTATTTTTCAGCAAAGTGGGTAACTCTGCACAAAATAATTCATCTATAAAAGCCTCTGCTGTCATAAATCCAGGAATTAACACAATTCCAGGCTGCAAAATGAAGCTTCTGAAAATTTGGTGCATGATGGCCCTGATCCTCTTGTCCAGTTGGACAGCTTTGTGCTTCTGCAGCAACGGAATGGTGGACCCATAAAGCAAGCTTAACCTGCCTGTGGAGGATTCCCCATGTGTAGGGACACATTTCAGTGGCAAAGAGCTGCTGTAGCAGTTTCTATTCTGTGTTGCCAGTGTAGGGGCATGGCTGGGGAAGAGCCCTGTGCCCTGGCAATCTCCAGCTGCTACAATGATCCCCTTCAGGCTGTTGATAACCAGTGAAAATTAAAGCAGCTTTCAGGCTTCTCTTATTTGTGCAGGGGTCCTATTTTAGGACAAACTGAGGGCTGTGGGAGTATAAAGGTTACAAGCATTCTGTCAATCCTAAAGTGTGCCAAGCACTCCTCAGCTGCAGCTCAGGATCTATGCACTTTCAGTATGTGGTTATTTCACTTTAGAAAATATAATAGCGAACCTGACTCTCCACTGTCTTCACCTTGTATTGTTATCTCCACCAGGGCAAAATGGGTGTAAAATGGTACTCTTCTTGTTTGACAGCCTTAAATACCCAGTATGCCCTCACTTTGCCCAGCTGTATTTGACTACACAAAGTGAGAGGCAACAGAGAATCAGACCCAGTAAACATATACACACCTGTTACCCCACAAAGAATTATTCACTGCTTCTTTGGCAGTTGTTTGCAAGGACCCCATTTTAACACGAGCGTTAGAGGACCCTGAGGAAGCTTGGGAAGGTGAATAGTCTGAGTAAGTGCCTGAGGAAACACTGTTATTGAGACAGTGGATTTTATCTGCTTCAGATTCATCTGTTGATTCTGAAATAAAATAGAACAAGCATTATGTGGGGTTGGAGCATTCGGAAACTAAACATACTGGAAAAATAAATGTTCAAACTGATATTATGCATATATTTAAAAACATGTTTGTAAGATATCTGCAAATCAGAGTGTAGTATCCAATACATCCCAGCACAATGTATTACTTCTAGCTCATCTATCTAGCAGCACGTATTAAACATGCCTTCACTGAATACCTTTGGGAGTCAACATACTGTAGTACCTTTCTTTTCTTTACCCAGAAGAACAAGTTTGGGTTGGTACAAGGGAGCCTCAGCCACTGAAGGGCGAAGTTCTCCTATCCTCATGTCATTAGCAGGGTGTCCAAAGGAATCCTGAGAGAGAGAATAATACTGAAGTATAAAATAAAACTATAATAAGGTGGACTTGCAGAAGGCAATGAAGAAACAGCCACATTTGTCATGAACATGGAACTACATAAACCCAGGCACAGACAATATCATTCTAATCATGCTGAATTTGTCACACTACAGTTCTACTTATTCATTAAATATTATAACAAAGCACTAATATTATGATGATAGCGTGTTTATTCTGAAAATGCAGATGAACTAGATAGAACTTGAGATGTGTCAAAACCACACACACATTCTTGATGGAGTAAAGCTTACAAAAATGTAAAATTTAAGTAGAAATGAATGAAAATTTAGAAAAAACTATTCACTTATTGACGAATTAAGTACTACTCGTTCATTTGTTCCAACTACAATAGGACAGATCTTTACAAATTCAACTGTCCCTACATCTGCACTGAACCAAACAGCTATCTTGGCTCCAAAAGAATTTTCTATGAATTTAGGCTAATAATAATGTTAACCCTGTGTTTTGAGAGCAAATGCTAATCTGGCTGAATTTCAAAAGGTTTCCTACATAATGTAAACAAGATGTGTGCTGCTAAAATCCCTCCTGCAAAGAATTAGACTGATAAGTCATTTGTTTCTGTTTTTAAACAAAACGTGTGCTTTTATTGGTTAAAATATGTGTTCTGACACATTTGGTTAATTATGACTTGAAAGTTTATTTTAGAAATTATAGTTTACAGTTCTCTTTAATAGAATAATTCATATTAGGATTAAATTGAAAAAGATTTTGAATATCAAAATTCACTAGGTTCACAGAATTTAAACAATAATGTAAAGAAAAATTAGGGTTGGAAATGCAGGGAGAACTTTAAATGGTCTGATAGAATCCCAAAGATTCTGACTCATCTCTGATCTACTTATAAAACCCTTGTTTTACAATACCTAGCATTTACATATTTCTTTTTCATCCATATATTTCAAATAATTTTATCAAGATAAGTAAGCGCTATTATCCCAACACACAGATAAGGAAACTGAGGCACAGAGAGGTCACGTGACTTGCCCCAGGTCACAGTGAATCAATGGCAGAGCCAGGAATAGAACCCAGGTCCGCTAATCCACAAATCTAATAATCCATGGTTCCCCCTTAAGTATTGTTTCTGATATTGTATGAATTGGATGAAACCTTGTTATGGGATTGTGGTTCATATGTTAACTGAATGGTGAATTCACACCTAACGGTAAGCATAAGCCCCAACTAAGACAAAAGGAGTGCATGAACCCACCTAGAAGCTTTTGTTAAGTATTGTTTTGGGCAGGTGTGTGTATGGGAAGACAGGACACGGAGAAACTGAGAAGGAATGAGGGGGGGACCCACACACCCGCACACACAGAAGGGAGTATGATATTGAAAGTATGATTGCTGTCCCTGAAAGAAGCCTAGGGAGAGGTTTTTGGGTCAGGACCACAGGCTGGAAAGAATGCTCCTGGTGCTATGAGCAAAAGAAGCTGTTTCGTGCTATTTCATTCCTTCTGTGGTCAGAGACAGAGGACTTCATACATGCTTTGTAAATAAAAAAAACTGTATTACCTGACTACCACCAATTTCTATTCCCAACTGGTACACTCACTGGACCCCAAACTTTGACTTGCTGCTCGGGTCAAAAGGAGCAACAATATTTTGATTTTAGGGGCTGATAAGGAAGAGTAAGGGGAATTAACTCAATGGATTTCTTAGACCCTGCCCTTTTGCCTTCCTAGTACGGAAATAAATTCATATTGAGTCCTTAGATTGTGTAAGATTGAACCCATTTAATTTAAAAAGTAAAATAATTTATGGTTGAGGGGCCTTCTCAGTTGTTCCCAGCAGTAGCTCCTCTTTTACAGCTGTCATTTCCAGCATTAGATTCTTTGTCCACAGCTCAACCATAAAACTGTCTTGTTAAGTCAACAACCCAACCTCCAGTCAGAAATGCTCTAGACTCATCCATTTGTTCATGATCCACTCACCTAGCAGCTGCTACTGCTTGATGATCTCTTACTTCACTCAGAAGTGTTTTAGCCCAATTTATCCCTTTGTTTTTCATTTCCAACCAGACAGTTGCTGCTTCCCTCTTTGAGAATCTTTATGATTCCATACATGTAACTGGGCCCAAAAGCTGCACTGTCTGACATCTCCAATCTGACTGATTTTCTGTACTAACCAGCTATCGGATATGCTCTGAAAACACCAAGAAACAAGAAAGAGGAAGAAGGGAAGTGAGATAGTGGCTTGAACCACGGAGGAGTAATTAAAATTAGGAACTCACAGAACAGGGCAGCTAAGTGAAAGAAATGGAGATATGAAGAGGGACTGTTCTCTGTGCTTCTTCTCTTCCCTTCCCATCATGATATGGACATGGTTCAGGTATGAGGAGGAGACTGCACATGGAGACCTTGTGAAGGACACAACGGGGGAAGGGAGATAGTGGAAAACACACTATCTAGAGGAGTTACACGGTGGATTTAAGCCTGGGGGGGGGAACCCTGGGAAGGCAGTTATGGAATGCAGCCATAAGGGTCACTCTGATGGAACACAGGCTCCAAGGGATTGTCTTGTGGGGGGTACCCAGCCTCAAGGAGCAGGAAGGCTGATATGGGACACAGCCTTGGGGAGAGACATGGATGGTCGATGAGTTAGGGTGAAGACAGATTCAGAAAAGACCTTCTGGGAAGAGTGGACACAGGTTTGGGGAAGAGGGGATGATGGTCTCTGTCATGGGAGAAGAATGGACATTTGGCGGAGGAGAGTTGGTAGTAGAGAGAGAGGTAGAGAATGAGTGGTGTTAGAAGGGAGAGGGAGGAAAAAGTTGACATTTATAAGTAGGAGTGATGGAGGGAATGTTGGGGGAAGAGAGGTGGTTTGAGCCTTGCTGGAGGTATACTTGTAGCTGAGCACTTCTGCTTCAGAAGGTGGAGGGTGGTTGAGGCACTATAAGGCTCTGTGTCCCCAGCACTTTGTTGGCAGTTATTCCATCAATAGTGAGTTAAATGACTTTGTGGAGAAGATGAAAGGAGGGAAAGAGATGCAATATTCGAAAACACAATTTCATTAATTAAAAATGTACAATATTGTACACTAAAACCATGTTACTATTGCTCTTATTTTCATAGTTTTATAAGGTTTATACTTTATTAATTGCTTTTAGTAACATGATTGAAAGCAAATATAAGTGAGAGGATTGCCACATATACAGTCCTTCGAGAGTACTATTATACTTCTGTAGTGATAGTTTAATGTTTTTGCCTTACATGTAGTTATGCCTTCTCAAAATTCCTTACATTCCTTGTCAGCCAGTTTAGTCAGTCCCTCAATGTTGGCACAACAAATATATATATTTGTTTCTTACACATACTCTATGTTTATTGTAATATATTCAAGACCTTAAATTATTTTGATACACCAGAGTTACAGTTCCTTTATACTATTTTGTATTTCCTATACAACATAATAAATACACACACAACTTAAAGCTGGCCATTATTTAATAAAATTTTGCCAATGCATCAGTCAGTTTCCATCCCAGTATACAAACTTATCATCCAATGTCCTTTTTGAAAATGTACATGTGTAGCATTCTCAAGCTGTGATATACTGTAATTTTTGACGCACACTGCATGTTAAGTTTCTTATTGTACCTCTGAACTTTCTGTATGTTCTTTCTTCTTCCTGTATGGGATTTTCAAAGTCAAGTTATGAATGTTGTCTGAATCAGACAGGTGGCTCTTTTGGAAAGCTTTATTTTCTATTGCTTGGGCTACACTACAGAGTTAGGTCAATGTAAGCTGCCTTACACTGACCTAATTGTGTCAGTGTCTACACTACAGCCTTGCTCCCACCGATGTAAATGCCTTACTACAGCAACATCATAATTCCACTTCCACAAGATGCACAGGGATTAGCTTGGTGTAGTTAGGGCAGCGCAGTGTCCATATAGACACTGTTACTTACATCCGCTGTGGGCTGTCATGCTTGTCAATTTCATAGCTCCCATCCAGAACCGTGAAATTGAAAAGAAAGGCTGTTAGGCTCCCTGCTATGAACCCCACACGTGGCTCACAGCTTGGGCTGTTACCCTGTGGCAAGTGGGGAGCTCCAGCTAGACCCGGGCTGCCCCCCCAGCTCCTGGCTTCCTGCCTGGCTGCCACCCATGGTGCCCACTTCAGGCTGGGCTGCCACACAGGCTCCTGGCTCCCCGCTGAGAGCCCTGATGCCTCCCCACTCCCAGCTGGGCTGCCACCCAGCTCCCCGGTCCGCACCAGGCTACCGCCCGGGCTCCCTAGTCCCCCACCTGGACTTCCCGCTCCCTGCCAGGCTGCCACCTGGGCTCTCTGTTTCCCACTGGGAGCCCAGCTGCTACCTGGGCTCCCGGCTCCTGGACCAGGTGCCACCTGGGCTCCGGGCTCCCTGCTGTTCAGAGCTAAATGATATAATACAGATTTATCTAGTTGATGAGAACAAAATGGCACAAACACCCTGACTGAAGGAACAGGATTGTAACAACATTTGGTGAAAGTTAAATGATTAGAATGTATTTCAGAGAGTTAAAAGAAATAACATTTGGATTCAAGGATTTAAAGAAAACAGCAAATTATTTGATTTTGAAAACTCTGATTCAAAGAACCCAGCTGAAGCAGTACCTAGATTTTGTGAACATTTGTGGAAGCAGTCCCAAGGGAAAATAAGTGTGCTAAAGTGTGCTTTAATAAGAACAAGCCCAAAAGAAATGGAAATATTGTCACTGTAAATGAAACACATACCAGTGCAATAAGTGGAGCAACGGTTACTAGGACTATTGGATGTGTGAAAACAACCCAATCTGCAGTGGTACGTGCACAATGGGAGAAGACAAATTAATGTAATTACACAGCAACAGCCGGCCACAGGGTGGTACTTCTCAAGGATAATGCATCAATTGTAACAGTTAAATTACAAAGAAGTGAAAAGAAAATTTGATAAAGATTGAATGACTTTATTTTCTAATTTATTTTTTTTTTAAATCTGGGTTTTGTAGAGGCTTCCAAAAGTGTGTGAGGTGCTTTCCATGGATCTCTCCAGGTATGTTATAAAATGATCAGTAAGTACTGCAAGCATCATCACAGCTGTAATTCGTGTTTTTAAATTGTAATTAATTGGTTTAAAAAAGAGGCTAACTTCAGACTTTGTATAAGTGAGCAAATGTCCACTGAGATCAAAGGAATTGACTTACACCAGCTCTGAATTTGGCTCCATATACCTAGTACTAAATTTTGGAAATAACTTTCAACAATGTTCACGCTAGAATTGCAGCCTTTTACAATATGAGGACAATATAAGGACTTACCTTCTCTTGGTAAGTATCTATTTTTTAAGGAGCAGGTTCTGCAACTCACACTCACAATGAATAGTACCTTACTTCATAAGTAGTCCAATTGACATCTATGAGACTTCTGCAGTAAATACTATTGAATGGGCCTGACGTAAAGTTCATTGAGGTCAATGGAAAGACTTTTGTTGACTTCAGTAACCTTAGGATCAGACTCAATGTGAGTAAATGGCAGACTCTTGCCCTAAATCATTATATTTGTCATTACGTATCTGAATCAAGAAGACACTTATGAGTATATGACTGACATGTAAATTATATGCTCTATTCTGCTACTGCTATGTATATCTCACTGCCATTAAAATTTAGGAGAGTTACAGACACACATGAACAGCAGAATAGATCCTTATGAAAATTTAGAAAATGAGTCTTAATTAATTTTAAAGAAAAACTAGGAAAAATTAATCTGATTCTAATAAAAAAGTTAAAACCAGAAACAATTGCCTATGATTTTAAGATCAGATATAAAACTATGTAATGGAGCCAGGTTAAAACCCACATTGAGCTCTGGAAAGTAACAATAATCTTGTAATATTACCTCCACTGAAATCTCCTTTGCTGCCATAGGCCACTTGTGCTCATACTTTTCTTTCATAGTTTGCTCACTGTTGGCAGCTGGTGTTGAGTTCTCAGGCCTCACTCCATGGCTTGTTTTGCCAACCAGATTTTGAACAGATTTTACCATGTTCTTTAAATCTTCTGGGTATGGAGTTGGATAACGTTTTAGATTTATTTCAACCTAAACATTTATCAAAAGAATTAAAGCACAAATACAAAATAAAAATAACATGCACGCTAAATCTATGGTTACAGTACTATGGATAAGTGTATAATGTACAAGCAGTGAATTAAAATATTTGAGAAATGTGCTACACACATTTGTCATTATGAGCTGTGTGAATAACTGATTTTTCCGTTCAGTGGTTGAACGTTTTGTTTCATTTGACATCATTGATTTTACCTTTAAAAAAAATTAAACTGAAGCAAAATTCAAACAGTAGTTTCAATCAAAAAATCAAAATGATTCATTTAAAAAATGTCAAAATTAAACATTTCTTTCTTTGCTAAACAATTTAGCAAATTCAACATTAATTCACAAAGTTTTGTTTGAAAAATTTCACCGAGATCTAATTACGAGTCATTTTCAAAGTCTGTGGGCTGGAATCTAATTTCAGTTATACTAGTGTCTATCTAAAGTATAACTTTCCCCTCTGATGTCAATCACAGATCAGAATTTTTCCCTTTATGTTCAGTTTTTTACCATGTAAGAATACTGAGGTTCATATTCTACTCTCGGATTAAGACCACTATCAGATCAGATCACATCCTGTTCTTAATGACATCTGTGAAGATCCAGAATAATTTTCCTATATTCATTGGAGTTATTTTGGATTTACATCAGAATAACTGAGAGCAAAATCTAACCTACTGGGAAACTATTTGTCCCTTGATATGTACATGTAGCTTGCAGCGATGTCAATGAGATCTATTCTTATGCATAAACAAAAACAGGAGAATAAATCCTTAGTGACTTAGCAGTGAGTTACACTGAATGGTACCTTACTCCTGATAGTCCTGTATAGCCTTGCTGATTTCCTATACTACTCAGTGTGACTCAGGGTGGCATAACTAATTCCTTAAAGATATACATAATAGCATCTTAATTTCTATCAGTAGAAAATTTTCTAAGTAGAAAATATATCTAAAGTCCCCAAATGCAGCAGACATCTGTTGATATGCATGTCCTAGAAATTCAAAAACATGACTGATTTGAAAACTAAAAGCTATGGGAACTAGTATTCAGTTCTTTACTATAATAAAGTATATATTAAAGATAGTATGTTTTGACATGCTTTTAAATACAAAATGTAAATGTATGATTACTATATTACAAGTTAATATGGAACTCCCACAGGAAAAAGAAATTGGAAATGATGTGTAAAATATAGCCTTGCTAAAGCGTTGGTTGATTTACAGTTGAAGGAAATAATATTTATATGTGGCCTAATTATGCATTTGATTTACCACAAAATCTGGGCCATGATTTAAATGGAAGAATACAATATAACCTTATGGGTGACTGGGAATCAAGCCATACAGTCTATCATGATGAAGGAGTATTGAAAAATACACTGTATCTAAATGAGCTACATAAAGAGAGGCAAGTCATACAATACAATGGTCTTCAATAAGACTCAGTTTATCACTGTATTAACATTTAGTAAAAAAAATACTGGCAGCTGTGCTAGACAAAAATCTGTTGGGATGCATGTATTTTCATAATTGATATTAAAATGATATTAAGAATAACAATTACCAATGAATTCTAGATTTCCTTTGTATTAGTGTTCTTTTATATTTCACATTTAATGCTACCTCAGACGTAGCATGTCACTACAGGAAAAAATCTTCCAAAGTGCTAAATTCCTGAATGGAAGAATTTCTTTTTAAATGTCAAATATCAAATACATTTCAGCAGACAATAACTGATTTACCGTCAATTTCAAGTATGAAAGATACAAAGTGAAAGTTATGCACAACTCCAATAAAAATTGGTTACCCAATACCAATGATTTAATTAAATATCCAAACAACAAACCAAATTCTGTGCTGAGTTATAAAACTCAGCTGAAATCACTAGAGTTGCACAGAGTACTAGCACTCTCCCCCCAAAAATCTGGCCCTACATGTTAAGTCACAGACTTGTATTCACAAAAACATTCTGTGCTTCTCTGTAGTCCTCCTTCATACTGGAAATATGACTGAAGTTACATTAGAGCATGGGCAGTCAATTATTTTTTGTATAGGTCCAAATTTCTTGGTCAAGGTATAGTCAAGGTCCAGACCCTCACCCAGATCCCCTCTCTTAACCCGCAATTGCGCCCCCCCCCCCGCCCCACAAGCTTCCCGATCACCTGCCAGCTTCCCACCCTCCCTGCCCGGAGAGTAAGGGGACCTTATTTCCCTAAACTGAAAACGGGACACACGGGACTGGTTTGAACTACATGGCGTTGCTGCTTCCCCACCAATTGAGCCAAATAGCAAAGATGGGGTGGGAGAGGAATGGGTATCGGCTGGGAGTTGGGCAGCAAAGCTGGATGTGAATGTGTGTGAGTACTTTTGAGCTCGGAGCCAGAAGGTGAAGTTATTGGACTATGATCCACTAGCAGTGCGATGCTCCTTTTGGGGGCTGGGATAGCAGAGGGACAAGAAGGAGGTTCTGGGTAGCAGGAAGGACCAATAAGACTCCAGATAGCATCCCTGAAGAGACGGGGGAGGCCGGGATGTGGCAGAAGCAGGTGACTGGAAGTGGACTGGGACGGGAAAGGGGCAGGCTGAAGGAGCAGGGGCTGGAGAGGACTCTGGGGATTGGCCCCAAAGGACAGGAAAGGGGAGAACATGAAGCCAGGGTGGGGAGCTCCAGGGACCACTTGGGTAGGGGAGGCACAAGGCCAGGGAGCGGGCTCCGGGCACCGCTTAGGGGTGGGAGGGGCTATGGGAACCACTTGAAGCACAAGCATGGCTCTGTGCTTAGCTTCAGCCTGCATGCAGAGGCTATATGTGACTGTGGCTAGTGGGGGGCCCAAATGAAAGATTCTGTGGGGTCATATGCCCCCCCCCCCGCAATTTTCCAGGAGGCAGCACCGCCCCTGGAAGTGGCACTCTCTATGTGTCCCTGCAGCCAGGAAGAGAGGAAGCAGCAGGGCAGCTGGCTCAGCTCCTTCTCCCGCCCCCAACCCCATGGTGCCTTCCCACACTGCCTCACACCTGTAGATCACTGAGTCTCAACCAGGGGTACACGGTACATCAACTAATCTAGATATTTGCCTTGTTTTACAACGGGCTACATAAAAAGCACTAGCGAAGTCAGTACAAATAAAAGTTCATATAATGACTTGCTTATACTGCTCTATACACTGAAATGTAAGTACAATATTTATATTCCAATTGATTTCTTTTATAATTATATGGTAAAAATGAGAAAGTAAGCAATTTGTCAGTAATAGTGTGCTCTGACACTTTTGGATTTTTATGTCTGATCTTCTAAGCAAGTAGTTTTTAAGAGAGGTGAAACCTGGGGGTATGCAAGACACATCAGACTCATGAAAGGGGTACAGTGATCTAGAAAGGTTGAGAGCCAGTGCTGTAGATGGTCTGCAAAGCAGGCAGCAGTGCTGAGACTCCAGCAAAGGCAAAGCAGTCCCATGTGAGGGGGACAGAAGGAGGAGCTCAGCCTGCTGCTTCCTCCCTCCCAGTGGTGGATTAAAGATTTTGCAGCCCCTAGGCCCTGAAATAATTGCCACCCCGCCCTGCCCCAGCTCACCTCCACCTCCTCCCCTGAGTGCGCCGCCGGGTCCTGCTTCTACCCGCTCCCTGCCAGTGTTTGTGCACGAAACAGCTTCGCAAAGGAGGGGGGAAAAGGGGGGAACGTGGCACACTCAGGAGAGGAGGCGGGGCCGGGGCAGGGATTTGGGGAAGAGGACCAATAGGGACAGGGAGGGGGTGGGAATGGGGGCAGGGAAGGGGTGGAGTTGGTACGGGGGCGGAGGGCACAAACCAGCACCGGGGGAAGCAGCCTGTGGCCGATGAAGTGAGCTGTAGCTCACGAAAGCTTATGCTCAAATAAATTGGTTAGTCTCTACGGTGCCACAAGTACTCCTTTTCTTTTTGCGAATACAGACTAACACGGCTGTTACTCTGAAACCTGTTATAAATTTGCTGCCCCTGCAAATTTGCCTTGTCGGCCTAGCCGTTAATACACAGCTGCTCCCTCCCAGCACTGCAGGGACACACACAATGCGTCTGCCAGGAGGAGTGCTAACTCCTTGCTTCTGGGAGTATCCTCCGAAGGCATCTGGAGTTGTCCACACATCGCCTCTGCCCCTGCGGTCCACTCAAAAGTGTCTGGTCTAGATTTGGATCATGGTCCGCCTATTGATTACCCCTGCATTAGGGAGACAAGATGGGTGAAGTAATATCTTTTATGGGACCAACTTCTGTTGGTGAGAGAGACAAGCTTTTGAGCTTACACAGAGCTCTTCTTCAGGTCTGGGAAACTAAGGCTATGTCTACACTGCACTTTCGTTGGTAAAACTTTTGTTGCTCAGGGGTGTGAAAAAAACATACCCCTGACTAACAAAAGTTTTACCAACAAAAAGCACCAGTGTGGACAGCACTTTGTTGGTGGGAGAGACTCTCCTGACAATGAAGCTACCAACCCCTCATTGGGGGTGGTTTTATTTTGTCAGCAGGGGAGCTCTCTCCTGCAGACAAAGAGCGGCTACACTGTGTACCTTACAGCAGCAAGGCTTTAGCAGCACAGCTGTGTCACTATAAGCTGCACAGTGTAGACATAGCCTAACTCAAAGTGCCACTGCTAAATATAAGATTTGAACAGATTGTTTAGCATAAGTAAATAACACATATTTCAAGGGACCATTCCAGGTGAAGTAGCTCATTAACACCCCTCCAGTCATATGATGCATCATTGCCAGAGTCTCATGGCTTCCATGCACAGGGAGTGCGATCGTGCTCTCCCTTGTCTGTTTATGTAAAACATACAAGCCAGGTTGTCTGTAAGGATCTGAATGGTCTTGACTTTGATGACTGGCAGGAAGTTGGAGCAGGCATTGCGGATGGCTCACAGTTCTAACAGATTTATGCGGAGAAGGGATTCTGCAGGGGACCAGCAGCTCTGGATAGAATGCGGATGCAGATGTGCCCCTCCAGCACAAGAACGAAGTGTCTGTAGTGATGGTTAGTGTTGGGGTCTTCTGAACGAAGGGCCCCTGTGCAGACATTGTCTGGTTGTGTCCACCAGAGTAGGGAGTCTTATTTTGTCTGGCATAGTGAGGCGTTTGTTTATGCTGTGTCTGTGTAGGACATAATTTATATGGAGCCACGCTTGCAGGTAATGCATGTGTAATCTCGTGTGTCTCATGACAAAGGTCGTGGTAGCCATGTGGCTGAAAAGTTGAAGGCTAGTCCTGGCAGATACCTGTGGACTGTTTCATGCCATGGATCTGAGATTGGTTAGAGTGATAAAGCGTTGCCTTGGTAGAGTCTGTGGCCTCAGGAAAATTGAAATGGGCCCCAGTGAACTCTAGCTGTTGCACAGGTGTTAGAGTAGATATTTTTGCATTTATTTGGAGGCCTAATCTCATAAAGAGGGTCCATCTGTTTGGTGGGTTGTAAGGCTGCTTGCCGTGTTGGTGCTTTCAGCAGGCAGTCATCCAAGTACGGGAATATCATGATTCTGTTTCTGCAGAGGTAGGTTGCAACCACTGCTACTACCTTTGAAAAAACTTGAGGGGCAGTGGAGAGGCTGAAAGGAAGAACCTTGTATTGGAAATGTTCCTGTCCAATAGTAAATCGGAGAAACCTCCGATGGGAGGGATGGATCATTATATGAAAATACACATCCAGGAGGTCGAGGGCCAAAAACCACTCCCCTCTTTCTAGTGCTGGGATTATGGTGCCTAGTGTGACCATCTTGAATTGTTGTGTCTTCACAATCTTGTTGAGTTGCCATAGGTCAAGTATGCGTCTCCACCCACCCGACTTTTCCTTCATGAGAAAATAGTGGGAATAAAATCCCCTCCCTCTGTGTTTTGTTGGAATGGGTTCTACTGCTTTTAGATGTATGAGGTGGATTACATCCTGATGCAGTAGATGCTCGTGAGGGGGTCCTTGAAGAGGGCATAGGCGCCGACTCCGTGGGTGCTCCGGGGCTGGAGACCCATGGGGAAAAATTGGTGGATGCGTAGCACCCACTGGCAGCTCCCCAACCCGCCCCCCTGCCCCAGCTCACCTCCGCCTCCGCTCCACCTCCTCCCCTGAGCGGACCGATGTGTCCTGCTTCTCCCCCCTCCCTCTCAGCGCCTGCGCCGTGAAACAGCTGTTTTGCACAGCAAGCCTGGGAGGGAGGGGGGAGGAGGGGGAACGTGGCACGCTTGGGGAAGAGGCAGGGCCAGGGCGGGGATTTGGGGAGGGATCCAATAGGGGCAGGGAGGGGGCGGAGTCGGGGCTGGGGGGGCGTACGCACCCATCGGCACCAAGAAAAGTTGGTGCCTGTGGAAGAGAGATGGGGAGGGAGGATGGATAGGGGGTTTGAAAAGAAAGTGGATGGAGTAACCAGTTTGTATGATTTCTAGCACCTATCTGTCGAATGTGATGGTTTTCCAAATTGGATAAAACAGAACTTGATGATCTCTGAATGGTCGGGAGAGAATAATGTCTCCAGCAGACAGACAGACATGGGGTTCTCAGGCCCTCAACCAAGGGTTCAGATTAGTTGCCTGGATGAGGATGGCTACAACGCAGATGCTGGAGGAGTAGGCTGTGATCTCCGATGGTCTCTGTTTGCGACCTTGTGATTCATACTGCCGTTGTGGTGGCAGTAGCGTTGAACGGCATAGTGTGGCGGTAGTGTTGAGGGACATAGTAACTCCTCCGTCTTTTCTTGGGTCTAGATGTATAGATCCCCAGAGATCTGAATGTCACCCGTGAATCTTTGAGCGTATGGAGAGTCATCCGTCTTTGTGGTGAAGAGTTTGGGCCCCTCGAAGTCTTTGACCGTGGACTGCACTTCCCTAGGGAACCCAGAGAGATGGAGCCATGAGGCCCTCCTCATCACCACTGCGGTCGTCACTGATCTTGCAGCTGTGTCCGCAGAATCTAGTGCAGCTTGGAGGGCTGTTCTAGAGATGAGTTGTCCCTCTGCCACAAGTGCTGTAAATAGTTATTTTTTATCTTCAGAAATAAATGCAATACATTCATAAAACTTTTTGTAGTTATTATAATCATTCTTCGCCAGCAAGGCCTCATAACTGGCTATTTGGAAGTGTAGTGTAGCCGAAGAATAAGCCTTGCAGTCGAAAAATTTGAGTCTTTTCTAGTCCTTATCATAAGGTGTGATATGGGATGTGACTCTCTGCCATGTTCATGGCCTGCGTCGACACCAGTGAATTGAGCGCCGGATGGGAGAAGAAGAACTCTGTGCCCTGCGCTGGCACATAATATTTTTTTTGTCAGACCTCTTGCAGACTGGAGGAGCAGTTGCAGGGGTCTTTCAAGTGGTCTTGACAGGTTTTATTATTATCGTCTATAGGTAAAGCAATTTTGGAAGAAGAGGAAGTATTCTAAATGTCCATTAGTTTGTGCTGTGTCATCTGGACTTCTTCCAGATAGATGTCCAGAGAGCTAGCCACCCTTTTAAATAGGTCCTGGAATTGTTTGAAATCATCCCCCATATGGGCATGACGGCGTAATCTGGGAAAGATGTGACAGGTGGGTAGGTAGTGCCCCTTCCTGGTCTGAGGGTACTTCCCCACTACTTCAGGCAGAATAAACAAACAAATGTATTAACTACAAAGATAGATTTTAAATGATTATAAGTCAAAGCATAACAAGTCAGATTTGGTCAAATGAAATAAAAGCATTCTAAGCTGATCTTAACACTTTCAATGCCCTTACAAACTTAGATGCTTCTCACCGCAGGCTGGGTGATTGCCCTTGGTGGTGATGTCTGTAGATGGAGGTGGAAGAGAGAGGAAGAGCATGGCAAAGATCTCTCCCTTTTATCATGTTCTTTCTTCCTTCTTGGCTTTGTCCCCCACCCCTCTTCAGAGTCAGATGAGCATTACCTCATCGTAGTCCCTGACTGACGAAGGGAAGGGGGGTGACACTCGAGAGTCCAACAGATCCTTTGTTGCTGCCTAGGCCAGTGTCCTTTGTTCCTGTGGGGCTGGGCTGGGTTTGTCCTATACATGCCCTGATGAGGTGTGAACTGCCCCTCTGCTCTTGTAGAGTTTTGCTGGGCTTGAGGACACATTTTCAGCCTCCATAACTATATGCCTGAAATTACAACCTATAACATTACTATAACAACAATGCTCAGTGTGTCATGAGCCTTCTGAAGACACCTGACATGACAAACTTTGCACTGCATACCACACAATCATATTATAAGGATGAACATGGGGGTGTAAGGTGTTCCCCTGAGCGTCACAGCGGCTCATGGTGGGCATGAGAGTGTAGAGGAGAATCTAATCTTCCTCACCCTCCTCATCATTGCTCGAAAAGGGTGGAGTGGAGTGTGAGGAAGTCGCAAGGAGATTTGGTGCCAAGGATGGGAGAGTCAGGTGTAGATCTGACTAAGAGAACTTTGTGCCATAGGAACTGCTGCGGTGTCTGCATAATCTGCACCAGAGGCTGCATGATCGTCAGTGCTGGGAGCCACAATGTATATGCCAGCACCATAGGCTGTGCTGGTGCGTGCACTGAGCATACATTGGGGATCAAAGAGTGAGCCACAGTCTGCACTGGTGCCGCACTGCTGTATGTTGATTGCAGCTTTGGCTGCATCGATGCTGAGGCATGGGGTTTTGATTTCCCCTTAGTGCCTGCATCCGAGGTGGCTCTTTTAGAGTCCTTACCTCCCGCATTACCAGCGGTGCCTGATGGTCCTGCTGTCTCGGCGCCTTGAGCGGCCGATGCTGATGCCGTTTGCGGAATGGCACTTCTTGGCTATTTCCTGCATTGGGGAGGTAGTTACCCATTTTTTGGACACTTTTTTTAGCAGGTTGATCAGAAGCCTGGGTGGTGGAAGGACCCTTATCAGAAGCCATGGTTGGTGAGGCTTGTCCAGGTGGGGTCCAGGCTTTGGGCTTAGACGCCGGTCTGAGAGACTTCTCCATGAGAAGGAGTTTTAGTTGCAAGTCTCTAGCCTTTGTTGTTTGGTCAGTTAACTTTTGGCATTGAGGACACTTCTGTGTTGTGTGTTTCACCTAGGCAGCGAACACAATGAGCACATCTGTCCAAAAGTGGTATGGAGAGCCTCCGGGTAAGGTAATGATTAAAGCCCAGGGAACAGGGCATTCCTGTCAGGCTTCTGCCCCCAGAGAGGCTGACTATCCTAAAGGATCAACTAAAACCCAGCTTCTAATGAGGAGACTAATAATAATAAAATAATTTTTTTTTAAAAGAGGCGATGGGGGAAAAAGAAAAATGAATCTACTAACTATCCTAACTAAATAACGGTAGTAAATAGGCTAAAAGAAGTAAGTAGTGAGGCGCTGCTAAGTTCTCTGACTCAAAGCCAAAGGTGGTAGAGAAAGAACTGAGGGGGGTTGGTCGCACAGCACCAGTTAACTGCCTGAAGCTGTGCGAGATGGGGACCATGCATGTGAGACCCAACCGGGTACTGCTACTACAAACCTCCGATTCTGAGTGCAGGGGCGCAGAAACACTTAATGTGGAGCACCCACAAGGGACAGCACTCAAAGAAGAATACTGAGTGCAAATTCTACTCCACACTCCATGAATTCTAGTTTGGCATCTTCTAATGGAAAATTCATGGATTGAGGGGAAAAGCACATCATGCAGAGCATCTCCTCCCTTGTTCCAACTATCTCCACTCTAATATGACCTTTCTCAAATCTGCAAAGCCACAACCAAATGTTGTTCACATGCAGAAGCTTTCCCAGGAAGGAGAAGCAGATCATGTCACCCAGGTGTTGATCCCTATTTCCATGCATTCTGAACACATGCCCAGTTTTGTTTATACTTGCTCCTTCTGCACTGCACAGTAAAGTGCATCATTTGAACCAAAGTACAGAACACTTGTCCTGCACAGTATGTCTTCTTTTAAAAAGTACAGTTTATTCAAGTGAAACATCACTATTGAAACACATTCATATTGCACTGAAATAGATATTCATGCTGTGTTTGTAATGTATATAAGTATAAATATGATATGATGAAATATGTTTTAATGACTGGAAACAATTTTTTATTTCAGAAGATGGAGAAAGCACTAGAGGAGAGGTTGTTCTTGATTTGATTTTGACTAATAGGGAGGAACTGGTTGAGAATTTGAAACTGGAAGGCAGCTTGGGTGAAAGTAATCATGAAATGATGGTGTTCATGATTCTAATGAGTAGTAGGGGAGAAAATAAAGAAACAGAATGAAGAATGGATTTCAAGAAGGCAGACTTTAGCATAATCAGGGAGTTGGTAGGTAAGATCCCATGGGAAGCAAGTCTAAGGGAAAAACAGTTCAAAAGAGTTGGCAGTTTTTCAAAGAAACATTATTGCCTCACTGCATAGGAAAGATAGGAAGTATAGAAGAGACCACCTGGGGTTAATCAGGAGATCTTTGATGTTCTGAAACTCAAAAAAGAATCCTACAAAAAGTGGAAACTAGGTCAAATTACGAAGGAAGAATATTAAAAAAAAGCCAACACAAGCATGTAGGGACAAAATTAGAAAGGCCAAGGCATAAAATGAGATTAAATGAGCTAGAGACATAAAAAATAACAAGATGACATTCTATAAATACATTAGAAGCAAGAGGATGAGCAAGGCCCATTACTCAATGAGTGGGGGAAAGACAATAACAGAACATGTGGAAATGACAGTACTAAATGATTTTTTTGTTTCAGTTTTCACCAAAAGGTTAGTAGCGATCAGATGTCTAAAAAAGGGAATGCTAATGAAAATGAGGCAGGCTCTCAGGCTAAAATAGGGAAAGAACAAGTTAAAAATTAGATGTCTTCAAGTCGGCAGGGCCTGACTAAATACATCCTAGAATACTCAAGGAGCTGACTGAGGTGATACCTGACCCATTAGCAATTATTTTCAAAAATTAATGGAAGACAGGAGACATTACAGAGGACTGAAATAGGGAAAATGTACTGCCAATCTATAAGAAGGGGGAAAAGGGCAACCCAGGAAGTTACAGACCAATCAGCTGAACTTCAGTACCTGGAGCAAATAATCAAGCAATCAATTTTCAAAGACCTAGAAGATAATAAGTAACAGTCAACATAGATTTGTCAAGAACAAAACATGTCAAACCAACCTAACAGCTTTCTTTGACAGAATAACAAGCCTTGTGGATACAGGGGAAGTGGTAGATGTGGTATACCTTGACTTTTGGAAGGCTTTTGATACCATCTTGTATGATGTTTCTCATAAACAAACTAGGGAAATATAGCCTAGATTGAGCTACTATAAAAGGGTGCATAACTGGCTGGAAAATCATTCCCAGAGAGTAGTTATCAGTGGTTCACAGTCAAGCTGGAAAGGCATATCGAGTGGGGTACCACAGGGATTGGTCCTGGATCCAGCTCTGTTCAATATCTTCGTAAATGATTAAGACAATGGCATAGAGAGTACACTTATAAAGTTTGTGGATGATACCAAGCTGAGAGGTGTTGCAAGTGTTTTGGAGGACAGGATTAAAATTCAAAATGATCTGGACAAACTGAAGAAATGGTCTGAAGTAAATAGGATGAAACTCAATATGGACAAATGCCAAGTACTCCTCTTAGTAGAGATCAATCAATTGCACACATACAAAATGGGAAATGACTGCTTAGGAAGGAGTACTGCAGAAAGAGATCTGAGAGTCAGAGTGGTTCGCAAGCTAAATATGAGTCAACAGTATAACACTGCTGCAAAAAAAGCAAACAGCATTCTGGGACGTATCAGTAGGAGTATTGTAAGTAAGACATGAGAAGTAATCCTTCCGCTCTACTCTGCCCTGATAAGTGCTCAATTGGAGTAGTGTGTCCATTTCTAGGCATCACATTCAGGAAAGATGTGGACAAAGTCCAGAAGGAGTGTACAGGGAGATCTTGGTGGATCAGCAAATTGCCTGGACCACTATCAGTAGCTGGAATATTGATTATCATGCTTATCACTAAAAACAGCCAAGTCAGTAGGCCTTAGCATAACTAAACCAGGAGGTGAGTAGATTTGAGTGACCACAAGAAGAGAGCCATTCCTTGCATCCTTCCTGATAAGATCTCTGTTGAAATTGCTGAGGAATGTATTTTTAGAAAACAGGAAGCTTATCTATATTTGCCCTCTGGGATGTGTTTGTCAGGATGCTCAATGTACAGACTTTGCAAGAACACATCTAATGAGAGATCTGAGGAAAACTCTTGTTTAACCTTTGAAATTGCTTCCTTAAGTTTTTTGATTGATATTGTATTGTCATACTAACACAATAAATAAGGGTGGAGAAGTTTGGAATAGTTGGATCACTTTGTGGACACATCTTAGGACCCCACTGGCAGACAAAAGATTGGCCATCGGATGGCTACAGCTGTACCACTCAAAAACCATTCCAGCTTCGGTAATTATTGAGGGTTGGGGCGTTTTACTAATCTGTTGCGTATGTGCGTCAGTGCTTAAGACTAAATAAAGTGTAGCTTTAAGTAAGAGCACTGTTGTATTGTACTGCTTGTGTCAACCATCTATTAGTCAGATGGCTGTGTCCCCATTGATTTATTTCCTGACATTCTCTTGTCAAGAGTAAAGTTATCAAGAACTTTGGATGTGGAAAACCCCGGGTAACAGGAGAGCAACAAAAATAATAAAATGTCTAAAAACCTGACCTAGGAGGGAAGATTGAAAAAATTGGGTTTGTTTAGTCTGGAGAAGAGAAGACTGAGGGGGAACATGATAATACAGTGGTTCCCAAACTCGTTCCACTGCTTGTGCAGGGAAAGCCCCTGGCGGGCTGCGCCAGTTTGTTTACCTGCCGCATCCGCAGGTTCGGCCGATTGTGGCTCCCAGTGGCCGTGTTTCGCTGCTCCAGGCCAATGGGAGCTGCTGGAAGCGGCGCGGGCCGAGGGATCGGCTGAACCTGCAGACGCGGCAGGTAAACAAACCGGCACAGGCCACCAGGGGCTTTCCCTGCACAAGCGGCGGAACAAGTTTGGGAACCATTGTGATAATAGTTTTCAAGTACGTAAAAGGTTGTTAGAAGGAGGAGGGTGAAAAATTGTTCTCGTTAACCTCTGAGGATAGGACAAGAAGGAATGGGCTTAATTGCAGCAAGGGAGATTTAGGTTGAAGATTTGGAAAACTTCTGAACTGTCAGGGTACCTAAGCACTGTAACAAATTGCCTAGGGAGGCTGTGGAATCTCCATCATTAGAAGTTTTTAAGAACAGGTTAGACAAATACCTCTGAGGAATGGTCTAGTCATTACTTATTCCTGCCTCAAGTGCAGGGGACTGAACTGACCTACTGAGGTCCCTTCCAGTCCTACACTTCTATGATTCTATGAATGCTATAACCAGAAAAGGACAATGCTTTCCATAACTGAGTACTGGCAAATAGCATATGATGCAATTTAGATTTCCCCACCTCTTAGAGCTGGAAGTCAAGATTTTGACTGCTAGCATCTCTATTAACATTTGAAAATTTCTAGTGCCCTATGATTAACATAGTAGTTTTTGTATATATAAAAGTATGCAACTATTTCAAAATGTTTTGTTATAATTTAACTAAGTGCATAAGAAACATGAACACCATTCAAGTAACAGTAGTAATAATACTCTGAACATTTTCTGTACAATCATGTTATCATAGTTATTCATACACAATGTTAAAATATAGTTCTGAAAATACTTTAGGAAACATTACAAACATAAATAAAGACAAAGAAGGTTCTTTGTATTGTAATGGAAACTCTTTTAGTTTATTGGCAATTTTCTATATTATTATGTGTCTTTTAACAATTGTAACTAAATTATATTTATGTCACACTGTATTTTTAGAACTAGAAGTAATATTCTACGATACAGAGCTAATAGGACTACAAATTCTTCACATTATGAAGCAGTAATACTATGTTAATACAAGAATGGTATTCTGTTCCAGCTCATTTCTAAATTGTTAGTAAAGGTCAATAGTGCAATTTTTGGTTTTTTGAACTGATAATATACTAATGGATAAAACTGGCATTTTAATCCACTATTCACTGGGTTTGTACTTATGTACTGAACCAGAAAACTGTGATCAATCTCCTGTAAGATTTCAGTGTAACCTATTAATTATGAGTGCATGACTTTTAAGTCAATGTATTTTCTATTTAACACCAAATAAACAGTGGACTAGAGTGTATTTAATCTGATCACAACCAAGTGGAAGAGAACTCATAATAAAACAAAAGAAAAAAAAGTCAAAAGAAAATTGAAGCTCCAAACATAAAATACAAATAGAAGCCATAATTTTATTAAGTTTTTGATTTATTGTTTAGAATTTAAAAAGCTGTGATTTTATTGTTACTTGTAAGACATTATCTCAGATATCATTTTCTGGTTTGGGTCTCTTACAGTAATGGTCAAAGACTTACAACGGTGAAGTATTTATTCTGTAATAATTCACTAGACATTTTTGTGCCCACCTGAGGACAGATGGAACTGATGATGCTCTCACACCCATGACAATAAAAAATGACTCCAATGACAATCCTGGAATTACACTCATTTAAAACTCTCACTCAGGCCCAGAAAATGGTCCAAGCTCTCTATACAGAGTGCACAAACTGGGAGGATGCTCTTTTCACTCTCCATTCCTTGAACACTTATGGCTACAACATGGCCCTCTTCGAGGTATCATTTGATAAAGGAATTTAGGGATCACATAAAATGTAAGTATTAATTAAAAGGCTATAAGGTAGCGAAGGGGGAACTGTGGGGCGGGAGTGGGGGAGGATTCTGCCTCATGAGTCACTTACTCAGGGCTATGGCTAAGTGCTCCAAAACAGCATCTAATCCTGTGTGCTAAGTGCTCTGTCTTCTGCATGTTATGTGAATTATGAATTCCTTTTTACTCCTCCTAAGTATCCCAAAGTAGTATGTAGCAGTGGAAGTGATGTCATCATTAATTAGTTCTACTAATATTTGTCCCTACATCCAATAGCATTCCTTATTATATCTTTCTACACTGAGGGAGCTAACTTCATCTCTTGTATTTAGTATAAAATGGAAAAAGATCCCTAGAAAGTGTATTTCATTCATTTGATATGAATGTGTAAGATTAGCCTGTTGTAAAAGGACCATCTCTAATTGGCTATCAGCTTGCATCTCTCTCACATTATTATTCTTTACCTGGGCTTTCACAAGAAGGCCATGTCAAGATGCACTTAGACACTGGCAGCCAGTATCATTTCAGTCCTGCCAGACCAGGTTGCAAACATTCATGTGCAATTTTCTGTCTCCATGCATTCATAAAATGTATCTCAGGTATTTATGGAGGCACCTATCACCTTTGTATCTAAACAGCAAGGCAAAATATGGGTCTTAGAGTATCACGGGGAAAAATGGTTATTAACCTTCCATAACTGTTGTTCTTCGAGATGTGTTGCTCATTCCCATTCCATGCTAGGTGAGCGTGGGCCGCATGCACTGTTGCCAGAGATTTTTCCCTTATTGGCTTAGTCCTTTCAATATGAAAGGCGAGGGCCCGCCTAAAGTCCAACACATGAAGCCAACATTCCTCAGCAGACTCATGAGGTTTTGGGAAAAAGACAGGTAGAAAAATGACCTGGTTATTGTGGAATTGTGACATCACCTTTGGTAGAAAGGCTGGATAGGGACGCAGTTATACCTTGTCCTTGAAGGACACCATGTAAGGAGGTGCCAACGTAAGGGCTTTGATCTCAGAAATCCTTTTGGCCAAGGTGATAGCCACCAGGAAGGTGACCTTCCAGGAGAGAAGCAGTAGGGAGCACAATGCTAACAACTCAAAGGGGGCCCCGGTGAGCCTTGACAGGACAAGGTTTAAGTCCTAAGGGGGGGCTCGCAAACTTGAGGATAGAGTCTTTCCAGCCCCTTGAGAAACTGAACCATCAACTCGTGAGAAAATACCGTTCACTGGAGGGTGGAAGGCTGAAATGGCTGTCAAATGAACCTTAATAGATGCAAGAGCCAGACCTTGCTGCTTTAGGTGAGCCAGATAGGCTGCAGGGAAGATCAGAAGGGAGAGAGATTCCATTCCAAGGCCCAACAACAGAAACATTTCCACTAGGCTAAGTAGGTAGCCTTGGTGGAAGCTTTCTATCGCTTAGCAAGACCTGTCGAACTTGATCTGAGCAGGCCAGTTCCTTGGAGTTCAGCCACGCAGCATCCATGCCACCAGGAACAGGGAGGCAAGGTTTGGGTGAAGCAACCTGACGCGGTCTTCTGAGATCAGGTCTGGGCAGAGTGGGAGCGTGAGTGGGGCTGCCACCGAGAGGCCCAGAAATATGCCAAGCCAATGGTGGTGTGCTATCAGGATAACCCTCACCTTGCCCGATTTGATTTTTAGGAGAACCTTGTGAACCCAGGTGATTGGAGGAAAGGTGTACAGTAGATGGTCTGCTCACTAGAGCAGGAAGGCATTGGAGCAGGAGCTGTGCAGCAAACAGAACTAATGGCATTTCCTGTTCTGCTTGGTGGTGAAGAGGTCAACCTGGGAAGGCCTCCATCTCTGGAAGATGACACTGCCGACCTCCGGGTGAAGAGACTACCTGCAGTGAGAGGAAAAGACTCCACTGAGGTGATCTGCTGGTATGTTTCAGGCTCTGGGAGATGCATCGCCTCAAGCTGAATGGTATGTTTCAAGCAGAAGTCCGACATCCAGAAGACAGCACGAGGCTGAAGATCAAGCCGCTCCCTGCTTGTTGGTATAAAACATGGATGTGGTGTTGTCTGTCAAGATCTGCACCACTTGGTCTGAGATGTGGGGAAGTAACACTTGGCAAGCTAAGCGTACCGCCCTGAGTTACCTGACGTTTATATGTAGGAAGAGTTCTTCTTGGGACTAGAGCCCTGGGTCCTGAGGTTGCAGAGGTGGGCTCCACACCCTATGTCTGATGTGTCCAAGACTAAAGTGACTGAGAGTTAAGGGGCAGTAAAGGGTACCCTCTTCATTACTGATCCTTGGTCTTTCCACCAGGTCATGGAAGATAGGACTGGAAGTGGGACTGTGAGCACTGAATCTAAATGGTGCCTACTTAGGGAGTAGACTGATGCCAGCCACATCTAGAGAGGGCTGAACCACCCATACTGTACCAGCAGGCTTGGGATGAGTCAAGCACTTCCCCGATGAACTCTATCCTCTGAACCAGGACCAGAGCTGACTTTTCCTTGTTTATCAGCAGGCCCGGTGCCTGGAATGTGGCCCAGACTGTACTGATGCTGTGCTGTACCTGAGTCTGTGACCAACCTTTGATCTCCTTGGAGCTTGAGGAAGACTGGGAATTGGTCCTGCTTTGAGCAGGGGGTTGGACTAGATGACCTTCTGGGGTCCCTTCCAACCCTTATATTCTATGATTCTATGACTGATATACTACTACTGCCATACACTTTGTGAAGACCCATGGGGCTGCCGATAGGTCAAATGGAAGACTGGTGAATTGGTAGCAGCATTGACCCACTACAAACCTGAAAAATTCTGTGGCCATGGAAGATAGACATGTGAAAATAAACGTCCTTTAAGTTGAGGGCAGCGTACCAGTTTCCTGGATCCAGGGAGGAAATGATGGGAGACCAAGGAGACCATACAGAACCTTAGTTAACTTAGATATCTGTTGAGATGATGCAGGCCCATGATAGGCTGTAGACCCCCTTTGGTATTAGGAAACACTGGGAGTAAAATCCCTTCCTTCTCAAGTCTCGGGGACCTTCCTTTATGGCCCCCACACATAGGAGGGATTGCACCTCCTGGACAACTAGTTGCTCATGAGAAGAGTCCCTGAGGAGGGACTGGGTTGGGACGGAGGGGTGGACACAAACTGGAGGATGTAACCAACTGTTACAGTACTGAGGACCCAGTGGTCCAATGTTATACATGACCACGCTGTGCTGAAGGGTGACAAGATGGTCCAAAAACAAAAGAGGGGCTGGATCCAGAGCTGAGACTGGTATAATGCCATTGGGCACACCTTCAAAAGGCCTAGTTGGCCCTACCGGGATACCTATGAGAGCTCAACTGGGAGACGGAAGTGGACGGGAGGGGTTGGCAATGCTTGTAACCTTTCCCTTTTCTTTTGTGGGGAGGTGCCACAAATTTGGAAGGCTGCTGGGGTTTAAAGTGCTTTCGGGATGCTGACAGCGTATCAAGTCCTAAGGTCGGCAGGGCAGCCCTCGTGTCCTTTAGGCAGTGAAACTTTGAGTCTCTGCTCCGAAAACAGGGAGGAGTCTTCAAAGAGTAGATCCTGTTGAACCTTGTGAGGGAGGTCCAAGGACTGGAGCCATGAACAATGCCTCATGGTGATTGCAGACACCATAGTCCTTGCAGCTGAGTCTGCTGCATCCAGAGCCACCTGGAGGGAGATCCTCGCCACAATCTTGATCTCCTCCAAGACTGCTATGAACTCCTGTCTCGACTCCTGCAGGAGGGAGTCCCTAAATTTGGACAATGAGTCCTATAGATTAAAATCATACCTCCCTAGCAAAGCCTGCTTTGGAAATATGTAACTGGAGGCTGCCTGTTGAATAAACTTTCTGCCCAAAAAGGTCTAGTCTTTTAGCATCTTTATTCTTAGGGCTGGCACTCAAATAACCCTGCCTCTCCCGTTCATTTCCTGCTGACACTATCAGGGACCCCCAGGTACATATTATTTCTTCTCTGCCCTCTTTGAGATGCGGGGCAGAGAAGATCGGGTTTGCCACAGCGTTTTGACTGGCCTCATCACCATTTCATTGATGGGCAATACCACTTTGAAGGGGGCAGTTGCCACCAGGATGTTGATCAGGCTGTGTGCTGACTCCTTAAGCTCCTCAGTCTCCAGACCCGGGTTCACAGTGACTCTTTTAAGGAGGTCTTGGTGGGCCCTGATATTGTTCCGAGAGAGTAACTTACTGTGTCCTGCCACAGCTTCAGCTGCGAATGATGAAGAAGGGGGAGCTTCCTCCTCCTCCTCTGCCTCCACTACGTCCATTGGGATCAGTACCAAAATCAGGGTCTGGTGCCAAGCAGCTAGGGCTGGTAGTGCATCTCTCTGAAGCCACTGAGTGTGAGTGGTGAGAAGGGGGTGCCGGTACCAGCGAATACTCCCGGGGTTCCAATATGGCCACTGCATTGGCCCTTGGCTTGCTTGCCATCTGCCAGCCAGAGGACCAGTACCAAAAGTCTGGTGGGTACTGGTGGAAGATTTTGGTGGGGCAAAGGATTTCCCTTTGGACTACGAAGAAGATTCTTCCTGTGGTGACCATAGTGAAGCAGAACCCGCTTCTGCCACCAGGCGGTCCCAGCAGTCTGGGGATCAGTGGCAGATCAGTGACCCTTGTGCCAGGATCATGGAAGGCTTGCTCCTAGAGGGAGCCAAGGTGGTCAGTCCTGGGAAGGAGCTCTGTGCTTCCTGCTCCCCCTGTTCCTGGACGCCTTGGCTGCTGGTGGTCCCTGCAGGGTTGGCAGAATCAGGAGAGACAGCAGGTCCTTTGCTGCCTGGAACGCCTCCGGTGTCGGAGGAAGCCTAGCACAGCAGCTGCTTCCAGTAGTCGGCGGTAGGTCCCAAGCTGGACTCAGCGCTCTAGTCCATTCCCCACTTATCCCTCTTCTGCATAAGAGAGCACCCTCTCTCAGTGTTTGTTATGCTTCTTCCTCAGCATCAGAGATGGAGAACAGTGCCAGGAAGAGCACAGTGCCAGTGGAGCACTTTGAACGAATGTCAAAGTGCTTGGCACCGATTTAGAATGGCTTGGTTCCGAAAATTGTCTGAGGGCCACCTCCAGGAGAATGGCCTTCAGTCAAATGTCCCTGTCTTTTCTAGTGTGAGGTTTGAAGTCCCTGCAGATCTGGCACTTATCTTTATCATAAGATTCCTCCAGACGCTTTAGACACTGGCATCGGCTTGTCGCAAGAGGAACACGTCTTGAAGCCTGAGGCATGCCCAGTCCCTGGGGTGAAAAGTCCCTCAATGACAGGGACAACTATTTACACGACTATATATGTTAACTCTAAAAACTATATACACTAACTACGGTAACTACATTAAGAATAAACTGAGAAAGTTCAAACAACTGGAAAGAGACCTTGCCACAGCAAGAAGCATCATTTCAGTAACCATCATAGGTGGTAAGAAGGAACCGAGAGTGTGTGCGGCTGGCGGTGCCCCTTGTATCGGCGCATTGTCACATGACTCCAGAAGGTGCTAGAGATGGCCCTATGGAAACCACTAAGGGAAAAATCTCCAGCAACAGTGCACACGGCATGCACACAACTAGCATAGAATGGACATGAGCAAATTAAAGAAGAAACTCAGAATTTGACAGTCAGGTAACCAGGGCATGAATGGAAATTATTAGTGCATACTGCAGGGAAAACAGTCCCCTCATTTTTCATGAGTGATAATATTTGGTCTCAAACACTCTCTGCAAGTTTAAAAACTAAAAACATGTTACCATGGCATTTGTGTATGAGAACTTGTCCACAATATATAAAGCAAGAAAAAGTGAAGGCTAACTAGTTACCTTAACTTTTCCTGCATTTTCCTCCGCTTCCTTTTTCTCTTCAAATTCAAAGGCTACCGTCATCCGTTGCTGTCGCTGCTCCTCCCATAAAGTAGGGTTAAAGCTATCGCTGTCTGACTGGAAATCTACAGTTAAAATTCAGGTAATATCTTCGTAAAACTGCTTTGTAACAGAATGTGTAATTAGTGCACCAAGCAAAACAAATGAAACGTAGTTTAAACGCTAAACGACAAAAATGTTTGTTGTGCTGAGGCCTGCACCTTGGGTTTCACACTTAAATCATCCAAAGGGTGTGAAAAGTGATAAAAATTTGTCACAACCTATAAACAAGTGGCATAATTTTTAATGTAATAAGGTTAAGTTGAAAGGGGCGGTGCAAACTGGTTGTGTTTGAACTAAATATTGTCAATTATGGGATTTCAAGACTCCTAGTGAGGTCACAGGATTGCTTGAGCAGAAGGTTAAGATGTATCCCATCTTACTGTAGTTTAGGTCAGAATAGGAAGGATGGGAAAGTGGTGGAAACTCACTAGATGAGTGCCTCCTGCTACCAGATGTATGAAAGAGCACTGGCCATCCTCCTGTCTAATGTAAGTATCAGACAAAATTCTGCCTTTCATTGGCCCCAGGCAACCCTAATGAAGTGAATTCAGGGGGTTTACACAGTGTGTCGGAAGGTATAATGCTGATACTCCCCACCCCAAAAAAAGAAAAGGGAGAACAAATCTCAATCTCAATCCAGAATCCAGAAAAGGATTTAGATTTAACATACAAAAAGAGCCTGTTTAGAATCTTTCAGTATGACTGAATATATACTGCCTTGTATATACTGTTTGTTATATAAACAACTGTAGCCATTCTCATCCACAGAACCATGGTTTCAATATTTAAAAATATACTCCCCACTTTCTCACCAGGATTTAAATAAGCATTATAAACATGTTTTTGCTTTTGTAATAAATTGCTGACAGTATTTTACCTTCATCTCCACGGGGTTGCTGGGGAAACATGTAGTTAGTCAGTACTCTTTGCTTTGTTTCTGGATGAGCCTCAGTTTGCAGAGGGATAAGGGCCTTGGACTATAAAGAAAAGAAGAAAGATTATTTATAAGAATTCCAAGAAAATCAGATTTTATGATCTGATAAATAGAAAATATAAAAAAGAAAGTAAGAATTGGGTCCTTGGTCTAAATGAAATTGTTCTTGCAGTTGCAGACTGAAAAAACATATTATTCTGATGGGGAATTTTTTTCTTCGATTCCTCACTCTTATTACATGTATAACATTCCTCCTGACTTCAATAGGAATATTTCCAGTGTAAGGAAAACAGAGTCTGACACACTGTAGTGACTGAGTGAAATGAGAAGCAGAGGAGGGTGAGAAGGGGAACAGTGTAAGCACCGAGTGTCTAATCTTATTCACGGTTGGGTAAATCAGGAGTAATTCCACTGAAGGCAGTAGAGTTACAGTGGTATAAAACTGGTGCAAGTGACTAGAGATTGTGTTCTAAGTATTCAATAAGTATTATGATGATACTGGTATATTTTAATTAAATTAATGCAAATTAATCTATGATCTCTTGTAGAGAAGTCCAATAAGTTGAAGAAAATAATGTGTCCTTAAAAGAATATAGGCTCTCAGTTGGTGTACAAGCTAGATGGGCTCTTAAACAGGTACTCAATTGTCCACATTAACTTTTCATTTTATTTTGGGGTGACATTTCTATATTTGTAAGGGGTAACATTCTACTGATCAGTTTTTGACAGGTAGGAATAGGAAGGAGAAGAGAGAGAAGGCTCTAGTTTACTGCATTGATGTCCACTCATTGTTTCCCACCCTCCTCCCATCAGTTTGTTTGTTTCCTTGCTTGCTTTTTATATTCAGCTATATATAGATGTCATTTAAAATTCTGAAAATTAGCTATATGAGTAAAAATAACGTTAAGAATGAGTAAAATTACTTGGTATAAACAATAAATCTCCTTATTTGATTAAATTTGTTCTTATGGTGAGCAAAGTGTCTTGCTGAACTATTACTTATTAAACGTGAGTCAGCAATATATATACTCTATGTTTGTTGGGAGAGGAACATCTTAGGCCCCAATCCTGCAACTGACTCAGCACAAACAGACCTCCGTGTCTGTGCTAAACCTCACTGAAGTCAACAGTACTCAGTATTGGTACAGGAGTTCTCCCACATAGGGTATGTCTACACTGCAATGTAAGCCCAGGGTTAGCGTGACTTGAGTCAGCTGATCCACATTAGGGAACCCTGGGCTTGAGTGTCTACATTGTATTTTAACCCTACATTGAGACTTTTCTAACCCATGCTCGAACCTAGGACCCTGGCATCCACACTGCAGTGCACAGACTCGGCTTCAAGTAACCATATCCTAGAGTCCCTAGTATCCCCGCCCCCCCCAAAATGTGGCTGCTCTAGCCCTAGGACCATGGTGCACTGTGAGAAAATGTTACTACCTGCCCTGTGTGTTACAGAAAGTTTGAAGCAGCTAGCTTTGCAACAGGCTTGACTGATTCACTCTCCATTGTAAACCCAGGAGGCTCTCTGATAGTGTGTTTGCAGATTGGTGATCAGAAGAGAATGGGTTAATGCTGACCTGAGCTGTTGCCGTTGGCAGAGTGGGGGAGGCTTCCATTTTCAATAGAGTGGACTGTAGATCGTTGGGATAGAGAGGACTAAGAAAGTTATCCTGTGGAATTTTGGGATACTTCCAGCTGACTCTTGGAACCTGAGTCAAGCGGGACTGTGTTTACACTGCAATTAAGCAATAGAGCTCAGACCCTGGGTCCTGGCTTAACTTGAGCTCAGATCATCCAGTCCTGCAGGGTCCTGAGACCCTAGGTCTGAGCCCTGTGTTAGCTCAATTGCAGTGTCGATACAAGGGGATTAAGCTTCAGCCTGGGCTCAAGCATGGGCTTACACTGCAGTGTAGACAGACAGTTGCAGGATCATGGTCTCAGTGGCTTTTGCACACAAATAGAATAGATTAGTTTACAGTGAAAAGAAGTTTGGACCATGCAAAATTATACTGATCAGACCTGAACTCAAGAGGCAACAGTTATCTGCAATAACTATACAATTCTAGGGAGAAAAAGAAGAGGTTATTGAAGTTATTGCAATAATGGAAGTATCACTTTTAGCTACGTTGAATATTTACTTTTTGTGAAAATTAAGTTCTCTTCCCTTTATAACAGTTTAAATGCCTAAAATTGTGAATTTCTTTTTCTACGAACATTCGTAGTGGTTGAAACAACTTAATCTACAAATTGTAAATTGGTTGAATTGTTAAATTTCTGAGCACTAATGCTGGCTGCATAATTAGTTTAACAATAAATCCCCAAAAATACAGACAGTATTAACATATAAAGATGCCTGTTAACATTTTAACGTTGGACCAAATCTAGGAGCACTCAAGAAACTCCAACAGAAGTTGATGAAAGTTTTCTCTAAAGAAGGACCAAGGACCCTCTTTGTGCATTCTTTATATGCCCCAAACTCCCATTGACTTTAATGGAAGTTTAGGCTATTCAAAGAGCGCAGGAATATAAGGATCAAGTGAAGACTACAAGATTTGGCATTTAGGACTTGACCAACATATTTTTTCTGGAACTCTGGGATCAGTAGTCTCATGTTAGTTACAGATTTTCACGCTATAGACGAATAATAAGACCCTGATCCTGCAAAAACTTATGAATGTTCTTAATTTTAAATGTACAAATAGTGCATAAATATTTGTAGGATCTGGGCTTAAGGTTGGTTGCTTGTCATGGCTTAGCTGTGGCAAAAGTAAAAAAATTGAGAAGTTGTAATTTTGGGGCTTTTTTAAAAAGAAGAAAAATGGAAAATGCACAGAGGACCAGAATTTCAGATGATGTAAATCTGTATAACTCTGTTGACTTCCACAGAGCTATGCTGATATCCATCAGCTGAGGATTAAGCCTAGAACACTTAAAATATTATTGGCTCTGGTTGGAAACTTTTGTAATGAAACCTTTATTTAGAAGAAAACCAAGGGAAAAAAAATGCTTCATGAACTTTTGTGACCCCCACACTCCCGATTTTAGACAAGGATTAAAACGTTCAGAAGTGCCTAAAGTCCCTCAACACTAAGGAGATAAAAATCAATGGGAGTTAGGCTACTAAATACCTAAGTCAATTTTGACAATGGGACTTAGACACTTACTCTAGCTCTAATTACCATGTTTACTTTCTATTAGCAAAGAATTAAATAGTTGTCATTGATAATTTAAAAGCATAGAAAGATAGCAAAACACCAAATGAGAGCCTCAAGTGTAAAAGTTAATGGAAGAAATCCCTCTTCCACATGAAGAGGTTAAAATGGGGAGAGGAGTAAACAAAAACAGAGGAATAGATAGGGAATGGGAAGCCAGACGACAAGAATGGAGGCACAGAAGGATTAAGGAATACAAAAGACAGAATATGCCCAGTATAAAATCCTTAGGCCCTTGTGTCCCAACACAGGCCACGAGTGATCCCATTCACTAGAGTCGTCTGTGAATACTCTTGGCCTTAACTTATTAATTTGGGTCAGGACATACAATTCCACCTGTTGAAAGCAGTAAATCCCTCAAAGGTGAGCTTTTCCAATTAATACCACAGCATTCAGCAGAACCTATATCTAGATCTGTAGCTAATACAGAGGACTGTATGGAAACTGTTGGGACTAAAAGCTTCATAAATCGAACAATAGTCTGTTAAAACATAGATTTTATCTATGGCCCTTACCAAGTTATCTTGCTTTTTATTACTAATGAAAAGACATACATTAAAAGTTATTACCTGGTTGTCAGATAGCCACAAAGCTGCAAGTTCTTTAAGCTTAGTAAAAGTGAATGGTAAATTCTTCAGTCTGTAAACAACAATATTGGAACAACATGAATGTCTCATGTGTGCAATAGCCTCTTTTAAAGGGACATTGTCAAGATTTTTATACAATGTATTTCAGCTGGATCATACTGAAATTGGTGGCATTTTTCATTTTTGTTTTCTTTTTTGGTTTTAAAGAAAGATATTTTTATAAAGGATATTCTCATTGAATTATTGCATTTAAGAGCTAGAGCCACATGTTGAACCTGAACAAACTGATAAAGTGCCTTTGAGATATTAAAGAACAATTGCCTTTGCCTTATTGTTAACATACGTATTGGTAGTTGTATGAACATTCTCCCCCTTGCACAATAAGAAGTTATTATTCGAATTTGCCTGGCATTATACAATATCAATAAAGATCAGACAACCAAAATAATGGCTCATAACACAGTATTTCTTGGAAAGTACTTGCGTTAAGGGGATTTGTTTATAGATACAACATACCATTTAGCATTTTAATTTTCTATTAGAATATATTCTGCAATAATATGAAACCCCTTTTTGAAGAGACACTATAATACAGTCATTATGATTTTTCCCATAAGACAAAATGAAATGTAACAATAAAACAAAAGTTCTAAACTGGAAAATGTAGCTATATATGTGAACAGATATTTTCATGTAATATCAGTTAGCTTGATCTGCTAAAAGTGACCTGCAAAAGAAGGGTGGAAATGGGAAATTTTCTCTCCCTGTCCCCTTTTTTGTTTTCCTTTTCTTTTTTGCTTGTTTCTTTATGAAGCATAATAAAGGCCTGAAAGTTTTTGTCCCAGGCCCCACAGGAAGACAGACAAGACACCAGGAATGTGGTTTAACTAGCCTTTATTAAGTAACATATCTCAATAATTCATCCAGTGCAAATCATCCTTCCTTTGTAATCTGTACCACCTGGTGGACAGCTGCCATCAGCCCTCCATCTTGTCAACTTGTTCCCAGCACCATTGTTGATCTCCATCACCCTCCACTTGTAGAAAGGTTAATTGGGGGGTAGGTCAGAAAGAGGGGATTGTCTTCAGAGATTAGAGGCCCTAACCCCATTCCTTCTTTAGGAGGTGCTTTCTACTAATCCACTTCCAGTTTATGAGGAAACTATACCTCCTACTGAATGATTTCCTGCACTGAGCACCTGCCAAGTTACAACAAAATGAATTTTACAGCCTAACCTACCCTCTAGGTCCCGGGGAGGTGAAAAAACCCACACCACCCTGGCTAAACGGGCAGTGAGGACAAATATTTCCTCCCATCCCCCAAAAGGAAACTGGCATGATGCCAACAACAAGGCCCCCAAACTGTGTACTACTCTAATCTCAAGAAGGGAAGGGAGCCTTTCTTTCTGGTGCAGAATTTATAAACTCTCCTGTTGTATCCACAGGAGCCATTAGACCCGGGGTGGGCAAACTACAGCCCATGGGTCACATCCGGCCCTCCAGCCAGTTTAAACCAGCCTTCGACCTCCTGCTGGGGAGCGGGGTCTAGGGCTTGCCCTGTTCCTGTGCTCCAGGCAGGGAGCAGGTTCGGAGGCCGCTTCCTGCATGCGTGCCGAGGCTCCCAGAAGCAACAGCATGTCCCCACTCTGGTTCCTACGTTTTGGGGCAGCCAGGGGACTCTGTGCGCTGCCCTCGCCCCAAGCACCAGCCCCGCAGCTCCCATTGGCCAGTAACTGCAGTGAATGGGAGCTTCAGAGAGGCACCTGAGGATGGGGCATTGCACAGAGCCACCTGACCGCACCTCCACATAGGAGCCAGAGGGGGGACATGCCACTGCTTCCAGGAGCTGCTTGAGGTAAGCATCACCCAAAGCCTGCACCCCTGACCCCCTCCCATGCCCCAAGCCCCTGCCCTGATCCCTCTCTTGAATCTCAACCCCCTGCCCCCGCCCAGAGACCCCCCCACACCCTGAACTCCTAATTTCTGGCCCCACCTCAGAGCCTGCAGTCCCATCCCAGAGCCCTCACCCCCTCCTGCACCCCAACCCAAATTTCGTGAGCATTCATGGCCCACCATACAATTTCCATACCCAGATGTGGCCCTCGGGCCAAAAGGTTTGCCCACCCCTGCATTAGACTTAGGTTTCATCTGTCTGTCCAACTAATCAGTCACAGAGCCCCCTCTCCTCAAGTCCGGGGGGGGGGGAGGCTCTATAACTGATTAGTTGACTATCAAAATGAATGAAATTCCATTGCTAAATATGAATATATATTACCCCTGTGAGATAATCTCCAATTCCTGGTGTGTAAAATGGCTCTATGGACAGAAAAGTGTTATACATTTTAAATCCTATAATTAGTACCCACAAGAAAGGAAACAATGCCTAAACTATCTCAAATTTAGTTTTCACTACTTTGTTATCAGAAAAGTGGATCACAGATCAATTAATTACTACTTGAGACAAACTAATTCATGCACACAGCAATGCATGGCCAAATTTTCAAATTCAGAATTGGGTCTAAGAAAGTTTAGAGGGATCTGTAGCTAACATAGAATTTAATAAAAAGAATGAGGAGTACTTGTGGCACCTTAGAGACTAACAAATTTATTTGAGCATAAGCTTTCGTGGGCTAACGCCCACTTCATCAGATGCATGCAGTGGAAAATACAGTAGGAAGAGTAGATAGATAGATAGATAGATAGATAGATAGATAGAACATGAAAAAATGGGGGTTGCCATACTAATTGAGACTAATTGATTAAGGTGGGCTATTATCAGCAGGAGAAAAAAAACTTTTGTAGTGATAATCAAGATGGCCCATTTCAAATTTAAACCTTCTCCTGTGGCCCCCAGACAGTGCATGCTATACACATGTAGACTTCTTCCAGACCCATTTAAACTCCCTTTTATTTATCAAAATATAATTAGACGCCCCCTGTATCTTATTTATTGCCCCAGCTTTGGCTCCCCATGCTTGAGTACAAGGGAACGTACACTGGTATATGTCTTGCATTGAGGAGACAGAGAGAGAACTGTAGTAAGAAAGGCTACTAACAGGAATGAGTAAGAATGTGTTGTATTTTAACTTACACACAGGTACACTTTTTTTTCTGGCTCCTCATGTGCACATTACATAAACTTACATCCCCTTACACTAATTCACATACTAGTAGGTAGGTGTGGGTAGGATTAAGGGAGTCTAATATAGTGTAAGTGTAAAAGGACCATAATTTGGTCTCAATTACACCACTGCAAATCCATTGACTTCAATGAGGTTGCACCAGTATGAATAAGAACAGAATTTTGTGTAGTGTACCATTTCATATATCACTTTTATTTAGTCTTTAGAGTCTCTGATATTTGGAAATAAATTTATGTGTTTTAGATGCAAACAGTAGCCTGTGTAAATAAACATATTCATGTTATCTGGTACATTTTTTTAATGCCAGATATCCAAATGACTTGTTTAGCCAAAATTAGGCCTTTCTGTACAATAAAAAAATGTATAGTATTCTGTCATAGCTAGAAAAAGACAGTTACCTTTTCCATACCTAGTGTTCTTTGAGATGAGTTGCTCATGTCCATTGCATATTAGGTGTGTGTGCTCGCCACATGCACCGGTGCTGGAAGTTTTCCCTCAGTAGTATCCACAGGGGACTGGCTCTGGCTCTGGAGTGGCACCACCGGTTCCCTCCACCTTCAGTTCCTTCTTGCCAGAAATTCCGACAGTGGGAAAGGAGGGCGGGTTGTGGAATGGACATGAGCAACACATCTCGAAGAACATCAGTTACAGAAAAGGTAATTGTCTTTTCTTCTTCAAGTGCTTGCTCATGGCCATTCCATATTAGGCGACTCCAAAAGCAGTACCCCTGGAGGTGGGTAGGAGTTCACGGACGTGTAGATTGCAACACAGCTCTGCTGAATCCAGCATCGTCTCTGGCCTGCTGAGTGATGGCACAATGAGCGGTAAACGTGTGAACAGAGGACCACGTTGCGGATCTACAGGTGTCATGGATAGGAATGTGCACCAGGAAGGCCGCCAAACATGCCTGCGCTCTCGTCGAGTGGGCTCTGACAATTGCCAGTGGCAGAACCCCCACCAGGTCGTAACAGGTCCTTATGCACCAGGTAATTGGTGCATAATTGGAAATCCTTTGTGAGGACACCGGGGGCCCCTTCATCCTATCCGCTGCAGTGATGAAGAGTTGAGTAGATTTTCAGAAAGGCTTAGTACGTTCTCAGTAGAAAGCCAAAGCCCTCCAGATGTCCAGGGCATGAAGATGCCTCTCCTCACTGGTCTTGTGCAGTTTGGGACAGAACACTGGGAGGAAGATGTTCTGGTTCATATGGAAAGTGGAAACCTTTGGCAGGAAAGGCGGGTGGGGTCACAACTGAATCTTATCTTTGTAGAAGACTGTGTACAGAGGTTCTGAGGTCAAGGCTTTAATTTCAGAGACCCGTCTTGCCGATGTCACTGCCACCAGGAACGCGACCTTCCACAAGTGGAAAAGGGAGCAGGAACCCAGAGGCTCAAAGGGGGGGTCAATGAGCCTAGAGAGGATCAAGTTAGGATTCCACTGTGGGACAGGAGTCCGTACCTGAAGGAAGAGTTTCTCAAGCCCTCTCAAGAATCTGACTGTCATATCATGGGAAAACACCGTCTGTCCTTGGATTGGCGGGTGAAAAGCGGAGATGGTCGCTAGATGCATTCTAATGGAAGAGTGTGCCAGGCCCTGGTTCCTCAAATGGAGCAGGTAGTCCAGGACAGCCTGTATGGAAGAAAGCTGCGCTTGGATGCACAGTGGAAAAACCTCATCCACTTGGCCAGATAAGTCAGTCTGGTTGAGAGCTTCCCACTCTCCAGGAGGACCTGTTGGCCTCCTTCCAAACAGGTCTGTCACTCCGGGTTCAGCCACGCAGAATCCACTGTGGGAGGTGGAGGGACTCCAGGTTGGGTGTAGGAGCTGGCCATGGTCTTGTGACACAGGTCCGGGTGGTTGGGCAGAGACCAAGGAGAGACCACTGACAACCTCATGAGCATGCCGAACCAATGTTGGCAAGCCCACGCTGGGGCGATCACGACAACCTGTGCTATGAGTCTGTTGATCTTTGCCAGGGCCCTGCTGATCAACAGAATCGGAGGGAATGCGTACATCAGGTTCCAAGACCACAGCAAGAGGAAGGCATTGGAGAGGGAGCCCTTGCTCAGACCTTGCCGGGAGCAAAACCAGTGGCATTTTCTGTTCTGTCTGGTAGCAAATAGGTCCACTTGGGGAGTTCCCCACCTTTGGAAGCTCATGCAGGCTAGCTCTGGATTTGCCTCTTGGCAGAGAGTTGACAAGTGCACTTCCACTTGCCTGTTGATGTAGAACATCGAAGCTGTGTTGTCCGTCAGTACTCGTATCACCTTGCCCAACAGGTGGGGCAGGAAGACTCCACATGCCAGCTGGACTGCTCAGAGCTTTTTGAGCAGCTTATGTGCAACTTCGCCTCCTCCAGGGACCACATCCCCTGTGTCTGGAGGTCATTGAGATGCACACCCCAGCTGAGGTCCAAGGCGTTCGACACCAACTCGGATAGAGTGAGAGGAGTTGTCGAATGGAACTCTCTCCAGGACTGTCCTGTGGTCGGTCCACCATTGCACCGAGGTAAGTATCACCTGGGGAATGTTAACAATCTTTTCCAGGGGGTCTCTGGACTGGGAATAGACTGTCCGCAGCCATTGTTGCAGGGGCCGCATTCGGAGCCTGGCATGGCGGACCACGTAAGTACATGCTGCCATGAGACCCAAGAGGTGCAGACAGACCCTGGCTGTAGTCAGAGGGAATGCAGAGACTTCCGCGATGAGGTTCGTCAACCTTTCCAGCGGCAGAAACACCCTGGCACAGGGTGAGTCGAGGACTGCTCCGATGAGCTCTATCCTCTGCACTGGCACTAACATCGACTTTTTGTTGTTTACCAGTAGGCCCAGACAGCGGCACATGGCCTGAAGCACCGCAACATCCCTTTGGACTTGAGACCTGGAGCTGCCCTTGACAAGCCATTCATTGAGGTTCGTGTGAATCTGAATATCGCACCACCTGAGGTAAGCCGCTACCACCGACATGCACTTGGTAAACACTCTCGGTGCTGTCACCAGGCCAAATGGGAGGACCTCAAACTGGTAGTGGTGGGGCCCCACCATAAACCGGAGGAAGCGTCTGTGTCCTTGAAAGATCGCTATGTAGAAGTATGCATCCTTCAAGTCAAGGGTGGCATACAGTCTCCCGGATCCAGGGAGGGGATAATAGAAACCAGGAAGACCATGCAGAACTTCGACTTCTTTAGGTACTTCTTGAGATCTCACAGGTCCAGGATGAGCTGTAGACCACGCTTGGCCTTTGGGATTAAGAAGTACCGGAAATAGAGCCCCTTGTTCCTGTACTCGAGAGGAACTTCTTCCACCCCACCCAGCTCTAGTAATCCCTTTACCTCCTGCACGAGGAGACTCTCGTGAGAGGGGTCCCTGAAGAGGGACGGGGAAGGTGGGTTGGAAGGGGGGGGTAGAAAGGAACTGGAGGGTATAACCCTGTTTCACTGTGCTGAGGACCCATCAGTCTGAGGTTATAGCCATCCATGCAGGGAGGAAGAGGGAAAGGCGGTTGGAGAACACAGAGAAGGATGGATCTGGGGAATAGTCTGGTAGGTTGCCCTTGGGCACACCCTCAAAACAATCATTTGGCCCCCTGCTTATTATGGGTCAAGCCCAACTGGGCAGAGGGTGGAGGTGGGTGGCTCGGGCGGCGTTTGTAGCCCTTGGCTTGTTTATGGGGCTGGTCCTGCCGAGGCTGACTCCCCTGGCCCTGTGGCTGCTGCAGTTTGAACCGCTTACGTGCTGGGGTTGGGACATAGAGACCCAGGGTTTATAGGGTGGTGCAGGAGTCCTTGAAGCCATGCAACTTGCTGTCTGTTTGCTCCACAAATAGGGCCAACTGTCGAAGGACAGGTCCTGCACTGACTGCTGAGCCTCTGTGGACAACCCAGAGAGGAGCAGTCAAGAGGCTCACCGCATAGAGATAGCGGAAGCCATGGTGAGGACAGCAGCATCCACAGTGTCTGACGCCACCTGGAGGGCCTCTCTGGCCCCAGTCTTGCCCTCATCAAGGATCACTCGGAACTCCTTCTTGGACGCCTCTGGGAGCGACCCTACGAACTTGGCCATGGCTTGCCACATATTAAAGTCATATTGGCCAAGCAAGACTTTGTGGTTGGCCACTCTTAGCTGAAGGTTGGAATACGAATAAACCTTTCGCCCAAAAAGATCCAGCCTCCTGATGTCTTTATTTTTGGGGGTGGCCCTGGGTTGTCCCTGCCTCTCCTTGTGGTTAACTGCCTCGACCACAAGGGAACTAGGGGCTGGGTGGGAGTAAAAGTACTCATGCCCTTTGGTTGGCAAGAAGTACTTGCATTTGGCCCTTTTAGAGATAGGGGCCAGGGAAGGGGGGGTCTGCCACAGGGCATTAGTGATCTTATAAACCCCTTCATGAAAGAGTAGAGCCACCTTGGCAGGAGCCAAGGAGCAGAGGATGTCAAACAGAGAGTTCGAGGGCTCTTCCAGTTCCTCTGCTTGAAGCCCCAGGTTAAAAGCAACCTTCTTCAAAGATTCCTGGTGCGCCTTGGTGTCATCCTGAGGGAATGGATGAGGGGGCCCATTCCCCCTCATGCCAGTGCTGTGGGAACCTCCACGTCCATTGGTGGTCCAGCAGCTTGCTCCCCTGGCTCCTCCTGAACCTTTAGGGTCCTATCCCCCAAAGTCTCCAGTACCGCAGGGGGATGGGATACTGAGACCGCTAGCCTCTCGGAGGCTCCCGACACTGATCAAGCAGCCTGGGAGAATCCTCAAGGGTTCTATGGGTACCATGGCGCCAGCCACTGCACTTGGGACCATGGGACAGATTTGATGTCGTCCGATGATGTCGTCTGCACTGTCGGTACTGGGGCTTGTCCCGCAGTCAGGGAATCCTGCTCTGAGCCGAAGCTACCAGCAGAGCGGTCAGTCTCTGGTGACCCGGATCAAGCTGAGCGGTGGCTCTTGTCCGACCGGTGCCGGTTGCTGCATCCCAAAGCCGACCTTATACCATGCCATGTGGGTGCCACTCCAGAGGGCGCCAGAGCCGATCCCCTACGGCTACTACTGAGGGAAAAACTTCCGGCACCAGTGCATGTGGCGAGCACACACACATAATATGGAATGGACATGAGTAAGCCCTCGAAGAAAATGTGGATCTGGAGCTAATTTGTGGGCTTGATCCTGCTCCCAATGAAGTTGATTTGCCACTGGGTTAATGGAAGCAGAATCAGGGCTTCGCTAACTGAAAGTTAAAGTTGGGAGGACTCATTTTTGGGAGGATTCATTTCTCCCGAGTCTCAGAGATCCAAATATAAAATCTAGCCTCAGATGCATCATGCTGATTTATGACACTCCCTGAAGGATAAGAGACTTGTGAACTAATAAATCTTACAGTGATTAGGACTGGCCAGAAAACAAGTATTCTGTTTTGTGAAAATTTCTGGAGGTTTCCAAATTTGTTTTCATTCTGCATCACAACAAAAAAGAAAGTAACTTGTACAGTAACTGCAGCTCTTTGAGATGTGTTGTCCATAAATATATATTTAACTCTTATTTGTGTGCAGGCACTCCATGCGTTTGAGGTTGGAGTTTTTTGGCCAGCAGTGTCTGTGGGGGCTGCGCATGAGCCCTGAGTGCCCTCATACTTCCATACCGCAGGCAGAAAGGGTGATGTGGGACCAACTGCCACTAAGTCCCATCTCTACCACAGAATATAGTCCATAATAGTACTCTGAAGCAGAGGGGAAGAAGTGCAGGTTGTGGAATATATATACTGCATATGGACAACACACAAAAACCCCTCCAGATACTGTACTGTATAGATAAGTAACTTTTCTTTCTTCTTTGAGTATTCAGATATTTATTGTCCACTCTTGGTGAATCTCATGAGTTATTTAACTAAGATGATGGGTGCTCAGTTTCACTTAAAATAAACTGTAAAACAGCTCTGCCATCAGAAGTGTCTGCTCTGGAAGCTTCCATTAATATGGCATAATGTCTGGTAAAAGTACATATGGAACCCCAGGTGGCAGCTTCACAGATGTCAACTATGGGAATGCTTCACAAAGAAGCAGTCAAGGCTGCCTGCACCCTAGTGGAATGGATTCTAAAATTATCTGGTGGATGTAATTTAGCTATTTCATAGAAGTGTCTAATACACCCCAAAACCCACTTAGATAATCTTTGGGTGAAAATAGGGTAGTCTTCTTTGCAAAGTATAAGAATAGCCGAGGAGAGCACCTAAAAGGTTTTATTCACTGTAGGTAAAAGAGTAGATCCCTACATACACCAAGGCTATGTAGGTTAGCTTGGACATTATTAGAAGGAGGTTTGTGAAAAAATGTAGGTAGATATATAACCTGATTTAAATGGAAGCTCAGCACTATTTTTAATATGAATTTATGGTGTTGCCTAAGAGATAACATGTCACAGTGGAAAACAGTATGGGAGGGGGATTCCCCATGAATGCTCCTATCTCACCAACTCTCATAGCTGATGTGACTTCTACAGGGAAGGAAATCTTCATGGATAGGCATGAGACCTGCCACTACACAATTAAGGTCCCATGTGGGGGTTGCATGTCTTATAGTTGGATGTCTTATAGATGGAAAAACTCTCTTTTGGGATTGGGAGTAATCTGAATATTGCTCTTTGGTGTAAGGCAACAATCTATCACACAGGTAAGCTTAAGTGGATGGTGAGATAAATTGGGGTACCCAAGGAGACTGTCTGTGTCTCCATGTTAAGGCTCTTATAGTGTTCGAGGAATTCTCACTTGGTAAATGGTTGGTGAAATCTAATGATAGAACTCACAACCATTTTGGGGTTTGTGTCCTGCTCCATAAATGTCTACCATGAGGTTGGTACTCATGCTCTTGAGCCACTGCAGGCAGCCTGACAACTTCCATCCAGAAATTATGCTGTTAGATGTAGGGTGCATGAGCTGCGATGGAGGACGGCTCCTCCATTCTGGGACAACAGGTCTGAGAATAGCAAAAGTAGTTTCAGAGGACGTCTCAACAATTTCACCAGTTTGAGTACCAGAACTGCTAGGATAACAAACATTTCTTGTTTCTCTTTGTCACAAAAAGTCTATTGATGAATGACCCCTTTCCTTGAAAATCAGCTGAATTGTGAATTGTCCACTTGTGCTCTGATGAAAAGTGTCTGCTCAAAGAGGGAGAGAAAAGAGAGAAAGAGGGACGATCAGCGAGTTATCTCAAGAGCCTATACACAAATGCAAGAAGCCTGGGAAACAAGCAGGGAGAACTGGAAGTCCTGGCACAGTCAAGGAATTATAATGTGACTGGAATAACAGAGACTTGGTGGGATAACTCACATGACTGGAGTACTGGCATGGATGGATATAAACTGTTCAGGAAGGACAGGCAGGGCAGAAAAGGTGGGGGAGTTGCACTGTATGTAAGGGAGCAGTATGACTGCTCAGAGCTCAAGTATGAAACTGCAGAAAAACCTGAGTGTCTCTGGATTAAGTTTAGAAGTGTGAGCAACAAGGGTGATGTCATGGTGGCAGTCTGCTATAGACCACCGGACCAGGGGGATGAGGTGGACGAGGCTTTCTTCCGGCAACTCACGGAAGTTACTAGATCGCAGGCCCTGGTTCTCATGGGAGACTTCAATCACCCTGATATCTGCTGGGAGAGCAATACAGTGGTGCACAGACAATCCAGGAAGTTTTTGGAAAGTGTAGGGGACAACTTCCTGGTGCAACTGCTGGAGGAACCAACAAGGGGCAGAGCTCTTCTTGACCTGCTGCTCACAAAACGGGAAGAATTAGTAAGGGAAGCTAAAGTGGATGGGAACCTGGGAGGCAGTGACCATGAGATGGTCGAGTTCAGGATCCTGACACAGGAAAGAAAGGAGAGCAGCAGAATACGGACCCTGGACTTCAGAAAAGCAGACTTTGACTCCCTCAGGGAACCGATGGACAGGATCCCCTGGGAGAATAACATGAGGGGGAAAGCAGTCCAGGAGAGCTGGCTGTATTTTAAAGAATTCTTATTGAGGTTACAGGGACAAACCATCCCTGTGTAGAAAGAATAGTAAATATGGCAGGCGACCAGCTTGGCTTAACAGTGACATCCTTGCTGATCTTAAGCACAAGAAAGAAGCTTACAAGAAGTGGAAGATTGGACAAATGACCAGGGATGAGTATAAAAATATTGCTCGGGCATGCAGGAGTGAAATCAGGAAGGCCAAATCACACTTGGAGTTGCAGCTAGCAAGAGATGTTAAGAGTAACAAGAAGGGTTTCTTCAGGTATGTTAGCAACAAGAAGAAAGTCAAGGAAAGTGTGGGCCCCTTACTGAATGAGGGAGGCAACCTACTGTCAGAGGATGTGGAAAAAGCTAATGTACTCAATGCTTTTTTTGCCTCTGTCTTCACGAACAAGGTCAGCTCCCAGACTACTGCTTTGGGCAGCACAGCATGGGGAGGAGGTGACCACCCTCTGTGGAAAAAGAAGTGGTTCGGGACTATTTAGAAAAGCTGGACGAGCACAAGTCCATGGGGCCGGATGCGCTGCATCCGAGAGTGCTAAAGAAGTTGGCGGATGTGATTGCAGAGCAATTGGCCATTATCTTTGAAAACTCATGGCGATCAGGGGAAGTCCCGGACAACTGGAAAAAGGCTAATGGTAGTGCCCATCTTTAAAAAAGGGAAGAAGGAGGATCCTGGGAACTACAGGCCAGTCAGCCTCACCTCAGTCCCTGGAAAAATCATGGAGCAGGTCCTCAAGGAATCAATTCTGAAGCACTTAGAGGAGAGAAAAGTGATCAGGAACAGTCAGCATGGATTCACCAAGGGCAAGTCATGCCTGACTAGTCTAATTGCCTTCTATGACGAGATAACTGGCTCTGTGGATGAGGGGAAAGCAGTGGACGTCTTGTTCCTTGACTTTAGCAAAGCTTTTGACACGGTCTCCCACAGTATTCTTGCCAGCAAGTTAAAGAAGTATGGGCTGGATGAATGGACTATAAGGTGGATAGAAAGCTGGCTAGATTGTCGGGCTCAATGGGTAGTGATCAATGGCTCCATGTCTAGCTGGCAGCCGGTATCAAGTGGAGTGCCCCAAGGGTCAGTCCTCGGGCCGGTTTTGTTCAATATCTTCATAAATGATCTGGAGGATGGTGTGGATTGCACCCTCAGCAAGTTTGCAGATGACACTAAACTGGGAGGAGAGGTAAATACGCTGGAGAGTAGGGATAGGATACAGAGGGACCTAGACAAATTAGAGGATTGGGCCAAAAGAAATCTGATGAGGTTCAACAAGGACAAGTCCAGAGTCTTGCACTTAGGACGGAAGAATCCCATGCAATGCTACAGACTAGGGACCGAATGGCTCGGCAGCAGTTCTGCAGAAAAGGACCTAGGGGTTACAGTGGATGAGAAGCTGGATATGAGTCAACAGTGTGCCCTTGTTGCCAAGAAGGCCAATGGTATTTTGAGATGTATATGTAGGGGCATTGCCAGCAGATCGAGGGGCGTGATCGTTCCCCTCTATTCGACATCGGTGAGGCCTCATCTGGAGTACTGTGTCCAGTTTTGAGCCCCACACTACAAGAAGGATATGGAAAAATTGGAAAGAGTCCAGCGGAGGGCAACAAAAATGGTTAGGGGGCTGGAGCACATGACTTATGAGGAGAGGCTGAGGGAACTGGGATTGTTTAGTCTGCGGAAGAGAAGAATGGGGGGGGATTTGATAGCTGCTTTCAACTACCTGAAAGGGGGTTCCAAAGAGGATGGCTCTAGACTGTTCTCAGTGGTAGCTGATGACAGAACAAGGAGTAATGGTCTCAAGTTGCAGTGGGGGAGGTTTAGGTTGGATATTAGGAAAAACTTTTTCACTAGGAGGGTGGTGAAACACTGGAATGCATTACCTAGGGAGGTGGTGGAATCTCCTTCCTTAGAAGTTTTTAAGGTCAGGCTTGACAAAGCCCTGGCTGGGATGATTTAGTTGGGGATTGGTCCTCCTTTGAGTAGTGGTTGGACTAGATGACCTTCTGAGGTCCCTTCCAACCCTGATATTCTATGATTCTGTGAAATTGTTCACCAGCATGTTCTGCAGATACAGAAGTTGAACTGCTGCAAGAGAGAGCTTGTGCTGAATACATTAATTCAGTAACTGAACTGCTTCTCAGCACAAAGGAGATGCTTGAGCCCCTACCTGCCTGCTTACATAAAACATGGCAGTTGTGCCATCTGTCATGATCTGAATGGACTGTTCTTGTATTAGAGGGAAGAACTCCAGGAAAGCTTTATGAACTGCTCTGAGCTCTAGAATATTCATTTGTGAGTGTGCCTTCTTGGGAGTCCATAATCCAGGAGCAAAGGGTCCATCACTATAGTTTTGGTTAGGAAGAATTGGGGGAAGGGACTCCTATGCATACCTTGTTGGGGTCCTTCCACCAACTTGGCGAGAGAGAAAATGTTGCAGAACCATCAGAGGCATATCTAAATTGTGCCTGCTTGGAATGTACACTAATTTTAGCCAGCTCTGCATGGAGCATAGATGTAGTCTGGCATGCAATGTGATAAAAGTGCAGGTGGCATGTGTCCTAGATTCTCAGACAAGTTCATACTATTATTCAAGGATTTTTCTGAAGCTGGGAGAGGAGGATGGATATAGCCTTGGACCTGTCCTGAGGCAGGTAAACTCTGGCTGTTTTAAGGTATGTCTCAAATGGAGCTGGAGGTATAATTTCCAGCTTGGGTAGACATACCCACACTGAATCTGACTGGGCTAGCATGTTAAAAACAGAAGTGTAACTGTGGCAGTGTGAGCAACAGAATGTATGTCTACCTGAGCTTGAAGTTAAACCTCTACCTCCAGCACAGACTTACCCTTAGATCTAAAATGACCCCTATAAACTCTATGAGTTGGTGTCAAAACAGACTTTTCTGTTGACTTTTATGCGGAAGGACATCAATAGCAGAAAAATGCTATGAATGGAACTCTGAACTTTTTGGCAAGACTTGCCTCAGATGAGCCAGTCAACCAGATTTGAAAAGACCATTATTCCCTGTCTCCTTAAGTGTGCTACTTAAGTAGCTACTACTGCTATGACTGTGGTAAATTCTGTTAATGCTATAGAAAGGCCAAAGAGTGGAACTCTGTACTGGAAGTGGTTTTGATTGACCAGAAATCTCAGAAATTTCTTGCATACCAAATATATGGCGATATGAAAACAGGTATCCTACAGTTTGAGACCCATAAACCAATCTTCTGCATCTAATCATGGTATTATGGAGGCTAAGGTGACCATTCTAAACATTATCTGGCAAATACAGGTACTGAGCATTTTCAAATTCAAAATTGGCCTCCATTCTCCATGGGTATGAGGCAATAATTTGAGTAGAAATATTTTGCTCTGTGTCCTCGTCTCAGAGTTGTTGTTCTTCCTCACAGACTTTCTCTGGAGGCCAAGTATCACAAAGAGGATGCTTGAGGGTGCACTGTTTTCAGTCTCTAATGTTGCTCTCTCTCTGAGGTGGTGCATGCGAGGTATGCTCATGATAACGACCTCAGAAGCTCCAGTACAGCCATCCAGGAATATTATAAAGGAAAGAGAGTAGGGGCCCAAAGGGAAGGATACCAGGGCATGACTACCCTCATGGCTCCATACATTCACTGTTTAGATCTATAGGAGACCCCAGACTCCTCTCTGACCCATAAAACTCAGAAGAAGGGGCTTTAGAGGAATAGGTGAGAGATCCCTCCCCACTTCGTTGGGAGTCAGAAGAAGAATAAGATAAGTCCATTTCCAAAAGAGTGGCTGCAGAGACAGAGGTACTAAATTGTAACCCCACAATTGCAGTCAATGCTTGAGAAAAGTCTGGTACTGTTATGACAGTGGGCCCAGATACCAGTGAAATGTGAAGCCTTACTGAAAGCAGGGATTCAGGTTCTTCAGTAACCTGGAGGTCCTTCAATACCATGGACCTCATTGGTACCAAGGTAGATAGGGCTGTGAACCTGGGGGTTAAAGTATAGTGCATAGAAGTAGCAGGAGCTGAAGTACTTAGTTCTAATGTGCTCAGTACCGATACATTTCAGAGTAGCAGCCGTGTTAGTCTATATTCGCAAAAAGAAAAGGAGTACTTGTGGCACCTTAGAGACTAACCAATTTATTTGAGCATAAGCTTTCGTGAGCTACAGCTCACTTCATCGGATGCATTTAGTGGAAAATACAGTGGGGAGATTTATATACATAGAGAACATGAAACAATAGGTGTTACCATACACACTGTAACGAGAGTGATCACTTAAGGTGAGCTATTACCAGCTATCTTCGAGACACCACTGACTTCCTGAGGAAACGACAATCCATCGGTGATCTTCCTGAAAACACCATCCTGGCCACTGTGGATGTAGAAGCCCTCTACACCAACATTCCACACAAAGATGGACTACAAGCCGTCAGGAACAGTATCACCGATAATGTCACGGCAAACCTGGTGGCTGAACTTTGTGACTTTGTCCTCACCCATAACTATTTCATATTTGGGGACAATGTATACCTTCAAATCAGTGGCACTGTTATGGGTACCCGCATGGTCCCACAGTATGCCAACATTTTTATGGCTGACTTAGAACAATGCTTCCTCAGCTCTCATCCCCTAATGCCCCAACTCTACTTGCGCTACATTGATGACATCTTCATCATCTGGACCCATGGAAAAGAAGCCCTTGAGGAATTCCACCATGATTTCAACAATTTCCATCCAACCATCAACCTCAGCCTGGACCACACAAGAGATCCACTTCTTGGACACTACGGTGCTAATAAGCGATGGTCACATAAACACCACCCAATACCGGAAACCTACTACCACTATTCCTATCTACATGCCTCCAGCTTTCATCCAGACCACACCACATGATCCATTGTCTACAGCCAAGCTCTACGATACAACCGCATTTGCTCGAACCCCTCAGACAGAGACAAACACCTACAAGATCTCTATCAAGCATTCTTACAACTACAATACCCACCTGCTGACGTGAAGAAACAGATTGACAGAGCCAGAAGAGTACCCAGAAGTCACCTACTACAGGACAGGCCCAACAAAGAAAATAACAGAACGCCACCAGCTGTCACCTTCAGCCCCCAACTAAAACCTCTCCAACGCATCATCAAGGATCTACAACCTATCCTGAAGGACGACCCATCACTCTCACAGATCTTGGGAGACAGGCCAGTCCTTGCTTACAGACAGCTCCCCCAACCTGAAGCAAATACTCACCAGCAACCACACACCACACAACAGAATCACTAACCCAGGAACCTATCCTTGCAACAAAGCCCGTTGCCAACTGTGTCCACAGATCTATTCAGGGGACACCATCATAGGGCCTAATCACATCAGCCACACTATCAGAGGCTTGTTCACCTGCACATCTACCAATGTGATATATGCCATCATGTGCCAGCAATGCCCCTCTGCCATGTACATTGGTCAAACTGGACAGTCTCTACGTAAAAGAATCAATGGAGGTAGCAGCTGATACAGACACATGGAGTGCCGTAACACCTTAGTAGTTGTAGTCTTGGTAGTGATCATGGAGAATGTACCCTCAGTGAACGGTATCTGATAGTTGGTACTGTTGAAACTCCTCCAGTACACACTTTGAGCCATGGAGTCTCCTTAGATTAGAAGTGGAGAGGCGATTTTGACCTCTTCCTTGCAGAAGTCTTTTGAGGAGATCTCTCTCTATTCTTCAAGGCGGAACAACAATCCTTTCTCTCAGCACTCTAACATGGACACTCCTGCCAGTACACCTGGAAGTTGAAGGTTAAGTAGATGGAGCCCTGGAGCTATCAGATGCCAGGCTCAGAGGGGCACTTCTCAGCATCACAGGCTAACATCCCAGGGGAGTCAGAAGGACCCAGGTCTGATGCAGGCACATGAAGTAGTCAAGAAACATTTTAAGCCTCACACCTCTGACTTTTAAAGTCCTTTTTCGAAAAGGACTTACACATAGTGAATTTACTGGAGGTATCCCATAAGAAAGACACCTCACATGCTCATTAATGGGGTTTTCAGCCTCATCAGAGAGGCAAAATTGATTACTTTTACTTGTATAGTAATTATTGTTCTTTGAGATGTGTTGTACACATATACATTCCACTGTAGGTATATATGCACCCAATGCATTTGATTTGGAGACTTTTGCCAGCAGTACCACTATGCGGTGCATGTGCCCCAACTATCCTCATGCACGGAGCTGAGGATATAGAGGGGCATGGATGCCACTGCCTCCCTCTTTGTTCCTTCCCACCGCCATCTAATTAATACCCAAAGTAGCAGGGAAGGTGGAAGGATTTGGAATTACTATGTGCACAATACATCTAGAAGAACAGTTTCTGTAGAGGTAAGTAACTGTTTTTTCTCCTTCAAGTGATTGTGCACATATATATCCCACTGTAAGTGATCCACCAGCGGTTTCCTTACAGGTGGTGGGACTTCGGATTACTTGGAGAGAATGTAGCACTGATTTTCTAAAGTAGGTGTCATCCCGGGAAGCTTGAGTGAAAGTGTAGTATCTGGAAAAAATACATCCAGATGGATATTTGTAAAATAGCAGCATGGTCACAATATCTATGTTAATCCAGAAGGCTGACAAAGTGGACTGAGCTCTGTTGGAATGGACTATTATCCTCGGAGGAGAAACTTTTGCTGGATCATACAGAGCTGGATAGAGTCAGAAATCCAATGTGACATACACTGGGCTGTAACTGGTTGTCCTTTAATTCTTTTATCAAAGGCTACAAAAAATTTAGGAGACAATCTGAAAGACTTTGTGTGGTCAAGGTAAAAACACTCAAAGGAGATTTTTGAAATTCTTCACGAAACAGAATTTCAAAATTCAGCTGGGTGGCTGAATCCTGAAATTTCAGCGTGGACCTAAGAAACTTCCTAGATGAAATTTTCATCAAATTATATATATTTCCACAAAATATATTTCAGTTGTAATGAACTGGCATTTTTTTGATTGAAAAAAAGTTTTCATGAAAAATTTTCAGCCAGCTCTAACAGTGACCCACATACGTAACTCCAACAGCTATGACAGTTTTCATGTTCATATTTAATATTCTTAATTGAATTTAAATATTTTTAATAAAGTAGTCTATATAACAAATACTATCCACATTCTGTGACTTTCTGGAACTTCTGTGACTCACAAAGCTGCAGTGGCCAGTGCGGCTGGCCAAGGGGCACCCGAATAGCTGGCTCTGGGGCCAGCCACACCAGCCGGCTCTGGGGCCAGCCACACTAGCCACTGCTGGAGTGGCCCCAGGGCCAGCTGCACCAGTGTGGCTGGCCCTGGGGACTGCCCAAGCAGCAGCGGTCTCAGGGGGGGCCCTCGGTGACCATCCGAGCAGCATCCCTGGTGAGTGCCCCAGCATTGGTCCGAGGGGTGACCTCAGGGACTGCCCAAGCAGCAGCGGTCCTGGGACAGCTGGAGCAGTGGCCCCAGGGATGGCCCTAGAAGCCATCAGGAGAGCGGTCCCTGGGGGCTTCAGAGCAGCGGGGCCCAGGAGCAGGGATTTAGTAATGGGTATTTATAGTAAAAGTCAGGGACAGGTCATGGGCCATGGTTTTTTGTTTATTGCCTGTGACCTGTCCATAACTTTTACTAAAAATACCCATGACTAAATCTTAGCCTTACTTTTGAGAACAAAACAGAATGGACACATTTTCAAAAATGTGAGTTTGGATGCCCAGTTAAAGACACCCTAATGGGAGCATATTTTCAGGTCCCTTTAAGGCAAGGTCCCTGAACTGTGGGGCATGAACCTTTTTGGGATTGCAGTGAGGCCCAGGCCAGCCCCCATGGGAGTGGGAAGGGAGTGCCATCCAGCCCCTTCCTGCCCCCAACTGTGCTCCCGTCCCACCCGCAGCAACCTCCCCAGCTCCCAGCCCTGTGCCTGGCCCCATTCCTGGCCTCACTCCCTGCCCCAAATGCACCCCCAGCCTCAGCCCCCTTATCCATGTCCTTGCCCCCCCCACTCCTTCAGCCGCAGCCCTGTTCCCAGCCTCAGCTCTGGGGTGGCAGGGAAGAATAGACAGGGGTAACAGGCATGACCCTCAAAAGTTTGGGGACCACTGCTTTAAGGTGTCTCAATTTCAGCACCAAAACTATGAAGGCAGGCAAAATTGCAAATCATTTTTGAAAATTTATGCCAGAACAATTTGAAATCTATATAATATATCTTTTAGTTCTACAGTGCATGTATTTTGTGAATTTAATAACCATAGTTAAGTCTCTAAGGTGCCACAAGTACTCCTTTTCTTTTTGCGAATACAGACTAACACGGCTGTTACTCTGAAACCCATAGTTAAGATGTAAGACATGAAAATGGGAGGGCAATCATTTACATATATCTGTTTCAAGCATTGTTCATTATTCCTATTGTATTTTCAGCTAAGGTGAGACTCTGCTTTCTTTTGTGGTCACAATCTGATTTCATAAAATTTGTGACCCTGTTTTTGTACCTGAATTGAATCATCAATGCAAATCTGATCATATGAACCTATCTTCTTGATTTGTGCCCTCAAACTAATGGTTACAAGTGCTGGTAACTTAGAGTTGAATCAGCAACTGAACTACTAATGTAAATTTTGCATTTCAACCACACTTCTGAAAATTGACCCCATAATACTAATCACAGTTAGCACACCGATTTAGGCTGTGAATGGTGAAGAAACAAGTAGATGTTTTTTCTTGGCTGCTCAGTCAGAATAATGTTACACTGTAGCTACAAAAGGATGCAATAGAGGCTTATATATATATATATATATATATAGTGGCAAAAAACCTTGTTCGCCTCAGTAGGCTCAGTCCTTTTTAGCCTTGAAGACTCAGGTTTGGAGCAAGGCGAATCCGTATAGGTGGCACAGGGTCCTGCTACTCCTCTCCTCAGTCAGTCCCTTGTGCTTGTTTTCCTTCCCTTCTGGGGAGCAAGTGCAGCCTCCCTAATGGGAAGGTCTGGTATCTTGCTGCAAACAGCCTACTGGCAACTTCCCTGCTCCTCTCACTCCCTCATTCTTCCCCTCCTACCACCCAGGGGAGGGTTTAAAAAGGTCCCAAGTAGTTGGAGTCAGCTGAACCTAATTGGTTCCCTAGCAACCCCTTTTCCATCTGAACCTTATTGCCCTGTGGTTCTCTCTCCTCAGTGGATAGGGAGGGGCCTTTTAAACCCCTGGGACTAATTACTACCCCCCTTTTGTAGTTGTTTGTCCTGGGTTTACCACATATCCCCCCCCTCGCTCAACACTACGGGGTTGGGCTACTTGGGTCAGCAAACAGTGCACTCTTGACAGGCCATCCGCATTGCCATGTTGGATTTCAGACCTATGTTGTACTCTGAAGTGGAAGGGTTGAATCGAAGGAACCATCTCGTCACTCTGGCATTTTTGTCTTTATTTTGGTGCATCCACTGCAGAGGGGCATGGTCCGTGACAAGGGTAAACCTCCGCCCCAGTAGATAGTAGCAGAGGCTTTCTACGGCCCATTTTACCACCAAGAATTCTTTTTCGACAAAGCGTATTTCTGTTCCCTAGGCAGGAGCTTCCTACTGAGGAAGAGGACGGGGTGTTCATCATCCCCGAAAGTACCACCCCCAACCCTACCTCAGAGGCGTTGGTTTGTAGGATAAACTCCTTCCCCCAGTCTGGGGCCACGAGTATGTGGTGAGTGCAGAGGGCCGTCCATAGATCTGAAAAAGCATCTTCAGCCGCAGTCTTCCATCTTACTATGTCTGGGCCCCAAGCTTTCGTTAGGTCTGTTAATGGGCATGCCCTGGTGGCAAAGTGGGGAATGAACCGTCTATAGTACCCCACTAGTCCCAGTAATGCCCTGACCTGTTTTTTTCAGAGTGGTCGGGGCCACTTCTGTATAGCTTCTAACTTGTTGAGTTGGGGCCTCCCCATTTCTCTCCCCACTATATACCCAAGGTATTTGGCTTCAGCTAGCCCAAGCGAACACTTGGAGGGGTTTGCCGTCAGCCCCACTTCCTCAGGGTATCCAGCACTGCCTCCACCTCCTCCAAGTGTGTCTCCCAGTTGGGGCTATATATGATAACGTCGTCGAAATAGGCTGCTGCGTACTTGCCATGTGGTTGCAACAGTTTGTCCATGAGCCTTTGGAAAGTAGCGGGCGCCTCATGCAACCCAAAGGGGAGGACGGTGTACTGATATAGTCCCTCTGGAGTTGCGAAGGCAGTCTTCTCTTCGTTGATCTTGGCCAGGGGGATCTGCCCATAGCCCTTGGTCAGGTCAAGGGTAGACATAAACCGTGCTTTTCCCAATCTGTCAATTAGCTCATCTATCCGGGGTATAGGGTACGCATCAAACTGGGACACCTCATTCAGCTTTCGGAAGTCGTTGCAGATCCTCACACTGCCATCCGGCTTAGGCACTAAAACCACTGGACTTGACCACTGGCTATGAAATTCTCCAATGACTCCTAAGGCCAGCATTTTCCTGACCTCTGTCCTGATCTCCTCTCTTTTGGCCTCTGGGATCTGGTATGGCTTGACGTTCACCTTCACTCCAGGCCCTGTGAGGATGTGATAGTGAACCTCAGTAGTCCTGCCTGGCTTTTCAGAGAACACATCCTGGTTGCGTTTAATCAGGCTGATCACTTCAGATCGTTGCTCCGGAGTCAACTCCAGGGATATTCCCCCTTGGTTGGGCTGGTTGCTTTTAGGGGACAGTGCCCCTAGTGCAACCACATGCGCTTCTCTATCCTGCCATGGTTTTAGCAGGTTTATATGGTAGATCTGCTCTAGCTTCTGGTGACCCGGCTGTCGGACCTTATAGTCGACTTCTCCTATGGCTTCTATTATCTCATATGGCCCCTGCCACCTGGCCAGGAGCTTGCTCTCTGCCATGGGTATGAGCACCATTACCCGGTCTCCCACCTGGAACTTCCGGGTCGTTGCTTGGCGATTGTAGTATGTCTGTTGGGCCCCTTGGGCTATCCTGTCTTTCATTTGCAATACATGTCCAACAATGTTTCTCCCGGTGTTCGGCTGTTCTTCCCAGCCCTCTTTGGCCGTGTCCAATACGCCCCTGGGGTGGCGACCATATAACAGTTCAAATGGGGAGACTCCAGTGGAAGCTTGGGGAACCTCCCGTACAGCAAACAGCAAGTAAGGCAGCAGGGTATCCCAATCTTTCCCATTGTGAATGAGCAAATCACTTTCCGTAGCATGTTCTTCAATGTTCTACTGAAGCGTTCAACAAGATCATCAGTCTGGGGATGTTAGACTGACATCCTGAGGGTCCGTGTATGGAGCATTGCACAAAGGTCCTTCATTAACTTAGACACAAAGGGGGTCCCTTGGTCCATCAGGATCTCTTTAGGTATCCCTACTCTGGAAAAAATCCAGACTAATTCTTTGGCTATGGTCTTGGACATGGTGTTCTGTAGGAGTATGGCCTCAGGATATCGGGTGGCATAATCTAGTACTACCAGAATGTACTGATGACCCCGGGCTGACTTCTCCAGTGGTCCTACTAGATCCATAGCTATTCGCTCGAATGGGATTTCAATAATTGGTAGAGGTACCAAAAGGGCCCTTAACAAAAGGGTGGTTGAGGCCCATGTAACTGACATTCTGGACAGGAGGTACAATATCGCCAGACAGCGTAAATGCCGGGCCAAAAAAACCTCTGCAGAATCCAATCAAGGGTCTTATCTACCCCTAGATGGCCACCAAACAGATGGCTGTGGGCCAGATCCATTACGCCCCTCTGATGCTTCTGTGGGACCAAGAGTTGTTCTATGACTTGCTCTTGGACCTGGACTACTCTGTATAGCAGATCACCCTTAATCACATAATATGGCCCTGGGCCCTTGACTCTCCCCTCCACGGGGACCCCATTTACCTCGACTGCTTCTTTACGAATATTGCTGTATATTGGATCATTGGCCTGATCCTGACCAAAATTCCTGAGTGAGGTCCCCATTTGTCCAAACTCAGGGGGATCTAGCTCTGTCTCCCCCACGGGGAAAACCCCTGGGGAACAAGGTCCAGCTATTGGGTCATTGATCTCCTGCCCCGCCCCACTGTCTGTTGAGCCACCTCTTTCTCCTACAAGCGTAGATTTCTGGTACTGGGTCAAGATCCTCATTCCCCTCCTTTTGTCCGCCCTCCGTTCCCTCTGAGTCTTCTGGGGCTTTCCCGGCGGGGAGAACAAATCCTGGCCAAATTCGTGGAAGGCCGGGTGGGGGTTACTATCTGGGCCACCCCCTGAGTCCCAGGTTCATTATTTTCTTCCACCTTCTCCCCAGGGAGTAGACTATCAAACCCCGGGAAGTCTCGTCTGATAAAGACTGGGTAGGGCAGTTTCGGAACTACTCCCACCGTCACCTTAGTGGGGTTTCTGAGAACTTCTATTTTTATGGGGATGGTCGGGTAGTAACTGACACCCCCACGCACACAGGATATTTCTGAGTGTTTGGCCCGGGATAGTTGGTCCTGCCTGACCAGCTTTCCTGAGACCAGCGTGATTGCACTTCCCGAGTCTACTAACACGGTGATCTCTATACCATTCATCTTAACGGGCCCAGTGTATCTATGAGGGATCATCGCAACCCCTACTAGACTTATTAGATCACATGGTCCCCTTATATCTCCCAGTTCGCATTGCATGGGCTCTTCTAGATTTGGGCATTGGGCAGAGATATGCCCCAATTCGCCACATGCATAACATCGGTACCCTGCTTGGGGCAGCTCCCGATTTTTTGGGCTACTGGGCTTTATCCCCTGAGGCTTTCTTCCCCCAGCCTCAAGTCTCTGGCTGCTGTTCAGCCTCCTTCCTCCCCTCATAGTCCGGCCTGGTGTTAGGGCAAACCGGGGCCTCGGTGCAGAGACTTGTCTCCGATTCTGGCACCTTCCTTCCCCGGTGGTCCGCGAAAGTTCTTGGGCTGCTAGGTGTCTCTCTACAAGGGCAACCAGTTCATCATAGGAGGAGGGATCGTTTTGGCGGACCCCCCCCCGTATGTCCGGTAGCAACCCCCTCATGTACCTGTCCAACACAAGGATTTCCACTATCTTCTCCGGCCCATGGATCTCGGGGCGGAGCCACTTCCAGGCGAGGTGGATTAAATCAAGTAGCTGGGACCTTGGCAGTTTGCTGTCCCGGTTTTTCCACTCATGGAAGCGCTGAGCCCATATGGCTGACGTCACACCTGGCCTTGCCAGGATTTCCGCCTTCAGCTGGGGGTAATCCATAGCTGTCTATGTGGTCATGTCGAAATAGGCCTTCTGGGGCTCCCCACACAGAAATGGAGCCAGGATACCTGCCCACTGTTCTTGAGGCCAGGCCTCCCGCAGTGCCGTCCTCTCGAAGGCGAGGGGATATGCCTCTATATCGTCATCCATAGTCATCTTCTGTACATAGTTGCTTGCCCACAGCGGCCGAATCCCCTGGGGCCTGTGCATCAGCGTGGTCAGGGCTTTTAACTGGTTCACTACTTCATTCAGAGTGACTCGATCCGGGCCGCCTGGTTCACCAGTAATTGGTTCATCTCCTGTTGGACATGTACTGACTCTTGCTGGGCAAGCATCTACACCCTGGTAGCCTCTTGTTGGGCCGCAGTGGCCTGTACCAATGCCTTCACTACATCCTCCATTTTGTGTGTGTGTGTGTGTGTGATTTACCCTGCCCTGAGATGGCTTGCCACAGAGCCTTACTCACTCACCACATCCCACTGCTAACACCACATGTGGCAAAATACCTTGTTCGCCTCAGTAGGCTCAGTCCTTTTTAGCCTTGGAGACTCAGGTTTGGAGCAAGGCGAATCCGTATAGGTGGCACAGGGTCCTGCTACTCCTCTCCTCAGTCAGTCCCTTGTGCTTGTTTTTCTTCCCTTCTGGGGAGCGAGTGCAGCCTCCCTAATGGGAAGGTCTGGTGTCTTGCTGCAAACAGCCTACTGGCAACTTCCCTGCTCCTCTCACTCCCTCGTTCTTCCCTTCCTACCACCCAGGGGAGGGTTTAAAAAGGTCCCAAGTAGTTGGAGTCAGCTGAACCTAACTGGTTCTCTAGCAACCCCTTTTCCATCTGAACCTTATTGCCCTGTGGTTCTCTCTCCTCAGAGGACAGGGAGGGACCTTTCAAACCCCTGGGACTAATTACTACCCCCCTTTTGTAGATGTTTGTCCTGAGTTTACCACAATATATATATTGCATTGGTGTACACTGATTACTGATGACAGACAATAGTAATATCCCCAGCTGCTGTAAATCAGCATAGCTCCACTGATTTCATTGAAGCGATGCTGATTTTCACCTCTAAAAATATGGCCCTATATGCGTCCTCTGCTGAGCAGAATAGATGATAGAAAAGTGCACTATGCCCATTAAAATTTTAAAGAGTGTTTAATCTGCCTTGCCTCCATTTATCCAGCATTTCTGATGAGAACATTCAGAAAGTATACCAACTGCACAAAGAAGTCTAAAGTCTATAAATGTGCTATTCAACAAAGTGCTTATCTTTCATGCTTAAATGCCTACATTTCTCACTAGACAGTTTGGAAAATTACTTACATAATTGCTTTTTTGTGTAATACAGTTAAGGAAAAATGTATTCACAATATTAAGTTATCCTAGGTGAAAGATGAACTGGTGCATGGATAATTTATGAAGGAGTTACCTAAAGTAAATTAACATATAATTCAAAAGCAAATGAGAAAGTTACTCACCTTGCAGTAACTGAAGTTCTTCGAGATGTGTGTCCCTGTGGGTGCTCCACTCTAGGTGACGGTGTGTCCCGGCGCCGTTGATTGGAGATCTTCGGTAGCAGTGCTTGGTCAGGACGCATGTACTCAGTTGGTATCTCCCATCTCATTGGAATCTTCCTGAGCGCATATCCCGCACCCTCCTCAGTTCCTTCTCTTCCGTGGAGAAATCATACTAGTACTCCAAAGTAGAGTGGATGAGGGCAGGGAGTGGAGCACCCACAGGGACACACATCTCAAAGAACTTCAGTTACTGCAAGGTGAATAACTTTCTCTTCTTGTTCGAGTGCTGTCCCTGTGGGTGCTTCACTCTAGGTGAATGTGAAGCAGCACCCACTATGGTTGGTGGGATTTTGGAGTTGCGTGAGGGACAATGGTAGACAGTACTGTATGGCCGACTATGATGTCTGCCGTGGTATCCCGTGTGATGGCATAATGTTTGGCAAATGTGTGGTCTGACATCCACGTGGCCACCTCGCATATGTCTGTAATAGGTATGTTGTGAAGGAAGGCAATGGATGTTGACATTGCTCTAGTAGAATGAGTCCTAACACCCTCTGGTGGTTGAACGTTCTGGGTCTGATAGCAGAACCTGATGCAGTCCGAGATCCACCTGGAGAGTCTTTGCTTAGAGATAGAATGCAAGAGCCCGTCGGACGTTGGAGATATGTAACCCCATTTCCTGTGGAGTAGTGTGAGGCTTGGAATGGAATACAGGTAACTGTATTGGCTGGTTAAGGTGGGAGGTGGACACCACCTTGGGGAGGAATTTGGGGTGGGGTCACCTAGTTACCTTGTCTTTAGAGAAAATGGTGTAGGGAGGATAGGCCATCAGGGTCCTTATTTCACCAACCCTTCTCGTTGACGTTATGGTAACCAAGAAGCCACTTACATGGACATGTGTAGCAGGGATGAGCGTGGAGAAGTAGGCTGAGACTCCAGGAGGCTACTGGTAAACAAATCTTAGGGTAGAGATGTTGCACGCCAGTGAGGAACAGTTTAATGGTGAGGTGGGAGAAAACTGAATAGCCGTCCAGAGTGTCATGGAAGGTGGTAAGGGCCGTGAGGTGTACTCTGATAGAACTGAGTGAAAGCCCGTCCTCTTTTAGTTCGAAAAGACAGTCTAAGGTGTCAGGGAGGGTTGCAGTCTGAGGTGTCAGGCATCTGTGGAAGCACCAGATGGAGAAGTATTTCCATTTTTCCAGGTAAGCCTTATGAGTGGAGTCCCTTCTACTGTTAAAGAGGACATGTTGGACCTGTTCCGAGCAGGCTAATTCATGGGATTGAAACCATGAAGGAACCACGCTGTCAGATGGAGTTTCTGGAGCTGCGGATGAAGAAGCCGACTGTGGTTCTGGAAGAGGAGATCTGGGCTGTCAGGGAGAGACCGGTGAGGATGGATGGACATGCGTAGCAGGTAAGGATATCATGTCCATCTGGGCCAAGCTGGGGCAATAAGTATGACCCAGGCCTTGTCCTCTGTGAGCTTGCCTAGAACCCTATGTATCAGTGGAATCGGTGGAAAAGCGTACCTGAGGGAGCTGTTCCAAGGAATGAGGAAAACATCCCCTAGAGATGGGTTTCCGAGTCCCGCTCTGGAGCAAAATGGATGGCATTTGCGGTTTTGAGGAGTGGAAAACAGGTCTATTGATGGAGTGGAAGAAGAACTGTCAGAGTATCATGGGGTGTAATTCCTATTTGTATTCCTCGGAGAAGTGTCTGCTGAGTGTGAGATTGATGTGCAGACAGGTCTTGATAGGAACCAGCAGTCCTGTGCCTTGTGGTCGCCTAGGTGCACTCCCCAACATATCAGGGAAGCGTCCGTGGTAAGCATGAGTACTGGGGAGTGTGGACGGAAGGGAACACCCCTGCATAGGTTCTCTGATTTTGTCCACCAATGTAGGGAGGTCAATACGTTCAGTGGCAGAGTCTGTGTTATGCAGAAACTGTGTCTGTTGGGTTTGTAGTTGGAATTGAGCCAACCCGGAAGGCATCTTATGTGCAGCCTGGTATATTTGACCACAAAGGTGGTGGCTGCCATGTGACCAAGAAGCTGAAGACAGGTCTGTGCCTGTATTCTGAGGCAAACAGAGATTGGCATATGAGATACGTAATAGTGAGGAATCTATTGTGTGGAATTGAGGCTCTGGTTTGAATCGATTTCAGGTGAGCTCCAATGAACTCTGTCTGCTGTGTAGGTATTAGGGTGGATTTTTGGAAATTTATTCGCAAGCCTAGACTGTGGAAAAGGTAGATGGTAAAGTTTGTCAGTTTTAAGGTCTCGTCGTAAGAGCTGGCTTTGATAAGGCAGTTGTCTAAGTAGGGGAAAAGTATAATCCCGTGTTTGTGGAGGTGGGCTACAACTACAGCCAGGGTCTTGGAGAATACCCAAGGTGCTGCGGAGAGACCGAATGAAATTACTCTGTATTGAAAGTGGTCATGTCCGAGTGTGAATCACAGGAAGCATCTGTGTGCTGGATGAATGGATATATGGAAATAGTCGTCTTGTAAGTTGAAGGCTGTGAACCAGTCCCCTTGTTCCAACGCAGGTATTGTGCCCAATGTGACCATCTTGAATTTTTGTACATGTACAAACTAGCCCACTAGGTGTAGGTCTAAAATAGGTCTCAACCCCCGCCTTTCTTTTGGGTCAGAAAGTAGTGGGAGTAGAACTCTTTTCCCCAATGTTGCATCAGTACATATTCGACTGCACCTAGGTGGAGACGATGAGTCACCTCCATGAGGTGAAGGTGCTCATGAGAGGGGTCCCTGAAGAGGGACAGGGAAGGGGAAAGGGTGGGCGGGGAAGATAAGAAAGGGATGGAGTAATCTGACTGAACTATTTCCAGGACCCAGCAGTCCTGTGTGATCTGTTGCCAAACATGGCGGAAAGCCTGGAGGCGGTAGCCAAATGGGCAAATAAGCGGCAGAGTCAAGAGGTGATCACATAGACCCCCGACCAGCACTTCAAAATTTTTGTTTGTTACCTGATGAGTGGGAAGTACCGTGGTGTCCTGGGGATGAATGGGTATATGCCCAATGTGCACAAAGTGGCTCTACAGTCTTTCATAGTGTGAAGGACTTCATCAGTTTTTTTTGGAAAAGAGTTTATCTTTGTCAAAGAGGAGATCCTATACTTTGGTCTGCAAATCTTTGGGGATACGGGGTGCCGAGAGCCAGGAAGACATGCACATCACCACTGCAGTGGCAGTGGTACAGGCTGCTGTATCAGCCATGTCCATGGGCGCATGTAGTGTCGTCCTAGACACCAATTAACCATGGACAAGGACTGACTTAAAATCCGCTCTCCTGTCCTCCGGTATGTGGGAGGTAAAATCAAAGAGCCTGTTGTAGTTGTCATAATCACAGCTTGCAAAGAGGGCGGAATAATTTGCAATTCTAACTTATAGAGTAGAAGAGGTAGAAACCTTGCAGCCCAGGAGGTCACGGCGTTTGAGGTCCTTGTCCTGTGGAGTGGGCTGGTGGTGTGGCTGCTTTGCTCTCTGCGTTGCTGCATCCACCACAGAGAATTGGGTTGTGGGTGGGAAATTAAGAAATCGATGTCCCTTGCGAGCATGTAGTATTTACTTTCAGCTTTCTTGCATGTTGGCGGGATGGAGGCAGGGGTATGCCAGAGAGTATCAGCTGGTTCTAGGAGGGCTTTGTTTATGGGTAGTGTGATCTTTGAGGGTTGGATGATTTTGAAGAGTCTACGTTGTGTCTCCTGGACTTCCTTCAAAAGGATGTGCTAGCTGAGTGCCAGTCTCTTGAAAAATTCCTGGAATTGCTTAAAGTCGTCCATGTTTTGTGGAGGTGGAGGCATGAGGGCGTCTTCTGCAGCTGATTCTTATGATGCGCTATGTCTAGGGGTATGTATGGCTCCGGTTGACAGGGAGACTCAGACGGGGAGAACTCTGCCTGCTGCCGTGTTGTTCTCACTATCAGATGAGGTGGTGAGAGCTGCTGTTCAGACAGTGAGTGCTCTGTGTCTAGGAGTGGAGAGTCAGGCTAAGGGAACACAGAGATATCCTGCTGATGCAGGAATTTGTTGCTGCTCCCTAGGTTGTTGTCCTTCAAGGATGGAGTGTGATTGGCAGCCCGGAGTGATTTTAATTTCACTTTCATAGGAGCCCTGAAACATTTATTAGAGCCCCGCAGGCAGGGCCGGTGTAACCACTAGGCGAACTAGGAGGCTGCCTCGGGCTCCAAGATTTGGGGGCGCCAAAAAGGGCTCTGGTGGGATGAGCGGCGATGAGCTCACAGTTGGGAGGCGGCTGGGCGGAGGGGGGGCAGGCTTGGGATCGCTCTCCCCCTGCAGGTGCCAGCCCCATGCCCAGCCCTGGCTCCCCTGGACCTGAGGAGGTGAGATGGGCGGTGGGGAGGGAGTGCTGGGTGCCCAGGCTGTGGGGGTAGGGCGAGGGGAGAGGCACAAGCTGCCTGGGAGGGGGCTCCATGTGCTGCCCAGGGGGCTCTGCTGGTGACGGGGGCTCGAGGGGGGGGACCGTGTCTGCCAGGCTCTGGGGGGAGGGGCGGCGTGGAATGGCTGGCTGGGCTGGAGGGGGTGGGGGCGGGGAGGCTGTATGCCAAGCTCTGGAGTGGGGGGCAGGGTCCTGTGGGCCGGTCAGGCTGAGGTGTGGGTGAGCTGGGCCAGAGGGGGCTGTGTGCCACGCTCTGGAGACGGGAGCAGGACTCAGCTGTGTGCCGGGGGGGGGAGAAGGTGGAGAGGGAAGGGAGAGGGTTTACTGCCCTTCTCCATAGGCAGCTGCAAAGCTTCTTGCCTCTACGCTTGTGAGCGTGAAGCCAGGCTCCCGGTCGGTTCTGCCTTAGCAGGGGAGCATGAGGGAGAGGGTTTACTGCCCTTCTCTGTAGGCAGTTGCAGAGCTTTCTCAACTAGAAGCATTTTTAGCCACAAGTCTGTCATGACAAGATCTAGTTTTTAAGGTGGTGCAGTGGAGACACTTCATAGGGACGTGTGTCTCAGCAAGGCTTTTAATGCAGAGTGAGCGCCTGGCCGACCGTGGCATAGCAAAAGTATGAGGGGCCAGGGAAGTCTCAACAAGAGACTAACTTGAGGGAAAAAAATTTTTTTTTAAACTAAAGTACTATGCTAAAGGAAAGGGAGAATTGGGAAATGGTTAACTAACTATTTCTATTTTTTTCTACTTATTTCCTACAGTGACCAGGGAAGAGATGAGCACTGCCCCGAGTCCCGTCTTTAGCCGAGGACGGTTGAGAAGGAACTGAGGAGTGTGCGGGACACATGCGCTCAGGAAGATTCCAACGAGATGGGAGATACCAACTGAGCGCATGTGTCCTGACCAGGCACTGCTACTGAAGATCTCCGATTCTAGACTGTTCTCAGTGGTAGCAGATGACAGAACAAGGAGTAATGGTCTCAAGTTGCAGTGGGGGAGGTTTAGGCTGGATATTAGGAAAAACTTTTTCACTAAGAGGGTGGTGAAACACTGGAATGCGTTACTTAGGGAGGTGGTGGAATCTCCTTCCTTAGAAGTTTTTAAGGTTAGGCTTGACAAAGCCCTGGCTGGTATGATTTAATTGGGGATTGGTCCTGCTTTGAGCAGGGGGTTGGACTAGATGACCTCCTGAGGTCCCTTCCAACCTGGATATTCTATGATTCTATGATTCTATGATTCCGATCAACGGCGCCGGGCCGCACCGTCACCTAGAGTGGAGCACCCACAGGGACAGCACTCAAAGAAGAACACATGGTACTAAAGCAATCATTTCCACTATGGGCCTAAATCTCTTCCTGGCATGCATTAGGCCTGAGTAAATAAGCATCTGTGGCTATCAGGGATGTGGAAGTGAGTTGGAATCTGAAATCACAGGCTCCCATGTGATTGCTCCACACCCACTAGTTCCTGTGGCCATTTCCCATGGTGTTAGGGAGGCTGGAGTTCACAGGTCTGTACTGTGTGGGATCATCACATCTTTCACTTCTCTACCACTCTGAATAGAGGAATTATACCAGTTTCAATGCATTCAAAGCCTTCTGCTGACCTTATTTCCTTGTTTGAGCTACAGGATTTTGATTTAAGTACAAGCTTTAAATCACCAATAATTAAAATTACAATCTCTTGGAAAAACTAACTTCTTTAAAGAGATTAACACAAGTGATAACTGAATTTTTAAAACAGCATATTAGTGCCATTCAGATTGTCTGTTTATCACATTCATTTAATTAAACAGAACAATATATAAATGTGAAAATCACAGCAGACATTGATAGATATAAAAATTGAAATATTTTAAATAAAAAACAGGAAGTCATGAAACAATACTTTGATAGCATGCTAAATCCCCAGCCGGCTATTCAATAAAACCACTATTTACAGTAACTTGTGAACAGCCCTGACCAGTATGGAACAATGTGTTCCCTTTTCTAATGTTTAATTTTCATATAAAAAGTGTTCTCCTGACTGACAGAAGATAAGGAAAAGTAGAATTTCCCCTGAAGTTCTTTAAAAGGAAAAAAACCTTTCTAAATATATTCCTAGGTCCCAAACTGTCAGTAAGAAATGATTCCATATCCTGTCATAAATTACATATCAGCGACTAAGCTGAGATAAAGACTTTGAAGCTATTCCTTTCTATCATTATTATTAGATTACATTCTAGTTATAAACTGAGATGTACTATAAAGAGCCAACTAACATCAAATTTGCCTATGTCTAGAAAAGAGTTGGGAAGCTATTTTAGCTTCAGTTCAGTACTACCCATATTTTCTGACAATATGAGCCAGATCACTTCAACAATGAGTTTGTGTTGGTCTATAGATTTAACCTGGATCAATTTTTAAAAGCTCAAGCTGTGTTAAGTGTAAAGTTATTTTAAAATCTGTAACACTTTAGGAGCTAGATAACTGACATCTTGTCCAGGGAAAGCAGTAATGTCTCTTTTGGTTTTAGTCAATTTATTGGATTCCCTCATTTATTCACAGATCAGCTGTGGATAGCTGCTGTGCCACCTTCTCTACTCTTGCCTACGAAGGTGTCTCCTCTGTGACTTGGAGAGTCTGCCTTTAGGATTAAAAGGGTAGTTTAGCCTTTATTTCCTTACACTGTATGGCTGGTTCTGAACTGATACCTTATCTGTAACATATAATATCCCATTCGCAATCCTCAGTAATTAATTCAAATTAGCATGGCAAAATTAAAAAAATCTAGGACAAATTCTGATAATGCATTTGTCTTCCAAAATATGGAAAATGTCCCTGGGCATCCTAGAATTATAAACTTTAAGGTCAGAAGGGACCATTTATGATTGTCTAGTCTGACTGCCTGCACAAAGCAAGCCACAGTATCTCACCCACCCACTCCTGTAACAAACCCCTAACCTATGTCTGAGTTATTGAAGTCCTTAAATTGTGGTTTAAAGACTTCAAGGTGCAGAGAATCCTCCAGCAAGTGACCCGTGCCCCACGCTGCAGAGGAAGGTGAAACACCCCCAGGGCCTCTGCCAATCTGCCCTGAAGGAAAATTCCCTCCCGACCCCAAATATGGCGATCAGCTAAACCCTGATCATGTGGGCAAGACTCACCAGCCAGACACCCAGGAAAGAATTCTCTGTAGTAACTCAGATTCCACCCCATCTAACATCCCATCACAGGCCATTGGGCATATATACCACCAATAGTCAAAGATCAATTAATTGCCAAAATTAGGCTATCCCATCATACCATCTCCTCCATAAACTTATCAAGTTTAGTCTTGAAGCCAGATATGTCTTTTGCCCCCACTGCTCTCCTTGGAAGGCTGTTCCACAACTTCACTCCTCTGATGGTTATAAACCTTCATCTAATTTCAAGTCTAAACTTCCTGGTGGCCAGTTTATATCCATTTGTTCTTGTGTCCACTTTGGTACTGAGCTTAAATAATTCCTCTCCCTCCCTAGTATTTATCTCTCTGATATATTTATAGAGAGCAATCATATCTCCCCTCAGCCTTCTTTTGGTTAGGCTAAACAAGCCAAGCTCTTTGAGTTTCCTTTCATAAGACAGGTTTTCCATTCCTCGGATCATCCTAGTAGCCCTTCTCCATACATGTTCCAGTTTGAATTCATCCTTCTTAAACATGGGAGACCAGAACTGCACACAATATTCCAGATGAGGTCTCACCAGTGCCTTGTATAACAGTCCTCTAATAATGTAAACAGTACTAAATGGAATACAGCATGCAATGAGGGCAAAAAAATATTTTCTAGGGGGGGGGGGAATGTTCATTTTGGCATTTTATACTAAGTCTGTGGACAGAAACAGTCTGAATTTTTCTTTCTTGATGGGTCATTTCTCTTTTGTTCAGCAGGATCACCCATTGAATATTGTGTGTTCAATACTGGATTCAGATTTTACCATGTTCCAAATAAACAAACACAAACAACAAACCCTATACTTACATTTCTCCAAACTTTGTTTATACTTCTTCCCCAAAGACGCTAACCTCATAGCATATGAAACATTTTATATGGAATATTAGCTGGAGCATTCTATTGTAAGACAAGTTAAACCCTGTAGAGCTCTTAATACATCCAGGACCATTTTCTAAATTCATAAATCTCTGTACTTATTTTTGGTGAGTACACAAATAATAATTTGGTGAGTACCCAAATAAGTACCCAAATAATGACCAATGGATCTAAAAAAGAGTGAGAATTAAAACTACTGAGTGTTGTGTCCTATTTGACAAAGGAAGTATCACAAGGAAGGCTTCAGCAGTCAGGCCCATAGAACAGGGATGATTGCTGTTTGTGACTCAACATCTGGGAAGATGATGATTTTCCACAATAAGAATATAGAACTAAGCATGTGTTACTTGTTTGTATGATAATGGAAGGATGCCAACAATACTTTTACATATGATTAATATTTTACATAATGTCATGATTAGTGATGGAGAAAATCTGTAAGTCTAAGTTTTGGCTAAGAACCAGAACATCAGAATACTTATCTGAAATTTATCCTAACAGTTTGGTCTGGAAATCGTGTGAGATCAGGATTTTTCAGTAATTCTTAATTTCACCCAAGTTCAAAGTGCCATGATAAAAAAGTGTTGTTCACAGTATTTCAGTAATTCCACATTAGTTACTGCTGAAATCAGTGACCACCAAGATGTGAAAATGTAAAAAAACAAAAAAGCAATAAACGCACACCACAGTTTTTCAAATCTCAGAAAAGATCTAAGTTTGCTCTAGCTCCTAATTTCTCTGAACTAGTTCTATCATCCCATTATGAGCCTGATTCTGCTCTCATACCAGGTTTACACTGGTGTAACTACCTTGACTTCAGTGAAGTTATTCCAGATATTTTCTGCTGTCAGAGCAAAAAATCAGGTCCTATGACATCTAACTGACTTTAAGAAAATGTTCCAGTGAGTGGATAATTGTTATCAAGTGTACCATAGGATATTTCTGTGTTAAGGATTTATAATGTGTTGGTGAACTAATTTCTGTTAATGGCCCCCAATCATAGATGTGCAAAGTCCTTCCCAAAATTCTGACTGATTTCAGAAGATAATCATTGGTGACAGTATTGGCTCCATGTACCATGTGCCACACTACTGAACAAACCTGTATCTCTTTTTATTTTGCTGAAAAGGGTCATATCTAAGTTATTCTTGAAGTACATGTATGAATAAATTTTTTTGATAAAACGGTCTTTCCCAATGTTTATATGTGGAGTCAAATAATTCTCATCTCATTCATGCAAATAGCCATATTTACGTCAATGGGACTAGGTATGTGAAGAAAAGGGTTTGGCCTTAGATTAATAGATTATAAAGTCAAAAGAGACTGTTATCTTCTAGTCTGATCATGTGTATAACACAGGCGATAGGACTTCCCTGAAATAATTCTGTTTGAACTAGAGCACACTTTTTTCAAAATCCAATCTTGATTTTAAGATGTCCAGTGATGGAAAATCCACCACAAACCCTGGCAAATTGTTCCAGTGGTTAATTATCCGCACCATTAAAAATGTGCACATTATTTTTAGTATGAATTTGTCTAGCTCAACTTCCAGCTACTGGATCTTGTTATACCTTTGTCTTTTAAATTGAAAAGCCCATCATCAAAGTTTTGTTCCCCATGTATATATTTGATTTGTCTATAAAGTCACCCCTTAACCTTCTCTTGGTTAAGCTAAACCAATTGAGTTCCTGGAGTCTGTCACTAGAAGGCATGTTTTCCTATCCTTTAATCATTCCTGTGACTCTTCTCTGAATCCTCACTGATTTATCAACATCCTTCTTGAATTGTGGCCACAAGAACTGGCACAATATTGTATTAGCAGTCACACCAGAGCCAAATAAAAAGATAATATAATCTCTCTAGTCCTACTTGATATTCCCCTGTTCATACTTACAAGGAATGCAAGTCTTTTTCAGAGTTCCTGCTTCCCAGGATATAGGTTGGGAGACTAAGTATACTATGCATTCTTTGTTCCTAGATGTATACATTTACATGTGGCCATATTAAAATGCCTTATTTTTGGTGTTTTGCCATTGACTTCAATGGAGCCAGGATTTCCCCCTTGATGTTTACATGCTATTGTGCTTGCACCTAAAGACCTACCATACACCAGTATGTGACCATCTTTTAATCAAGATCATAATATATACCATCATACGGCTTACATAAACTTTTTCATGAAGCAAAACCTTCATGAACATAAGTGGTCACATTTTCACATGATAATAGTAGGAGACACGAGTGGTATCAGGATTTTACTTTTGTGAATCCATTGGCTGCAATGTAGTTTTGATATGGAGTTCAATGGGACCAAGACAGGGTGCTTAATGATGAAAGAACACCACCTCAGCAGCCATAAACTTTGAATATTTAAAATCCTTGTTCAGCAAAACACTTCTAGGGTATGATGATTAAATTATGCAAAGTATACCTGTTATCACTCAGATTTAACACTCTCAACTTCTGCATCTGACCAATCTCATCAGGAAGAAATTCTAGCTTGTTAGAGCGCAGGGACATAACTGTTACGTTCTTACAGCTTCCAATCTATGGGCATAAAAGACAAGAAGTTAGGATTCTCGCTTTGCCAAAGTTTCTCACCACTAATTCTCCTTATCTGAGAAGGTGGCCTAATTATGTCTTTAAAATTAATGAACGAGACAATGACTACTTATTGTGTACTTCTGAGATAATACTTTGAGCCCAAATGACTTCAGTGGGAGTAGAATCAGGTCCTTTACTTGGCTTTTAAAGTTATAATTTAACCTATTTGCTATCAATAGCTTCCTGCTATATTAAGATGTATGTATACACATCACATTTCTTCACATAGTTTGATTAAAATGCTTTCTATTATCACAATGTGTTCATTAATGAAATACTCATTTCCAATTCTAGTCTCCCTATTTTACATTGATATTGACATTAACAGTCAAGGGCATAAGCCCTCGGTTTACAATGTAAAATGACAAACAAAATGTAAGAGAGACAAGGTGGGTAAGATAACATCTTTTATCGGACCAACTTCTGTTGAGAGACAAGGTTTTGAGCTTACACAGAACTCTTTTTCAGTTAATATGGAGGTGAGCTGAAGCAGAACTCTGTGTAAACTCAAAAGCTTGTCTCTCTCACCCCCAGAAGTTGGTCTAATAAAAGATGTTCACTCACCCACCTTGTCTCTCTAATATCCTGGAACCAACCCAGCTACAACAACACTACATACAAGCATTAGTAACACATGAGAAGAACAAACAGGGTCAAATCCTGCTTGTCTTGCTCATGTGAGTGATATTACCTGTTCCAATGGAACAAGTGATTAAGGCAAATAGGACTTGGCCTTCCATCTGGATCATTTATGACCCCATTCTGCTGAGAGAAAACTTCCATACACCTGCCATAACTTCAGTGGGTGTTTTGTCTGAGTAAAGACTGTAAGGTTAGGCCCTTCATGTAAAACATACTAATTAATAATTTAAAAACAGAATCAGTTTCTCACTTCTCTAGGCAATTCAGACAGGAAGTTCTCATCCACAGCTAATGTTCGCAGGCTATGAAGGTAACCAATGGTAGAAGGTAGGGACTCCAGTTCATTACAGCTGCAGTCAAATTCTTCTAATAGAGATAAACTGAAATTTTAAACACGTTGTTAGACTTTTTGAAAAAGTAAGACAACACAAATGAACAGTTTCAAATCTCTGCAAGTTTATAGTGTCAGATTACTACATTTGCAAATCATATACTGAAAAAGTAACATTAATTATTCAGATTCTCACAGAACAAAAGGTTGAAAATATAAATAACCATATACACCTAAGTATAGTTAAGTATTGGTAAACTTGATTGTTTGGACAGCAACTGTGGGAGGCTTTCTTAGCCTGGGCTCAAGGCCTGAGAACCAGGATTGTAGTAGATAGAGGATGGTAACTAAGTATATGAATTAACGTCATACATTCCTTTGTGTAGCAGTGTGTAATGCTTAGGGGGAGAAATATAATAAAAGGAGAAGGTGGAAGGCGGGGGGGCAGAACGGCCCATCTCAGCTGACCAGCCTGTTTGCTTGCATAAAGCTGTGTTCTGTCTCATCACTGAACCGCCACAACTGGCGCCCAAACGTGGGGCCCTCAGCACTCACCTCGCCCGGCAAGGGTTTCAGACGCGTCACTCATCCGCTTCGTGGATCCCGGTGAGTATTTTTCATTGTGGTAAGTATGGGAAGCTCCCTCTCTGCTTTGCAAGTGCAACACCGCAATGAGCTGCAGTATTTGCTGCGTAAGGCTCAGCATGACTGCCCGGCTCGAGCACTTACTCTCCTGAAGCCGGAAGCCTTAAGCTAGTGGACTGGGAGCGATTGGGCCAGACATTGCACGAAGAGCCTCGGGCGCCTGTGCAGGCTTTACATGCCTGGCACCTCTGCCGCGATGTGGTACAGCGTGTCGCCTCCGACAGGCCCTCCCTCGCGAGGCTGGTGATCTCACCACGCCCGTCCGCTCCTGCAGCCATCCCCCCTCCTGGCGATGCGCCTCGGAAAGGCCCTCTCCAGCACCAACAGAGGGGCTGCCGATCCCGCCGCCCCCGTCCGCTCCTGCAGCCATCCCCCCTCCTGGCGATGCGACACAGCGTGTCGCCTTGGAAAGGCCCTCTCCAGCATCAACAGAGGGGCTGCCGATCCCGCCACCCCCGTTCGCTCCTGCAGCCATCCCTCCCCCTGCTTCGCCCCCAGTGCCTCTATTACCACCTCCCTGGCCTTCCCCACCGGAGTCCCCTATCAGGTGCCACTGCCTCCCTGGCCTTCCCCACCGGAGCCGGTGTGTGATCACCCTCCCCCCGTGGGGCCCCCCGGAGGGTCATCTGCATCTGCTCAGAAGCTTTCGCTGGTGCAACAAATGGTTCACGCAGTGAAAGCTCGATCAGATCTTACAGCGGAGGAGCTGGCTGATCTGGTCTCCGTTTGCCCGGTGACCTGGCAGAATGATGACCAGGGCAACCCCGTGGGCACCTGGACCACTTTGCCATACTCGGTGGTTAGAGAAGTAAAGAAAGCAATTCGTGAATTTGGCCTGACTAGCACCTTTGTGCATGGTCTCATTGAAGGGATGGGTACTGGGTACTCCCTAATCCCTGAGGATTGGAAAACGCTGCTGCGCATGATGTTGTCACCCAGTCAGTATGTTATTTGGCTTAGTGAGTATCGGCAGATGGCAGAACGCCAAGCTCAGGTACATAGAGAGCGCGGTATCATTTATGAGCATTTGGCAGGGGAGGGCCCGTTTGCTACTATTGAGATGCAGTCTCAACTCCCTCAGGCTGTCTTCCCCATTATTTCCACCTGTGCCCAGCATGCTTTCAAGAAGGTCCCGGATTCAGGCAAGCCTACCAAAAGCTTTGTCAGTATCCGTCAGGGTACCTCAGAGTCCTTTTTGGATTTTACCAACAGATTGCAGGAGGCTATCCTCCGACAGGTGGATAACACTGAGGCAGCTCACGAGCTCCTGTTAAAATTGGCAGTTGAAAATGCAAACGAGGATTGCCGCCGTGCTCTCCAGGCAGCACAAGCCTCTGGTATTTTAGAGCTCTCAGACATGCTGCGGGCGTGCCAGAACATTGGCACACAAGCCCACAAGGCTGGAGTTCTGGCTGCCATCCTCAGAAAAACTGGGAAGGAGGGAAGCGTTGTTACCGCTGTGGTAAGGAGGGTCATTTTCAGCGGGAGTGCCGCTCATCTAAGGCACCAGCCCGACCCTCAAAGAAGTGCCCCAAGTGTGGGAAAGGTTATCACTGGGCTAATCAGTGTCGTAGCGGGTCGGGAAACCGCGCCACCGAACCCAGGGCCAAACGGGGGTGTTTCCTACTCAGACAATCGCTCCTCTGCCTTGGAATACGTAGACTCTATGAGGGCGGCGACTGCTGGAAGTGCAGGACTTGATTTGATCATGCAGGAGGACACTGACTTTCGGCTGCCAGGGGAGGTCTGTGCCATACCTACACAGGTGACGGGACCTCTCCCTGCCGGCTTTGTAGGTCTTGTTCTCCCTCGCTCACATGCTGGGAAACAGGGCTTTTTTGTCATTCCAGGGGTCATTGATGCTGATTACACTGGCATTATTAAGGTTCAGGTGTGGACTCATCTTCCACAGTCGCTCCCACGTGGACGGTCAATTGCACAATTGATTTTAGTCCCCTATCAGGTGCCAGCTGCCGAGGATCGAACTCGGGGCGGAGGCGGCTTTGGATCGACGTTGTCTCACTCGCCGTCTCACAGCGCGTCTTCTCCACTTGTTGCTCTGACAATGTCAGTCCGCCCCTCGAAGCCTCAGTTAACACTTCTCTTAGATGATGTTCCTTTTACAGGGCTGGTGGACACTGGAGCTGACGTTACGGTGATTCGTGATCTGGAGTGGCCGGTTAGTTGGCCTACGGTTCCTTCTAAAGAATTGTGGGGGATCGGGGGTAGTAAACCCGGGCGCCAAAGTTTGTCTTGGGTCACGGTCTCTAAACCGGGAGGCCGTACCCTTGCTACTATCCGCCCTTTTGTGCTCCCTGTCCACCTCAATATTTGGGGCCGTGATTTACTTACAAAGTTAGACACCACCCTCGATATTAACATCTGATGGCCCAAAACCCTCCCTCACCCACCGTGCCCTCCGCCTTACCCTTGGTATGGCAATCCTTAGAGCCCGTATGGATTGATCAGTGGCCCCTCCCTCTAAAAAAGCTAAAAGCACTTCATTCGCTTGTGCAGCAGCATTTGCAAGCACAGTGACTGGAGAGCTCCACTAGTCCCTGGAACACCCCGGTGTTTGTTATTAAGAAAAAATCGGGTGCTTGGCGACTGTTACATGATTTAAGGGAAATAAATAAACGCATCCAACCTATGGGCCCCTTGCAATTTGGCTTGCCAAATCCAAATTTAATTCCTCAAACCGATCAACTTTGTGTGTTAGATTTAAAAGATTGTTTTTTTTTACCATCCCCCTTTGCCCTCAGAATTAGCTGCTGTTATTTTGGCCTTTCAACCTTTTGCTGATTGTCCCTTTAATTTAATTGTGGATACCTATTATGTTTATTAGGTAATTGATCATTTACCCCTTGCCCTCATTACCCCTCAGGTTGATGCAGACCTCCTTCGCCTGTTTTTGTTTTTGCAGCACCTTTTTGCCACTTGTCATTTCCCTTACTTTGTTGCTCATATTTGCAGTCATATCCCTCTGCCTGGGCCACTCACTGAGGGCAATGCACGCGCCGGTCACGCGTTGCGTGGTCAGGTAAATTCCCTTTTTTTCTGACCCCATTGAAAGCCATGCCTTTTTTCAGCAGTCTGCCTCTGTTTTGGCCCGGCAGTTTCACATTCCTGCTGATCATGCACGTTCCATTTTTCGTTCCTGCCCCCACTGTGCTGCTGCTGCTCCTACTTTTTCTTATGCCGTTAACCCCCGAGGTACCGCAGCAAATCAGCTGTGGCAGATGGATGTTACTCATGTGCCACAATTCCGCCCCTATTTGTTTTTACATGTTTCCGTTGATACTTATTTAGGCTTTCTTTTGGGCTTCCCCACGTTGTGGGGAAGCCACTAACAAAGTTATTCACCATTTGCTGGCCTGCCTTTTTGTTATGGGTCGCCCCTGCCAAATTAAAACAGATAATGCCCCAGCCTACTGCTCTGCAGCCCTCTCCACCTTTTGTGCCCGCTGGGACGTCCGTCTTACACACGGAATCCCTTATAATTTCACGGGCCAAGCCATTGTTGAACGTGCCAATCGCACACTCAAAACCTTGCTAGATAAACAATTAAAACAAGGGGAGCTGCGTCTCCGAACCTTAGGAGACATTTAACAACAAATGCATATCCTCTTGTTTACTTTAAATAATTTAACACTGAATGCAGATCAGCAGACCCCTGCGGATCGGCATTTTCACAAATCTGAGGTACTGGAAAGACCGCGTGTCTTTTATCGTCAGCTGCCCGATCCACAGTGGCTGGGCCCAGTACCTCTAATCACTTGGGGTCGGGGATATGCTGCTGTGTCTCTCCCTGCAGGACCGTTGTGGGTTCCAGCTCGGTGTGTGCGACCGGCACTTAAACAACATGGCATGGCACCAGGGACTGTCGAATCCCATACCAGAGTTTCAGCTGACCTTGGAGGAGACCGCGTTGCCCCCCGAGTCGACAACGACGGGACGGAAACGGAGGAGGCGTAGCGTCCCAAGCCAGCCCGTGACATGGGGAGCAGTAAAAGCATTGGTCGCCGCGGCCCAACGAAGACTGGCAGCAGATCAACAGCCAGAGACTCCTGAGACTTTGTTTGTGGCGATTCTCGCCCAAATCACTGCTAATTCTGTGATGATTGTGTGCCTTTTGTGCCTGCTATTTCCTGTAGGGGTTGGCTCGGAAGCGCCTCCCCCGTTATAAGCCCGAATGACATATAACATATGGGAAAGATTGGCTTCAATAGCAAATGTTACCCACTTTTGTTTATTTAATTTTGTAGCAGCCGGAGATTTGTTAGGTACATGCCTTATTCCAGTATGTCATCACCCTGGGGAGATGGAGAATAAGACACTGTTCTCTGCTTATGCTAATTTTTCCTCCCAGTACTCTAGCATGGCTAATTGGGGCCCGGCCAACTATATTTTGCCTCGCACGGCTATATCCCTCTACACACCGTACCCGGCCGGGGCTCACAATGTCACCTGTGCGCGTGTAGTTAACTGCACTAGTACAAAGGTGCCCTTGGGCTGTCGAAAAATTTCTCAACCCCTTTTAAATTGTTCCCATGCTGTTAATGTTTCATATAATTATGGCCATATCATCCTACCATCAGGATGGGTTTTTACTTGCGGTTCATGCACCTTTAATTATATTCCTGCAAATTTAAGTGATGGCACCCTTTGCTGTCTTAGTAGAATGATATTTATATTGCCTTTTGTTGGTTACAATTGTAGTAAAAGAAGTGTACCCCTTTTAGATGATTATATTGCAGATGTTGAGCTTTTGGTTATTTTGTGTTTGTAATCATTGGGCTTATTTTTTTGCTGCTGCTGTGTACAATGTATTCTTTCCTTGTTAAGACTTTGTAAAATTTTGCCCTGGAAAGCTCCCCAGGTTATGTCCTTGTCTGTCTGGGAGTTAAATAGCATGACAAAACAAATTGACGGCTATCATGAGATGGCCAAATATCAATAAATAAAAAACGGGGAGATGAAGGGTTAATGTTTAGCTATTCCACCTGGAAGCAGGCGGGGCACACCCTGACTGTTTCGTAGAAGCAATGCACTCATTGCTCTATCCAAGGACAAGGGCTAGATATGAACCATGAGAACTTGATTGTTTGGACAGCAACTGTGGGAGGCTTTCTTAGCCTGGGCTCAAGGCCTGAGAACCAGGATTGTAGTAGATAGAGGATGGTAACTAAGTATATGAATTAACGTCATACATTCCTTTGTGTAGCAGTGTGTAATGCTTAGGGGGAGAAATATAATAAAAGGAGAAGGTGGAAGGCGGGGGGGCAGAACGGCCCATCTCAGCTGACCAGCCTGTTTGCTTGCATAAAGCTGTGTTCTGTCTCATCACTGAACCGCCACACCAAAGAATACTAGGAGAGTGGTGATGATTTGGTACTGAATATCACCAGGATATTTTTAAAAAATCCCTCTCATTGACGTGTAATTTGCATTAAGGAAGGTAGGTATCAGGCCTGAATCTACATTTTTTGCACACCAAAAATGCTCCCTGCAATCAGTGTGTCTTTTGGGTGTGCCAGAAGTGCAGTTTGGGTCTCATCATATAATAAAACAACAACTTTGTTGATAAGCAATCATCAATTTGTTTGATTTTGTGATAAGAACAACAGTGAACAAGGTAGCTGTTCCATGTACTTATGTTTGCTGTAGTAATTGCCAGGATTTATATGACATGCATTCTGGAAGTCACTCAAATGATATTCATTACATGAGTTACATCAGAATACTTTCTTACAATAGTTTGCATTCAACAGTGCAGTGCATGTGCTACAAAATACAAAAGTTTTCCTTTGCTCAAGTATTTCCACCATATTGTGTATGTGAACTGAGACCTGCTAAAAACAGTGTTTCCTGAAATTGGAAACACTCTACCCAATTGCTTCTTTAGCACAGTACCACTTAGTTCCATGCTAGAAAGTCCCAACTCTAGGTCACTACTGCAGATATATTTTGCCATCCTGGGTGGAGAAAGGGAACCAGACTCAGTAAACAAGATACAGCAGCTCTGACTGACAGAGCCACCCAGGAAGAAGTAGTGAAACAAGATTGGAGACCCAACCTAGCCTCATCTCCCTGTCTCCCTCTAACTCTCCATAAAGGGCCAGCCACTCTGATACCATCCTTCCCATCTGACAAGTTAGTTAGTTTTCTGCTCTCGTGTCATTTTCAGCCAGCATGTGTGCAAATAATATCTCCGGGTTATGAATGACACACATCTCTAGAGATGAGTGATTTTTCTCTCTATGGGCTCAATCCAGCAAAGCACTTAAGCAATGGGAAACCATTGAGACTATTCAGAGTTCTTAATGTTAAACACATGTTTAAATGGGGCTACACTGTTCAGCATCTCACAGAGCTGAACCCTAAATATCTCTTTGAGTCTAGGCTGATAGTGACTAACCACCACCACCACCACCACCTTTTTGGCACCAACTGCTTTGTGGCAGTCCTATTAAGGCAATTATCAAACAGGTGACAGACTGCTCTCTATGTCATTATAACATCCGACTCCAGAGAGAGTCAGTTCTCGCCTTCTCATTGTTGATTTTTATATTACAATAATATGTTCCAGTGGGTACCATGGCTACCACTTTTTGAGAAAGACCCAGCAGGAAACTGTCTAAAATAATGAATGAGTCAGAAAAAGGAAGCACAGATTGAAGTTATAGGTACAATGCTCATTCTATGGAAGAAAATTACTTCACCTCTAATACTGCCAGGCCCCTAAATTTAACAAGCACAATCATTCAAAAATGATATAGCAGTATTAGCTGTCTACCCTAGTGTTCTGCAAATCCACCTCTTAGAGCTGCAGTATCTCTCTTTTGAGACCTAATTAAGGCTTCTTGAGAAACTATATTTAACAGAAAGTTGGCAAAAGACCAGAGGATTCCTTTCAATTCTGAACAATTCAATCACTGAGATAATATCTTAATGACAGGATTCTTTTTTTAAAAATGCACACTGCAAAAAGCCACCAAAGTGCCAACTAGTGCATGAACCATCTGGATAGTGTCCAATATAATTTCTATCATCTTCAGATCTACCTGGCTTTAAATATTACTGCTATATAGACTGTCTCATAGGATTCATGAAACCTTCTATTGCTATACACCAATGCACATCACATAAATCCAGTGACCCTCCATCAGGTAAGCTATTTCAAGCCAAAATTCAGCTTTCATTGCTTACTGTTGTAATGCTGCAGAATTTAGAATTTTTTAAATGTCATACCAACAGTTAATTAAGTTATTTTTGAAAGATCCTGCAAAAAACAAATACAGGCTGGAGTGGGTACTTGTTAAAGCTCTAATTATACAGAGTAGAGACTAAAGCAGTTCTACGGGCCTTAACATATTTGGTATTGAGTCAGAATACACTTAAATCTATAAAAAGAACAGGAGTACTTGTGGCACCTTAGAGACTAACAAATTTATTTGAGCATAAGCTTCCTGTTCTTTTTGCAGATACAGACTAACACGGCTGCTACTCTGAAACCTGTCAACTTAAATCTATGTATTTTTGGAGACGTATAATGAGCTATTCAAGACAGCTTTATAATGAAGTCTTCAGGACAGAGCAGACCTAATAACACTGCCTGAAGTAAAGCAGGGTTTGCTGAAGAGGGCTTTACTAGAGTGAGGAGTGTTGGAATGCTCTGCCCACCATACTAAGCTACAGAGTGAGTTTCCTGTGGCTCACAAGTGAGATCCACTTGCAACATTTTGCTATTTGTTCAGAGGTTCTCTAACTTCATTCTGGTGTGCAGCAGTTCTGTATCTAATGAATCAGAAAAAAAATCTATGTTCTATCAACAAGAACGTATTTGGATTTAGAGCTTTTAAATAAATGCCCAGTCCAAGCTCTGGTCACCTTTATGTAAATTAAAATGCTATAATATAAAAATATTCAAATATCACATTTCATATGATTGGTATACAATCACTATACTTACCATAAATACCTACCTAAAAACAAAGATAAAAATAAAATAAAATCTCCACCAAAGCAAGCATCTGAATGAACTCCATAATTTAGGTACCTGTTTGTTTTCACTACTGCTTATTAAACTCAGGTTAAACATCTGGAAAATGTTTAAAAAACAGATAATTTCAAAAGGAATATGATTTAGCAAAATACTAACTGTTTTATGTTAATTTTTTAAAATTGTATAGGTAGAGCACATTGTCAGGCTCTCTTACACAAGACACACTATTCATATCCTGAAAAACTGTATTGCTTGAACAAACTTGTTCTTTAAAAATCCTACTGCATGCAGATGTGGTATTAAATTCTAGCGGACAATACAGTATATTCTAAAAATTCCTACAAGCATTCATTTGATCCACATTGCAGCAGTAAAAACGGTAGAGGGGAAAAATGCTTTTAACACAGAAGTGTCAGCTCTATATCAGTTTTCTATAAAAAAAGAATGCATATTGTCAAGGTTCCTTCCCCACTCTGAACTCTAGGGTACAGATGTGGGGACCTGCATGAAAGATCCCCTAAGCTTATTCTTACCAGCTTAGGTTAAAAACTTCCTCAAGGTACAAACTTTGCCTTGTCCTTGAACCCTATGCTGCCACCACCAAGTGTGTTAAACAAAGAACAGGGAAAGAGCCCACTTGGAGACATCTTCCCCCCAAAATATTTCCCCAAGCCTTATACCCCCTTTCCTGGGGAAGGTTTAATAAAAATCCTCACCAATTACTAGGTGAACACAGACCCAAACCTTTGGATCTTAAGAACAATGAAGTTCTTAAAAGAAGAATTTTCATTAAAGAAAAAGTAAAAGAATCACCTCTGTAAAATCAGGATGGTAAATACCTTACAAGGTAATCAGATTCAAAACATAGAGAATCCCTCTAGGCAAAACCTTAAGTTACAAAAAGACACAAAAACAGGAATATACATTCCATTCAGCACAACCTATTTTACCAGCCATTTAACAAAAGGAAATCTAACGCATTTCTAGCTAGATTACTTACTAACTTAACAGAAGCTCTGACCTGCATTCCTGACCTGGTCCCGGCAAAAGCATCACACAGACAGACAGACCCTTTGTTTCCCCCGCTCCAGCTTTGAAAGTATCTTGTCTCCTCATTGGTCATTTTGGTCAGGTGCCAGCGAGGTTATCTTAGCTTCTTAACCCTTCACAGGTGAAAGGGTTTTGCCTCTGGCCAGGAGGGATTTTATAGTTCTGTATACAGAAAGGTGGTTACCCTTCCATTTATATTTATGACACGCCTCCCCCCACCAAAATCACAGATAGGGTGAAACGCTGGCTGTGATTTCTTCCTGGAGCTCTAAGAGAAAACAGAGTAAATAAGACACATGCACCTCTAAATATACTACCAAGTGTATAAAGACTAACAATATTTTCCACATCTCAAGGAAGATTTTAACCAGTTGATTCTGGGAAACTTTCACAGGAGAGTGCATCTGCCACTTTGTTAGAAGTTCCTGAGATGTGTTGGATGTCGAAATCAAAATCTTGGAGAGCTAAACTCCACCGAATAAGTTTTTTGTTATTTCCTGTGGCAGTATGAAGCCACTGTAGCGCAGCATGGTCAGTTTGCAGATGGAAACGCCGTCCCCAAACGTATGGGCATAGCTTTTCCAGAGCGTAGACAATGGCGTAACATTCTTTTTCACTGACTGACCAGTTGCTTTCCCTCTCAGACAACTTCTTGCTGAGAAAGACTACAGGATGGAATTCTTGATCCGGTCCTTCATGCATTAAAACTGCTCCCACACCATGCTGGGACGCATCTGTAGTTACTAGGAACGGTTTGTCAAAGCCTGGGACCCTTAGCACAGGGTCAGACATGAGTGTCACTTTAAGCTGGTTAAAGACCTTCTGACACTCTTCGGTCCACTGAATGGCATTTGGCTGTTTCTTTTTGGTTAGGTCTGTCAGTGGGGCGGCGATTTGGCTGTATTGCAGTACAAATCGCCTGTGATATCCGGCCAAGCCTAAGAAGGCTTGGACCTGTTTCTTTGACTTTGGGACAGGCCACTTTTGGATAGCATCCACTTTGGCCTGTAGGGGGTTGATAGTTCCTTGACCCACCTGGTGTCCAAAGTAAGTCACTCTGTTGAGGCCTATTTGACACTTCTTAGACTTAACAGTTAGTCCTGCCTCCCTAATGTGGTCGAAGACTTTTTGTAGATGTTCCAGGTGTTCTGCCCAGGAATCCGAAAATATGGCTACATCGTCAAGGTAGGCGACTGCATATTCTCCCAATCCCACTAAGAGACCATCTACAAGTCTTTGGAAGGTGGTGGGTGCATTCCGCAGCCTGAAAGGGAGCACATTAAATTCATACAGCCCGACATGTGTGATGAAGGCTGACCTTTCCTTGGCAGATTCATCTAGCGGTACCTGCCAGTACCCTTTGGTTAAGTCCAAGGTAGAGATGAACTGGGCCTGTCCCAGTTTCTCCAATAGTTCATCTGTGCGTGGCATTGGATGGTTGTCTGGGCGAGTCACAGCATTTAGCTTATGGTAGTCCACGCAAAAACGTATCTCCCCATCTGGTTTGGGAACTAGAACCACTGGAGATGCCCATGCACTGCCTGAGGGGCAGATTACACCCATCTGTAGCATATCCTGGATCTCCTGTTCTATAGTAGTTTTAGCTTGAGGAGACACCCGGTAAGGTTGGGCTTTAACTGGGTGAGCATTGCCTGTGTCAATGGAGTGGTATGTCCATTCAGTCAGTCCTGGGGTGGCTGAGAACGTTGGCGCGTAGCTAGTGCACAGCTCCTTGATCTGCTGTCGCTGCATACGCCCAAGGATCATGGAGAGGTTCACCTCTTCCACGCCACCATCACTTTTCCCTTCGTAGTCGACACCTTCAGGCCACTCAGCGTCATCTCCTCCCTGGGCTGTAAAGTGACAAACCTTTAATTCTCTGGAATAAAAGGGCTTTAGAGAATTAATATGGTACACCTTAGGCTTTCGGTTGGAGGTGGGGAATGCTAGGAGATAATGAACTGCTCCCAGGTGCTCCTGGACCGTGAATGGCCCTTCCCACGACGCTTCCATTTTATGGGCCTGGAGCGCCTTCAAGACCATGACCTGGTCCCCACTTTAAAGGAACACTCTCTGGCTTGTTTATCATACCAGGCTTTTTGCTCTTTTTGAGCATCCTGTAGGTTTTCTTTAGCAAGGGCTAAAGAGGTTCGGAGGGTGTTTTGTAGGTTGCTTACAAAGTCCAGAATGTTAGTTCCTGGAGAAGGTGTAAACCCCTCCCATTGCTGCTTCACCAACTGTAATGGCCCCTTAACCTCGCGGCCATATACAAGTTCAGATGGTGAAAACCCTAAACTGGGATGTGATACAGCTCTGTAGGCAAAGAGCAACTGCTGCAACACTAGGTCCCAATCACTGGAGTGCTCATTTACGAATTTACGTATCATGGCCCCCAAAGTTCCATTAAATTTCTCCACCAGGCCATTTGTTTGATGATGGTAAGGGGTGGCAACCAAGTGATTCACCCCATGAGCTTCCCAAAGGCTTTCCATAGTTCCTGCCAGGAAATTAGTTCCTGCATCTGTGAGGATGTTGGAGGGCCAACCTACCCTGTCAAAAATGTCTGTTCGTGCCTGGCACACACTTTTAGCCCTGGTGTTGCTTAGAGCTACTGCTTCCGGCCATCAGGTGGCAAAATCCATGAAAGTCAGGATGTACTGCTTTCCTCTGGGTGTCTTTTTTGGAAAAGGACCCAGAATATCCACAGCTACTTGCTGAAATGGAACCTTAATGATGGGGAGTGGCTGGAGAGGGGCTTTGACCTGGTCTTGGGGTTTTCCCACTCTTTGGCATACCTCACAAGACCGGACGTAGATAGAAACATCCTTGCCCATTCCCTCCCAGTGGAATGACCTCCCCAAATGGTCTTTGGTCCTGTTCACCCCAGCATTGCCACTAGGATGATCGTGGGCTAAGCTCAAGAGCTTTACCTGGTACTTAGTTGGAACTACCAACTGTCTCTGAGGATGCCAGTCTTCCTGGTGTCCACCAGAAAGAGTTTCCTTGTATAAAAGTCCTCTTTCTACAACAAACCTGGATCGGGTTGCTCCGTACGGCCATCTAAGCTCTCCGGAGGCTTTCATCTGCTTCCTATTCGGTCTCGAACTGTTCTCTTGATGCTGGAGACATCAATTCCTCATTGGATTGTGGACCTAGGCTTGGTCCCCCTGGAAGCAATGCAGGTGATAGGGCTGTTTCCGTTGACTGTGTACAGCTCTCTGCTGGTGCACTATGTTGGGGTTCAGGTTCCGGCTGAGCCTCTTGTGTAGGGTTATCGGCTGCTGCCAGTTCCGGTTCTGGGACTGGCTCTGTCTGGGTCTCTGGGACTGTATCCACTACTGCTGTTGCAGACGTTGGCGTGGGGTCCGGGTTCATCACCTCTGACCGGGTCCTGGTAGAAGTTTCCAGAACAGAGCTAGGTGGGACGGCTTGCTTAGCCTGGCTGCGGGTGACCATTCCCGCCCTCTTGGCTAGCTTCACATGATTGGCCAAGTCTTCCCCCAACAGCATGGGGATGGGATAATCATCATAGACTGCAAAAGTCCATGTTCCCGACCAGCCCTTGTACGGGACAGGCAACTTGGCTGTAGGCTAGTCAAAAGAGTTTGACTTGAAGGGTTGAATCATCACTTGGATCTCTGTGTCGATTAAATTGGGGTCCACTAAGGAAGCATGGATAGCCGACACTTGTGCTCCAGTGTCCCTCCACGCGGTGACCTTCTTCCTGCCCACACTCACAGTTTCCCTCCACTCCGAGGGTATCTGGAAGGCATCTGGGCCTGAGGACCTCTGGTGTGATTCCGGGGCAATAAACTGTAATCTGTTGGGGTTCTTGGGGCAGTTGGCCTTTATATGCCCCGTCTTGTTACATTTAAAACATTGTCCAGCTGACGGGTCACTGGGGCGAGGTGTATTGGTGGAGAATGGTGTGGCAGGATGATAAGGTGTCTGGAGTGTTCCTTGGTGTGTAGTTGGGGCTTTGGGCTGTCCCCGGTTTTAGGGTGAGGTCGGAGGTTGTCCCTTCTGGTCTCCGCTCCAACTGCGACCAGGATTGTTCCTCTCTCCTCCCTCTACCCCTTTTGTTCCGGTTTGCCTCTTCTGATATTCACCCTAACTGCTACTAGTTTTTTTCTTTTCTGCCACCTCCACCCATTTGGCTCCAATCTCCCCCACCTCGGTTACAGTTGTGAGCTTCCCATCTAGGATGTATCTTTCTATTTCCTCAGGAACACCCTCTAAGAACTGCTCCATTTGCATTAGGAAGGGCAACTCTTCTGGAGATTTAACACTTGATCCTGATATCCAGGCATCCCAATGTTTCACAATGTGGTAGGCATGCCGGGTAAATGACACATCTGATTTCCACCTTAGGGCTCTGAACTGCCGACGGGAATGCTCGGGTGTTAGCCCCATTCTGACTCTCGCCTTGGTTTTAAACAGTTCATACTTGTTCATGTGTTCCTTTGGCATTTCAGCCGCCACCTCGGCTAAGGGTCCACTGAGCTGCGGCCTCAGCTCTATCATGTATTGGTCTGTAGAGATGTGGTACCCAAGGCAGGCCCTTTCGAAGTTTTCTAAGAAGGCCTCGGTATCATCGCCTGCCTTGTAGGTGGGGAACTTTCTGGGATGGGAAGTGGTACCTGGAGAAGGATTGCTAGGGTTTGTTGGTATATTCTGCTGAGCCTTTGTCTTCTCCATCTCCAGTGCATGCTTCCTCTCTTTTTCCTTTTCCTCCTCCACATGCTTCCTCTCTTTTTCCTTTTCCTCCTTAGCATGCTTCCATTCTTTTTCCTTTACCTCCATAGTTCTCCTGTGGGCAGCCTCTTTTTCCTCCTCAGAATGCTTCCATTCTTTTTCCTTTACCTCCATTTCTCTCCTGTTGGCAGCCTCTAGGGCTTTTTCTGCCTCTTTCGCTGCCTCCAGTCTGGTTAACTCCAGTTTGTGTTATGCCTTGGTTTCTGTCATGTTAGCCTCTCTGTTTTTAACTAACTTTACACCCGAGAGTTAGAAAGAAAACAACAAAACAAAACAAAACAAACCTGGCTTGTAAAATTTTTGTGCTGTAATGTGATACCTATGTTCTCTGATAGCTATTCTCAGCCTACAGAAAATCCTTTGTCTCCAGGCAAATAGACAGAAATACCCTCTAGTTGCTCTTAGCTTAAAAAAAAACCACCTCTTCAGGTCTGTGAAAAACTTGTGAATTTCCCTGCAGGAGGTTAACTACCCTGCCTTTAGGTAGAGAAAACTCCAGCTCAAAAAGAAAGATCCCGTTTGTTATGCCTGCTGCTCTGGCCCCCAGGCAGAGACAAAGAAAACCTCTAACTGCTTTCAGCTTAAAACCTGCTTTCAAGCAGCCCAAAGGGAAAAAAATGTCCTTTTAAAATCCCATTGTGCTTCTGGTTCAAAATGATCCCAAAAAAATCTCAGATTGATCCCACCACTCTGCCAGCATGTCAAGGTTCCTTCTCCACTCTGAACTCTAGGATACTGATGTGGGGATTTTATAGTTATGTATACAGAAAGGTGGTTACCCTTCCCTTTATATTTGTGACACACATAATAGCGGTCTATTTGAAAAGTAGGTAGATCTTTTCACCCTTTTAGAGAGAGGTTTACATCTGTCTTGAATTTTGTAATGAATTTGAGCTTTAACTCCACAATAAACCCAAGACTAAATCAAAAAGCACTATGAACTCCAGTACAACTGACAGACCATATTGTATCAAGACCCAAATAACTTCTCATACAACTACAGAGTTAAGGAGTTATTGTAGAACACTGTTATGAGATTATTTACACAGTATTATCCACATTGTGCAATATGTACCTATGAAACTGTCATTCCTTTTGTTTTATGCAATATGTTCTACTCCTTTAAAAATTATAAGCAATGTTTGTGTGTGTAAAGTTTGGCAACCATTTTGTTCTCAAAATTCAGTGGAGGCCATCACCGAAGAGACACACACTTCTTGAGAGAAGACTTTACTTTTTTTCTTTCTGGTTTTGTTGCTCTATTGATCTGAACTACAAATAATTTAGACTGAAAATATATCTTTGCTCTTTGTATATGGAAAACACAACAGATAATGGCATGTGATTTTCCGATTATATACACTAACACAACTCCATTGACTTCATACATAAGATGAGAGTTAGGCCCATATTCTTAAATTAGTTCTCATTTCAGTAGGTTATCTTACTTTTGTATTTTTCAAACAATATGCATATGGCAAAGCAAGGCAGGTTTCTTCTACTTACTTTCCAATTGCATTGGGCAGTACTGTAAGCTGATTGTCATCTACTTTTAGCGTTGTAAGCCTTTTCAACAATCCTACAAAACAGAGAAAGGTATTTTAAATGACAGATATGTGGGTAGAGAGGTGTGATAGAAAAGTAAAATATTTCTAGTTATGATTTTTTCATATATTCCCATAACTTGTTTATTTCCTTAAATAAACAAGGGTGTTTAATACCAAATTCATTTAGACCCTGATTCAGCACAGCACTAAGTATATACTTATGTCCCATTGAAGTTAATGGAAATAAAATACGTGCTTAAAGTTAAACATGTGCTTAAATATTATCCTGAATAAGGGTGACTAAAGAACAAGCTTAAGTACTTTCCTGAATCAGTGCCTTAGGAGAATTTGTGCTAGTTTACAGAAAATACACACAATTTTCTTTCATAAATGTTAAGGGTATAATCAAACTGCTGTCTTTCCATTGACTTTGTTAGGAGTTGATCAGGCCCTGAGATTAAGTACTCAGAACTTAGTCTGTTCTAAGTACATATTGTACTATTAAGGAGTTATTGCAGCATACACATTATACCTCCAATCCTGAATGCACATGTGCACATGCTTAACTTCAAGTATGAATGGAGTTATTTAGGTGCTTAAAGTTAAGCACACACACAAATATATGCAGGACTGGGGTCTACATTCACAGATGGGGAATGTGAAACTCCTGTATTCCGATGGCAACAATAGCAGGAGTTAAGAGAAAAGAGTAATGGACTGACAAACAAACAACAAAACAAGGGCTTCCTGCCCTTCCTGTCTAATCCTATAAACTTTCCCTCTTTTCCCAGTCTGCTGTCAAGGAGCTCTTAAAGGGGCAATGCTCCTTTTCTTTCAGTTAACTGGAAGACCAACTTGCATAATGGTTGCTATGTCTTTTACAAGAGTTTTTTGTTAAACTGGTTCCCTGAATGTCTGTGCGGTGCTAAGAAGGCTGCCGCGCAGCTTAGAGGGAACTTAGGTTGTGACCTAATTAAACCATCCATGGCCTCCTATCTTTCTTCCAGAGTGGACGGCCAATGCGGGAGCATTTCCTGTAGCATATTCATGAATGCAAGGAGGAGGGTGTCTGTTCCCTGTTGGTGCAGATGTGAGAGGCCCAGCACCCCCTTATTTAGCTTTCCTTCAAATCCTTCAAAGGGATACTTTACTTCAAATCTTTGTCCAATTTATTTTATTTGATAACCATATTCCTTCCATACCAGGTACCTGCACTGGACATCTGCCACAGCGAGTCGCCAGAAAATGCTTGGCTGCCTCCCTGCCACCCTAGCTGGATTCCCAGATATCCACAGATTCCTTCCATATTTGCATCCTGTGTCTGCTCCCAGGCTGCCAAAGAGCATTCAAGGTGCTTCAGCTGGTCCCATCCCGGTACCGAGTGCTTTTCTGTGGCTGCATGTAAATATCCCACCACACTAACAGCAGAAAGGATAATACAGTGACATTGTTCTGACCTGGCCCCAACTGCTTCCTGCCCTTCCTGTCTAATCCTATAAACTTTCCCTCTTTTCCCGGTCTGCTGTCAAGGAGCTCTTAAAGGGGCAATGCTCCTTTTCTTTCAGTTAACTGGAAGACCAACTTGCATAATGGTTGCTATGTGCACAGTGGTAGGGTGATTAACAAATTGTTTTAATTAGTCTTTTACAATCAAATTTCTACATGCTAAATTCTGTTTTAACTATTACCAGCATAGAACTGGAGAAATGTTATTAATTCCATGCCTATTTTGGATTTAGCAAACAGATCAGGATTTGTCCCTAAAATTTTATTTTAATTTCAGTGTCAAAGGTTTTTAAATTATACATTTGTAATCTTATATTCAAAGCAAAACTCAGAGCTAACAAAAGTGTCTCAGATGATTAACTGTGGATTTAGACACCAAATCAGCAAGCATTTGCCTATTTGGAAGCATAGTCCCAATGAAGTCAAGTTAGGTATGTGCTTAAGTACTTTGCTGAATCAGGGAAAGACATGAAAAGAAATTATGAAAATCTAATACAATCAAAATGACTACATAAATAAAAATTTAATTTTTAATGAAGATAAAATATTTCCATATATTTAACTGAAAATGGCCTTGATACAGCTAAACTCTTAAGCATGGGTTGAAAGTTAAGCATGTGCTTAAGTGCTTTGCTGAACGGAGGCCCAATATTTGCATTTGGCACTTAAAATTAAATTGTATTTGACACGTCTAAACTTTATAATACCAAATAAAGATGCTGACTGTGCATAGAAAATGAACACACTTAGATAAAAAGGACTCAGCTTGAATGTCATCTATCTACGTACCAGGTGTAGTAATATGGCCTTCATTATTATCAGATTATTCTAAGTATATGGCATATTCTGATAAAAATAATACAAATGTTTTAGATTGAACAGTTGATAACTTTTTTTAAATAGTGGAAAATAAAGTAAGATTGCAAAGTAACAAAAAAGCAATTCTTTACAGGAATGTGCATATTTGTTTTGTAAGTATTTGTAATTGCAGAAGTAATAATAATTCCATTAGAAATTATATATAAACCAAATAGTCAAAAACAGAAAATAAAATATTTTGACCACATGTCTTCTCCCATTTATACTGGTGCATTCTCATTGGTGTCAGTTTCGGTTGCACCATTGTAACAGAGCAGGATTTGTCCCTTAGATTTTAAAGCAAATAGTATATATAAATGGACTGTCATACACACTATCAAATTTACATCAGAGCAACTTGACCAATAACATATTTCTTTACTGTAAAGTAGAGATGATCCAGAACTAAAACACCAGATCTCAGTTCCTCCAGACATGGGGGAAGTTTGTATTTCGATGCAGATCCTGATCCTGTCTTTTCAATTTGAACCAGAGCACCAATTCTAAACAACTCTTGAACTTGGGGGTCTGGATTCTAGCTTGGTAACCCAGGCTCATCTCTGCTCCAGAGGTATAAACAACACCGACAAATTTAAAAGCTTATCAATCAGCATCTACTCTTCTCACCTAGAGAATCTGGCAGTTGTTGTAACACATTGGATGACAATAGGAGATCTTCAAGTGCTTCACATCCTGATACGTCCAAGTCAACAGTTTCTATCCTGTTTTTTGACATATCCAGGTACACCAGCTGTTTTAACTTCCCTATAGACTTAACGACATGGTATAAACAGGGTTAGCTGAGCAGATATGCATTCCATAGGAATCTCTAGTGCTTAACAGAAATGTACAGTAGTAGCCCAGGCTTATCTTTTGCTATCTGAACATTTATTTTTACCCAGATTGCTGTTGCTTCGATAAAATAAATCTGATTTGAGAGCTTCCCTGTTCAGATAACCACAAAATGAAGGGCTGACATCTGAGAAAGTTGAAAACAATTGATGTTATTTCTAAAAATTATGTGATTATATAAAGTCTAATAAAATGGTGGTCATCAGCATTAAAAATCCTCTAAAATTTGCTATAATTCCAGGCAATTGGAAAATCAACTATTGCTTGTTTTTTGTTGTTTAGATGAACCAGCCCGATCAACTCTGCAAAATTTTTTTCCCCAAAAAATAAATAAATAAAAACCACAAAAGGTCATTGGTTCTTCAACTAGGGACCAATCCTAGGAACTCTTACTCACACAATCAGTCTATACTTATGTAAGGGTATGTCTACACTTAAAATGCTGTAGCTGCACCACTGTAGGGCTTCAGCGTACACACTTACTACAGCAATAGCAGGGGTTCTGCCATCACTGTAGCTAATCCACCTCCCCAAGAGGTGGAAGCTAGGTTGACAGACGAATTCTTCTATCAACCTAGCACTGTCTACACTGGGGGTTAGATAGACATAGTTAGATCTCCCAGAGATGTGGATTTTTGACACCTCAGACAGATCTAGCATGCCAGTGTAAGTTTTCAGTGTAGACCAGCCCCAGTTGTCCTTGACCTCAATGTGAGACTAGATACGTGAATAAGTCTTTTTAGGGGTCAAGCCGATATGGTCTAAATTTTATACAGTTATGGATGCTGACTTAAAATCTGGCTGGATCTTAAAGCCAATAATTCACTGCCCAAATACAATGTTTCAACTGCAGCAATGTCATCAATGATCAATTTGGTTACCCTCAGGAATTCTGTAGCTTTCTGGGATCTCTCTCAAAATCTGTTTAACATTAAAGTGTTAGTAGCCTAAATTGAAGTTAGGTTGTTAGTACTTTCTAAAAAGCTATAACCCTGGTAAAAATGCCAACTATACTTTTAAAGGTGTATCCATGACGAATCACATCTGACAAATCAAATGTAACATTTAGAAAGGAAATGATTTTTGTTCTGCTAGCGTAGCATTGGCACATTAGTCATCACACAAAAGTGCACCTGGAAAAATTAACATAAGCAGAGCTTGTGATTTTTCCTAAGTTTATATCTATTAAACTTGCAGGTAGAATTAACATATTGAAAAAAATAGGCAGAGGTGGACCTACAGTAGCAACAAGATAATTGCCAAGTTATTGTGAGATAATGCAACACAGTAACATTAACATGAGCTATACGCAATTTTTTTTTTCAAGTGCTGTTATAATCTACAGCAGTGGTTTTCAAACTTTTTTTCTGGCGGCCCACTTGAAGAAAATTGTTGATGCCTGTGACGCAATGGAGCTGGGGATGAGGGGTTTGGGATGTGGGATGGGGTCAGGGCTCGGGGCGGGGACAGGAATGAGGGACTCAGGGTTTGGGAGGGGCTCAGGGCTGGGGTAAGGAATTGGGGCGCGGGCTTACCTCTGGTGGCTCCTAGTCAGTGGTGCAGTGGGGATGTTAAGGCAGGCTTGCTGCCTGTCCTGGCACCGCATACTGCGCTGTGCCCCAGAAGCAGCCAGCAGCAGGTCCGGCTCCTAGGTGGAGGCATGCAAGCAGCTCCACATGGCTTTCGCCTGGAGGCACTGCCCGCCCCCAGCTCCCACTGGCCGGGAACCGGCATGCTCGCCATGTGCACCGGTGCCGGAAGTTTTTCCCTTAGCAGTACCCGTAGGGGGGAGTGCCCCTGGAGTGGCGCCTCCATGGTGGGAGTATAAGGGGAGCTGCACACTCCCCCCATCATCAGGTCCTTCTTGCCAGACAACTCCGACAGAGGGGAAGGAGGGTGGGATGTGGAATAGACATGAGCAACGCATCTTGAAGAACACCAGTTACGGAAAAGGTAACTGTCTTTTCTTCTTCGAGTGATTGCTCATGTGTATTCCACAATAGGTGATTCCAAGCTATATCTGTTGGAGGTGGGTAGGAGTTCACAAATTCTCAAAATGGAGGACAGCCCTGCTGAACCCAGTGTTATTCCTGGTTTGGGAGATGATCACATAGAGCGAGGTGAACGTGTGAACCAAAGACCACGTGGAGGCCCAACAAATGTCCTGGATGGGGACGTGGGCCAAGAAGGCAGCCGACGAGGCCTGCGCTCAAGTTGAGTGCTCCTTCACAATCGGTGGTGGGGGGATACCCGCCAGCTCATAACGGGTACGGATGCACAAAGTGATCCGGTTGGAAAGCCGCTGAGTGGAGATCGAACGACTCCTCATGTGCTCAACTGAGGCAATGAACAGTTGCGAGGACTTTCTGAACTGCTTGGTAGAAAGCTTGAGGTAGAAAACCAGAGCCCATCACACATCGAGCGTGTGGAGATGGCACTCCTCACTGGATGCGTGGGGCTTGGGGCAGAGGACCGGCAGAAAAATGTCCTGACCCATGTGATAGGCGGAGACCACCTTCGGGAGGAATGCAGGGTATGGGCAGAGCTAGACCTTGTCCTTATGAAAAACCGTGTATGGAGGCTCGGAGGTCAGGGCGTGGAACGTGGAAGTACATGTCCTGCAGATCGAGGGCAGCATACCAGTCCAGGGAGGGGATGATGGAGGCCAGGGAGACCATGTGGAACTTGAGCTTCACCATGTACTGGTTCAGACCTCGCAGGTCCAGGATGGGCCTGAGTCCTGCTTTGGTCTTCGGGATAAGGAAACAGCGGGAGTAGTACCCCTTGCCTTTGAACTCCCCGGGCACCACTTCCAGTACTCCTAGGCCCAGGAGCTGCTCCACCTCCTGCTCAAGCAGAGCTTCATGCAAGGGTTCCCACAGGAGGTCGGGGGTGGGGGATGGTTGGGCAGGGAGGAAATAAACTGGAGGGTGTAGCCCCGGGAGATGCTGTTGAGGACCCATCGGTCCGAGGTCAACCGCAACCACTCTGGGAGGAAAGCACACAACCAATTGGAGAAAGGAAGCTTTATTGAGGATGGATCCTTGATGAGAACTGGCAGGGTGCCCCCGAGCATCCCGTCAAAAACGCCTTTTCCCTGCCTGCTTGCCCTTGGAGGACCCACGTTGGGGGGCAGGCCGAGACTGCCTCTGAGGGCGCCTTTTATAGTCCCATGACTTCTTATGGGCGGCCTTGTATTTCGGGTGGGTGGCCTGAGCGGGAGTCTGCTGCAGCTTGAACTTAGATTTAGCAGGAGCTGGAACATAGAGACCCAGAGTCTGCAGGTTCGTGAGGGAGTATTTCATGCCATGCAGCCTTGTATCCGTTTGCTCCGCAAGCAGAGCTTTGCCGTCAAACGGGAGATCCTGCATGGAGGTCTGCGCCTCACTGGACAGCCCAGAGAGCAGGAGCCATGACGCCCTTCTCATGGACACTGCGGAGGCCATGGACCGCACGGCTGTGTCCGCTGCATCCAAAACCCTGGCAGCCGCGGTACCCTCCTCCACCAGCGATTTGAACTCCTTCCTATCATGCTCCTGGGAGTCCTCGAACTTGGGCAGGGAGCCGCACAGATTGAACTCATACCAGCCCAGGAAAGCCTGGTATTTTGCCACTTCTAACTGGAAGCTCGAGGACGAATAAATTTTTCTTCCAAAACAGTCCAGCCTCCGTGAATCTTTATTTTTCAGGGTAGGGGCTGGCTGGCCCTGCCATTCCCTGTGGTTGACCGACTAGACCACCATGGAGTTGGGCGCCGGGTGGGTGTATAAGTACTCGTGTCCCTTGGCAGGTACAAAGTACTTGATTTCTGCCCTCTTAGAGATGGGGGCCAAGGAGGCCGGTGTTTGCCACAGCGCATTTGAAATTTTTGCCACCCCTTCATGGAGAGGCAAGGCTACCCTGACTGGTGCCGAAGAGGACAGCACATTAAACAGGGAGTCCGAGGGCTCCTCCATCTCCTCTGCCTGGAGGTGGAGGCTTGATGCCACCTTTTTAAAGAGTTCTTCGTGGGCCCTAAAGTCCAGCAAGTTTGCAGATGACACTAAACTGGGAGGAGAGGTAAATACGCTGGAGGGTAGGGATAGCATACAGAGGGACCTAGACAAATTGGAGGATTGGGCCAAAAGAAATCTGATGAAGTTCAACAAGGACAAGTGCAGAGTCCTGCACTTAGGACGGAAGAATCCCATGCACCGCTACAGACTAGGGACCGAATGGCTCGGCAGCAGTTCTGCAGAAAAGGACCTAGGTGTTACAGCGGACGAGAAGCTGGATATGAGTCAACAGTGTGCCCTTGTTGCCAAGAAGGCCAATGGCATTTTGGGATGTATAAGTAGGGACATTGCCCCAGATCGAGGGACGTGCTTGTTCTCCTCTATTCGACACTGGTGAGGCCTCATCTGGAGTACTATGTCCAGTTTTGGGCCCCACACTACAAGAAGGATGTGGAAAAATTGGAAAGAGTCCAGCGGAGGGCAACAAAAATGATTAGGGGACTGGAACACATGACTTATGAGGAGAGGCTGAGGGAACTGGGGATGTTTAGTCTACGGAAGAGAAGAATGAGGGGGGATTTGATAGCTGCTTTTAACTTCCTGAAAGGGGGTTCCAAAGAGGATGGCTCTAGACTGTTCTCAGTGGTAGCTGATGACAGAACAAGGAGTAATGGTCTCAAGTTGCAGTGGGGGAGATTTAGGTTGGATATTAGGAAAAACTTTTTCACTAGGAGGGTGGTGAAACACTGGAATGCATTACCTAGGGAGGTGGTGGAATCTCCTTCCTTAGAAGTTTTTAAGGTCAGGCTTGACAAAGCCCTGGCTGGGATGATTTAGTTGGGGATCGGTCCTGCTTTGAGCAGGGGGTTGGACTAGATGACCTCCTGAGGTCCCTTCCAACCCTGATATTCTATGATTCTATGAGTTTGAGGTGCAGCAGATAATACAGCATCTCCTGCAGCGGGCCTGCTCAGCCTGAATATGCTGTTCTAGGCTCAGGACGTGAACCTTTTCCATTTGGCCAGGTAAATCACTCTGGTGGAGGGTTTTCTGCTACCCAGTAAGACCTGCTGAACATGGGCCAAGCATGCCCGTTAGTCTATGCTTAACCATGCAGGAACCCAGCTGTCAAGTGCAGTGCCACCAGGTTCGGGTGCAAAAGGCTGCTGTGGTTCTAGGACAGCAGATCCAGCCAGAGGGGCAGCTGCAGTGGGATGGCTACCAAAAAGCTCAGCAACGTGCTGAACCAGTGCTGGCAAGGCCACGCGGGGGCTATTAGGAGAATTCTTGCTCTGTCTTGCTTGATCTTCACAAGGACCCTGTGAATCAACAGTACTGGCAGGAAGACATACATCAGTGCCCCCGAACACGGAATGAGAAAGGCATCTGATAGGGAGCACCTGTCCATCCCCTGGATCGAACAGAACACATGGCATTTTCTGTTCTGTCTGGACGCGAATAAGTCCACCAGGGGGTCCCCCACCTCTGGAAGATTATGCTGACTGCCTCGGATGGAGCGACCACTCGTGGTGAGACGAGAAAGTCCTGCTGAGGTGATCTTCTAAGACATTCCTGATTTCAGGCAGGTGTGCACGTATCATATTAATGGCATATCACACAAAAAAACCCAAAGGAAGACAGCTTCTTGACAAAGGGCTGAAGACTTGGCACTGCCTTGCCTGTTGATGTAATACATCGCGGTAGTATTGTCTGTCAGGATCTGAACCTCTTTGCCCTTCAGAAGGGGCAAGAAAGCCTGACAGACCCGGCAAACCGCTCTGAGCTGTGGAGGGCCAGATCGTCCCACAACCAGCATCCCTGGGTGCTTATCTCGTCGAGGTGCACTCCCCAGACCAGGTCAGAAGCATCAGAGACCAGGGTCAGTGACGGAGACGGGATTGCGAAGGGGACTCCCTCCAACACCAACCTGGGGTCCAACCACCAATCCAGGAATGACCTGATGTGGTCCAGCACCCTGATTTCCAGTCTAGGTTGTGCCTGTTGAGGATGTAGCCATGCTTACAGAGGCCAGAGATGGAGCTGAGCATGGCTGACCATGTATGTACACGTGGCCATGTGGCCCAACCACCACAGGCAGGTGTGAGCCATGGTGAGCAGGTGGTTAGGAGATCAGGTCCAACATGGCCTAAAACCACACTTCTGGAAGGAAGGCTCTCGCTTGTGTGGAGTCGAGAACCATCCCAATGAATTCTATTAGCTGGACCAGCATTAAAGGTGGATTTTTTCTTGTTTATTAACAATCCCAGGTCGCAGCAGGTGCAACGCAACAGATCGAGTTTCCTCTGCACTTGTGCCTGAGACCTGCCTTTGATGAGCCAGACGTTTCAGGTAAGCAGCCACTGGCGCCATACATTTTGTGCACACCCTCAGGACTGATGAGAGGCCAAAAGGCAGCGCTGTGAATTGAAAATGGCATCCGCCCACTATGAACCGGAGGAAACATCTGTGACCTTGGAATATGGAATTAAGCATCCTTCAAGTCAAGGGAAGTGTACCGGATCCAGGGAGGGGATGATGGAGGCCAGAGGGACCATGCAAAACTTTAAACTTTTTGAGAGACTTGTTGAGGTGACACAGGTCCAGAATGGGTGTGAGACCCCCTTTTGCCTTCGGGATTAGGAAGTAGAGGAAATATAACCCTTTTCTCTTCATGTTCCGAGGAACCTCCTCCACCGCCCCAGGTGCAGGAAGTTCTCGACCTCTTGGACAAGGAGTTGCTCATGAGAAGGGACCCTGAAGAAGGATGGGGAAGGTGGGGAGGTCAAAAATTTCAGGGTATAGCCCCGGGATACTATGTCCATCACCCAGCAGTCCAAAGTGACCCACGATCAGGCCGAATGGTGGGGACGAAGACCGTCGAGGAAAGAACAAGATGGATCCGGGGAATTGACTGGGGTGTCGCTCTCGAGCATACCTTCAAAATGAGCGCTTCTGGCCGCTGGGATGTTTTGCCAGGCTGGGCTATGCGGGTGAAGGAAAGGCAGTGACAACTGAAGCTCATATTTCTATCCCTTCTCCTTGCAGACCCCTAACAAGGCTGACAAGGCCTTGGTGGCGGGGGCAGCCGGAAGTGCTTCCATTCAGACTGCAGCATATACATGCCCAGCAAGCGAAGGGTGGCCCAAGTCCTTTAACCCTTGCAGCCTCACACCAGTCTGCTCCAAAAAGAGAGCATTCCCATTAAATAGGAGGTCCTGCATAGAGGTCTGCATATCTTGGGACAGGCTGGTGGTCTGAAGCCAGGAGCTGGGCCTCATGACCACTACCAACGCAACCACCCTAGCTGCTGAGTCCCACGTGATCTGGACGGAGCACCTAGTCACCATGGTGCCCTCCTCCACCAGGGTGCTGAATTCCTGGGCCAGACCCTGAGGGAGGGACTCCTTGAACTTACAAAGGGAGTCACATAAGATAAAATTGTACCTGCCCAAGAGGGCCTGATGGTTTGCCACCCAGAATTTCAGGCTGGCTGTTGAATAAATTTTTCTCCCCAAAAGGTCCAGTCTTTTGGCCTCTTCAACTCTTTTTGGGAGTTGAACTAGTGTGCCCCTGCTTGTCCTTTTTGTTGGCCGCAGAGACAACCAGCAAGCCCGGAGGTGGGTGGGTATAAAGGTTCTCGAACACCTTGGTTGGGATGAAGTATTTCTTTTTGGCCCTTTTGGAGGTGGGAGGGATGGACAACAGAGTTTGCCAGAGAGCCTTGGCAATTTTCAGGACCCCATCATGCATCGGTAATGCAACACATGCTAGGGTAGCGGCTGAGAGGACATTGAACAAGGTGTCCGCCTGCTCGGCCATCTCCTCCACCTCTAGGCCCAAGTTCTTGGCCACCCATCGAAGCAGGGCCTGGTGTTCTTTAAAATCATCAGGCGGGCTAGCCCAGGAGGGTCCCATGAGTCCCTCGTCTGGGGATGATGACAATGACTGTACTGCCGGGGGAGGCATCAACCCCAGTGGGGGAGTTTTGGGGTGGACACTATCTCCTCTACCCTGACCTCTGAGTGGGCCTCTTGCATCAAACCCGATGCCGCCGGTAACGCCAGCTGTTGCTCTGAGGTGGCAGCAGATGAGCAATGCGAAGGGGACATCGTCTTCACCGGCATGCCCATGCACTCCAATATGGCCACTGCACTGGCCGTGCTGCCAAGGCAGCGCTGTGGATGTTGGTGCATCCTCAGGTGCCCGATCACACCAATGGGGTCTTGGTAAGGGGCTGAACTGCCCTTCCGTGCCAGACGAATCCCCTTCCAGTGACCATGGCAGGACCATCAACCCCCGTGACTGCCTGCTGAGCATCGATGCTGGAGACCAGTGTTTGCTGTGGGAGGATCGGGGCTGGTATCGAGGGGACCAGTGGCAGGGCGGACTGGAATCACAACGGGGAGTGCTCCCATGGGGCAGGGGACCGAGATCTGCACCAAGACGACAACTGGTGGGAGGGTGAATGGAGCTGGTAGTACGGAGACTGGCACCTCCTCCTTGGCGATCCGCGTCAAGATTGTGGGGACTGCAATCGCAATGCTGGTGACTGAGGGTAAGCCCCAGAGGATCTGGGCTGCGACGTCAGAGATCTGCAGCACGAAGATGGAGAGCACTGTCTTGTCTCGGGGGATCAGTGGTGCTCCACTGCCCCCTGAGGGGTCTTAGCAGCTGGCTTGCCCTCATAGGGAGCCTTTGCTGTTTCCTGTGGCACATGAGGGGGGAGGCCTCTGCTCTCTCAGAACCAGGGGAGCTTGGGAAGGCATCGATGCCACTAGAAGTTTGGGTCCCTACCACTCCCGGGAGTCGGTGGTGGATCCTTTAAGCAGCTAAGGGCCCCAACCGTGGAGGCACGTCCATGTGCCTCCAGAGTGGCAGGGAGGCCTGAACTACCTCTTTTGCCTGATGCCCCATGGCCTTTCTTGTTCGGTGCCGGGAAGCAGTGCTTCTTCGTTTTCCTTCTGGGCACCAGTGACAGGGGTGCTGTGCACCAAGGCCAACATACTAGGCAAGTCTTGGTGGAATGGCTCAGAAGCTGGACGAATGGCAGCCTCCATGAGGAGAGCCTGCAAACGAATATCCCGCTCTTTCTGAGTCCTGGGTCTGAAATTTTTACAAACACAACACTTGTCCTTCACATGTGATTTCCCCCAAGCACTTGAGGCAGCTGCTGTGAGGGTCACTTACAGGCATAGGCCTGTTACAGTCTATGCAGGGCTTAAATCTCAGAGACCGGGGCATGCCCCGCCTGGAGCAGTCTCTTCTGGGACTTTAACTTCTAACTCCTAACCACACTTAACATCTACTTAACACTAACTACTATAAACAACTATTTACGAGGCCCTAAGGCTCGAAGTCAGAAGAGACGAAACTGCTAGCCCTTGATACGCACAGAAAAGAGCTCCAACTAACTACAATGGGCAGTAAGAAGGAACTGAGAGGGCATAGGGCCGGTGGTGCCTAATATACCGATGCATGAGCGCAGCACTCAAGGGGGCGCCACAGCCGGCCCTATGGATACCACTAAGGCAAAAATCTCCGACAGCCCCGCATGTGGGCACATGCACACCTAGAATGGAATCGACATGAGCAAGAACTTGAAGAAGAAAAAGAAGATCTTGGGTGGACAATGTGGAATCCTAGGTGGATCAAAAGGATTATTTGTCCATAAAGAGATTAGCAGACGATTGTACAGAATGTCTACTATGGTTGCAAACCTCCAGTAACGGAGATGCCACATAAGAAGAAAGGAGAATGTATGTGTCACTCATTTTTTAAGTTTTACCTCGGACCATGCTGAGCTACAGGAGAGGGAATCCAGGAGGGAAAATGTGAAAATGTGAAACAAAACTCTGGGGTACATAAAGGGGCAGCCCCTGAAGAACAGGCAAAGAGTGAGGCAGAAACTGCTGGGGAGCAGTCTGAAGCCCACTCCTTAGAGGTAGGGGTGTCTGTGATTAGCTATGCTTGAGGTTAGCTATGCCTGCATAAGCCTAAAAGTGAGACAGAGATGTGTTTAAATCTTTTATTGTGTTAAAAAACAATCCTTCTCTCTTGTTATGCTTTGTCCCTACTATTGAGATTAAACAATAGTTTTGGGTCACTCTATTCACCATGGGTCACAGCTCCTTTAGGGAAGACTTTCAGGTACCAGATGCAGTCAGGCTTGCTGAGGAATTACAGGTGGCACACAGGGTACAGTAGTCCTGGCCGTGGTCTAAGAGTGGGAAAACTGCGGGATTCCTCCCAGGCATAGGTAAAAGGTTGATTGCTGAAGGAGGAGCACTTGGAAAGACCAAGGAAAAGGTGCAGAGAGCTCTGAACTATGACTGCATCTTCTTGAATAGTTGTTCATTAATAGGGATTTTACATTTTACTCTGAAACACCCAGTACTGGCCACTGTCAGAAACAGGATAAGGACTACGTAGGCCATTGGTCTAATCTGGTATGGCAATTCTCACATTCCTAAGTGTCATAAATATAAAGGGAAGGGTAAACCCCTTTGAAATCCCTCCTGGCCAGGGGAAAGTTCCTCTCACCTGTAAAGGGTTAAGAAGCTAAAGGTAACCTCGCTGGCACCTGACCAAAATGACCAATGAGGAGACAAGATACTTTCAAAAGCTGGGAGGAGGGAGAGAAACAAAGGGTCTGTGTCTGTCTGTATGCTGGGTCTTTGCTGGGGATAGACCAGGAATGGAATCTTAGAACTTTTAGTAAGTAATCTAGCTAGGTATGTGTTAGATTATGATTTCTTTAAATGGCTGAGAAAAGAATTGTGCTGAATAGAATAACTATTTCTGTCTGTGTATCTTTTTTGTAACTTAAGGTTTTGCCTAGAGGGGTTCTCTATGTTTTTGAATCTAATTACCCTGTAAGATATCTACCATCCTGATTTTACAGGGGGGATTTCTTTATTTCTATTTACTTCTATTTTTATTAAAAGTCTTCTTGTAAGAAACTGAATGCTTTTTCATTGTTCTCAGATCCAAGGGTTTGGGTCTGTGGTCACCTATGCAAATTGGTGAGGCTTTTTATCCAACATTTCCCAGGAAAGGGGGGGTGCAAGTGTTGGGAGGATTGTTCATTGTTCTTAAGATCCAAGGGTCTGGGTCTGTAGTCACCTAGGCAAATTGGTGAGGCTTTTTACCAAACCTTGTCCAGGAAGTGGGGTGCAAGGTTTTGGGAAGTATTTTGGGGGGAAAGACGCGTCCAAACAGCTCTTCCCCAGTAACCAGTATTAGTTTGGTGGTGGTAGCAGCCAGTCCAAGGACAACGGGTGGAATATTTTGTACCTTGGGGAAGTTTTGACCTAAGCTGGTAAAGATAAGCTTAGGAGGTTTTTCATGCAGGTCCCCACATCTGTACCCTAGAGTTCAGAGTGGGGGAGGAACCTTGACACTAAGTATGTGAAATGCATTGTTTGGTAAAAATAGAAGAATAGCTCAGCAAGTTTGGACATAATTTATCTCGAGATAAACTGGTAGGTTTCTACTGAATGTTTCTAAAAATGTATACAGAGTGTATTTGATCTTATGGCTGCCAATTTGGTTTTGACTTAGAACCTAGTCTAAACAGTAAGGTTAATTAGCTTCCTAGTAGAGTCCTGTTAGCAGAAATGACCTCCCTGTACATTAAGCAGTGGTGGCTGTTGTCTTGCTTGTTGGAAAAAGTGTGTGCCCCTTTAAGGGCTAGAGAGCTACAGACCAGGTTAGTGTAGGGACGCTGACCCAACCCCCAGGTGACCAGAAGAGAGGGGAGACTATATAGGTCCATACCTGGTTAGGAAAAGCCATCTTTCATCTGGAGCAGCACCCACCCTTCCTCCCGTGAAAGTGGTTAAATACTGGGTTTTGTCAGGATCCGCTGTGGGCACTGCACTAGTCGCTCCTTTCTCAGAGGACTGGGAAGGAATTTTTCTCTCACCTGAGTGGCCAAGGTGAAGCAGAGTTTTTTTCGCCTTCCCCACACAGGTTCAGGGGAACTTAGCTGGGGCAAACATGAAAGGGGAATTAGGCTATGATGTCACAACTCATTGTATAAACACGGGGCAGTGCACATACTCTGTAATGAAGGAATACAGTGATCAAATAAAATGGATTAGTAAAAGATTTAAAGAGATATTCTTTGAAAGAGCAGAAACAGGTGGACTCGGAGAGCTAAAGCCCCCCTCCTTGATAGCCCTCCCTTAACCTTCATACAAAGTGTGGGGGGGGTGAGGTCCCAGCAGCAGGTTGCCTGGGTAAGGGGGAGGGCTGATAGAAGCCACCTGGGGATATAGTGAAATAATTATAGAATTACCTGCACTGTACACTTTTATCTGCCAGATACCCACAGACATTTAAGAATAAAGTTGCGGCCTAAATAAACCACATCCAGTGTTTCCTGTCCAAGCAGGAAATTCTTATTGCTAACTAACACAGCTTTGCAACGGGCTAGCTGTTCCTAGGATTGTTGGGCCTAGTAAAGCAGGGGGGGCAGAGGGTAGCTTCCCATCTCTGGAACACCATCATCACTCCTCATTTTCTCTCACACAGCCCCCACAACAGACTCATTCAAGTTTCTAGAGCCTTCAGTAACATTTATCTCTCAGAGCTGTTGTAGTATGAGAGAGATGGATTGGCCTGAGGTACAGAGGAGGAAACAGTCTCAAAGTCCCTGTTTCCATTCCTGTTTTCAGTTCCATTTTAGAGCTGTCAGCTGAAATTCTCTTTCCTGCACATACCATTCAATATCCCTGGATGAAACAATTGGGAATGAAACTCCACTCCTCTCACGGGAACATCTGCAACACATGCATTCATCATGCCCCAGCTGGAGTGGAGAGGCTGATTTTACAGACTTAACTCTTGGGGAGGTGTAAGGGGTGGCCATATAAAGACCATCTGATTGCATCTGAAAGACATTCTCTGAGAAGAGACTGAGGTATCTGCAGGCACTGAGTAGATTAGTGCGGTGAGGATGTTTTTGACTGAGCACAAACAGATAGGGCCAGAATTTGGTTTAATGGGTATATTGTTTGAATTAGAAATGCGCATCCAGGATTTGTTTCTCTAGATGTTACACTATATAGTGTCTTTGTTCCACAACAACAAAGCGCAGAGTGAATCATGAGGAGATTCAGGCTTCAGGTTGTACACGTAAGCCATGGATATGCCTTCTCCTGCATCAGGATGTATGAAGGACTCTCTGAACATACTCAGTAATTTCCTATGAGACCATTAACAAGTGTCTGCCCACTAAATATGTCAATTGAGCTTGGTTGAATAAGAGGTTTTTTTCTTCAGAAGGAGCAGCAAGGAAGGCCTACTAAGGTATTCCAGTAGTAACTAAAGAGAGGGGATTTTCACCCGAACAAACAGCCTCTGGGGTAGTGCAACCCACAATGCTCGCCAAGCTTCCGTAGCCCACCTGTCATAGAAGTTAATTTCAGCCTAACTAAGCCCAGATGTATCAACATCCATTTTCCTTCCATCTGACAGGAAAACACAATAACTACCCTAGCATTCAAAAACCCATACAGTTTAAGAAAATGACAATTTACAAATGTATGACCAAAAAAACAAATAAAGTGGACATTTCCACATATTAAAACAAGATTCAACAGAATTATGCAATGCTACTATAGAGCAATATTTCCTCATTTCAATATCATTGTGCAATAATGCAAAGTTTAAAATGTCTTGTTTTATTTCACACCACATTCTAAGATGGAGATCTCCATCTATTATGAAATGAAAATAATTCCTCTGTGTACACACACACACACACACACACACAATTATTCATTATATCTTACAAGAAAATAATTACATAATATAAATGTCCATACCCCAGGCAGTATCTGAAGTGAATTATTGTCCATCCACAATTCCTTTAGGTTTTGTATTTGTTCCAGAACCTCAGGCTAGAGAAAAAATAAATAGTGTAATCAACACACTCATTAATTCTGCATTTTTTTTCCAAATGGTTTCCCTGTCCTCCTTCCTTCTTTATAAATATATTAATCATCTACATCAGGCTTTCAGAAATAAAATTTAATTAAGCAGTACAGTTCTTTAATTTACATACATTATTGTTCTTTATCAAATGGTATAGGAAATCTCAGAAAGCTTTCTAGCAGAAATGGATGCAAAGACCTTAGAAAATCTTAATGCAATTAGAATATTATCAGCTGTCAAAATGTAATTTCTGAATAAAACAGAACAGAAGTCAGGACTGTGGAGATTCAAGATAGATGTGTTGACTTGAAAGACTAGTTCTTAGTTTGGAGCTTAGGTTAAATTTTGCTTTTGGCATAATATACAGTCTTAACAGTGAGGGCAGTATAACAGTGTACACTTTGCTGTGCTACTGGAGCATCTAATGCACTTCTGAATTACCTATATCTCCCAAATCCTCGTTCTCAGCAATGATTTTAAGAATCCACTTTTTCAAGACTAGAAGACTTTAGTGATAGCAAGACCCTCTCTCTGAGTATCATATGTCTCAGGCACACTTCAGCTTTTTAGTCAAATTACTGCTCGTGAAAAAAAAATCAAGAAACAGCTTTATTAGCAGGCTTCAGATACTTGCATAATGTAAGATTGGGCAACATTTCATTCGTGAAACTGACTAACTTCATTGGCTTAATTTTTTTATTACACTTAAAACTAGACTGTTAAAATAGGAAATCTGTCGTTTTGTAGTACTGATTTTTGTACATTTCTACAGTAAATTTTTGCTTTTTGCAAAAATTTTCCATCAGGAAAAATAAAAAAAAAATTTGTTTTGGGTCAGTTTATGATATTGGAATATTTTGTTTTGTTGAACTGACCTGAAATGCTTTACTGCATTGCCCTATCAGCGCACTGCCTTATGGAAGTTGTCATTCAGAGCCCAATTCTCCCCTATTAGCCAGTGTCAAAAGGCAGGGCTTCTCCCCAGCTTTCAAGGACATACTACTACCCCTGCAGTCTTCTTTTTAGGCAGGCTTTTATTGTCCATACTTAAGCAAGCAACCAAAATCAGTTCCTCAACTCACTCTTTGCTTTGTGAAAGAAAACAGAGTCTTCTCTCTTAGGCTGGTTGCAACAAATTAGAGACAGTTTATTTTTTTTTAGCACTTGCAAGGGGAGAGTATACCGGACTAATTGTAGAATTTTATTTGCAGGCCAATAAATAATATTATTGCCTGCAGAAGTGGTGAGATTAAAATGTATGTTTTGCACAGTGGTGGCCTTAACATACACACAGCTGTCATTAGCGTGGAAAAGTAGGTGTCCTGTCAGGGCAGTTCCTTGTCCCGTACCCTTCCAACAAACGTTGTCATGAACAGTGACAACAACCAGGCTTCAGTTTACGTACACACTGAAGCTGGGTTGTTCTTTTTTTTAACATGATATACATATGATAGATACGTATGACATTATATCTGGTAGAAACTTTCTCCTTTTAAAACCTCCTCCTGTTCTGTGATTTATATAATTATGCAAAAGAGCACTCTTTCCATAGTAGTGAACTGTAATGTCACTAATGCTTCAGAATTAGTTTTAACATATTACGCATGCCAGTTAGAAATGGATGGTTTGTACTGCCAACAATATGTGCATGCAACAAAACATACAGACGTATAACTAGATTTCTCTAATAAGAATTTACCTGGATTTATGATTAATGACAATCTTTACTTCACATACAGTGTCAAGGTTCCTCCTTCCTCCACTCTGAACTCTAGGGTACAGATGTGGGGACCTGCATGAAAAACCTCCTAAGCTTATCTTTACCAGCTTAGGTCAAAACTTCCCCAAGGTACAAAATATTACACCCGTTATCCTTGGAATGGCCGCTACCACCACCAAACTAATACTGGTTACTGGGGAAGAGCTGTTTGGACGCGTCTTTCCCCCCAAAATACTTCCCAAAACCTTGCACCCCACTTCCTGGACAAGGTTTGGTAAAAAGCCTCACCAATTTGCCTAGGTGACTACAGACCCAAACCCTTGGATCTGAGAACAATGAAAAAGCATTCAGTTTTTACAAGAAGACTTTTAATAAAAAATAGAAGTAAATAGAAATAAAGAAATCCCCCCTGTAAAATCAGGATGGTAGATATCTTACAGGGTAATTAGATTCAAAAACATAGAGAACCCCTCTAGGCAAAACCTTAAGTTACAAAAAAGATGCACAGACAGAAATAGTTATTCTATTCAGCACAATTCTTTTCTCAGCCATTTAAAGAAATCATAATCTAACACATACCTAGCTAGATTACTTACTAAAAGTTCTAAGACTCCATTCCTGTTCTGTCCCTGGCAAAGACCAGCATACAGACAGACACAGACCCTTTGTTTCTCTCCCTCCTCCCAGCTTTTGAAAGTATCTTGTCTCCTCATTGGTCATTTTGGTCAGGTGCCAGCGAGGTTACCTTTAGCTTCTTAACCCTTTACAGGTGAGAGGAGCTTTCCCCTGGCCAGGAGGGATTTCAAAGGGGTTTACCCTTCCCTTTATATTTATGACACGCCCCCCAAATCTCAGCTAGGGTGAAACACTGGCTGGGATTTCTTCCTGGAGCTCTAGGAAAAACAGAGTTAATAAGACACATGCATCTCTAAATATACTACCAAGTACATAAAGACTAACAATATTTTCCACATCTCAAGGGCGATTTTAACCAGTTGATTCTGGGAAACTTTCACGGGAGAGTGCATCAGCCACTTTGTTAGAAGCTCCTGAGATGTGTTGGATGTGGAAATCAAAATCTTGGAGAGCTAAACTCCACCGAAGAAGTTTTTTGTTAGTTTCCTTGACGGTGTGAAGCCACTTCAGTGCAGCATGGTCGGTTTGCAGGTGGAAACGCCGTCCCCAAACATATGGGCGTAGCTTTTCCAGAGCGTAGACAATGGCGTAACATTCTTTTTCAGTGACTGACCAGTTGCTTTCCCTCTCAGACAGTTTTTTGCTGAGAAACACTACAGGGTGGAATTCTTGATCAGGGCCTTTCTGCATTAAAACTGCTCCCACACCACGCTCGGACGCATCTGTGGTTACTAGGAACGGTTTGTCAAAGTCTGGGGCCCTTAGTACAGGGTCAGACATGAGTGTCGCTTTAAGCTTGTTAAAGGCCTTCTGACACTTTCCGGTCCACTGAACAGCATTTGGCTGTTTCTTTTTGGTTAGGTCTGTCAGTGGGGCAGCGATTTGGCTGTAGTGCGGTACAGATCGTCTGTAATAACCAGCCAAGCCTAAGAAGGATTGAACCTGTTTCTTTGACTTTGGGACAGGCCACTTTTGGATAGCATCCACTTTGGCCTGTAGGGGGCTGATAGTTCCTTGACCCATCTGGTGTCCAAGGTAAGTCACTCTGTTTAGGCCTATTTGACACTTCTTAGCCTTAACAGTTAGTCCTGCCTCCCTTATGCGCTCAAGGACTTTTTGTAGATGTTCCAGGTGGTCTGCCCAGGAATCCGAAAATATGGCCACGTCATCAAGGTAGGCGACTGCATATTCTCCTAATCCCGCTAGGAGACCACCTACAAGTCTTTGGAAAGTGGCGGGTGCATTTCGCAGCCCGAAAGGGAGTACATTAAATTCATACAGCCCGAGATGTGTGATGAAGGCTGACCTTTCCTTGGCAGATTCATCTAGCGGTACCTGCCAGTACCCCTTGGTTAAGTCCAAGGTAGTGATGAACTGGGCCCGTCCCAGTTTCTCTAATAGTTCATCTGTGCGTGGCATTGGATAGTTGTCTGGGTGAGTTACAGCATTTAGCTTACGGTAGTCCACGCAAAAACGTATTTCCCCATCTGGTTTGGGAACTAGAACCACTGGAGATGCCCATGCACTTTCAGAGGGGCGGATTACACCCATCTGTAACATATCCTGGATCTCCCGTTCTATAGCAGTTTTAGCTTGAGGAGACACCCGGTAAGGTTGGACCCTAATTGGGTGAGCATTACCTGTGTCAATGGAGTGGTATGCCCGTTCAGTCAGGCCTGGGGTGGCTGAGAACGTTGGCGCGTAGCTAGTGCACAGCTCCTGGATCTGCTGTCGCTGCATACGCCCAAGGGTCATGGAGAGGTTCACCTCTTCCACACCACCAGCACATTTCCCTTCATAGTAAACACCTTCAGGCCACTCAGCGTCGTCTCCTCCCTGGGCTGTAAACTGACAAACCTTTAATTCTCTGGAATAAAAGGGCTTTAAAGAATTAATATGGTACACCTTAGGCTTCCGGTTGGAGGTGGGGAATGCTATGAGATAATTAACAGCTCCCAGGCGCTCCTGGACCATGAATGGCCCTTCCCACGATGCTTCCATTTTATGGGCCTGGAGCGCCTTTAAGACCATGACCTGGTCTCCTACTTTGAAGGAACGCTCTCTGGCATGTTTATCATACCAGGCTTTTTGCTCTTTTTGAGCATCCTGTAAGTTTTCTCTAGCAAGGGCTAAAGAGGTTCGGAGGGTGTTTTGTAGGTTGGTTACGAAGTCCAGAATGTTAGTTCCTGGAGACGGTGTAAATCCCTCCCATTGCTGCTTCACCAACTGCAATGGCCCCTTAACCTCACGGCCATATACAAGTTCAAATGGGGAAAACCCTAAACTGGGATGTGGTACAGCTCTGTAGGCAAAGAGCAACTGCTGCAACACTAGGTCCCAACCATTGGAGTGCTCATTTACAAATTTACGTATCATGGCCCCCAAAGTTCCATTAAACTTCTCCACCATGCCATTTGTTTGATGATGGTAAGGAGTGGCAACCAAGTGATTTACCCCATGAGCTTCCCAAAGGTTTTTCATAGTTCCTGCCAGGAAATTAGTCCCTGCATCTGTGAGGATGTCGGAGGGCCAACCTACCCTGGCAAAAATGTCTGCTAGTGCCTGGCACACACTTTTAGCCCTGGTGTTGCTTAGAGCTACTGCTTCCGGCCATCGGGTGGCAAAATCCATGAAAGTCAGTATGTACTGCTTTCCTCTGGGTGTCTTTTTCGGAAAAGGACCCAGAATATCCACAGCTACTCGCTGAAATGGAACTTCAATGATGGGGAGTGGCTGGAGAGGGGCTTTGACCTGGTCTTGGGGTTTTCCCACTCTTTGGCACACCTCACAAGACTGGACATAGGTAGAAACATGCTTGCCCATTCCCTCCCAGTGGAATGACCCCCCCCAAACGGTCTTTGGTCCTGTTCACCCCAGCATGGCCACTAGGGTGATCGTGGGCTAAGCTCAAGAGCTTGGCCCGGTATTTAGTTGGAACTACCAACTGTCTCTGAGGATGCCAGTCTTCCTGGTGTCCACCAGAAAGAGTTTCCTTGTATAAAAGTCCTCTTTCTACAACAAACCTGGATCGATTAGAAGAGCTGAGAGGCGGTGGGTTGCTCCGTGCCGCCGTCCAAGCTCTCTGGAGGCTTTCATCTGCTTCCTGTTCGGTCTGGAACTGTTCCCTTGATGCTGGAGACATCAGTTCCTCATGGGATTGTGGACCTAGGCTTGGTCCCTCTGGAAGCGATATAGGGGATGGAGCTGTTTCTGTTGACTGTGAACTGCTCTCCGCTGGTGCACTATGTTGGGATTCAGGCTCCGGCTGAGCCTCTTGTGTAGGGTTATCGGCTGCTGCCAGTTCAGGTTCGGTGGGGCCCTCTGGTGTTGAGGTTGCAAGTACTGGATTCAGTGCTGACACGGGGTCTGGTGTTGGTTGTTCGGCTGGTTCCGGTTTTAGGACTGGTTCCGTCTGGGTCTCTGGGACTGGATCCACTACTGCTGTTGCAGACATTGGCCTGGGGTCCGGGTCCATCACCTCTGACTGGGTCCTGATAGAAGTTTCCGGAACAGAGCTAGGCCTCACGGCTTGTTTAGCCTGGCTGCGGGTGACCATTCCCACCCTCTTGGCCTGCTTCACATGATTGGCCAAGTCTTCCCCCAACAGCATGGGGATGGGATAATCATCATAGACTGCAAAAGTCCACATTCCTGACCAGCCCTTGTACTGGACAGGCAACTTGGCTGTAGGCAAATTGAAAGAGTTGGACTTGAAGGGTTGAATCGTCACTTGGATCTCTGGGTTGATTAAATTGGGGTCCACTAAGGAAGCATGGATAGCTGACACTTGTGCTCCGGTGTCCCTCCACGCGGTGACCTTCTTCCCGCCCACACTCACAGTTTCCCTCCGCTCCAAGGGTATCTGGGAGGTATCTGGGCCTGTGGACCTCTGGTGTGATTCCGGTGCAATGAACTGTAATCTGTTGGGGTTCTTGGGGCAGTTGGCCTTTACATGCCCCAGCTCGTTACATTTAAAACATCGTCCAGCTGACGGGTCACTGGGGCGAGGAGGGTTGCTGGAGAATGGGGTGGTGGGACGATAAGGGGTCTGGAGGGTTCTTTGGGAGGTAGGTGGGGCTTTGGGCGGCCCCCGGTAATAGGGTGTGGTCTGGGGTGGTCCCTTCTGGTCTCCGCTCCAACTGCGACCAGTTTTCTTCTTCTCTGCCACCTCCACCCATCTGGCTCCAATCTCTCCTGCCTCGATTACAGTTTTGGGCTTCCCGTCTAGGATGTATCTTTCTATTTCCTCAGGAACACCCTCTAAGAATTGTTCCATTTGCATTAGGAAGGGCAAATTTACTGGAGATTCAACACTTGCTCCTGATATCCAGGCATCCCAATGTTTCACAATGTGGTAGGCATGTCGGGTAAATGACATGTCTGGTTTCCACCTTAGGGCTCGGAACCTCCGACGAGACTGCTCGGGTGTTATCCCCATTCTGACTCTCGCCTTGGATTTAAACAGTTCATACTTGTTCATGTGTTCTTTAGGCATTTCAGCTGCCACCTCAGCTAAGGGTCCACTGAGCTGCGGCCTCAGCTCTACCATGTATTGGTCAGTAGAGATGTTGTACCCAAGGCAGGCCCTTTCGAAGTTTTCTAGGAAGGCCTCAGTATCATCGCCTGCCTTGTAGGTGGGGAACTTTCTGGGATGGGAAGTAGTACTTGGAGAAGGATTACTAGGGTTTGTTGGGATATTCTGCTGAGCCTTTATCTTCTCCATCTCCTCCACATACTTCCTCTCTTTTTCCTTCTCCTCCAGTTCTTTGTCCCTCGCTTCCATAGCTCTCCTGTGAGCAGCTGCTTGGTGTTGTTCTGCTTCTCTCGCTGCCTCCCTTTCTTGTTCCTTCTTCAGCCGCATGAGTTCTATCTGTCTTTCATGTTCCCTTTGTCTTTCCTCAGCCTGAAATTTGGCTAATTCCAGCTGTAGTCGAGCTGAGGATTTGGTCATTCTAACCTCTCTGTTTTTAACTAACTTTACACCCGAGGTTTAGAAATAAACAAACAAAACTTGGCTGTAAAATTTTGCTGTGCTGCAATAGAATACCTATTCTCTGATAGTGATTGTCAGCCTACAGAAAAAGACAATTCCCTTGTCTCTGCTCTGGGCCCAAATTAAAGCAAAAAACCTCCAACTACTTGGAAACCTGCTTACCCAGCCCAAAGAAAAAGCAAATGGGTAGAACACACACCCCCTATTTACTTTTAGGAAGAAAAGAAAAAAAAACCTCTGGGTTGGAAGACTGTGAATTTCCCTGCAGGAGTTAAGTACCCTGCCTCCAGGCAAAGAAAACCTGCAATTCACAAGATAATCCCCTTTTGTCTCTGCTTGGCCACAAAGCAGAGAGAAACCAAGCTGCTTTCAGTTTCAAAGCTGCTTTCTGGACTTCCTAAAAATTCCTTTTTAAAATCTGTATTTCTAGTTCAAAAAATCTCAACTGGATCTCAAAATGATTTCAGGTTCATCCCACCACGCTGCCACCATGTCAAGGTTCCTCCCCCACTCTGAACTCTAGGGTACAGATGTGGGGACCTGCATGAAAAACCTCCTAAGCTTATCTTTACCAGCTTAGGTCAAAACTTCCCCAAGGTACAAAATATTACACCCGTTATCCTTGGAATGGCCGCTACCACCACCAAACTAATACTGGTTACTGGGGAAGAGCTGTTTGGACGCGTCTTTCCCCCCAAAATACTTCCCAAAACCTTGCACCCCACTTCCTGGACAAGGTTTGGTAAAAAGCCTCACCAATTTGCCTAGGTGACTACAGACCCAAACCCTTGGATCTGAGAACAATGAAAAAGCATTCAGTTTTTACAAGAAGACTTTTAATAAAAAATAGAAGTAAATAGAAATAAAGAAATCCCCCCTGTAAAATCAGGATGGTAGATATCTTACAGGGTAATTAGATTCAAAAACATAGAGAACCCCTCTAGGCAAAACCTTAAGTTACAAAAAAGATGCACAGACAGAAATAGTTATTCTATTCAGCACAATTCTTTTCTCAGCCATTTAAAGAAATCATAATCTAACACATACCTAGCTAGATTACTTACTAAAAGTTCTAAGACTCCATTCCTGTTCTGTCCCTGGCAAAGACCAGCATACAGACAGACACAGACCCTTTGTTTCTCTCCCTCCTCCCAGCTTTTGAAAGTATCTTGTCTCCTCATTGGTCATTTTGGTCAGGTGCCAGCGAGGTTACCTTTAGCTTCTTAACCCTTTACAGGTGAGAGGAGCTTTCCCCTGGCCAGGAGGGATTTCAAAGGGGTTTACCCTTCCCTTTATATTTATGACAGCACTCTTTCCATAGTAGTGAACTGTAAAGTCACTAATGCTTCAGAATTAGTTTTAACATATTACGCATGCCAGTTAGAAATGGATGGTTTGTACTGCCAACAATATGTGCATGCAACAAAACATACAGACGTATAACTAGATTTCTCTAATAAGAATTTACCTGGATTTATGATTAATGACAATCTTTACTTCACATACAGTTTCTCAGAAATTATTTATATTAGAGGAAATGGGTCAAATCCTGTTCTATTATACCCTTGCAACTGAATGGATTTTTCGTATACCATGAGAACTTCAGATACAGGGTCCTGAGTTCACATTTACCCATTATATTAAGTGCATACATTTTTCACTCAACCAGAATTTTTCACCATTTTCATCCTAATAGGTCCATTTCTTATTTCTGAAATAAAGTACATCTCTTTCAGACAATAATGCTGGCATCTATTTTGCTGCACATTATCCAAATAAAGAAATATTTCCATGTATCTCTTTGGACTTTCTGGAAAGAGCCAACATATCCTAATCACTGGCAATTTCAAAATTGTTTTTGAAGAACATTAAATCTTACTTTTCAAATAAAAAGCTTACAGCTTAATGTTAGATCATTCCTGGACTTCTGTGCTTTCTCACAGATAGGCTTATTGTGGCTAATTCATCAACAGCATAACTCCATACACAAGAGATGAATCTGCCCCAAAATATTGGTACATAAAAACATGCTGTTTTACAAAGGCCTAGACCATGACATCTCTGGCAGTTGAAAGCCTTATGGAAGATGAGGCAGCAATGGTACAAAGTGGCCTCAACCTCTCTTGTACTTTATATCACCAAACAAAACGCTAAATAATTTGTTATTCATCAGCTCATTCAGAATTTATTGTTTTAATTGATTGAATTCAATGTTATTAAGAAGCCCACTGCTGATGACCAAGCTGACATTGTTTACTGTTAAATATTAATGGTTATTTATATAATGTCAATTGTGTGCTAGCTGCTTTACACACATAAGGGTAGACATACATCACACTATCAAAAGTTGTAATTTAGGTATTAGTGTGATGGTGCTATAGAAATACCTAAGCCAGACTGATAGAAAGAAGGGATTTGGTGCCTGATAAATGTGCTGGATTAATAGCTCCTATCGGCGAAATCATCAATTATCATCCACAGAATCAGCACATGGAAGATCAGTTTAAATTTCCTCATATTGCCCCACAAAAGTGCCTCATCACTGACATAATAGAAAAACACGTCTAGATGATGTTAAATCAGTCCTTTGCCTCTTTATTGAGATTGAGTACAATTTTCTAAAGCACCCAAATAACTTCGGTGTCTAAGTCTCATTTTCAAAAATGACTTAGGCATTTAGGAGCCTCCGTGAAAGTCAATGGGACTTAGGCTCCTAAGTCACATAAGTGCTTTTGAAAAGTTTAGCCCTGCTAGTAAGAGTAGTATGCCACTTACTGCCAAATGTGGTGGTAGCTTTGGAAATACTAACACCTGTTCAAAAGTAACTACGATGGAATCACCAATTCATTTCACATATTGGTAGGCCTCCCATATCTATTAGTTGTTATTGATATTCACTTCCAACTTCGGCCTGATTTCAAACAACTTGCTGGAATTGAAAGGTCTTGTAATTCCATTACCAATCCTCTGAGCCATGGCAAGTTCATTATTTTACTAATAAATGTGCCCAGTGCCAAAACATCTTTTAAGTTAAAAATTTAATTCTCCATGTATAAAAGGTCTAACACACACACACAAACACACGCACACACACACACATATTCTACCAAAACATTTTTCCTTACCAGCTCAGAGAACTCATTATTGCCTAGGTCAAGCCTCTCCAGCTGCGTCAGTTTGTGCATTGACCTGTAACAGACAAGGAAAATATATAAGGTGAAAATTTTACCTTGAAATTTTGGGCCAAATTCTGCTCTGTTATACCAGATAAAGCCATGGGCTTCAATGGAATTACATCAGATTTACACGGATATAAGAGCAGAGTCTATACAATTTGTTTCAGATTTAAGGCATATTTGCTTAAGTTTCTGTAGCAAAAAATATTACTTCTAATACAAAGATAGCCACAAGGAAGCAAATTGAACCATTCTATAATTTTACTGATTTAACCTGAGTCACTCCAAGAATGAATTTGACTCAAGTATTTTAAAAAAAATATGAAGTCACATATATTTTCACAATTCTAATGAAAATTTTTATTTATACCACCCCCAAAAATGAATTAGGGGCTTTACAAAAAAAGTACAAACACATGGTCCTTGCCCCAAAGAGTTTGCAGTCTAATTTCAGACATGACATAATGACATTGAAATTCATCCGTGTGCAGAGGCGCAGCACAGAGTCTACATAACAATTAATTCCCACTTAAACCCTATTTTGAGGGCTTATGCTAGCCTGAAGTAATGCACAGTCCTGAGACTAGTCCTCTGCTCATGGGCAATTCTGGCCCTGCATACATGTAACAAACAATAGGAGGAAATGAAGTGAGAAAAGAAAAGGAATATACAGTAATAACATAATTAGATTACTCTGTTATTGTACATTTACATTTGGTTGATAATCTGAAAAAGACAGTTACCTTTTCCGTAACTGGTGTTTTTTGAGATGTGTTGCTCATGTCTATTCCACAATAGGTGTGCGTGCTTGCTACGTGCACCGGTGCCGGAAGTTTTTCCCCTGGCAGTACCCGTATGGGAGTGCCCCCCCACAACCCTTGGAGCGGTCCCTGCCAGGCACGGTATAAGGGGCGCTGCACTCCCCCACACCCTCAGTTCCTTCTTGCCAGACAACTCCGACAGAGGGGAAGGAGGGTGGGGTGTGGAACAGCCATGAGCTACACATCTCGAAGAACACCAGTTACAGAAAAGGTAACTGTCTTTTCTTCTTCGAGTGATTGCTCATGCATATTCCACAATAGGTGATTCCAAGCTGTATTTGTTGGAGGTGAGTAGGAGTTCACAAGTTCTTGGGACGGAGTACAGCCCTGTGGAACCCGGCATCATCCTTGGCCTGGGAGACGATCGCATAGTGCGAGGTGAACGTATGAACTGAAGACCACGTGGCAGTCCTACAAATGTCCTGGATGGGGACGTGGGTCACGAAGGCAGCCAACAAGGCCTGTGCCCGAGTTGAGTGTGCCCTCACAATGGGCGGCAGGGGAACCCCTGCCAGCTCATAACAGGAACGGATGCACGAAGTGATCCACTTAGAAAGCTGCTGAGTGTAAATCAGCTGACCCTTCACGCGCTCAGCAGAGGCGACGAACAGTTGCGAAGACTTTCTGAACGGCTTGGTCTGCTCGAGGTAGAAAGCCAGAGCTCACCTCACGTCAAGTGTGTGGAGATGGCGTTCCTCACTAGTCACGTGATGCTTGGGGCAGAGGACTGGCAGAAATATGTCCTGACCCATGTGTTAGGTGGAGACCTCCTTCGGGAGGAACGCGGGGGATGGGCGGAGCTGGACCTTGTCCTTGTGAAAAACTGTATACGGCGGTTCGGAGGTTAGGGCCCTGAGCTCTGAGACCCACCTGGCCAACATGATAGCTACCAGGAAGGCCACCTTCCATGAGAGGTGAGACCAGGAACACGTGGCCAGTGGTTCAAACAGGGCCCTTGTGAGACGAGCCAGCACCAGGTTTAGGTTCCACTGTGGAACCAGCGTCTTGGAATATGGATAGAGACGGCCCAAACCTTTAAGGAACCGGCTGGTCATAGCATGGGAAAACACCGTGTGCCCTTGCACCGGGGGATGAAAGGCCGATATGGCCACCAAGTGTACCCTGACTGATGAGGACACCAGTCCCTGCGCCCTCAGGTGGAGGAGGTAATCAAGGATAAGCTGGATCGGGACGGCTGTCAGGGAAACACCCTGGCCTGCCGCCCACCTCGAAAACCAACACCACTTCGCCACACAGGAGCGGTGAGTGGAGGGCCGTCTACTTTCGAGGAGGATGCGCTGAACCTGTTCCGAGCATGTCCCTTCCTTGTCACTGAGTAGCCACGCCGTGAGATGAAGCATTGCTAGGTTGGGATGGAGGAGGCTGCCCTGGTCCTGAGAAAGGAGGTCCGGGCGGAGCAGAAACTGCCATGGCGGAGCTACCGCTAGCCCCAAGAGGGTCCCATACCAGTGCTGCCTGGGCCATGCTGGGGCAACGAGGAGGACTCTGGCTTTGTCCATCTTTATTTTCTCCAGGCCCTGCTGATTAGACAGAATGGGGGAAAGGTGTAGAGAAGCCGGCCTGACCAGGACAGGATAAAGGCATTGGAGATAGCGCCCCGCCCCAGGCCCCCCCAGAGCAGAACTGGGGGCATCGCTGGTTCTGCCGAGTCGCGAATAGGTCCACCTGGGGAGTTCCCCACCTTTGGAAGAGCTGGTGAGCCTCTTCCGGGTGTAGAGACCACTTGTGCTGAGAGGAAAAATTCCTGCCCAAGCGATCTGCCCTCACATTCCGGACACCCGGCAGGTGGAAGGCTTTTAGGTAATTGTAGTGGGCTATACAGAAGTCCCATAGACTGAGGGCTTCGTGGCAGAGGGCAGAGGATCAGGCCCTGCCTTGCCTATTCATATAGAACATCGAGGCCGTGTTGTCCGTGAGGACCCTGACTACCTTGCCCTCCAGATGAGAGTGTAAGGCCATGCATGCCAGCCGTACCGCCCTGAGTTCCTTGATGTTTATATGAATGGGTAGGTCTTGTAGAGACCACAGGCATTGGATCTGAAAGTTCCCCACATGGGCCCCCCCCAGGTCCAAAGAGTTGGACACCAGCTCCAACGATGGGGCTCTGAACGGGACTCCTTGGAGCATGTTGTTTAGGGCAGACCACCACTGCAGGCGTTGTTTATCAACAGGCCCAGGGCAGTACATGTGGACAGGAGGAGTGCCACATGATCCCTCACCTGTGACCAGGAGGTGCCTTTGACTAGCCAGTTGTCCAGATATGGGAATATTTGGACCCCCTGGTGTCTGAGGTAGGCCGCTACCACCGCCATACACTTTGTAAAGACCCTGGGGGCAGTGGACAGACCAAAAGGTAGGATTGTGAATTGGTAGTGACTCTGTCCCACCACGAAACAGAGGAAGTGTCTGTGCCCCTCGAATATGTGGATGTGAAAGTACGCATCCTGTAGATCAAGGGCAGCGTACCAGTCCCCAGGATGCAGAGAGGGGATGATGGAGGCCAGGGAAACCTTGAGTTTCACCATCTAGTGGTTCAGGCCTCGCAGGTCCATGACGGGCCGGAGCCTCCCTTTGGCCTTCGGGATAAGGAAATACTGGGAGTAATACCCCTTGCCCAGGAACTCCTTGGGCACCGCCTCTACAGCTTCTAGGTCCAGGAGCCGCCCCACCTCCTGCTCGAGCAGAGCTTCGTGAGAGGGGTCCCCCAGGAGGGATGGGGGCGGAGGGCAGCTGGGCGGGGAGGAGGTAAACTGAAGGATATAACCTCAGGAGATGGTGTTGAGGACCATTGGTCCGAGGTGAGCCGCGACCATTCCGGGAGGAAAGCACACAACTGATTGGAGAAAGGGAGCTTTATTGGGGGTAGGTCCCTGCTGAGAACTGGAGGGGTACCCCCGAGCATCCCGTCAAGAACATCTTTTGCCCGCCTGCTTGACCTTAGAAGACCCACGCGGGGGGGGGCAGGCTGGGATTGCTGTTGTGGGCGCTTTCTATTGTCCCACTGCTTTTTGTGGGTGGCCTCGTACTTCGGGAGGGCGGCTTGGGGGGGAGCCTGCTGCGGCTTGAACTTGGGTTTTGCCGGAGGAGGGACATAGAGGCCCAAGGTCTGGAGGGTCATGTGGGAGTCTTTCATACCATGCAGCCTTGTGTCTGTTTCCTGAGCAAACAGAGCCTTCCTGTCGAAAGGGAGATCCTGCACTGACAACTGCGCTTCGCTGGAGAGCCCAGAGAGCAGAAGCCATGATGCCCATCTCATGGACACCGCTGAGGCCATGGACCATGCAGACATGTCCGCTGCATCCGAAGCAGCCTGCAGGGATGCCCTTGCAGCCACCGCCACTTCCTCCACAAGCACCTTAATTCCTTCTTATCGCACTCCCGGCGGGAGTCCTCAATCTTGGGGAGGGATTCCCAGAGGTTAAACTCGTAGCGACTCAGGAGAGCCTGATGGTTTGCTACTTATAGCTGAAAGCTTGACAACGAATAAACTTTTCTCCCGAAAATATCCAGCCTCCGAGAGTCTTTGTTCTTGGGGGTCGGGGCTGGTTTCCCCTGCTGCTCCCTGTGGTTGACCGACTTGATCACCAAGGAGTTGGGCGCTGGGTGGGTATACAGATACTCGTGTCCCTTTGTGGGTACAAAGTACTTGTGCTCCGCCTTTTTAGAGATGGGAGCCATCGAGGCTGGTGTTTGCCACAGGGCATTTGAAATTCTTGCCACCCCTTCATGGAGAGGCAAGGCCACCCTGTCTGGTGCTGAAGGGGACAGACAGCACATTGAACAGGGAGTCTGAGGGCTCTTCTATCTCCTCAGTCTGGAGGTGGAGGCTCGCTGCCACCCTTTTTAGGAGGTCTTGGTGGGCCCGGTAGTCCTCCTGCGGGATGGAGGGGGGCGGGGCCACAATCAGCTCCCCTGGACAGGGCGAGGCCGATGCGGTGCTTTGGATGTCATCCGGCGGATCCCCCACCTGGTTGGACTCCAGGCACAGTACTGAGGACACAGGTCCCACTAACCTTTTTTCTGGTGGTCTAAAGATGTACGCCGACGGTGCTTCCGAGGCCCTAGCTACCGAGCGAGCCCCCACCGGGGGCTGCGCCAGAGGCCACGGTGCCCACTGGTACCACTGGGCTGGCCACAACGCTTCGTGCCATTGTGCTTGCTGAGGCACCAGCGGGGCTGGCTATCTTGCCCTGTAGACAGGCGGTTGTGAGGGGAGGCCACTGCTGCTGCCTCTGGACCAGGAGTATCGGCAGTGCCAGGATCTTCATCGGCCACGGGACGGCGATCTCGATGTGGAGGAGCGGCACCAACAGTAGTAGCTGCTTTGCGAACGGCCTCGATGGGCAGACCCACGTTGGCAAGATGCCGGCAATCAACGCCTGGGGCTACGGTGCCTTGGCGGAGACTTGGAACTGGAGTCAGAGTGTGAACGGCATCGACGATTGTGCCACAACCGACTGCAGTATCTCCTGCAAGACGAGGACCGTTGACGACGTCTGCCACAGTCCCGTAGACATTCACTTTGCAAAGATGAGCGGTGACGGGAGTCCCGGTTGGACGGCACCCATCCGGACAGTCTGGCCTGCGTCAAGGGCAATCTACATGGACTGAGCCCTGAATGGTCGCTGGGTGGTGAGCGGTGTCGGGAACGTTCCCTTGACCAAGACCGGTACTGGGCTGGTGGCGACTGCGGAGATCCCAGCAGTGGCTTGCCTCTGGAGCATGGGGCCGACATCGGCGGAGCTCCGGGCACTGGCATGGACATGACATCCCTGGCTGCCTGGAGGGCTTTGGGCGTAGATGGCATCTGGACATCCAGAGAGGTCTGCTCCGAAGGGGCCAGGCTACTCTGCTCAATGTGAGTCGGAGGCCTAGGGCCCGATGGGGATCGAGGACTACCCGACATGGGCCTAGCCTCTGTCCCAGACTTCCCTCAGTGCCGTTGCAAAGAGGGAATCTTTCCAATCCTCTTGGCGTGCCCCGTGGATGGGGAGCAGTGCCGACGGGATGAGGGTACTGGAGGGTCTCCGTGTACCGACACCGCAGTGCCGGGTACCGGTTCGGAGCGGCGTGCCGGGGTCGGGGCCAGGACCAGCGCCGACTCCATCAGGATGGCCCGGAGCCTAACGTCCCTTTCTTTTTTAGTCCAGGGCTTGAAAGACTTGCAGGTCTTGCACATTTCGCTGATATGGGTTTCTCCCAAGCAGCACAGACAATCCGTGTGTGGGTCGCTCCTTGGCACAGAGCGCCTACAAGAGCCACACAACTTAAAGCCTGGGGCGCAGGGCATGCCCTGGCCTGGGCTCAATGACTAACTAAACTAACTGAATTAGGTAACTGACTACAGGTACTACTGAACAAATGAAGAGCTGGGGACGAGCTGCAGCAAAGCTGGAGCTGAGCAGTTCCGATGCACCTTCACTGGCGGCAAGAAGGAACTGAGGGCTGGAGGAGTGCAGCCCCCCTTATAGCACGCCAGGCAGGTGCCGCTCCAGGGGTCACTATGGGTACTGCTAGGGGAAAAACTTCCGGCACCAGTGCACGTGGCAAGCACGCACACCTATTGTGGAATACACATGAGCAATCACTCGAAGAAGAACTAATCTTTCATTCCTGCCATAACTAAACAGTTACACTGACAAATATTATTATGGATTTTTCCTGATCTATTATCTTAAATAAATCAATGTAAACACTCAAGATAAACTCTGGAACACAATTTTTAATTAAGCAATTATATACTGTACCAAGATATCTAGTGGTGACATTTATTTAAGAAGTGTAACCTACTAGATATTTATTGTAATTTGCCATTTTATAACATAAAGAGCAACAATGCTCAATAGGGGATTTGATGTGATTAGCCCTGTCCAAGAGATTAACCAAAATGAAAGGAGACAAAACAGCCCAGGACATATACAGTGTTTTAAATGTATTGGTGATTTGCCAGTCCCTAGATAAAGACCCACTTTAATAGTGAAATAATATTCAGGGCCAAATTTGGCTGTCTCTCATGTCAAAGTACTGTGGAAGCAACTTCATAATCTTACATAGAAAGAGAAATGTTCTTCATTAGATAAAAGATATAGGGCAAAAATTTAATATTCTTTAAGCATATTATAACAGTTTATTCTTTTTCTGTCTCTCACTATCTTTCTACACTAGAAAGTCTGAGGGACGTTTTTTCTAGGGATCAACAGACAGCTGGTACATCAGTGAAATGGAGGAAAGTACTAAAAAATTACCAGATTGGACCGGATTGTTTATGCTATTCTGTGGGTGCACTAAGGAAGTGGGAAAGCATAATGAGCTCCTCCTGCCTCGAGCTTCTGCTCCACTGCAGGGCACAATTTCAATGTAGGACAGATATTTTTTCCTCTGTGCACTTCCTGGCATACAAGACACCCAAAAGGGATGTAGAGATCCCACATCTGTGTGTGGGGAAACTTGCTGTACTCCCTCACAGCAGACTTCCTCCTCTGAGCTCCCTTCAGGGTGGTGAAGCTCCTTGCTGCCCATACTGCAGCACTGTGTAGACATGGAACAGCAAAGCCTACAAAAGCAGCTCACCTTCTTTGGAACACCATGAAATGCAATGAAAAATCAAGAATACGAGGTAATTCATGCCTCGTAATAATTAATCAACCACAGTGAGTATGGTAAAGGACTGTATCAGGAGGAACCTGTATTTACATCTGTGATTAATCACTGTGTAATCATGAAAAACTCATTTGACCACCTTGTACCTCAATCAGTGAAGCTGCAAATTATGAAAGGCAAGAATCTTACTGACAATAAAATTCTAGATTTGAGGTCATTTATCTTGGTCCTGCATAAACCAACTGTAATACCTCCCCTACCCCTGCAAAAAAACAACAACAAAAAACAAAAAAACTCAAAACAAACAAACAAAAAAACCCTACTCCAAAAAAAACCCCATCCTTTACATTCCTGTTATGTGCTACATTGCATTCTCCCCCTCCCCCTGCCCCCGGATACAGGTTACAAACATCACTGAAATGTATATTTAAATTAAACTATCTGAATTTCACAAAATCAGAAGGACCCGAGTGTGACAAAAGGCAGAATAAGAATGCACTTGGAGATTTTATTTTCCAGCTCTGCATAACAAAGTTAGGCCACATTCAGGCTATGAAATTTAGAGCTCCATTCTACACAGCAAGAGAATAGAAAAGGTCCAAAGGCTAAGAAGGATGATAAATACCCAGGCTGCTTCCAGTGTCACAATGTTCACATTGCTGCTTTAGTGTGCTAGTGTGAATCTGTCTATCGGGCTGGGAATAGCACCTTCCAAGCTGTAGTGTAGACCAATGGGGCCAGGATTTCACCCTGAATTGTATTGTTTAGAGTAGAGAGGACAGAGTCATCCCAAGCATAAACTGACTCTGTTAAAGCCATTTGAATTACACCAGCAATGAATAAGGCCCAAGATACTTAAAATAATATGTAAATGGTGTTTGTAAGATGCTTCAGTGAGGGTAGCAGTATAATCTATGCACCTTTTGGACTGATATTAGACACAAGGACGAAAGACAGCAAAAAAATCCTCAAAACTAGGTACAAGATTTTCAACAGAAGGTAGGAAAATTTTTGAGTAACAAATTTTTGAGTAATTTATAACTTATGAACAGCAGTGGGAGAAGGAATCAAAGTTATTTTTGGTTATTGGTAGGTGCAAACAATATCTTGGTCAGATCAGACTGACGCAGCTTCTTTTCACTCATTACAAAGTTTCCATAGGGCCACTGTCGCCAAGTCCGTGAGCGCGCCAAACCAATGCTGGCAAAGCCATGATGGGGAGATCATGACGACTCTGGCTTTGTCCCTTTTGATCTTCATAAGCAAGCTGCTGATAAGCAGGATCAGCGGGAAGTCATACATCAGGTCGCCTGTCCAAGACAGGAGAAAGGCATCAGAAAGCGACCCACTGTTGAGATCTTGCAGGGAGAAGAACTGGTGGCATTTCCTGTTCTGCCTGGTGGCAAATAGGTCCACTTATAGAGTTCCCCACTTCTGGAAGATCATTCTGATGACCTCCGAGTGGAGGGACCACTCGTGGAGAGAAAAGGCGATCCCCCAGCTGCTAAGGCGATCCCGCAGAGTGTTTCGGACACCAGCGAGATTTAGAGCCTCGATGTGAATGTCATGCTGGATAGAGGGCTGAAGACCATGCTCCCTCTTGTCTGTTGACATAGAACATGGACGCTGTATTGTCCATCAATACCTGTACCACTTGATGGGACCACTGAGGAAGGAACACTTTGCAAGCCAAACGGACTGCCCTGAGTTCCCTGACATTGATGTGCAGTGACAGCTCTTCCTGGGACCAAACCCCTGGGTTTTGAGTGATCCAGAGTGGACTCTCCAACCCAAGTTGGACACATCTGATACTAGTACCATCATGGGTTTCGGAGTTGCAAAGGGTACCCCTTCAGACATATTTCCCGGGTCGGACCCCCGTTCCAGAGCAGTAAGTACCTGTGGTGGAATTGTGAGGACCTTGTCCAGGTGGTGCCTGGCTGGGGTGTAGACCAACACCAGCCACATCTGGAGGGGTCTGAATCATAGTTGTGCATGCTGCCAAGTGGCATAAGTGCATACTGCCTTGTGCCCTAGCAACCTGAAGAATACCCTGGCTGTGGTGATTGGGTGACTGGTAAGTTGGGCAATGAGATCCTACATTGCCTTGAATCTGGGTTCCAGGAGAAAAGCCCTGTCTCAGGTAGAGTCCAAAACCACCCTGATGAACTCTATTCTCTGCACCTGGGACCAAGGTGGATTTTTGTTCATTTATCAAGCGACCCAGAGCTCGGTAAGTGGCTTGACCAGCTCGATACTGTGATGAACCTGTACCTTCAAACGACCCCTGATGAGCCCCCAATCATTGAGGTACAGGTAGATCTGAACATCCCGGCATCTTAGGCAAGCTTCAAGTACCGCCATGCATTTCGTGAACACCTTTGATGCTGTAGCCAGGCCAAACGGGAGCATTGCGAATTGGTAGCGGGCCCATCCTACTACGAACTACAGAAACCTCCTGTGCCTGTGGAAAATTGAGATATGAAAGTACACGTCCCTTAGGTCGAGGGCAGCGTACCAATCTCCAGGATTCCGGGAGGGGATAATAGAGGCCAGGGAGACCATGCGGAACTTCAACTTTTTGAGATATTTGTTAAGGCTTTGTAGGTCCAATATGGGACGCAGACCCCTGTTGGTCTTCAGTATCAGGAAATACAGAGAGTAGAACCTTTTCCCTCTTAGATGCATGGGGGCTTCCTCTATGGCCCCTACCACAGGAGGGGTTGCACCTCATGGGTGAGAAGTTGCTCATGAGAAGGGTCCCTGACGAGGGACGGGGAAGGGAGGTGGAGAGGGGAATGGAAATAAACTGGAGGGTATATCTCACTGTTCCTGTACTGAGGATCCACCAGCCTGATGTTATAGAAGCCCAAGCAGGGAGGAAAGGAAACAGGTGATTTGAAAACAAAAGGGATGCAGGATCCTGGCTGAAGACTGGAAGGTCGTCCTTGGGCTGGCTTGCTTCCAGGAGAGTAGCGGGCAGAGCCCTAATAGGAGGAAGAGGCTGGTTGTTGGCCTTGATGGTGCTTGTAACCCTTGCCCTTTTTACGGTAGAGCTCTGGTCGGGCTTGGCCTCCTGGTCTTTGAGGTTGCTGTGGCTTAAACCTCTTTCTGGCAGGGGCCAGTGTGTAGAGTCCTAGGGAACATAAAGTAGCCCTAGAGTCCTAAAACCCATGTAACCATGAGACTGTCTGTTCCACAAACAGGCCTAGGCCATTGAAAGGGAGGTCCTGAGCTGACGGCTGGGCCTCCATCGACAGTCCCGAAGATAGCAGCCACGACGCTTGTCTCATTGCCACAGCCATAGTGATGGACCTGGCCACTGAGTCCGCCACGTGAAAGGCTGTTTGAAGGGAGGTTTTGCCTCTTTTCTCTCTTCCTCTAAAATAGCCAGGAATTCCTTCTTGGAGTCCTCTGGCAGCGAGTCTGCGAACCTGGCCACAGACTGCCACACTGTGAAGTCAGACCTCTCAAGTAAAGCCTGATGGTTTGCCATGTGTAATTGGAGGCTGGCAGATGAATACTTTTTTCTGCCGAATAAGTTTAGCCTCTTTCCGTCTTTGTTCTTGGGAGTTGGGCCAGGTTGGCTCTGCCTGTCTCTCTAGTTGGTCGCATAAACCTCTAGAGTTCGGGGCTGGGTGGGAATATAAGGACTTAAAGCCCTGAGCAGGGACGTAATATTTCCTCTCCGCCCATTTGGAGATGGACGGGAGAGAGGATGGGGTCTGCCATAAGGTTTTGACCAATTTTACCACCCCTTCATGGACCAGCAGTGCTACCCTAGATGGGGCCACCACGGCCAAAATGTCAAAGAGGGTGTCAGATGGTTCCGCCAGCTCCTCTGCTTCTAACCCCAGGTTCGCCACCACCCGCTTTAACAGCTCTGGGTGTGCCTTGAAATCGTCCTGAGGCACTGTCTGGGATGGTCCTGGCACTGCCTTGTTGGGTGAGGAGGATGAGGAGGGGAGGGCAGGGGGAGGAGCTGGCTCTGCGTCCCCCATAAGGGTGGCCTCATCCAAGTCCAGAAAGTGCTTGCTCGGATCCTTACTCTGGAGGCTGGGGGGGGAGAAGGAGGGGCACGGGCGGGAGATTGTCACCGACTGCCTCTCTGATGCCCCGACACTGATCGTTGCATCTGGGTTTCTGATGCCTGGGGGAACACCCATGGGTTCCAAAAGTGCCACAGCATGGGCCACTGGTCCTGTGAGCGTGCACCAGCTCATAGTCCTGGTGGAACCCCCACCCTGATCTGTCTGGGTAGGCCTGGCTCAAGGGACACGCAGTCTCCTCAGCCTCCGAGCCCGAGGAGAAAAGTTCCTGCCTTGGGGACCATGGTGGTGCTGTCGCCGTGTCCATCTCCCTTCCGTGCCTACCCTCCTGGCACTTACTGCTAGGGGAGAGGTCCTGGGGTTCAGTGTCTTGGTACATTCTGCCCGGGGACCAGTTGCGGAGCTTGGTGCACTGATGACTGTACACCGGCGATCAATGTCTGGAGTTCTGAGATGGATGCCGGGACACCAAATACAGGAATGGGACTGTCTTAACTCTGGGGATTGTTGCTGTGAGTCTGGCGATCAGCATCTCAGACCCAGGAGTAGTAAGATGAGGCCCTGAAACATAAACCCTTATATCAGAGGCCTGGTATGAGGCCTAAGGCCTGAACTAAAGTAATGGTCAAGAATTTGCTAACATAAAGCAAAGTTAAGCTGTGAGCCAGAGGCAGGCCCTGCTTGCAGAAGCTGGCAAGGAAAGGACTGATGTTTCCAAAATATATATATATACCTAAAAGGTACTTGACACTAGAAATATCAGAACACTCCTATACTTGCACATTCCACACACATAACAAGGAACAAGCTGACCCATCCCAAAGACAGGGGCAAAAGGCTAACATGATGGATAGAGTTGTTTTGTTTGAGCCAACTTGTACAAGGTGAGAGGTGGCACCTTACTGCATAGAGGGGTTGCACCTCGATACGTCAGGAGTGATGTGTAACTTGTTTGTACCTGTGCATAAGAATGCATCCCTGCCATTGGATGTGGATGTCATTATCCAGCCTAGGGGGCACTGGAGTGTTCCGCCACTGACTGAGCTGTGTCCATTGTCACGTATGTATGAGCAGAACTGTAGACATCTGATCTGGGGAGCTAGAGACTGTGTTTCGTTTGACAATAAACCTGGCCGGGTGCATTTCTACCTTATTGGAGTCTGTTGTCATTGGGTGTTCTCTCGGGGTCTGCTGTGTCAGCTATCTGTGCAGAGCCGAGGCAGCACACAGAGGGGACACGCAAGCAGCCAACTGTTATCAGCATTGGATAGAGCAGAGCACCACACCGGTGGCGTCTGACAACACCAGGGACCGGCAGCATGGCTCTGGGGACCTACGCCATGGCACAGGTGACTGCTGTTACTCTGAGGATCGATGCCAATGCTCCAACGACCATTGCCGTGATTCCGGGGACTGGAGGCGTGTTGGGTCTTCGCTGACTGCCCGAAGAGTGATGCCATGCCTCAGGGGACCAATGCTAAGAGTCCAGCGAATGGTGCCAGGAGCTCTGGTCAGTATGGGTGGGTCAAAAGCACGTCTCTGGAGATCACTGCTCTGATGCCAATAGCTGCAGTGCCGGGGAGCAATGCCTCAAGAATGAAGAACGTTGCGTGGGCCTCGGTGATGGCTTCCCTCTTTAGACGACGACATCTTGACAGGGCGGTGGTGGTGGCATTGGCAAAGACATGATGTCTTTAGCAGCCTGGAACCTGAATGGAACCTCCAGGTGTGGGGATTTCTGCCACTACCTGCGGTGGCTGGTGGGTCCCTAGGAAGGCTTGATAGCCTAGCCAGTGATGCAGGTGCCTGGTTGAGCGCCAGAGAAGATACGCTGCCACACACGGACCTATGCTGCTCTCTGGATTTCCCCTTCCGTGTACAGGGCATTGAGGAGTGCCCTCTCCCAGTGTGCCTCTTCTGCTTCTTAGCAGACACTGGGGATGGGGATCGGTGATGGGCGCAGATCGGTGCAGGCAGCGCACTTCGCACTGATGCCACGGTGCTCGGTGCAGAGTCCAGTTGTGTCAGCTCAGAGGGCCGAGTCCTTAAGGAGTGCTCTTAGTCTTAGGCTCTGCTCTTTTTTAGTTCTTGGCTTGAAGCTTTTGCAGATGCAACACTTGTCGCTAAGATGGGTTTCCCCCAAGCACTTCAAGCAGCTTTGGTGTGGGTCGCTGATTAGCATAGCTTTTTGCAGCAATCAGAAGGTTTGAAGCCCGGGGACCGGGGCATGCCCCGTCCTTGGGCTAAGTCTCTCAGGGGACTATCTAACTTATCTACAGCACTGTTAAGCTTTCTATCAAGAGAACAATTAAAATTACTTATCTAAAAACTATTTACACAAAAGGCTGAAGGAAAAAAACACTGGACTGAGACCACTTGCCAAGGCAAGGAGACATTCCAGCACTGTCACTGACGGTAAGAAGGAACCGAGGGAGTGGGAAGCCGGCGGCACTCCTTATACCACTGCATACGCATGCCTCTTCAAAGGGTGCCAGAGTTGGTCCCCTATGGATACCGCTGAGGGAAAAACTTCCAGCACCGGTGCATGTGGTGAGCAAACATACCTAACATGGAATGGACATGAGCAAGCACTTGAAGAAGAATAAATATGATCAGATAGGCAAAGACTTTACTCCAATGCTGCTTCCTGAGACTGTTGTACAGGTCTCACTTCTCACTTCGAAATGCTATTCCAGACATTCTGGCTAACAATAAAGTCTTCCTCTTCCTTGGGCATTGTATTTAACAGGTCCAAATATAAGGAAAACCATGCATCTCAAGTCAAGTTCTTCCCTCACTGTCATTATACTGAAGTTAATGAAGAAAAATAAAGAAACAGGTCAAAGCCCCGATAACTCCCTTTTCTTATAAAATATATGCCTCGTCAACTTTTTTTCATGAACCAGGCTGGAAAAAGATGCTGTCTGTGCTGGAGGGTTTCCGACTAAACCCTGACAGGCCAATTGAGTCCTATACAGATGTACTCTGCTTTTTGTTGTTAAAAATAAAAGGAAAGGAAAGAAAAGAAATACAAAATATAAATCAGTGAGTGAAATGGTTGGTTTAGGAACCTTCTGCAGAACTTAAAGTTGATTCTAATTTTCAAAGTAATATTGCAATAATAGGGTTACCCCTTTTCAGCATGAGCAGCTAGTCAAATTTCAGGGCTCTGGGGATGTTCCAGTTGGCAGCAGAAATTGGTAGAACCTGGTATTTTCTTTGATGCAATCTTGTTTATTTACAAGGAATGTACAAAGCCCTGTTTCTCCAAACACAGCAGGAACTAAGAAGAAGAGAAACAGTTTCTTAGCTTACAGCCCTCAGCCCTCTTTAGCCAACACCCAACCAAAAGCTGCAGTGCTTAATTTGTAATGAAAGAGGTGCCAGAGCTCAAACAATATTTTTACATTCATAATGGATGCAGCAAGCCCAGAGGTGCCAGGGTTATGAACTGTGAAGTCTAGAAGTGCCAGGGCAAGCCCCGGCACAAATTAAACACTGAAAAGCTCTCTGGCTTTTCCAGGGTCATACACCGTGCTCACAGTCTTGGCTTTCTTGCTTTTTTTTTTGCCTCTGCCTCCTTCTCTGTTGTCTGTTCTCAGTTTTTGTATGTTCTGCCTTCCCTCTCTCCCCCACCCACACCTCAGCACTAGCATATATATTCTGTTCCTGTGATAAATTTAACTTTACCTAACATAAAGAATATACTCTTACTTCTCAGGCCCTAAACATCATCACACTTGACGGAACTGTGCTTATTAAGCCTAGATGAAGATACTTATATTCCAGTGCATTTTGGGAAAAGACACCTGACAATCCCTCTCTAAGCCTGGGATGTAAAGGACTTGGCCTACTTCATGTACTTATGTGGCAACCACAACTTTAAGATTCCAAAACTTAACACTATTTTTAAATGACATTTGAAAGTTTCTAGTCCTCACGTTGCAAAGCAAACCTTCTAAACATGAATTGAGTGTAGCCAAAGCAGTGTTGTCTTTCTGAGTCTGCACGCAGCCTGATCACTATCATAGAGGCGGGACACAACTCCCACATACACTCCATCCTCACCCCAGCCCTGACGAAAATGCCAGCCTGGTGCTAAAGAAAAAGTAAACTACAAAAATTTTTAGGGATTGTTTGATTACTTCCTGCAACCCCAGGAAATAGGGGGTGGGGGGGGCGGAAGAGTGGAAAGGAAAGGAACTGTAATTCCAGTATGCAGCATATCCTCATACTTTGGTGCCTAAGTCTTCCACATTTCCTGAGAAATACTCCCAAACAGGCATTCCAATTCTACAAAAAACAAAAGATTACTGAACAATATAAAATATTTTTTGAATTAATGGGCAGAAAAGTCATAGACCATGGTAATCTACTAATACAGAGCATAATTGAATTATTACATGCATGAAAGAGATAGATCCAGGTGTCAACTTTCATAATCTCCCCAAAGTTTAGAGCTTTTTGGTTCAGCCCACCATAGAGAGCCACAGGTTAGTCACCAAGTTGAGAGCTGGATCTAAATTTCTGGAGTGTATAATTCTGGAGTTTTGGTATAAGCCATTTTCTATTTCTTTCTTTTAAAATTTATTTGTTTACGCTACCTGACATCAATTCCAGTAAATACAGAAATGTTTAGAATAATTCAGATCTGCAAATCTAACTGGTATAATCATCTAAACGGGGTTCTGTTACAAGCTTGTATAAAATATTACTCATAGGTATAATTTTTCTCACTACGATTTTTCAATGGCAATCAAGATGGTATTTTCCATTGTGTTTATCTTCTGACAGAACATGCTATTGCGTAACCTCATATAATATGTGGCAAATGTAAAAGATACTTATTAAATAAGAAATGAAAGTGTATTTTTAATGCTTGGTTGTCACAGGAGACATTTACTTTTCTGGAAGATCAATACCAAGTATAAAACAAACTTTTAAAGAAACAATAGAGTTTATATTTGGGTACATCTTTTCAGTGACATGTACTACAGGTGAAATGCATAACTCCTACAACAACAATGGATGTGCCCATCCTTTTACCCACACTGGAAATTACCACTAAAAGATTATGGATGGCTAAATTGGAAAAATATAGAATGATAAAAGTCATAATGGGTAGCATGCTATACTGTCAACGTTTTTCACGCTAATTGTGTGAGAAGTAAATTCAGTAATCAAAGAGGTTACATCTAAAATATGGAAAACTACCTGACCTTGTGCAGAATGTCAGATAGAAAATACTGATATGCATTTATTAAGATGAAACTTTATCTCATGTTTAAGTTCTTCAAATATAGACAAGGCTTTCTTTTATTTCATAGAATTTTTTTTATAAATACTACTCTTTTGTAGTAGAATGCAACAGTCACATAAAAATAATAAATCAGTTTTCTTTGAAGAGGTTGGTAAAGTGAGAAGCAAATAGACAAGCAAATGCTCAGCTACCAAGTTTAAAAAGCTATCAGCTTAATTAGATTTCTGTAATCAAGCAGACACTTTGGTTAACCTATTGTACTCCAGCCTTCAGCATAACTTCAAACTTCATACATGAGGGTCAAACATTTAAGTCAGGATATGAACACCAGTGTGACAATTCTGATACTACTATGCACATAATATTATTATTATATTATTTGTACTATCGCAATGCCAATGAACCCTAGTCATGGATGAGGACCCGATTGTGCTGCTGTACAAACATGTAGCTGAAGCCAGACAAATGTCTCTGTAACATACAGTAATTGTTTTACAGCGAGAAGTTGTTAAAGTATATCTCTAGCTTCTCAGACAAATGCTCCAGCAGCAAACCAACTCAGTAACTACCCTCACATGTATCATCTGAATAGCTCATGAGCCTTTACATTACACTTATAATATAATATAAAAATTACTGCATTTTCAAATTTAGAAGAAGTTAAGCAAGATAAAGTAATCAATACAAGACTATTTAAACCATTTGTTTGGAACCCTCAATGTATTAGCCAAATCCTGCAGTCCTTTGACTCTGGTGTTACTGGAATTTTCACCAGAGCAAGGACTGTAGGACTTGTCCCTATATTATTAAATAATCTTCACTGGTCTCTCTATTTTGACTTGTTTCTTTAACCTCTGTGCCTTCCATATGATTTTCTTCTACGTGTTCATTGTTCTCCTGCTGTTTTTCTTCACTTCAAAATTAGTAAAATCTCAGACACCCCCCACCTCACCGCCAGTCCTTTAGACCTGCAAACCAACTACATCTTGTTGATCACTGAGCATTTTAGGATGTGCATATCACTGTTACAGCTCACATTCTCATTTCTTTCATCTGGTCTCCATAGACTCTGCTGGTGTACACTAAAACCTCCCTAGTTCCCTTTAACATAATACTGTTTCAAACAGTACTGCATAAGAGCACGCTTGGGAACTTTTAATGTGCACCAGCAGGGTCTACTGGGACCAATTAATGAGTAACACATTAGTGCACTTTAGAAATCATCCTCCATTCCATACTTCACATTGCCAAACTGTTTAGACAAGCCCTTAGTCAGGCAGGGGGTGAGACTGATTTCGTTCTCTGCTGCCCTCAACGTCCAACTTGTCCCTTAATAAAGCTTTGTTCTTAAAATGCAAACTAGTTAAAACTGCAAGTGATTTAAAACTAGAAGGAGTGATAAAAATATTGTACCTTTCCACATTAAACATTTAACAGGTAAAGTTATTTCGACAAAAAGTTGGAGTCATTCAAGACAGAACAAAGCGCTAAAAGGTAATGAAATCATCTCGATCAAATGAGTGCTTTCAAATCCCCTCCCCAAAAGTATTCTGTTCCAGTTTTATGGTACAATAAAATTCCAGCTAAAAATGCATCCCATCTCCTCCTCCTGACTTATCACTGTCTTGTATTTCTGACTGGAAAATGTCATGTAAAATTTCACAGAAATCCACATATCCAGGAAAAGGAAACTCAATTAAACAAAGGGCAGAAAGTACTCAGTCTGAAAAAAGAAAAATATGAAAACAATTAACAATTATTACTAGTTCTCTGATAACAATTTGCTTTGTGATGAGTTGTAACTAGGGTAACCAAATAGCAAGTGTGAAAAATTGGGACAGGGTTGAGAGGTAATAGGTGCCTATATAAGAAAAAGCCCCAAATATCGGGACTGTCCCTATAAAATTGGGACATCTGGTCATCCTAGTTGTAACTCACTAAACCCAACTGCCTAAGGGCTTGTCTAAAATAGAAAATTTGCACCAGTTTACGTAAATCAATTTATAATTGATCTAGTTATACCAGTTCAGACACTTAATGTAGATATGTTTAAACCAGTTTAGTTTAATCAGAATTTAGACATTAGTTACATTGATGCAAGTTTTCAATACTAACGATAGCATTAGTACCATGAGGAATCCCATTGATATCAATGGAACTCCTCAGACTAGTATGAGGTACCCTAGCAGAAAGAGTCTGCAAGATTGGAATTAGTTTCTGAATAATGATTACATTTAATTTTCTAGCATCTTGCCAACTATTCCTTTGTGGATGGAAGTATCTTGTATAAATCATATGAAAAAGATTCAGCTCTTATACAGATTAACAGTCCCTCAAGCAGTACAAGCTCTCAGACTGACCTTGGAAATGATGAATGCAACCTTTGTGAATTCTGAGAGTTCTTTGAACACCTCTCCCATAGCATCTTTCATTTCTTAATATCATACAAAGGTTTTTACTTCCATAGAAACATACTTCAAAATGTAAAATTAGTATTCCAAGTACACAGTTATTTACACTACCTGGTAACATGCCTTTGTTTGCCATTACAGTTTTTCAGCAATATTATACAATACATGTCCATACATTATTTAGTACAATGCCTTCACATTTGAAAAGAGAAAAAGCTTGGCTCTTAAATTTTCAGTTGACAGTTAATATTACATTCTAATATAAAATTTTGTTTCTCACAGAGGTATTTATTACCTGTACCTTTACCATTCAATATTTAAGGAATTAAAAATTGTCAGTGATTGTGCTCCACCATGTTTATGCTGACAACAAATGCTCCAAGGAAAAATACCCTTATCAGTCAGAAAATACCTGCTAATTAGGCACCAGAAAATGAACAGCAATATGCTATTTTTAAATTTTTTAAAACTTATGTTTAAACACAAATCTTCTCAAGTAAGATGAAGTTGATATTTTAAGGAGCAATTAATTCTACAGTCTAGTTTGTTCTGCAAAAGTATACATAAAACAAAACCTACATTTATTGTACATTATTTTCAGTCTCACAAAGATGTCTTTGAAAATTGGTTTGTTTTCTAGAATTTTAACTTCTGCGTAAAATTATTGCAAAATGTGCTCAGAACTATACCGTTTAAGCAATATTTTGCATAATTAGTGATGACCATAGTCAAGCAAACAACTTAAGAAATTATAGGTTTTCTAAAGAGGTGACAGGACAATTTCCATTGGTTTATAATGTATAAAAAGATATTGCACAATGCCATATAATAATTTCATTGCACTTAATGGAATTATATAACATTCATTGTACTTTGCAGTATTTACAAGTTATTTTATATAATCATTATATATCTCTTGTAAGAAAAATTAATCAAATTTCTAATGAGGGTTACTACATCAAAGATGGCATTGTAAAGGGGCACTCAAAACTAATCCTTAGTTTAATACCCATTACTTAGAAGATCTCATGCAATTATTGTGACTTAAACTGTATACAAAGGTTTTAGTAAGGTTTTTGACATAAATGTTTAACCATGCTGCACTAGATTTAAAGAGTCTATTCTTCCATTCATAAATAAGTGTCAGATTTATACATAGAGGGCCTGACCCTATGCTTCTGCAGTCAATGGAAGTTTTGCCATCGACTTCAATAGGCAGAGGATCAGGCTGTCACTCCTATACACATCAGTGGGAAAGCAGATTTCTGTAAAATTGAAACTATGTGAAAAACTAAATAACTTAGTACTTTAGAATGTTTTACAGTTGATGAAATATCAGCAACTATTACTGTGATATTAACAACATTCACACTCCATAAATTATGATTCAATTGGTAGAAGTCAGTGGCATTAAATATAAAATGTTATTGTAAACCTAAGAAATTGCTAATACAGGCTCCCCTTGTGATGTTTACTCCAATTGTCTATGTTAGATTGCACATAGCGGTCATACTCCAAACATTTTAAACAAGCTGCAAACCTGGTCCAGATTTACATTTTATAGAAACACAAACATCCACATTACTGGCCAAATCCTGGTCACCTTAGTCATGATGAGTATTCCCATGGGCTTCAAATGGAGATTATGGCAAGAAGGAGTTGGCCCTTAGAACACACACTTTTCACCAGATTCAAGTTTTTCACATACAAAGCATTATATACTCATGAAAAACAACAGCATCTATAAATGTGTTAAAATCATGAATGAGAATCCATATATCAGGACAGCTTACATTTATGTGGTAATAAATACAACGCAATTGCCATGGATCTAATGCATACCTGCTATATCTTGTTAGTTTTGTCAGTTAGAATATAGGGAATTAGGGTATGACATACACCATTTTCCTGTCCAGCTGGATACAAGGTGAAATTTTTGTGCTAGATAGTGATAAATGGAAGCCATTATTGCTTGGGAAATGAAAAGCAACCAAAAGCAACAATGTTGCCTTTATTGCTGATGTATTATTTCCAAATAATATGTAAGTTGTTTTCATATCACCTTTGTATACAATAAACTAGATTTTAATTTGTTAATGATCGCACGATCAAAAATACATTCCCTTCAGGTCCTTCCACTTTAAGACTACTGTGTAACTTCATAATTCTCTCATGATACAATTTTAAATTTACTTTGTAAAACCTGCAATTTAGCTTACTTTTCCCATTGCAGTGTAGTTATATTTTAACTAGTACTAATGAAAGTGTTACCATGTACACCCAGTAAAACTCACACATCAGTTTATTTGCATACCAACTAACGAATTACATGTGACGCCAGTATCAGCTATAAAATGAACCTCGAGACAATATATACCATTTATACCTGTGGTTTTCAATCTGTGGTCTGCAGACCTCTAGGGGTCCACACACTATGTTTAAGGGGTCTGCAAAAGGTTGTCATTACCATAGAACAATGATATGATATCTAAAATTTCCACAGATATCCACATCTTCATTTAAAATTGTATAGAGGTCCACAAATGAAAAAATGAAAACCACTGATTTATACAGTATAAGATGGTATATGTACTGTAAAAAGCTAAGCCATGTGTACATTAATGCATTATATAGTATTAAATATGTTATCTGGACTTCACAGATAATCTAATATGTTTAATTAAAAATTAATTTTCATCAGATAGAAAACACTGTTACACATGAATAGAGATAGCTACCACAAGAAAGTGATAATGCAACACCCATTTCAATTTAGGAAAATTTGAAAACTCAGGATTTTGTACTCTGAAATAATAATCAACCGAGAATCAGTAAATATCATCAGGGACTATGACAAAATATTAAAGGAAGTGATTTGTCTCTGAAGACTTTAAGTAACTCTAGAAGTTTTCATATTAAGTTAAATAACTGTTCTCCAACATTAAGTTCGCCTGGGTTTCTTATGGCCCTTTAGAATTATTCTTATTATAAATATTATTTCTTAGGTCTACACAATCAACAAGGTATAACACCTGCTTTGGTTGCATGGCAATTAGGAATATTAATCTGCAAAATGCACGGCTGCGCACCAACATATTGCAGAGATTTGGCCAAGTGCATAATTAAGCAGAGGTTCAAATAAGGAAAGCAGGATTTTCCCCTTTAAACCACATAGGAAAACTATGCAACATTTAATAGACAGCAAATATTTTGCACAATATTCAGAAACAAAGAGGCAGCCTCCATCAGCATGTAGTATACCAAAACGGTTTGGTTTCATAGTATAGTGCAGGAGAACTACCTCAACACAGTCTACTCGTACTGATGCTCCTGATGCTGCCATTTCTGGTGCCCGAAAAGCTGCTGCCTCCACTTCCTCTGCTGTTCGTGCCACTGTACACTCTCAGGCGATGGGGCAAAGGGCACACTCTGGATCTTCAAATGCTAAGATGAGAAAAATCAATTTCAATGCCCAAAAGATGGAACTGCCGATGTAGAAGGGGACTAACACTACTATTTAGCTTACTGAACTGGAATCTTGAGAGTTCTAATCTAATTCAATATAAAGGGGTTTGAAACAAGATGTTCTACTTTTCCCAGGGTATCACGAAGACATATGATTCTACAAATAGTAAATGGAAAGTGTTTTTCCCTTGTATCAGGTGGAATGAAAATGCATGCATATCTGATTGTCAAGGGAAAAAAGTGTTTGTGTGTAGTATGTAAAAAAAGAATTTCAAAAAAGGTCACCCTCTTGATAATATTTCCTCTTATATATGCTGCTAAAATTACTGTTAGCTTTGTTGATTGTAGAGTTGAACCTGAGCTCCAAAATGAGGATCTCAGTTTGGGTCCAGGTCTTGAACCCTACTGAATTTAGGGACTGGTCAGATTTCAGATTCTGCTTTGGTCCACTATACAGAGAGGCCCAAACTGCACAATTTTGACCTGTATTGTATCTGCATTTCTTCCCCGATATAGCTTCCACAGTTGTTAGGGGAGGAGAATTGGATACAGGATTTCAATTCAGGTCCATCTCTGTTTAATTGGTTATATGGGTACAGAATAAATTCCCATTATATAACAAAGTTCTCTACCCTATCAGGTTTCTCTCTCAATATTCTTTATTGTGTTTTTCAAAATTTCCCATTTCCCCCCTCTTTTTAATTTACATCTTCCTTTCTGGATTTCTGCACCTTCTTCCTGCACAATGTGTCTTGCACGGCCAATAAATAAATAACTAAATAAAGGCAGGATAATATATTGCTATCCTCTTTTCTCAGTCCAAATTATATGAAAATCAGCCTTACAAGGTGTACAAATCTTCTCAGAATGTGCACCATGGGGTTTGAGCTCATACAGGAACACTTCTTGTATATCCCTAGAAGGAAGTCATTTGCTCACTATCCTCAGTGAATAAGGAAGCTATGTAATATAGCACTAGCTGCTTTCTGTAGGATATACCATGTTGAACAGGACCTGTTGAGACAGTAAGTAGCACTTATCTGCTACTCCCTAGGTAGCAGCAAAAGGGGCCATGATGGAGTGGCATGTCTGAGTGCACATCAAAGCCCAAATAAAGATATTCTGCATGTTGTATTTCCAAACATAGTAAAAAACCTAACATTTCCAGACAAGGATTAACAGCCTTTGCACAGTTCACTTCTTTTGGCAGCTGAATAAATCCTAGCTCCCAAATTCCTCCTGATTGAGCCAGGCTGCCTCATCTGAAGCTGCTGACACCCTGGATCAGATTTGGGAACGGTTCTTTCCTAACTAGTAGCTCCAATAACGGCATCAGATTCAGGGGATCACTAATTCCTTCGGTCCATGGGTGGTATTGGAATATAGTAGTCAGTGGCTCTGGAGAGTGCCTGTACCACTATTATACATAAGATCCATCCCATGGTCATGCATCAAACCTGGGATCACTTGCAGCTGAACTCTTGGCAGCCTTGCTCAACCAATCCCATTGCATAGTTATTGAATACATCTTTTCCTGGTTTTACATTGTCTCTGATATATTTGAGAGGTTATCTTCTCAGTACCTGGTAACACTATTTTCCTGAATCCTTAAATCAAGTAACCTCTCTTATACATCAACTAAAACCAAAACCTTGAAAAAACTATTTCATTTCCAAACACTTATGTGCATCTGCTACCAAGTTATCACCAGCTTTTTATTCTGGAATCCCAGATACTGGGCTGGTGATTGGTGCAGAATACACCACAGGCTGGGGGAGTGTGCCTCTCCCTTGCTTGCAGAGCCCTTTCACTGCAAGAGACTTTTGTATATCTAGCCATTTTGTAGGTACAGGCAGTAAGGAATAAGCATGAACCCTTGACATTTTTTCAAGTATAAGATTGGGCCCACAGTGGAAATTGCTTTGAATGTTGCTCTTTAAAAGACATTAATTATTGTAAAATTCAGCAGTCAAAGGTAAATGTGTTAGCATAATCATGGAATCACGGAATAATCAAAATGTAAGATCATCCAGTCCAACCCCCTGTGCTGAGGCAGGACCAAGGATACCTAAACCATCCCTAATGGGTGTTTATCTAACTTTTTCTTTAAAATCTCCAATCATCAAGATAGCACTACCTCCTTTGTAAACCAACTTCTTTGCTTAACTATCCTTTATAGTTGGAAAGTTTTTCCTAATACCTAACCTACATCTCCCCTGCTGCAGATTAAGCCCATTACTTCTTCTTGTCATTCAAAAATGTATCAGGTCTCCCCTCTCTCTTCTTTTCTCAAGACAAAATGTGCCCAGTTTAGTTTTTTAACCTTTCTTCAGAGGTCTAGTTTTCTAAACCTTTTATCATTTGCATTGCTCTCCTCTGGACTCTCTCCAATGTGTCCACATCTTTTTAAAAGGTGGTGCCCAGAAATGGACACATTAAAGTCTCACCAGTGAAGAATAGAGCGGCACAATTACCTCACCAGTATTACATACAACACTCCTATTAATAAAGCCCGGAATTATATTAGACTTTTTCACAACTGCATCATACTGTTGACTCATACTCAATTTGTGAACCACTATAATCCCCAGATCCTTTTTCAGCAGTACTACTGCCTAGTCAGTTATACCCTATTTTGTATTCGTGCATTGGATTTTTCTTTCCTAAGTGTAGCACTTTCCACTTGTCTTGACTGATGTTAATTTCAGAAGAATTCTCCAATTTATCAAGATTTTCAATTTTAATCCTGTCCTCTAACCTGCTTCCAACCCCTCATTGCTTGGTGTCATCCACAAATTTTATAAGCCTACTCTCCACCCTATTATCTAAGTCATTAATGAAAATATTGAACACTACTGGACTAAAACCAACAGGACCCCCATTAGATATGTTCTCCCATTTTGATATGAAAACCTTTTCTAATTACTCTGAGTAACTTTCAACCAATTTTTCATGCACTGCATAATAATTTCATCTAGACCACATTCCATAGTTTGCTTATGAGAATGTCATTTGGACCCATGTCAAAAGCTTTACTAAAATCAAGACACCTCACACCTCCTGCTTCCCCCATCCACTATGCCAGTAACCATGTCAAAAAAGGAAACAAGGTTGGTTTGGCATGATTTGTTCTTAACAAATCCACCCTGGGTAGTATTATTATAACCTTATTATCCTCTAGGTGCTTACAAATTGGTTGTTTAATCATTTGTTCCAATATCTTTCCAGATATCAAAGTTAGGCTGACTGGTCTATAATTCTCCAGGTCCTCTTTGTTCCTTTTTTTAAAGATAGGTACTATGTTTCTCTTCCTCCCATCCTCTGGGACCTTACTCATCCTCCATGAGTTCTCAAACATAATTGCCAATGGTTCCTAGATTACTTCAGCTAGTTCCTTAAATATCATATGATGAATTTTATCAGGCCCTGCCAAATTGAATACATCTAACTTATTTAAATATTCTTTAACCTGTTCTTTCCCTGTTTTGGCTTGCATTCCTTCCCCTTGTCATCTCAATTTACCTTTTTAGTGAAGACTGAAGCACAACCCAGCTGCCCACTGTCTGCCTTTTTGATATCTATCATTATTAGCTATGCTTCCTCACTAAGTAAAGGACCTACACTTTCCTTCATCTTTCCTAACGAATTTATAGAACCTCTTTCTGTTGGTCTTTGTCTCTTACAGAGTGTAACTCATTTTGTACCTTTGCATTTCTGATTTTGTCCCTACATGCCTGTGCAATTCTTTTGTATTCCTCCTTAGCAATTTTGCCATGTTTCCACTATTTATAGAATTCCTTTTTGATTTTCATGTCACTAAAGAGCTCCTGACGGTACCATATTGGCCTCTTAATATCTTTCCTGAGATTATTTTCAAAAATCTTTTTGATTTGTACCATGTACAGCAGTGAATCAATTTACTATATCCAATCTAACTCTGAAATGAAGTCAAAAATAGTAGATCATGGTTCTGGCTCCTCCCCCACAAGCAATATTCTAAATTTTCTGAGAGAAACAAGGTGGAAGGGACAAGCTTTTGAACTTCACAGAGTTCTTTCCTTAGGTCTCATATATAAGGCTTAGTCATGGGTATTTTTAGTAAAAGTCATGGACAGGTCATAAGGAATAAACAAAAATTCACAGCCTGTGACCTATATACTTTACTATATATTTTACTATAAATACCTGACTAAATCTTAGCTGCTCTGCGACTCCTGGGACGCTGCTGCTCTGGGGGGGCCCAATGGCTGGCCACTGCTCCAATGGTGCAGTCTGACTACCCCCAGCTGCCCACTGTTCTGAGGCCCCCTGGGACCACTGCTCCGATGGCCTCTGGGACCGCTGCTGCCCCCAGAACCTTTGCTGATCCAGCAGTCCTCCTAGGGTTATCCCGGCTGGGCTGCCCCAGCAGCTGGCACCAGGGCTAGCTGGTTGGGTGTGTTGTCAGTAGCTATCGGTTTGGTGCTCTGCTCATGTTTGATGATAACAGTTGGCTGTGTGCATGTTCCCTCTGCGTGCTGCCCCAGCTCTGTGCAGATAGCTGACACAGCAGACCCCGAGAGAACCCCCAAAGACCACAGACTCTAGTAAGGTACAAAGGCACCCGGCCAGGTTTATTGTCAAACAAAGCACATTAATAGTTTCCTATAGACTCTACTGGACATACTACGAATATGTGCCCCCTGGCAATGGACACAGCTCAGTCAGTGGCGGGACACGCCACTGCCCCCTAGGCTGGACAGTGATGTGCCCTTCCAGACCTAGTCTTATACAGGTGCAGAACAGATTACTCATCCCTCCTGACATATTGAGGTGCAGCCCCTTTACTCATTAGGGTGCTGCTTCTCCTGTTACATGTTGGTTCAAACAAATATATACATCATGTTGTCCTTTTGACCCTGTCTTTTAAGATGCACCTGCCTGTTCCTTGTTATCTCTGTGGAGTGTTCTGATGCTATCTTGGCACAAGTTCCTCTTATTAGCACTTATGTGTGGATGCACCTGCTTCTAGCAGCCCTCTTCTTGCCAACTTCTGTGAGTGGGGCCTGCCTCTGGCTCACAGCCCACCCTTTGCTTAGCAATGCCTGGAAGTACTTTGGTTCAGGCTTCAGGCCTCAGACTGGGCCTCTGATACAAGAGTTTATGTTTCAGGGCCTCATCTTACTACAGGATGGTCCTGGGGTCAACCGCACTGGCCACTGCTGTTGCGGAAGTCATAGACATTAGTCATAGTCATAGAATCCGTGACAGACTCACAGCCTTACTTATATGTTTTCTGTGGCAGTTAGATAATGTAGTTTGTGCACCTGAAACCACTATACATGATGTAATGGAAAGTGAGAAATAGTAGTAAATTGTATTGACATGTCCTTGTTTAATGTAATTATTCAGCAGGAACCATCCTGAATCAATTAATCACACTGTAAGTTATCTTTAATTATGCAGTGGTCCAACACTCATAAAACTCAGTCACATTTTTACAGTTAATGACTATTACCAATTTTGTTTACAATTGTTGAATTACTGTATTTTAACTTAAATGATTTAAATAAATCTGGCATCTTTCTTAATTAGTGACAAACTGAAAATTAGAGATGCTTAAATATCAAACCATAAGTCATCCTTGTTTTCATAGATATGAATATAACCGTACACGCAGGGCCAGATCCTGGCCTTGCTCAAGCAGCTGTGCATTGCTGAACACATTCTAGGCCCCTGGAAGTTCCCCCTGGATAGGAAAAGCTTTCAGTGGCAGAGAACCACTGTAGGCACTGGTATAACTTCCTATCTGCTAGCCTCAAATGTAGGGGGCATAACCAAGGAAAAGGGGCACAGTCAGGGCATCCCAGCATGCTGATGATCTCTGGCTTCCAGAACGGCTATATGGGGCCGTGGCTCTAACTTATACTCGGGCCCGGCCCAGCCCAGCCATAACGTCGGGGTAGCATAAAGGTAGCTTAAAGCAACTTTGGTCCCCTCAAATCTGTTTTATGCCAAGTGCAGCTTGGCTGAAACAGAGAATTGGGCCCATAATTTTAAATTATGGTTAATGAACATTATTTTATGTCATTTGTTTTTTAACCTAACAAACTCCATCTCTGCACTTTAACTTAATTAAAAAGATTGTAAGAATTAAATTAATATACAAATGCAGTACACAGTATAAATTGTCATTCTGAACTATTACTGACTGAATTTTTGCAGCAATATTATATTACAAGTATGCTTACAGTGATGAATATTCACCTACATATGTTAGTTTTGTATTTCTTTGTTATGCACAAAACAGAACAAAATAATGAATAAAACCATCTTGCTTTTCAATTAAAAAAAATATAGAAAGAAGAATTCCACTTTAGATCATGCTTTTCTTACTCAAGGTACACTTAAAACACTTCACAATCATAAGGCAGATGGTAGAAAAGTAACTATGTAGGCATTCAGCAATTTCTCACTGGCACTTGACAATTCATTTTACTGAGAGATGGAATACTGGCCAGGAAATTGGGGTTCACGCTGCACACTGTGAAGCTTCCACTTGGACAGCCATCAGATACTGACAGAAAGGATTTTAGTTTTATGTCTTATTCAGAGACAAATTCTGCCAGTGTATGGGCCTGGCTCCAGGGGTAGAATTTATATATTAATACCTTGGCATTTGTGGATTCATTCAAGGATCTCAAAGCACTGTACTTAAGCCTCTCAAAAGTCCTACAAAATTATTTTTACATGAGGAACATCCTGGTTCGTGGCTGATGGAAAACAGTCATGTGACACTTTATATTAGTAAATTTATATTATTTCAAGGAACTCTGGAGTAATGTTATCTAGTCAGATCAAGCACACATCTTAACTGGCTACGAGTTAAACTGATCTATTATCCTCTTCCCTAGAGTCAAATATGTTTTTCTGGAACTCTAATAATAGTTTTATAATGCTAGTTTTAGTGGAAAAATCTGTGGCACTTGTGAAATTCACAGCTGTGAGATTTCTAAATATGTCTAAATAAAGGCATTCAGAATATATACGTAAAAATACATACATAGACATACACAAGTCTCTGGGTGAAGACAAAAGGGGAAAAACAGGGGTGATCATGTTAGGGGATCTACTGTGGACCACCAAATCAAGAGGAGAGGGCAGATGAGGCATTTCTAGAAGAACAAAAATAGCCAAAACACAAGACCTGGTAGCCATGGGGAACTTTAACTAGCCAGATGTGTTGGAAAAGTAATACAGTAAAACACAGAATGTCAAAAAAATTTCTTAGAATGTGCTCGGGACTTCTTGTTTCAGAAGGTGCAAGAAATAGCTAGTGGGGCAACTATTTTAAACTTGATTCTGACCAACAGGGAGGAGTTGGTTGCAAATCTGAAGGTGGCAGGCAAGTTGGGTGAAAAAGAAGAACAAAGAAGATTCAGGGACTTATATATCAGTCAGTCTAACTTCAGTACTTGGAAAGATACTGGAACAAATTATTAAACAATCAGTTTGTAAGCACCTAGAAGATAATATGGTGATAAGTAATAATCAATATGGATTTGTTAAGAAGAACTCATGCTAAACCAACCTAATTTCCTTTTTTGACAGAGTTACTGGCCAAGTGGTTACGGAGGAAGCAGCAGACATGATCTATGTTTATTTTGGTAAGGCTTATGACACAGTGCCATATGACATTTTTATGAGCAAAGTGGGAAATGTGATCTAGATGAAATTGCTATAAGGTGGATAAAAAACTTGCTGAAAGACCACATTCAATGGTTGGCTGTCAAGCTGGGAGGATGTATCTAGTGAAGCCCTGCAAGGGTCTGTCCTGGGTCCAGTATTATTCAATATTTTCATTAATGACTTGGATAATGGGGTGGAGAGTAGGCTTATGAAATTTGTGAATGACACCAAACAAGCACTTGGGAAGACAGGACTAGAATTCAAAAGAACCTTGATAAATTGGACAACTGGTCTGAAATTGACATCAGTCAAGACAAGTGGAAAGTGCTACACGTACGAAGGAAAAATCAAATGCACAAATACAAAATGGGGAATAACTGAGGAAGCAGTAGTACTGCTGAAAATAATCAAGGGGGCTATAGGGGATAACAAACTGAATGAGTCAACAGTGTGATACAGTTGTGAAAAAGGCTCATATTATTCTGGGGTATATTAACAGGAATGTTGCATGTAAGACAGGTGAGGTAAATGTTCCATTCAACTCATCACTGGTGAGGCCTCAGCTGGATGCCCCACTTTAAGAAAGATGTGGACAAATTGGAGAAAGTCCAGAGAAGAGCAACACAAATGATAAAAAGTTTAGAAACCTGACCTATAGGTAAAAACAAACAAACAAACAAAACCTGGGTATGATTAACCTTGAGAAAAGAAGACTGAGGGATGATCTGACAAAGAGTCTTCAAATATGCTAAGGGTTATTATAAAGGGGATGAGAAGTAATGGGCTCAATCTTCAGCAAGGGAGATTTTGGTTATATAGTAAGAAAAACTTTCTAACTAGAAGGATAATTATGCACTGGAATAGGATGCCAAAGGAGGTTGTGGAATCCCCATCTTTGGAGTTTTAAAGAACAGGTTGATAAACACCTATCAGGGATGGTCAAAGTATCTTTTGGTCCTGCCTCTGTGCAGGGGGATGAATTAGACTACATCTTGAGGTCCCTTTCAAGCCCCACATTTCTATGATAAGTTACAGCTTCTTGGTCTATATTTGGCCAATGAAGTTAGCCTTTGCTTATTCTACCCATTTTACAGATGGAAAAACAGAGGCAGAACGATCTTTCATCACTTTCCCAGAGTGAGTAGGGGGATGATCCAGGTTCAGAAATGCAGTGTCCTGGCTACAAATCTCTGGCTTTTACCCTCAGATACATTGTCTCTCTTTGTATGTGTGTGTGGGCGGGGGAGGGAACCATATCTCTCACAATACAGCTCTCCTTCCAAGTGGCACTGCCAGCATAATTATGAGACCACACCCTGCTGTAGCATTTGAATGCACAAATTACAGGAACACAGGCAACACTGTTTTCTCCAAATATTTCAACAAAGATCACATTGGCTTCAACCAGTTCTGTTTAGCAGATGAAGTATTTCTCAGAACAGAATTTATTACTTATATTCTGTTCGTATATTGTTAAATTGTAGTGCAATCTTGCAAGTAAACGTTAAGCTCTACAATACGGATCAGCACACTGCTTTTGTAATTTTAGCCAAGTTTTACATATGCAATAGCAAAAACATTTGGGGCTGATTCTCATTGACATCTACATTTGTGCTATTCTGATTTGGCAAGGTTTTACACCCATTTTGCATAGGTGTAAATGACTCCACAAGTAGTAGGGCAGTGCAGAATCAAGTCTTCCTTTTCCTCTCACTGGATGCTACCTATCAATAACAAACAGGGTATACAACTATAACCCAACAAACGCTCTCTAAAGAATACATGATATGTGCTTTGTAACTGATTTATTAGTTTCGCCTTTACAGAATGAGCAAGTCTGAGAGACCTGTTTTTAGAATGCACATCTAAGGGTTCAATTTTGCAGCCAGTGTGAGTTTTCCCATTTACTGCATGGAACAGCAGAAAAGGGGCTAAGTTAGTACACTGAATTATTAACCAATATGAGAAAGTTTAGAGAGATACTACTGAAAACCCAGAAACCAAGGTTTAGCAGAACAGACATACCTTGGAAACGCTGAGTCTAAGTACTTGGCTCTCACCCACCAGCTACTTATCTAGGAAAGAACAAAAACCCCTTTGATTCTTGTTTCTGTTTTTAATATGCTCTCATGACAATCAGCACACTTGTAAAAATCCAGGAGCACTTCCAGGGCAAAAGCCAAGACCTCCATTGGGAATGGTGATGGCTTAGAATAAAATGAAGATACCATTGATACTAGGGACCATGCATAAACTGTATATGCAGATAGGAATCTAGCTAGCTCAGGCACCAAGAACAGTGAAGACATGGTAGTGTGAGCTGCAGCAGACGTATATACCCAAGTATATACCCAGACTCCCTGGAAGGTTTGTACTGGACTAGCCCATATTACAGCCTCTGCAGCTGTGGCTATACTGCTTTTGGTACTTAGAGCTAGCTAGATTGCAGCACAAAGTAGACATACCCAAGCTAGCTTTAATCATATCTCCAATTGCATTGTAGACATCTCTGCAGACAAAAGTGTTCTTTGATACTTAAAGGTTTCAGAGTAACAGCCGTGTTAGTCTGTATTCGCAAAAAGAAAAGGAGTACTTGTGGCACTTTAGAGACAAACCAATTTATTTGAGCATAAGCTTTCGTGAGCTACAGCTCACTTCATCAGATGCATACTGTGGAAAGCGTAGAAGATCTTTTTATATACACCCAAAGCATGAAAAAATACCTCCTCCCACCCCACTCTCCTGCTGGTAATAGCTTATCTAAAGTGATCACTCTCCTTACAATGTATATGATAATCAAGTTGGGCCATTTCCAGCACAAATCCAGGGTTTAACAAGAACATCTGAGGAACCCCTCACCCCTCCTCAGACGTTCTTGTTAAACCCTGGATTTGTGCTTGAAATGGCCCACCTTGATTATCATACACATTGTAAGGAGAGTGGTCACTTTAGATAAGCTATTACCAGCAGGAGAGTGGAGTGGGAGGAGGTATTTTTTCATGCTTTGTGTGTATATAAAAAGATCTTCTACACTTTCCACAGTATGCATCCGATGAAGTGAGCTGTAGCTCACGAAAGCTTATGCTCAAATAAATTGGTTAGTCTCTAAAGTGCCACAAGTACTCCTTTTCTTTTTGATACTTAAAGGTGCACTACACAGAAAACAAATGCAACAGTTACATAGGTAACTACATCACAATGGCTATGTACAAAAAGAAATTGTCTAGTTACATAGCACAGAAGCTTTACAATACCCATGCAAACAAATTTACCAAATTTAATATACTTTATCTTTTTTCATTAGTAATTTACATCTAAACCAACCTGATTGTATTAATACTATTGAACAAATAGTTCAATAGTGTTACTGAATAGGCCCTCAGTCCTTATTCTGTACAAAATAATATCTTGGAGGCTTCAGAGGTGCTAGCCTACTTGGAAAGGTTGAAAGTAGTAAATAATATTTTAGGAATTGTAAGGGCATCTAAAGCTATGAGACAGTCTAAAAAAAAAGGTTTCAGAGGAACAGCCGTGTTAGTCTGTATTCGCAAAAAGAAAAGGAGTACTTGTGGCACCTTAGAGACTAACCAATTTATTTGAGCATGAGCTTTCGTGAGAGTGAATTTGTGGGGGGGGGCGGAGGGTGAGAAAACCTGGATTTGTGCTGGAAATGGCCCACCTGTTGATCATTTTAGATAAGCTATTACCAGCAGGACAGTGGGGTGGGAGGAGGTATTGTTTCATATTCTCTGTGTGTATATAAAGTCTGCTGCAGTTTCCACGGTAAACATCTGATGAAGTGAGCTGTAGCTCACGAAAGCTCATGCTCAAATAAATTGGTTAGTCTCTAAGGTGCCACAAGTACTCCTTTTCTTTTTTCTAAAAAAAAAGCATTTTTAAAGATCTAAGGGACAGACTCTGCTAGCCATGCAGTTAGAACTTCCTATTTTCCTTTTCTTGCAAAAATACAGAAACAGGGTCTCACTGTGCAGGTCTTGAGGGGGAGGTGGAGAAGAGAGTATAAACAGAGTTAAGGGAAGTGGGATTGTGATGAACTTTGAAGGGAAAGTAAGGGAAGCCACTGAAGGGATGCCAAGACAGGAGTGAAATGGTCAGAGCAGCAGGGAAAGATTATTTTAGCAACAGCATTTAAGAGGCCTGGAGGAGGCAGGACTAGTCAATATATGAATACTAAGGCATGGATATGGTAAGAATGGAGAGAAGAAGATGGATTTTAGAGATGTAAATGAAGTGACAGGATTTAGTGACAATCTGTGTATTACATTGGGGAGAAGAACAAGAGTAATCGAAGATGGCACTGAGCTTGCAGGCAGTGGCATTACCATTCCAGTTATTTGACAGGGACTTGGAAACTCCCCATCTAATTTCTCTCCTACAGAAGTGTAGACAGTCTTTCCACCATTAACATTCCCCAGGGTTCCAGTTGAGAAAGTACACGTTTTAATATCTGGCAGAATCTTCAAGAGAATTCTATTTCCTAGTAACTACTCAATTTGTGGGATACAGTGGCTGCTCACCAGCTCCTTTAATGGAGAGAAGATTGTGGGACCACCGGGCCTCATATTGCATAGCATGAATCCCCTGCTGACTCTGTACCAAGGTCTATACCAGTGGAGGGTATCTAGCTTCAGATTTGCACTCAGGAGCTATGGCTTAAAAAAAAAATCCTACAAGTCTCTGCCCAGTGGGACAGTTCCTCTAGCTCAGTTCAGCTAGTAGAGAGAACTGTTAAATAAGGGAAGCACCATTATATTCCTTAAGGGAACAATGTTAAACATGTACAAAACTCAATTGATAATCCCAAGCGACAGTTGGTGAGGAGATTGGACAAAGTTCTTCAACTTTGAGTGAATCAGTCTACTTGAATGATGTGAGAGAGATACTTGGAAAAGCCATTTGCACAAAGGTGAGCACTGAAGAAATGCTGCCAAAGCACAAGTATATGGTATATACAACAGATATGCCTTTTATACAAAAATATATTTCTATTGCAGTCACAAGGAAACAGTAAGCGCAAAATCTCACAGACATTCAGGGTATGAACAAAATCGGGTAAAAGAAATAGTTGGTCATGTAGGCCACAGCCATACGAAGTGCATAGTACTATTGTGAAATACATGTTGAAGGTTAAAAAGAACTCAAATCTACAGTACAGTGCTACATTGATACAGCTGAGCTGCTGTAGCGTGTCTGTTGGAGACATGCTATGCCAACAGGAGAGTGCTCTCCCATCAGCATAATTACTCCACATTGGCAAGAAGCAGAAGTTATGTCAGCGGGAGAGCGTCTCCCACCAACATAGCACTGGTGCGGACAGCACACAACTTGTGTTGCTCGGGAGGAAGCCTTTTTCACACCCCTGAGTGAAGTAAGTTAGATCGACTTAAGCAGTAGTGTAGACCTGTCCTTACACTTTTTAGCTTCTGACGTAAAGAGATCAGGTAAGTATAACAACAATTTAGTAGGTGGTTGTGTATTCTGCAGCCACATTTTCAAATGTAACAGTCAATCATAATATTTAATCATGTATTATAATCTAAGCAGAGATTCATCAAGTTTTGCATGGATTTTTATTTTGCTGATTGCTGTTAGAGATAATCAATAAGGCTCTTCAAAACTGAGTTTTTCAAGATTGGAGGGAAACAGATGTAACCCCCTGTGTACAAAAGAGCCATGGAAGTTCTGTCTGTGGGCTACTAACAGGGCATTTTGGGTAGCTGGGAGAACAATTTGGGGCTCAAGCCAGCTATGTCTTCTTTTACAGAGAGAATGTGGCAGTAGGGACTGTGGTTATATGCCCTGCTACTGGGAATGGAAACAATTAAGAAAGCTTTTGTACATGGTTTTAGCCCAGATGAATCACAGTTTATTCCATTGGGCCAAATTTTGAAGTCCTTAGTCTTTACACAAGCAAAATTCCTATTAAAGTCACTTATGGAAGCCACACACCACCCCCATAACACTATGCTGAAGCACGGATTAAATACTGACTCAGAAGAAAGAGGGTTACTTACCAAATAACTGAGATCTGCTCTATGCACTGGGATTCAGTAGGTGACATACTCCTCTGTGAGTCCATACTGAATTAATATCTCATTTAGGAGCTATGCTCTGCTAGAAGTTCCCTATTTCAGTTGAAAAAAATAAAACCAAGATCCCATAGATTTACAGTAGTTAAAAATCCCATACTGTTCTCATTAAAATGCAAAATTCCCTCTCCTGTTTCAGTTGTCTACACAAAGGTGTAATACAATAAGTTGAAAAAATACTGTAAAGTAAAATAAAATGTATACTGATTGAAAGTTGACTCATCATGTAATCAGTGACTGTGCAGTTATGGATGTTCAAGTTTAGTTAGATTATCGCTGGCCCCATCGAAGAAGGGAGTTTTGAGGTGGTATTTGAATGAGGAAAGGGGAGTCACTTTTGGGATGAGATGGGGGACAGTATTCCAAGCTTAATGGAGCTACCTGGAGAGGAGATTGGGAGAGAAATACAAGGAAGACAGTCACACAGGAGACTTGAGAAAAGCAAAGGCAGAAGGAACAGGAGGACTTGAGAACAGATATGTGCCACAGGCAGAGGTGGAGTTGTGCAATATGATGAGGAATAAGATGTGAAGCCAGTAAAGAAGATTGAGGCAGAGGGGAAGGAGACAAGAGATGGTCAGAATGTCAGGAGAAAGAAACAATATTGCTACTACTATGCCAGTGAAGAGGCTTAGTTTATGAGCAGCATGTTGACCTAATTTTAAGAGGCGGAATATACTGAACCACTTCCAAGTATCACATAAAACAACTATATCATAAGAGGAGGCAAAGCCAGGGGAATCAATTCCTCATTTTGACACGAAGGACAAATAACTGTTGGTGTCAGAATAATCACTGAAGCAAACAAAGATGGCATCTTGAGAAACACATCCTCAGAGAACAGAAAGAGACCCTCTGATCTGTGGATCAGCTAAGCACTGAGACCAGTGATTATCTGACAAATCTAAGTACATAGCAGACTTCTTCATATACTGAAGAGTAATCAGAAAGTAATTAGCTTAATTAACACCCTGGCTAAAAAGGTCCAAACCAAAATCCAGATGGTCCATTACAGAGATGGGATCTGTTCAGAAAGTTCAAATTCAAATCCAAACTTTAACATTAAGGAATGTTCGCATTCTGGGTTTTATTAGGGTTTAATGTACAGAACCAAAAATATCTCTAGGGAGATCCAGCTGACAAAAGAAGCTTTGCAGAAAGTACTTTCAAAAATTTCCATACATACATTCAAACATATCAAGCCTCCCTAATAAGAGTCATAAGGAATTACTCAGTACATTTAATTTCAAGTTGTGCTGGGAAAAGCTGTCAATGCTCTTTTAAAATTCCACCACCAAACTGAATGGAAGGAAGGTTGAGATGATTTCCTTGCCTCTGAAATGTCAACTTCCTCTTTGTGTTCACTATATTGTTAAATCTCCCTGCCAGCAATTATATCCCTGGGACTTATGTAAGAGCAAAATTACTGATTCAGGAATGCAACGGACTGCACCAAATGTTATGTATTTAGCTAAACAAAAACAAAACAAAAAAATCCAGGGCAAGGAAACCCTTCAACCCACCCACAAGGTTTCAACTTTTACTTTCCACTTCCTCTGCCCACCTCACATGTTAAACAACATGAACACTCTGCTATGCTATCAATGTACATAGAGGGCCAAATCCTGGAATCCTGTTGGACAAAGCTCGCTTAAAGTCATCTTTGCTGTCCTCCAATCATAGGACAGATAGGGACCAGTTCATCCCAACTCATAAATTGGAGCAGTCTCTAATTTATATGAGAAGTATTGGTCCAGACTATTGAAATACAAGAAGTTCTGGATACGCTCCCTCTGCACATGCTTATTACTTCAGAGGTGGCAGAGAACCAGCATAACTGGCTTTGTGTCAGTCTGGGATTCCCTTCCACAAGGGCATTTACTTTAGGACAGCTTTCTTTCCCCTTTGCATCAGGTCTAGCCAGTATATTTATCAGGAGCAAAGTACCTTTCACCTTGAGAAAGCATTTTTTTTTAATACTAGGAAAACAAATGAATACATTTGCCAGTCTGACTCCTTAGAAGCACATGGACCCCTACTACACAGGATTTATGACAGCTTAACGGGGAGCTACTTTGAGGAAGCCACTTAATAATATCAATTATTAACAATAATTAACAATTAACAATATTAATAAATACTGGCAGCACATTCCCGATCTTCTAGAAGACTTTGGCACTAGATGATTTATTAAATTCAGCTAGAGCTGATTTTTCAAGTAAATAGGTCATCAACCAGGATGAAAACATTTGTAGCTTCCAAAGATGGGAAACCAAGTAGAACCTTTATAATAAGCTAGGAAGAGATGTTAAAGGAATGGGCCTACATTTTCAAAAATAGGAACGTAAAGTTAGACTTCTGAATCCATATATATAGACACCTAGGGGCAGATCCTCAGCAGGTATAAATTACCATAGCTCCATTTACTTCAATGCAGCTATGACAATTTACACCAATTTAGGATCTTCCCCCTAATATGAGATTTTCAATAGTGCCTAAGTGACTTAAGAGCACAAGTCCCATTGACTCCTAAATCACTTAATTATAACAATTATATTGCTCAATCCACATTTGTAAAGAGCAACTGAGTGTGCAATTACTCTGATTTCTGAGTATCTTCTAAACAAAATTATTGAAAAATTCCTGCAGAGTTGTAACCAGAAAGATAGGAATGTGACTCCTTAAGGCTAAAGAAATGGGTAAAGTATGACACAGTTTATTCCTAAAACATACTGCAAAATGTTTTAAATGATCATACAAAGAATCTGACATGTCTCAGAAAAGCAATATACAGAATTGCTACACTAACATGTAAGAAAAAATAACTTGAACGCTATTTGAAAATATGTCAGTGGGATTCTTTTCTTTTCAGGTATGTTTGATATATTGCATGCAAATTCACAAATCTTTTTACCTATACCAAATAGATTAATAATGTCAGCTAATAATTTCATGTTGTTATTTTATGCACAGTGTCTTTAAGATTTACACCTGAATTGTAATACTTACGGTGTTTTACCATTAGGAATTAGAAAGTTGGCAAGACAATAACTCTCAGTGCACTGCTTTCTCACCTTCCAAAAACAGTTTTTAGATGGAGGTTGTACAGGGTAATAAACTTTTTTTCCCTGCTGCTATCTGCATGCACAAGGTTTTTTCCCCTAAGTAAAAATGAGTGAAAATTTGGAACTTCATATGGATTTCCTATCACCATCATTCTTAAAAGCATGATAGCGTGAAAATGGTACCTTCTTACTCAACTGATTTTCTCTCTGTGTGCATTCTTTCATCTATTTACTTTAGTGGCAAAAATATGTTTTGACCACTTTTTCACCTCTTAGTTTAACAAAAAGAACACAGCTAAAAAAGTATGAACTGGATTCTATTCCTTGTGCATCACCAACAAATTTGTTTATTCATTTCTACAAAGTTATACCATAGAGCAGTGGTTCTCAAAGCCGGTCCGCTGCTTGTTCAGGGAAAGCCCCTGCCAGGCTGGACTGGTTTGTTTAGCTGCCGCGTCCGCAGGTTCGGCCCATCGCGGCTCCCAGCAGCCGTGTTTCGCTGCTCCAGGCCAATGGGGGCTGAGGGAAGGACGGCCAGCACGTCCCTGGGCCCGCGCTGCTTCCCGCAGCCCCCATTGGCCTGGAGCAGTGAACCGCAGCCAGTGGGAGCTGCGATCGGCTGAACCTGCGGACACGGCAGGTAAACAAACCTGTCTGGCCTGCCAGGGGCTTTCCCTGAACAAGCGGCAGACCGGCTTTGAGAACCACTGCCATAGAATACAAGTATAATTTGGGGCATGGTTTTACGTCAATGTGGTTGTGCAGGAATAACTCAGGGCTGATTTGGGCCTGCAGAGCCTTTATTAGTGATGTTGCATGAGACAAAAATAACCCATTTTGACTCTTAGATTCCAAGTTGAGTTTGCAGATAGAAATATTGTGTGTTTACTTACAAACTAAGCTGAGCTGATTTGGACATAGATGAGAAGGCAAAAACATGGAACCCCACACCACCAGAGAAGATCCACACCTCAAGGACTATTATGGATTAGGTTTTAAAATGAGTTCTCTCAGATGGTAAACTTTTTTGTATCAACTGTAGAAATAATAAACTGATCTTGACTTTGCAGATACTATTCTGGTCTGCGGCAACCCATTCAGAGAAGGAATGACATCTTGTCAAAGGTAAGTTGATCCTTCATCTTATCTTTGTTTTTAAAAATTAAAGTTAATTAAAGTTATCAGAAAGGAGGCAAGATCATTTTATGGCAGAAAAATAGTAGTGGAAACATTTTGCCTTACCTGGGTAGCTATATTGAAATGGATGTGTAAGATCCAAAAGAGGTATATAAAAAGCTATGAAAAGCAAGTAATGTATTCCAGCAGCTATTGAAGATCTGGTGAATCAGAAAGACCAGTTTAAGGAATAAATTGAAAAATCACTTGCTGATAAAACATTATTGTTGTATTTCTATATGGAAAAGAGATGTAGCATTGAAAGAGACAAACAGAATAGACTTAATGTTTTTCATAGAAAATCTTTGCAGAGAATTTCTGTGGAGAGATGAAAATAAAATGATCCAAATAAGGGCAAATGTGTCAGCACCCTCCAGCTCCTTCCCCAGCATAGATCTTGATAAATAAATTATGCATAAGATATTTAAAAGGGGTCAAGTATAAGGAATTTCTCCCAATTTACAGCAGCTCTCCATAATAAAAGATATGGGCTGTCATGACAGCTGGGGTCCCTGTATGCCCTGTAGCTGAGAATTTGTGGCTATATTATGCTCTGGCACAGCTTGCATTCTTCTCAGAGCTTCCTGATGCACAGAAGAAGTTGGGTGCCTGCTGCTTTCAGACTGGACATCATAGTGCATCTAGACAGCTCGACGGGCCAATATGGAGTAGATGCAGGATGATGGTCCCATTTCCTCTCTCCAGCCTCCCTGCCTCCTTTTAAGGAGCAGCCCCTGATCTCTGTGGAGCACAGTGATTGCAGTTATGCCCCACTGCTATACAGGTTCACAAGGCAAGGGGATTCTGTGTGTCCTCCACAGAGCAGCAGGACATGATCTGGCCTCATGCTGTGGATCCACATGGTGGCATGTCTACTGGCTCCTTCCCTGGCCGATCCTTCACATTCATCTAAACTGTCCTATTTGCTGCCGCAGAGAGAAGCGAACTGTACAGAGTACAGCTCTGGCCCCAAAGAGATGTACAGTTCCCCTGTGTGATAGTTCCACTGCATTTCTGCTGCATTTCAGACTCCCAACCCAACAAAGGAGTCTGGGGAGAGTGAGGCAATATTTTGTCCTAAAAATATTAATTATAATCAATTCTGTAACCAAGCATCACTGAATAAAACATAATACATTTTCTCAGACACCTCCCCTTCATTCTTTCAACTAACAGGCAGCGGGACAATGGCAATGTACTGTACAATACAAACAATCTGGGTGCAAACCAAACTGCAGATTTGGAAAAATTTGTATCCACATCCGAACTTTGTGATTCATGTCCCTGTCTACAATCAAGTTGGAGGTTGCTGAAGGGACAGACCACACCGAAGTAGAGAATGACTTTAGTTCATGAACAGGGCTATGTGGAAGAGTTTAAGTGCTATTACCGTCTCACAATTGGAAATGACCTGAATATTCCACCTAAACCAATCTAATTACTCTTCTAGAAACAATAAATAAGCTCCTAGGAACACTAAAATACATACACAAAACAGCTAACAGTGAGATTGGGTAACTGGTGGCCGTGGGTATTACTGTCTAGCATGTAATAATCTGTTGGGGCAGAGGAGAAGTGGGGAGCAGACTGTATTCTCACAGGTACCATTCCAATATTATATACACAAAATATGCTTAAGCATCCAGTGTGAATTTGTGAATAGACTGCAGATTGGTACTGTATTTCAGAAATTAAGTAGTCATTTAAGAATAACACAAATGCCAATGTAAATTTAGGTGGAAAAAGTTAAAAAAATAACTAATACTTAGCACTCATATAGCCCTTAAAATGATTGAAGTGCTTTAAAACATTAACTAGTTTATCTTCACAACACCTCTTAATTATTCCTGCTAATGCATACAGGGGAAATGGAACCTTCTGGCCTGGTCTACACTGCCACTTAAGTCGATGTAAGTTGCATTGCTCAGAGGTATGAAAAAATCAACCATCTGAGCGACACAGCTTACACTGACCTAACCCAGTGTCTACACAGCGCTATGTCAGCGGGAGATGCTCTTGGGGAGGTGGAGTACTGAAGTCAACAGGAGAGTGCTTATTGTGCACTTATCGTGTCTTCCCCAGACTCGCTAAATCGACGCCGCTGCATCAATCGCAGCAGCGCCAATTTAGTGTGCCAGTATAGACAAGCCCAGAGACATGAAGCGACTTGTCCAAAACCACATAATGAGGCAATGGAAGAGTTGGGACTAGAAACCAGGTCTCCTAACTCCTACTCCCATGGTTAATTCCCCCATGCTACCTACCATGGCATAAAAACATGTGAGCCAGAAATTTCTATAATACTCTAGAGAGTTTGTATCTGTTCTGTGATGATATTCCAATTTCTCACTTATTGTATATTTGGTTCAGATTCAAGTGGGAGTAAGTATCACAAGACTCCCACGTCTACTTCTTATTGGGTTCACCACTGATCCCTCAATGATCTCTTCTAGTTGGCCAAAGTCTTAGTACTTTTCTGTCTGAAAATATGGGTAAATCCAGTGAACGATGTTTACATAATATTCCCTTCCCGTGCAAGTAGTAAAACATGCCTGAGATTGCTTTGCATTCTAGGTCTGAAATCCTGGCCCCGCTGAAGTCAAATTCAAAATTTTAATTATAAAATATTTTCCAAAATAGAACAGATACTCTTTTTGCATAAAATTTGGTGGAAAATGTTCTTTATGGTGCTAAAAATATATAATATATGTTCAATTATGTAAAAATAAAACAGCAATTAAATATAAGGTAAAACAGAAATGTGCTGCAACTTGAGACATTCAAAGAGGCAGACAGAAAATAAAGCAAAATATTATACATAATTTTTCCACCATTTATCACATATTTACAGGCAAGTCTTAATGATTTATCAAGTGTCCTCAATTTCTGAAAGAATGTTTCTTTATTAGTAATCCTTCTTTGAAAGAAGACTTTGTTGGTGTCAAAAAACACAATCTATATTTTTACATGAATATCTTTTATTACATTTGAAAGCAAATACAGTGCAATCACAAACGTAAGTCCTACATTCTATAGAACATATTTTGTAAGCATTAATTCACATTAGAGGATTGAACAGGCTAATTTACATTGTAAAGTACATCTTAACACAAGGAAAAAAGGTCTACAGTAATCATATCCTACAAAGTGATTTCATTTTCCCTCCAATTGGTCAGTACTAAGATTTCAGCAATGAAGGAGAACTGCATTTAAATGATCACAAATCGAAGGGACAGAGATAATATAAGAAGTAAAAAATCAACCTTTCAAAACTTTCTTAATTTGATTGACAAACATATTACAAAACAACAATGTATATGCTCTTCTCCAAAGGGATATTGAAAAGACTGTTACTATATAAAAGCAATCTTATTTCTCTTAGTCATGATAAAGACTTACCGTTTTTAGATTTTTTTAAAAAAAACACCAGGATTTTGCCTTGCGCAGAATGTGGATGTTATGTGCTGATCCACCACCCAGTTCAAACCTTTAACATTCTGAAGTTCTCCATTTGAGTACAGTATTTCCACAACATACTACTGACAACAGTAACTTAACCACAGGGGAAAAACTGAAATATTTAAAGCTATATTCGGAGAAAAAACATGTCAGAAAAAGAAGACAAACCCAGGATTGTGGGAAGAACAAGGATGGCTTAAGGCTCTTTGACCATAATGAAGGATCTGAACAATACAGTCTTCTGGCTAAATATTTAAAGGGGACTCATTCCTGATCAAAAACTTACAGCCTCAATTTTGCAAAATGCATGATCACCCTCTACCCAATTTGCTTGAGAAAATGCAGCTCGGATGCTCAAATACAAGGTGTACAATTTGAATATACAAAAGCCTGGATGAGATATTGCACATGCGAAAACTACTGCAAACAAATTATGCCTGCAAATTTAGAGGCTACTTTTGAGCATTTGTTCCAGTGCCATGGCCTTTTCTAGCCATCCAGGCAAGTGAATTCTGAGACACAGAGAGGTAGATATGCAACAAGTCACCAAAGGGTAACATTATTTTCTAATTGTCCTGTGTTTCTAACACATTAACCTCTAAACACCTGCCTCTTTGAAAATGTCTCTACTGTACACTGTTTCCTGAAAGCGTAACATTCCATTATGTTAGTGTCAGCTCCCACTGTCAGGACCAGGGAAGCAGTAGGAAGTGGGAAACAGTGAGTCACTATGAGGAGTAAGAGAAATAAGAATACTTTTCATAAATTAATAGTAATCTCTATTTCTCAGATTTATTGCTAACCATTCACTATTTGTTTACAATTATATTTACTACCTATCCTATCTGGCATTCTTCAATGTTTAATACTACCTCATCTCTATCTGAAGGACTCCCACAAAATCCTGGAAAAGTATTTTCTCTAATCATCAGACATCAGTAAGAGAAAACATCACTCTAAATACATTGCTATCTTTTGCAGAAATCCTTGAGTGCATTAAAGTGTAAACAGATTTTCTGGCTGCCCAGTCTAGACAAAAGCAAGTGTCATTATGCAGATTATTTCATAAGATGTGAAACACTGTTAATTCCTCTCAGAAAGTCAACAGGATATTAATGTCCCCAAACATTCAATTTCGGAGTGACACATTTGTTGCTCTGATGAACAATGACTATTCAGGACAGGATTTTATCTCAGGATATACATAATTCAAAGCAAAATTAATGAGTTTCTAAAGCAGAAGTATGCAGATCAGGCTTAAATGTGATTGTTAGATAAATTTGAAGATTCATTTTGAACCATGTTGTAAAAGTCTCCATCAACTCCGTTTGAAGGATTGATGGAGATTTACCAGGTATGCATAGTAACTCAGCAGTGCCTTGACACAAGTAACAGAATTTTCACTAGACGCACATGAATAGAATGCAGAATATTGATGGAAGAGCTTTGAATCTCTGAATTTTATATATTTTGCTATTACAGCTGAAACACATTTCAAAGAAAAATCAGGGATCTATTCATTTAGATTTGGGGCTAGATCATCAGTCTATGACCCAGCCCAGAACAAGGGGCAGTACATTATTTTGCTGCTACTAGAGCAGCCTGGGATGGTTATTTTGACAAATTCCCTCTGAGACGCCCCACCGTTCTACGGAGTAAACATTAAGTCTATACTTTCATACCATATCTTTCCCAACATGCTGGTACAAATATGCCAGCCACACTGGGGAGGTGGAATAAAGGCTCCACTCCCTGCACCCTCCTGCCCATCTGTATGACGGGGATACGTAGTAGTTCTGAGTAGCTTGCTTCCCCTTGCAGAAAATGATGCCTTATGTCCCCTGTATTCTCTTCTACCAGTGCACAGGTCATGCTTTTGGAAAACAAAAAGTTAAAATGGCTACTAAAAGAACATTCAATAGTAACTCTGGAAGTGAATAACTGATCAATTTGAACACTTACTGAGATAGGAAAATTGAGAAAATAGTCATATGTTATTTGCTACTAAGAGAGCAACGCCACATCCTTTTTCTATTCACCTAGTTTGAATGCCAACACTTTTGCTTTTCTGTTTTTCTAGAGACAAACTGATCCAAATTGTGGAAGATCTACTGCCTATTACTTAATGTATTGAACCCGCGTGTCCAAAAAACACACATCCTTCAAGCTGCAATCTGGGATGACACAGCCAAATTCAAAATGGAGACTGCTGACACGGCTCTGCAAAGTAAAGTTGACTCCACATAGTGTAAGAATTTACTTACATAACAATTAGTAGCATAAGGATTTCTGTATTATTTAAATATTTGTATCTACAATAAAAATTCATAGGGACAGTGACACTCATTTTATATATATAAAATCTAAAACCTGAAGGTGAGACACGCCCAGTGAACTCCACTTCCAAAACTGCAGAAAACCTTATAGGTACATTATACCACACAGACAATTCCTCAAGCTCAATTAATTAAATGCTTTGTCCACCTTAGATTTTGAAATAATCATACAAATTTGAGAGTCCTGATTGGATCAGTCTTCACATGGAACTCCCTATTGGACTTAGAGGGAGTTCCATATGTGGAGCTCTTACAGGATTGTATTCTATACTTGCAGTCAAAATCATAAAAAGGCTGAGTCTTGTGATGAAGTTAAAGAAAGTTTTACTTGAGTAACGGTAGAGTAGGGTAAAACCTTATACTTTTAAAGGTTGCACTTTGAGATTCTTCTCTTTGAAACAATGTTTGGTAAGTAGCTTCAAAAAGATATGAATACAGACAGACACAGGATCAGATCCTGTTGTGCTAGACACTTGACAATGATATAAATAAAGAAAGACACGGTTCCCTACTCCAGTGACCTTACAATCTAATTTCAGACAAGGTACATGAATTGACATTACAAATAAGAGGGGAAATGGATAATAAGGGTAACAGTGAGATGAATAGGCCATTACATAGGCTAAGAATGTACAAAACTGATGGTTACACACACATTTACATAAAATATAACAGCAAACTCCACATATCAGCACATGCCTGAGTTTCTTATCTAGCCACTGAGGATCAAATTCATTACTTTTGGTGAGGCACTGTCCTTTATTAATAATATTCTTCTAATATACTTTAAGATTTCATACATCAGTATGAATGTCAACAGTGAGAATGGTCCAGTCAAAAATACCAGGGCCAGATTGTGTATGGGCACTGTGTAAGTTCAAAACTGGGGACGAGTGGGAGAGGCACTCCCATTCCTTGTATGCCCTCTCAGCCTCTAGGCAATAACGACAATCTCTTGGTCGCAAGGAATGCACAAGGCTATTATCCACAATGGCTCCTGCATCTTCAGATTGAACAGACGGGGCAAATAAAGTCACAATGCAGATAAAAGAATACACTGAATCTTGTAATTATGTGGCATGAGGTTTGCACTCTTTTAGCTCTGCAATGCGTTGCATCTGATACAGGCATTGTACCTCCAGTAGCTCACAGCAGAGTGTTGCACCTGTTCATAATCCTTAATGAGGGCCAGTGCCTTAAAGGTACAATTGATCCCGAAGTGCTGTAACCATATAATGCTATAGTCTTATAAATGCCTTTTTGTAATGATTAATGATCTAATATGTCTAGTACAAGTTTTAATTTACACTGAATTAAAAATATTAAATACATAATTCATCTAAAATGTCAACGGCCAGGAGATTGCTTAGTTACATACAGAACATGTACTGCTAATTTCAATTTATTTTAAAATGATCAATTTGACAAAATCTATTTTTATGTGGTGCATCATGTGTTTTATTAGACAGAAGAAATAAAACAGTAAACATCAAGGCTTTTTATAGCAATAATAGCACAGCAAAATAAACCAACCTACTTTTTCTATGTTTTGTGTTTTCATATTTCATATTAATCTTCTGTTGAAAAAAACCCTATTTTTCAGTTTATAAAACAGTAAAAGCTGAATCCACTTAAAAGAATATCTATTAGCAGAATACCTAGTTACAAGAGGAATTTCTATGTGTACCAAACATGAATAGTGTAGAACAACCCTTTAATTAATAATAATGGACAAAAAAGCAGATCAAGGAACCAAATAGGGAAGCATCTACAATATAAGGGCTATTTGGTCTGTCAGAGAAATAGTCTCTCTCTCTGTGTCAAATATGTACATATTTAAAACCAGACAACTTTTTGCATAAAACCATTATGATTCTAGCAAGTGTATATGAAAATCACATCTCAATATTCAGACTGTATATAACAAAAGAATAAAGTTAGTCTCATTTGTATTGAAAACCTTGAACAAAAGATTGAAAATTATGGGATGGATTTGGGGCACCATAGATCGTAGTTGCAGGGACACACCCCAAACATATGACATATTTTGTAACATCTTGTTTCCTAATATCACATCTCATTCTACATATCAGTCTAAAGAAAAAAAGAGAAAGAGTCCTTAGAAAGCAATTTTTGCCAACTTCTTTAATTGTAATTGTATAACTGAATGTTGGGATATAAATTTCATTTACAAAACAATGCACAGTGCCATACAACTAATCTTGTGGGCAGGATAATGGAAATTACTTATTCACACCTGTCCAGTTCTGAATATGCAGTGAAGTTATGAACAATTGTAGCTTCACTGCTTTAATAATGAAATCTATTAGGGATACGTCTGGTAAGGGAAAAGACAGTTAAA